>NW_024609857.1:46673849-47394059 GCF_016920785.2 Ixodes scapularis | reverse complement strand
CCTTGCATAACCCTACGGCTCTGAATGCCTTGCCACTTTCTCCCTTTACGATAAAAAAGAAAAAAACTTTACAAGCAGCATTAATGCGCCCCTGCCACTGTGAGCGAATGACCGACATACACCGATATTGATGATATAGAAAAAGAAGGCGCCTTTCTTTTTTTCTAAGCATTCCTTTCAAGAATAATAACATTATAGACATTTGGTGTAAAAAAAAAGATACTTACCACTGATGTAGCTGTTTCTGAACACAATGCAGTCCTGGCAACCCAAATACGCAATATACAAAAGAACGGAATCACCTTCTGAAATCACGAGGGAAAGATGGCTTTGAGACGCCAGACCATGTTTCTTAATATGAGGTCATACTAGATATCGCAGATATATACGTGTCAAACTATTCTCTATTAAGGCGAATTATTGAACGCCTAAATTGCCTCTTGCTGTTTGAAAAGTGAAAGCGTGAGGTTTCCACATCAAGGCGACCATAATATTAGGTGCGGGCGCAATGTATGATAATTTGACTCGATGAACCCTCGCTTATAGTTGACGCAAGCTGTATTTAAAGGCACTAGCGTATACTTACGATCGATGGTATGAAAGTATTGAAGATTGTTCGCATCATACCCTTCATATGAGGTTAGGTTTGTCACCACCGTGCTGTGGAGAGACGCGAGAGAAATAAAACACTTTCAATATTAATTTGGCATACATTCTCAATAAACGATGCTGAACATGGTGAATCACATATGTTAAAGAACTAAATATCGCTGCCTATAGTCGCTGGCAGTCTAAGGAACATTGGGAGTGGCTTATTAAGTTCTTGTTTCTAGCTTCCTAATTTGTTCTTCGGCGCTTTCATCGGCTATTATCAAAATCTGACTGGGTGCGCAGGAATAGTAGGGCATTTTAGTAGATCGTTTGGATACTTCCGACAACGCGTTTGTGCATGCATCGCACGGTTATACGATAACGTTAACCGAGGTGTACAATTTTTGCCACAAGTCCCATGGGCTGCTGAACAATATTATAGTGCACAGTTCTCGCAACGCCCTGCGTTTTAGAGCGCATGCAGCTCTTAGGCGCCCGTTTCCGGCTTCAGCGGCGTCGCCGTCGGCGTCGGCGTCGGGGTCGCCGTCGGCGTAACCGCGCGGTGCACTATGGGTATATTTCCCCGCTAAATCTAGCGAAAAAATTTCTCCGCTAGATCTAACAGGAAAACTTCCCCGCTAGATCTAGCGGAAAAATTTCCCCACTGAATCTAGCGGAAAAGTTTCCCCGCTAGATCTAGCGGAAAAATTCGCCCGCTAAATCTAGCGGGAAAATTTCCCCACCAGATTTAGCGGAAAAATTTCCCCGCCAAATTTAGCAGAAAAATTTCGCCGCTAGATTTAGCGGTAAAATTTCCCCGCTAAAGCTAGCGGAAAATTTTCCCGCTAAATTTAGCGGAAAATTTCCCCGCTAAATCTAGCGGAAAAAATTTTTGGAGGGTCACGTGATTTGGGGGAGGGGGTCACGTGACCTTGGGAGGTCACGCGACCTCGGGGATCACGTGACTCCTCCCCCTGGTCACGTGACCGCCCCCCCCTCCCCCCCCCCCCGAGAACACGTGACCCTCAGTACCCTTCCCTCCTCCTCCTCAAGAGCTGCGCACTAATTCGGCATCACAGGGAGTTGTAAACGGCTTTCATTTTTTTAAGCTGTTAGTGACAATAGATTTTCTTCTTACTCCGAGGGTTATTGTTTAATAGTCATTGCGCGGGGCCTCTCTACCTCCGCCAGGTAACTTGTTTCTGTTTTAACACCCATGGAACATTTTCAAGAAGGTTTCTTTGTATCTGCTCCTCGGTTAAAAAAAATACACGCATAGAATTGATTGAGTTATACACTCTGGAAAATGCATGCGCGTCTACTTACCCGCGAAGCACTCAAAGATCCAATTTCTGCATTCTACGAAATCAGCTCAGCGAATGATGAGGCGGATCATCTGTTTAGACATAGAAATGAAGTCGGCACTTTGGTATTACGCAATGCGCAGCGTCATGCTTGCATTGCGTAATGTCACAGCGCACACTTTATTTTGAGGTCCAAGCAAATGTTCCGCGTCATCATTCGCGCAGCTGATTTCGTAGATCGCAGAAATTGGATCTTTGAGTAAGTAGAGGGGCAGGCAGTTTTTGATGTGTAGGCTCAAACCACAAGTAAAATATCCAACGGATTTTTAACTTGAATGGACATAATTCAGCTTATTACCGAAACACCATGGTTAAAGCAAAACACTAAAGAAGTTTGCCTTAGCCACGGCGGACGCCTTTCCGCGGCTTTCTAGTCTTAATTACTCTCATTCGATTGTACTGTTGATTCATCCGCACTTTTCGACTAATTCTTTCATAAAACTATTCTGTGCACTCTATAAAGGTTTCCAAGAAACGACAATGATGAGCGTAATCTCATTGCTCAGCTCCCGCTAAGTAAAGGAAATGCACACTCTGCTACGGTAGTGGTTGCAGCCGCATAATAAGGTTTTTATCCATACATTTCAAGGCGGTGTACCGAAATGTCAATACCTTACTTCAACTGCTTTGTTTTATTAGTTCAAGCCACCCATGGTTGGTGCTTATAATTTATTTGTTGAAAACGCTATTCTAAACGTTATTCGTTAGACTTACATTGAGGTGTCTGTAAACTGGAGTAACATGGCATATACCCCATTCTCTTCGGGACCCAGACTGGAAAACTTGCCACATTTAGCCGTCCCTCCAAACGCTGGGTCATTTTCGTAGTTTCTGTACGCTGCATACCACGTCTCTTGGATCGGCATACACTGAAGTGATATATTTACAAAATAAATCACGGGCACATATTGCCTTCAGCATTCTTGAATCACACGCAAGCCACCTGCATAACTCCACGCACAATCCTCACATGATATGTACAGTCTCCAAGAATATTAAGTACCCATTCGGCTAGACAGCTTAGCGGTGACATTAAAACCATGTTGGCGTAAGCACTTTGTTTTTAGGAAAAAAATAGAACAAAAATTCGTTTTTTACCTTTCCCAAAGAAAAGCTGGTTTGGCGAAAGCAAAATCTGCGAAGCCGCTTGAAACTGCATCGTTGAATGTGTCATTCATATTGCTTACGACTGTACTCTCTGGCCGCATTTAAGACAAACAAAGAGTGGTTAAGTTAGCAGAAGCAGATAATAAATTATATCGTTTGTATTTTCTTTCGGAGGGCTTTAGATACACAAGGGGTGGTAAAATGCTCATATCACGTGCGGCAAAATTAATTACGTTCCCCAGCAAATTGAGCTATAAAAATGCAATTAAAGAACTTATGTCGTGTTTCCGCCAACCATGACGCATTCTCTACAATATCGAAGAGTATTACATGCCTCGCTTTCATTATAGTCCAACGAACTTAAGAGAAAGTTGTTCCCCGTTTTAGACGATTTTGCTGTTTATAAAAGCAATAACAACCAAGCGCGCGATAATAATCCACGAGTTTGTGCTTGCCAGGGCAAAAGAGAGAGAAGCGTGCGCGAAAACGAAGCACCGGCTTTTAGAACTGCATCTGCTAAAAGCAATTTCTAGGAACATTTTTTTTGGCCTAACGACTTTGAAAGGAGAAGCAAAACAGAGGCTGTTCCTCTTGCCGTTCTGCGCGGCAATAAAGCTGGGAAAAGCGGGTGCTGGGTACTACATTGCGGGTTCTCACATGCCCTCGCACGCCATCAGGCCCCAAATTTATCTTCTTTTTTTTTAACTATAAATACGAGCGAAGCCACGGTGTCCGTGTAGAATGCGACAACGAACCGGTATGTTGTCGCTAACCCTGTCGCGTAGTTTACCAAAGGAAACACACCTGCAGTGTTCATGATATTCATATCCGCTTATTTGATTATCCTTAATGCTTAAAATCATACATTCGCCAGTACATTTACAGTGGTATAGATATTGATCCTAGCTGAAGTGTATTCAATGTGCGGGACACAGCGTACTAAATGTCATAGTTACATATTAACTGGTACAAGCAACGAGGTGTTCGAGTACCCTCCCCCCCCTCGGGCAAAGGCTAAACTAAAACAACTCACGGTAAACTTAATCGGTTTCCCTTCATGTGCTTTTTGGTATTCGTCGAATCTCCACTGTAATAGTATACTCGGTCCTCACACCCAATGAACGATTCCTTTTCGCAAATATTGCAATTTTGTTGCAATCTGGACGTATTTTGCGATTGTAACTACTTTCATACTCGGTCTACACGTTTTAGTTAGTTACATTCCACGGTCTTCGTTGTTCTCAGTATGCATTCAACCTCTTAAATATGCAGAAATAATAATAATATAAACTCATAAGTGTCATATGTCAAGACCCGGGATCCCTCGTAAATACTTGAGCGGGTCGTAAAATTATTATATGCGGCATGAACGTTCGATGATTTGCTATTGGAAGTCTCCGGACATGTGCTGTTTCACGACGTAACAGCAACAGAAGTAATCCGTCTTGGCCCGATTAAAATTAACTGCTGGGCTAGTTGGATAAACATCGTGAAAATAATTGGCCCAAAGGATAACGACAACATGGCGATACCAACAGGACGAGCGCTTGCCATCTTCGTATCTTCGTGATGTCTTTATCTTTTGTGGTACATTTTTTCACGATGTTTGCTCAAGTAATTCAGGCATTTATAGTAACTGACAGTAGATTAAACACAGAGCGTGTCTTACTACGCTCACGCTTTTTTCTTCCTGATTCTTTGCTCAATGCTGTGAGCGACTGATGTCGCCATTTTATTGGCTCCCTGCGTTCCTTACGTTTGTCAGTGATTATAGATCGACGATCGGAATACTGATTCAAATGACACGTGGTCTCAGTTACACAAAAAAAAAAAAAGTTGGAGACATTTCTGTCTTTGAAGCAGCATGACCGCTGCGACAAGGTAAAGCTCACCTTTCCCGTTATGTAAACTAATCAGACGAAGACAAATGATCGGTATTTCGAGTGTATTGCAGCACAGTACATACACGCAGGAGGTATTAACACGATAGCTGCATAAGGAGCTGCTCCCACAAAAAGAGGACAACAACAATGTTTTGCTCGAGGATTAAGGCTCTTGGGAGTACTGATTTAGATTAAGTTGTGTCTTTTCCCGGGCAAACGTTCGAACAATATATATATATATATATATATATATATATATATATATATATAGATATATATATATATATATATATATATATATATATATATATATATATATATATATATACATGTACAGGGTGTTTTTTTTTTTTTTAAGCTTAACAGATTTGTTTAAAAAAAGCCGTGAAACTTACACTTATGCCGCTTGTGGAGGTGAGTTATACGGCCAGGGGGACATATTATAGGGGGCTAATCGTAACGATCAGTCGTCTACTTAATTAAAATTTGTTAAATATCTTTTTAATTAATGAAAATAGACATGGTTCTAATTAGAAACTTGCTCAGCGTCATCGAAAACCACTAAGTTAGTCATTTTCAGAAAGACTTTCGGCGCGCGCAGTATTATTCTAAAGTTACCACTCGTGGAGCAGGTAGAAGGCTGGGGCCAGATAAGAGACGGAAAAATCGCGCGGGCGCCTTATCGCAACCGCTAGCTTTGTACCTGCTCCACGAGTGGAAACTTTAGTGCACTACTACGCTTCTCACGTGCTCAAAGCTTTTCTGAAAATTACTTATTTAGTGGTTTTCGATGACGCTGAGCAAGTTTCTAATTGAAACCATATGGCTATTTTCATTATTTAAAAATTTAATTAATGAATTTTAATTAGTTAGTCGCTTGATCGTTACGATTAGCCCCCTATAATATGTCCCCCTGGCCGTATAACTCACCTCCACAAGCGGCATAAGTGTAACTTTCACGGCTTTTTTCAAACAAATCTGTTAAGCTTAAAAAAGCGCCCTGTATATCTATATATATATATATATATATATTGTGACGATGAAGACGACGACGCTGCGGCAGTGGTGTGCACTACTATCGCGCGTTAGGCCCACGCGCTAGGCCCTGCCGCCATTAAATGATTCGGCTTTATCATGTGAACATCCTCGTCTTCTCCCGCCGGCCCCGCATCTCCGTAACAATATATATATATATATATATATATATATATATATATATATATATATATATATATATATATATATATATCAGGGTGTCGAACCGGAACCGAACCGAACCGAAAACCGGAACCGAACCGGTATTTTTTCCGGAACTGAACCCGGACCCTTATATTGTTATCGCGATGAACCCGAACCGGAACTGAACCGGAAAAAAAATAACGGTTACCGGCTCATGTCAAAACGGTTCGGCCACGCGCTGTTGACAATGAATGTGCTATCAATGCCATATGTTTGTTAAGTGCCGTCAACTGACACACACCTCGTTTACATATTTTTCTTCTCCACTCAGTCTTAGGAATATAAACGCTGGATCCATGAATCTTGACATAGGAACCAGTATTGCGCTAACGCGGCTTGCACGGAAGAAAGAGAATTAGAAGGCTGTGCAAAAAAAAAAAAAAAAAAATCGCGTCACGGGATTTCATTTTCCTACAATCTCGTAAATCCTAAATGCTGCTGTGTGCTCATTTCATAACACGTTTCTAGAAGGCGCGAGTTCTTGAAGCTTGCTTCCATCGGAATGAGAAAAGAAAAGGTTGTGGAGTTTGATAATAATGCATCCGGTTTCGTATAGGCACTTAGAAGGTAACATATTTGTGAGACAGCGAACTCTTCTATTTTAATATTTATCCTATTACGTCCTTCTGGCGTTGCGTCCGGTGAAGTGTTTTTCATATTCCGTATCTTGTCTAATGAAAACTTCTTTAAGGGTCTAATTTGAGTTACCGAAGGCTAGTTCAAATAAAGAAAGCTGTATTTTCTCCCCACTGTTCCTTCAATTGCTTACACGCCGAGGTGGCGGGATAGTTAGCGAGTTCTACTTGCAAGTGGGTTTGTAAGGAGGTCGCGGATTTTACAGCTACTGCGTCGGACCCAATTAGATGAAGTCCGAATGCGTAAACGTCGGTGAGGTAACCTTTGAGTGCACATAAAGAAACCATTTCTGGTAGAAATCCCTGAGCCTTGCACTACGATGTATCCCGTTTCGTATGTGCTGATTTCAGATGTTTTATTTGTAATTTATTTTGATGTTGCAATTTGTCATTTATGATTTCCGAACCGGTTCGCGAACCGGTTCAGAGCCCCGAACCGGTTCGCGAACCGGTTCGCGGATCGAAATAATCGAACCGGAACTGAACCGGAACAAAATAAATTTACCTGAACCTGAACCGTAACCGAACCCGTATTTTTTTCGGTTCGACACACTGATATATATATATATATATATATATACATTTTTTTTATATTATATTATCTTTGGAGTATACTTGCCTGAGATGAATTCTGGTACTTTCCTAGTGCTGGATTCAGTTCAGGGTAGGACGGGCCAGCACAGGAGCACCGTGAGGTCAAAAGCGCAGCGACAGCAAAAAGAACGAATAACATTCCTGCCATGTTGGTCTCACTTCTCAAAGTCAATTGCTGCTGACTGTGTTACAAGTGGCCCGGCTAGGTTAGTCTAGTACTGTGACTGAAACCCGGACTGCGTCGGGGGATATAAGCTGTTTCGACGAAGTGCCCTGCACCTGGAAACTAACGAGGATTATCCTGTCGAGTTTAAAAACGTGGCAACATCGCTTTCGAATAGCGGCAGTTATTGGTTCGTGAAACTCGTGACGTCATAATATACTTTTATATACGGAATGAAAATGTGATAAGTCAACAAACGCCACGTGGTTGACAAAAACAACCCAGTGTTATAATCTAACTGGGTATAGGTTGTTCAGGATACAGGTGCTGTAATGCCATGGTCGAGGCGCCTGTTGTTTTCGTTAGGATCCCATCTGTCGTTACACTCTATATGTACGGCGCACTTCATTTTTGAAGCGCACGTCTAGGGATATTTTTTTTTTGTTTTACGGTTTAGTTTCTATTACTTGCTAAGGCTATTGCGTCTACATCATTGTGGGATAAAGACAATGACGTTTAAATACATCAGGACGAGGCATAACACCATGCTTAGCGACGCCTGAAAAAGAACCCAATCTCAGACTGCCATACGCACCGAGGGTATTCTCGTCTTCTGCTTACCGCTAGATCGGCTGAGCCGGCTACGTTAGAATCCTTAACACCTCTTTTTTTTTTATCGGTTTCGAAAGAAGGTTGCGAAGCATGAAAAAAAAACCTGTGACTTTACGCATGTGCACTTATTGCAGCGCTCTCAGCCGTGGCCAATCAACTAGGCTTGCATGTTGAATAGAGCACTGTTGGCTTGGCGCTGTTAACAAACTCGCGTTTTTATGTTAATTTTTTTTTTTTAATTCGGGCACTTTTTTTTTTTAGAACCTCAAAAACGAACCGTGTTAGAGGCTTCTTGATATAAACCACTGAATTGGATGTTTCTGAGGACGCTCTCAAACTTTGTCACTGCAACTATTGCTCTAAATTGAACATTTTAGAAGTTCAGCAATTAATCTTAATTAATTAGGTAATTGGACAAATTTCCTATGTAGGAAAATTATTCAAGATTGGGGAAAATGAGTTAATTATTTTCGCGTCATTACTTTTTTTAATATTGAGTTTAGGGGCATGGTTTCATTTGAAAACTGGCTGAGCATCATCGAAAAGCACTAAATGAATAAATTGAAGTACGATAGACGGCACGCGTTGTATTTTAGAGCTTTCTGAAAAAACCGAACAACTTCGACGGGTTTTTATGTTTTGGTTTACAATCGGAGCGATTCTCGGCATCGACGGTACCACTTCCCTAGGAAAAATAGTGCAACCAGCCTTTGCAGCGCATGTTCACGCGCAACGCAGCGGAGGCAGTTTGCACTATTTCTTCATTAGAATGGCAATCTGGGCTAGTTGGTTCATGATAACTTTCAGGGCGCCGAAAATACACAATGACAAGATACAACAAAGGAGACGTTCACCTTGTTCACGTCTCCTTTCTTGTATCTTGTCCTTGTGTATTTTCGGCGCCCTGAAAGTTTGCACTATTTCTCCACGGGACGCGGTGCCGTCGGTACCGCGAAGCGCTCCGACTGCAAACCGAAACTTAAAAAACCTGTCGAAGTTGTTCGTTTTTTAAGAAAACTGTAAAATGCAGCGTGTACCTTCTATCGCACACCAATTTTTTTTTTTTTTTTGAGGGGGGGGGGGGGGGGTTTGATGATGCTCAGCAAGTTTTAAAATAAAACCACGCCCAAAACGCTACATCTTAAAAAATACGCGAAAATGATTAACAATTTAGTTATCCTAAACTTTAATAACTTTCCTAAATAGGCCCCTGATCTACGACCAAAACGACACAAGACTTTGTTTTTTTTCCGATGGGTAGTTTTCGCAACATCGAATTTATCCACCTTTCTAAAACACCTTGTATATAGTGAACGGAGGGGAGAAAGTGATTACTGAATTTTTTTGCATTAAATTTAGGGAAAAGGAAAGGGAAAGAGTGCTGGCGAAAAATTGGGCCAGGGGCGGGCAATGAACCCGCATCCTCCGCCTAGACGTTACTGGTAACGTGTTAGTTTCTTTAGTAACGTACTAACGTACTCGTTAGACTCCCAAATGAGTAACGAGTAAAGTAATGTCGTTATTATTTTACGGTATTTCCTATCAAATTACGCTACCCGTTACTCGTTACTTTTGATTAAAAATGGCCGCATGATTGTTTGAAAGCAAAATCATTTTTATTTTGAGCACTACAAAAAGTGGCAAAGAAACTCTAACAAACCTATGTATAAACGGCGTCATTTGAAACTCCACCGGAAGGCACCTTTAACGTTCCCACGACCGGGCCTAAAAGACGCGAGAGACGCGCATGGTTTTCTTGTTATATTAAAGGTCCTCAAAACTCTGTTTGTGTGGAAGAAAGCTACTCACCCGAATTTGTTTCTAAATCCGGGGTGCCCTAGGGCTCTATCCTGGGACCGCTTTTGTTTATAAATGGTACTGTTTCTTGTATTAGTGACGCAAAAATTATTCTCTTTGCCGGTGATGTTAAACTATTTTTAAGTGTGAGGTCAGTATTGGATTGCGCTCGTCTTTAAGCTGACACAGAACATGTTTCAAATTGGTGCTTAAAAAACCACTTGTCATTTAATCCCGAGAAAACTAAACATATTGTACTATCTAGAAAGCGTGAATTCATTTCTTTTCCTTACTACCTTGGGAGCCCCTTGATACCTACGTATCTCTTGTAAGGGATATTGGTGTCCGTATTGACAGTTCACTTTTTTTTCAAAGAACACGTGTCTATAACTGTTAATGCTGCGTTAAGAGTGTTAGGCATTATTTCTCGGTTATGTCAACGGTTCTCATCACCCTCTTGTTTGTGGCATTTGTTTAAGTGACCAGGTGGACCACGGTTAGAATTTGGCTCGGTAATCTGGAAGTCATTGTCTTTCGGTCAGGCAACAGAAATCGAAAATGTTCAAAAGCGGGTGATAAGAATTGTGTATGACCGCTATATTGGAAGGAGGTTTTGTATCATTATGAAACGCTACTTCACCGTTTTGCATAATATAAACTTGCCGTGAGGAGGCAGTCCAGATTTTTTTTTTCTTCATAAAGGTATTCATGGTCACGTCAGGTCAATGGATTTACTACGGTCCATTGACTTCCATGTTCCATCAAGGGCCAGCCTAAAGGTATTAACGTTTTATCCATCCTGCATGTGCCCCGTATCCGCTTTGTCACGGATGCAATTGGCCTTCAATAAGGAAGATTACCTGGATATTTCCATGTGTCTTCGGGAAATTACCTTGCTTGTTCGTGAATGGATGCCTTTCGCCTAGATATCTTAATGATATTTTTTGTGGCATTCTTATTTAGTATTTAAGTTTTCGCGGCATTTGTATTTTAGTATTTTAGTGCACTACAGTGGAGACTGAAGAGTTCTTTGTGGGCACAGAAAATAAATAATAATTATTATTATTATTCGCTTTGCGGAATTCCTTAGCATACTTCACTCTAAAAAAATGTATGTAAGTCTACTTTCACGCACAACACTCGGAGAGCCATTCACCGCAACTTACGCAGGCAGCTCAGCGAATGACGATGCGGAAAGATATGTTTAGACCAAAAAGCGTGGTCTGAGTTGTGACATTAAGCAATGCAAAACGTCACGCTTGCGTTGCTTAATGTCACAACTCAGACTGCGTTTTTTGGTCTAAACATATGTTTCGGCATCGTCATTCGCTGAGCAGCCTCCGTTTGTTCCGCTGATTGGCTCTCTGAGTGATGTGCGTAAAAGTAGACGCACAGACTTTTTTTAGAGTGTTGGCGCAGCCTTCGTATCGAAGCTACTAAGACCACCGGTCGCCGTGCCCTGAAGGAGCAGCCGTCTCGCTGGAAAGAGACATCCACTCAGAAGGCAACAGATTGCCGCCGCTCGAAGGATACTTCCTAATCGTCCCTAGCTACTCCAGCTGGTCAAATGCTTCTCTTCAAAATAAATAAATTCTCGTTCTGTCGACAACAGAAAGGATAAACTCTAAATTTGGAAGCGTTGACGTTCCCACGCTTTGAACCAAAACAAGTGGCCAGGTTATCACAGGCGTCCGTCACCAGAAAGACGTCACCATATTTTAGAATCCCTGCCGTCGTGGTAGAAAGGTGCGGTCTCTCGCTGGAGAATGACTCCCGTTCAAAAGGTCGCCTCCCACTAAATCCTCTTGGAATCCTTTCTCCCATAGCACCTCAAAAATTAGACGAGACTGGTTAACCACCACGGACGGCACCTTTTCTTGTATCGCAGCTAGCCCCCAACTCCCTGGCATTCAAATACCGAATTATCTATTGCTGGACACAGCGCCCGTTTTATCCTCCTCGCAGTTCCTGGTTGTGTATGAAGGCTACTGCACCATTCTTCTAGAGAGACACATTCGTACCAGTAATAGTAGACAGTTTTAGTAGAGCGTTGCTGGCTCTTACGTACGCAACGCGCAATAGTATAGCGTACGCGAAAAACGACCTGCTCGGACCGCTTTTAGGCGTGCGTTATGTTGCCGAGTTAACATCTCCCATTATCTTTTTGGTTCAATTTGCCAGAGCCGTAGAATTCCGCGTCCTTATAGGGCCACCATGCACCTCAAAATAGATTTTAAAAATGAAAACGTTTCCAATAATTTTACTTAAAATTAGACTAAGCCGCAGCTGCCTGGTCAAGCGCGCTCTTCTGCGGGGTACGGACGCTACAAGTACGAATACGCAACCAAATTCGATCACGGAGCCTCTGCAATCGCCCCGTGGAAATGGCATTTATCATCAATGCTATCGCGGGAAGAAATTCATGACCTACTGATGTCCAGTGCAGAGTGACAACTTCGGCGATTTCTTGGAGACGTTCGTCCGTCGCCGATGAACTGCGCGAAGAGGCTTGGCGTTGACTAGATCGCAGCGTTCACACAAATTGCGAGCGGTGAACATTTTCACTATGCATTCCTTCAGCTGCACGGCGATCTAATTTGACCGCTGTAAGTCCCGGAAAGAATTGCCGAGCTGAACACCACACAATTTTACGTAACACTGAACTTCGCGAACACCATGTCGCCCTTGCTGCGCCAGTCGAGGTTACAGCCATCTTGAAACTGGTGCTCTCGCTGGGCCCGAGATATCTCGAGATCTTGCCGCATAGCCCGCTAGCCCGCAACGCAAAATACCCAGCGTTGCGTGCGTACCCAATACGCTAGCCCTCTATTTCGTTCTGCGCATGCGCGCTCCCGACCCGCAATTTCTTTGCGTAGGCAAAGCTTTAGCATACGATCCATAAAAAAACTTGGCTTTCGTCTGCTTCGCCCTTACTTTAATGCTGCCGGCGTGAAAAAAAGAAAAAGAAAAAAGGGTTGGACGTGAAAGAGAAACTTAGGGTAAAGAGCTTATAAAAGCTCGCTACCTTTGTTAATCGTATATACACGTAAAGATACTACGAGCATGCATGACATTATAACCAAAGTATGGCCGGTGCTATACTTCGTTTATAATCAGCATTAATTTTCTTTGGTTATAATATTTGGTTATAATAAGCGATCGGTGTCCCCTTTTCGTTGCTTGTGTAGCCTAAACCGGACTGTGACTAAAACGGGTGTGGCTATGAGTGACGGAAATAATCCCTGGAGAAGGGGAACAAGAGGGACAAAGGAGAAATACAAATCTCCAAACACAGCTAGGTGACTGGTGCAGGACCGAAAAAATTAGCCTGGCCTGGGTAAAGAACCCGGGACCTCTCCATTTTCAGTGGAGCGCTCTATCAGCTGAGCTAACCAGGGGTTAGGCGTCAGTAAAGCAAACAGGTTTTATCAGCTGCCACCGGTGTAACACCAACAAGGGCAAACGCTAGCATTTTAAGGTTATAATTATAATGCAATTAAATGCAAGGTGCAAGCGAGCTGGACACTAATGACGAAAATAATCCCTGGAGAAGGGCAACAAGAGGGACAAAGGACAAACACAAATCTCCAAACACTGGTTCGCGACAGAAAAATCCGCCTGGTCCTTTCATTTAATTGCATTATAATTATAACCTTAAAATGCAAGCGTTCACCCTTGTTGGTGTTAGACTGGTGGCAGCTGATAAAACCTGTTTGCTCTACTGACGTCTAATCCCTGGTTAGCTCAGCTGGTAGAGCGCTCCACTGGAAATGCGGAGGTTCCGGGTTCGATACCCGGACCAGGCGGATTTCTTCGGTCGCGCACCAAACACCTAGCTGTGTTTGGAGATTTGTAATTGTCATTTTGTCCCTCTTGTTCCCCTTCTCCAGGGATTATTTTCGTCATTCATTTCCAGCTCGCTTGAACATTGAATTTATTGCATTATAATTATAGTGGCTATGAGGTGTGTTGCTTCTGAGCAGTCCGGTGTACCTTACAGTTGCCTCTTTCATGCAACGTCTGCCTTCAACCAACAAGGCCGTTTTGGGTCGCTTGTTAGAAACGCCCCTTTTACTGCCATCTCGCACTCACTTTTCGTACAAGATTGGAACGGCAACCTAAACTCCGTTATTACGGCCCGGGCTAAGTGCTATGTTTACACTGAGGGAAACGAAGTCAGACAATGTTCTGTTTAAATGTCTGCTCTCTATGCCGAAACGCAAGCTGCTGAGCACATCCAGGACGTCGAACTCTAATTTGAAAAAGCACATTAAGGTGAGTTAGTCTTCAATTTCATTTACTTTTTTCCGTTAAAATGTCGCTGTTAAGCTTCCATAGCCAAAATAACGCACCTTTCTTTCGAGATCGTTTTGTTAGTCGCAGTTTTTCAGCTACATCCCACAATGCTCATTAATGTAAGCTAGTGAGAAGTCTTCGAAAACGGCTTAGTTTAGTTTACTTGTCTATTTAAGGAGGAGGGTAAATCAATCATTGCATTTATATATAAACACGCCTATTTGGCATTTGTCTAAGTTTGCGATTTATTTAGACAGTTTTTTCTATACTAATTCGTGATGAAGTTTATTTAATTAATATTTCGTTCTTCCACGCCACTGATAACTAGAAATTAACAGCGGTGCTTCGCATGAGTCCTAATTGTTATTTCTTTCCGCCAGTCCCTCCATAAGCAGAAGCTATCAGAGTTCGCGGTAATTTCAAAGAAAGGAAAGACCGAAGCTACAACCCACTTTCCCCACGCATCCTTGATCAAGAAGAGGAAGATTGACCGTATGCATCAAGCTCCCGCTTCTCAAGAAGTGTTCGACAATCTTGTGGAGACGTTTGTGGTTCAGACTCTACAGTCATATACTAACAGTGAAATACAAATTAACGACAAACTAACATAAAAGTAATGTCCGTTAGTCATGGCAAGTAATGACACCAGTATTTCGTTATATTTGCAAAATGGTAACGGAGCTTTGTAACGCGTTAGCTCTTTTCCAAGCCGACGAGTATTTCTTTACTTATTTTCGGTAACGGGCACAACACTGCGTTTAAGTCATCCCGGCCACTGGTTTCGGCGGACTCAATTTTTGACCAGATCTCTGTGTACTGTTAGTTTCGAATTCACATAACTCTGTAGAAAGCAGCTGT
This sequence comes from Ixodes scapularis, assembly GCF_016920785.2. Lineage (NCBI taxonomy): Eukaryota > Metazoa > Arthropoda > Arachnida > Ixodida > Ixodidae > Ixodes > Ixodes scapularis. Next base: position 47,378,920 of record NW_024609857.1, on the reverse strand, counting down.
TGCTGATCTAAGGTCCATGCTCGTTTTGAGTTGCGGCAATGACCTGGTACGTCATTTCAGCTTGGAAATGTCGGAAAGGGCCCGTCTTCCAAGATACCTAGGGAACCACTCATCCACATTGAAGGCTGCCCCATATATATAATGAGAATGAGTGAAGATTAACAAGTGCAGTACCGAAGAGGGGAGAAATTGATTATTTAATTTATTGCACTAAAGTTAGGGAAAGAAAAACAGGAAAAAATTGGGCCTGGAGCCAAATTTTTCCTTGTTTTGCCTTCTCTTTCCCTATGTATAACAATATAAGTAACGAGGAAAAGGTTTACATATGCTTCCGAAAAATCTATAGGTAAGAAGGAGGGTGCAAACATGCAGCAGTTGAAAGATGAAAAAAAAAAAAGTTAATTTGATGATATGAGTGAGTAGAAAGAATTTAAGATGTAGGTGAACAAGTAAAACACTGAAAGAATATTTAAAAGATTATTATATAGACAAAAATTCAAAATGAACAAAAATTAAACGCACGCAAAGGAATATATAAAGGAGTGAAACACGTTTACACGCAAGAAACTAGTGCAACATATTAGTGAAAAATAAAAAGCGTGCGGGAGTCGACGTTTCGGCAGTGGCACTGCCTTCTCGAAACTAAGACCGTTTCACCAACACCTCCTAGATAACGAAGCCGTAGAGCTGAGTGAGATGGCGTCATCAGCGAAGGCCAAAGCTGGGCACAGATTGGACACGACGATCGTGTCCACGTTCGGCTCAAACTTGACTCGAAGCCGAGCACTGATGCAGCACTCGTTGCCAATCTGTGTCCAGCGTTGGCCTTAGCTGGTGACGCAAAAATGTCAGCGCTAGGGCCTTACCTTCTTGGTAAGGCCCTAGCGCTGACGCTTACAATAAAGTCACTTGATACTTATTTTTACAAGGAACAACAATGAACCCGAATGACAAAGCACATTCCGCTGTAACAAAATGGCGTAATTCAGTTCAGACTTCTGCTCTGCCGCTGCCGTTCGCTTCCCAAAACCTTCAGCGTCACGCAGTCAACGTTTCAAAGAATGTCGCTACTTGTTGGAAGCTCTTATCTAGTAACTTCAGCCTACAAGTCTATTGTATACAGTTTTGAGGAGGGAGAAATTTAACGTGAGGGTTGATGTTAGTTATTACACGGGAGTCTTGGGAAAGGGCATCGTGTTGGTATCTGGGCCAGAACGGTTCAGCAAGAGCAGTTGTTTTTGGTTTCATATAACGTTGGGCAGGTTGGGGATGACGGTTGCAGATTCCGAGCGCATTTCTTTGGGTAGTACTAAAGTCCTTAGATAAGAGCTTCCTACAAGTAGTGACATTCTTAGAAGCCCCAACTTCGTGACAGTGCAGGTTTTAGGAAACGACTGACGACCCACAGTAGAGGTCTAAACTGAATTAGGTCATTTTTTCTGGAGGAATGTGCTGTGTCATTTGTATTGATTGTCGTTACTTGTACATGAAGTATCAAGGGACTTTAGGTGGTGCTGCTAACCAATCTAAAAATAAGGAGAGAGAGAGGAAAGTGTTTTCTAGCCCTGAGAGTAAATAATTGAAATGATATGAAATGGGCTTGGGGCGTTGTGCTAATTTATTTTTTAACAAAATGGTGAGTTGGGCCAGTTGGTTCATAATGGAAAAAAGACAAGCGCCGAAAGACCAGGACAAGGTAAGAAGACGACGACAAAAGGCGCATATGGAAAAAACATAGTCTTATATACACTTTTAAAAAACACCCACGTCACTTTCCACGTGCCCACTCTTTATCCAAGAACAGACACTCTTTTTCTGACAGAGTCACTGAAGGCTCGCTTATGCACTTATCTGCACCCTTCCTTATTGCATACGCCTCATGAATTTCCCTTGTAATCTTTTTGCTGTATCGCCCCAGGATTGCCACGTGATTGAAAACTGGTATGCACTCACATCGGTTGCAATGCACAGCCAGGTGCCCCGAAGGTGACTGTTTTAAGGAAGCAGCATGCTCTCTTCCGCGATCATTTACACAACGCCCAGTTTGGCCTACGTAAGACCTACCGCAAGAAAGCGGAATGTCATACACAACACCAGTGTGACATTCTACAAACTTATTCTGGTGTTTTTTCTTACACTCGTCACTCTTCCCTTCGGGATCATTGATTTTCCTGCATAACGCAGAAAGCTTTTTAGGGGCTGAAAAAACGACAGGAACGTCGTAACGTTCCGCCACCTTTTTTAAGTTATGAGACACTGCGTGAACTTTTTTAAGTTATGAGACACTGCGCCTTGTGTCGTCGTCTTCTTACCTTGTCCTGGTCTTTCGGCGCTTGTCTTTTTTCCATTATTTTTTAAGCTTCGTACTGTGAACAGAGTTCCTATATTCTCATTCATTTTACACTTAAATTTATTAATTAAATGCGACTCACGGATTTCGCGATCCGCTTCAGTCTTGAAATTTTTTTGCAGAATAACTATAGAGGCGTCCTTAATGAAATATCCTGGTTGGCTTAAGTGTTTTGACACGGGTAGATTGGGATTGCATTTTACATAGCACTTATTGTTCTTAAATCTGAGAGAGAAATCACTTCTAGCCTGACTAACGGATTGTTTCATACATGCATTATATTAAATTAGGTATACTACAATCATCGAGTCGCAATCGACGTCACTCCCGATCCGATGGGAAAAGTTGGAGTCTGAACTGGATGCGTGTCGGAAGTTCGCATATGACGACATATCTTATAGAGCGACTTTTGATGTGTTTAACATCCATGGCCAGCCTTCTGAGTTTCATGAGCTTAATTATCGCCAAGGTTTTTTGGACTTTTGCAGACTAGTCGTGGCGCTTCGAGGAAGATTGTTCTCATGTCATCAGATTGTTGCAGCAAGTGCTGGTGTTTTCTTAAACTTGAGTTGATGGCTGGAAGGTTATTGTTGTACGTAAGTGTGAGATATACAGGATTGGTCGATTTCCTTTATATAGTCTCTTTGGAGAGTACGGCTTTTCGGTCTGTTGCACGTGCCCTGTTTATTGTATTATTGACTAAATCGGTAGGATAATCATGGTTTTTAAGCTCGCCTCTTTTTAGTTTGTCTAAATGTTTGTCTATATCATGATTGTTTGAGCAGATTCGGCGGCATCGAAGGGATTGACTGTAGGGGATAGCTAGCTGCCTTTGAGTGCCGGGTGTGCGAACGTTTGAACGGGAGGTACTTGTGTGAACCGGTTGGTTTCCGGTAGATGGTGCACGCTTAGTGCTCCATCATCGCGTTTTACAGAAACGTCTGAAAAGTTAATATTGCTATTGGAATGGTAACTATTGAACTTGATAGTAGGGCGCCAATGATTGAAACTGTCAGTAAAGCTTTCTAGGTCGCTAAGGCTCAGCGGCCACATCATCAATATATCGTCAATACGTTCGTACAAGAGAGTCGCCTTTGAAGATTGTTTTGAAAACTGTCTTCGAGATGTCCCATGAAAATATTTTCATAGTTTGGCGCCATATTTATTCCATTGCTGTGCCGTTAATTTGTATAGTATGATTGTCATCAACTTTGAAGTGGTCGAAGTTTAGAATTAAGTATCACTGTTTTGAAAGTGTATCGGATCGACAAGTTTTTTTTCTGATTTACGTTCATAGGCTGACAAAGTGGCCTTAATGCCTTTGGCGTGCAGACATCTAGGGATCCTATTGTAGCGTTTTGCAGTGTATATATGTCAGAGATAATATTCAGGAAGGGGTTAGTATCTTTGACGTGCGATCCGAGAGTTTCGGAGAGGTCCTTTGTAAGATCGCCTGGAAAACTAAATATATTCTCATTTAAGGTGCCGTCACTAAAACAATACGGCGGCCTGGGTTTGTGGGTTTGTGAACCTTAAGAAGAAAACAAAAACGGCCTGGTTTGCAATCGATGGATGTTAAGAAAGCTAGAAGTTGCTCGTATATTTCTCCATCATCATGTAAGCGTTTTAAGACTCGAGTGATGGTAGCAGCGTGCCTCGTAGTTGGATCGAAAGTTAGTGCGGTTTAAAGGCTTCAAATATATACATGAAGATATTAATTATCCTTTATCCTATATTAGTCAGTTTGATTACAATATCCTCTCTTTGTTGGAGGCATTCGAGGCTCTTTCGCCCGTGTCTTTTCAAGTTACTTTTGGTGGCATTCTGGTTAGTGCGTTTACATTGCTTGATTAAGTCTCTCGGAACGGTGTGCACGTACAGGTTGTGTGGTTCTTTATGGAGGTCGCTCTACTAATAATCTCCGCCACCCGATCGATATGTGCTTCGCTCGTCACCCAGGGGGTGACATAACACAACGAGACGAGAACGAATTGTTTTACTGTACCTCCCGGCTGCCCGTCGTCCAGAGCCGGCAGTCCGAACCCGCCGACCCTTGTCGCCCGTCGATCAGAGGTCGCTGTCGGAGTTCGTGCCCAGGCCTACGGATCGCCCTTCCCACGCCAGCGCTGCGTAGGCTGGCTATCCCGGGCTATCATAGTCCGAGTCTCGCTGCGGAACAACCCCGGGATCGTCATGACCCAGGTCGGTATGGCCAGGCCTCGCCGTTTCCACCGGTCTTGCTCCAAGCCTTGCTGGTGGACCGCTCCGGGGTTCGCCATGGGCCATGCCAGGCAGACCGGCTCCATCGTTCCTGTCCTGCTCCAGCCGCGCTCCGCCCGCACTGTCTCGCGCCAGCTCCTGTCTTCTCCTCCGACCGCCTGTCACGTGCCCTCTGTTTCGTCTTCCACCCTCGTCTCCCACAAGGTCTAGGTTTAAATCTTTTCTGGCGAAGGGTGTAAAGTTACTGAATTGTCTGAGTGGGTGAGCGGGGTGAGAGGACGCATACAAAAATGCAATGCTCTCGAAGGCGAAGACTGTGAGAAGTGATGCAACTCACGATGTAGTCATTATTCATCTACCGCGCTATTATCAGGGCAGAAGGAAAGTCCCTTTCCTAGTAAGATGATGTCCGTCTTGGACGACTCGGCGGAAGATAATTTAACAACTATGTGTTCATAAATGCTTGAGGTGTTGACCAAACAATCATTCTCATCCTGGGATGGCGGCGATAACTCTAGCAAAAGGTTTGAGTCTGACTAGCGCTCTGGCAGGCAATCAGCGACAGTTCGATTTTGGTGAGGTTGATAACTATCCAGTGGAGGGTCCCTCCTCCTACCCTTCTCTTCCTCATCCCCTCCTCCTCCACTTCTTTCTTCCTTTTCCCCTCCTCCTCCTTTCCTTCTCTTCTCCTCCTGCCGCTGAATTTGTTCATGGGTGACGTGACACGTAGTCGCGACGTCATTTTCCACCGCTAAAGTTAACGGGGAAACAACCCGCTAAATTTAGCGGAAAATTTTCACTGCTAAATTTCGCGGAAATATCCCCCCTCCAACTTTAGCGTCGAAACATCCCATGATCCAACGCGCGCGTTTACGCCGACCCCGACGGCGACGCCGCTCAATCCGGAAACGTATACGCCTCAGAGCGGCGCTCTAAAAGCGGGCGCGCGTTAACAGAAAAAAAAAAGATTGAAATGCAATTCGTTCACATTACAATAATTCAACATGCCCGCGATGTTGATGAAAGTGGCCAGTGAAGTTTTAGGTTCCTTGATATAAGGGTTTTGTTAACACCGGATAGAGCCCATTGATAATAGCCATGTCTCTACTTTTACGTCCGTGTTGCTTCATTATTTGAACGCGCACGATACAGCGACAAATTAAATGCTATCTTATGAAGTCATCTTGTTATGTATTTTAGGCCCATTCACGTGGTTTCAGGATTGTCACTTTTTCACATGGTAGAGGCAAACTTTTTTTTTTGTCAGGACTGGGCTAACCTTCGGTTAACGTTCGTCAAGTGCTCAAAAATGACCAAAAATACGGTTTTGAGTTGATTGACACAAAACATATAAAACAAATATCCGGAAAACTTTGATATGTATAAATATTCGCCGAGAAAAAAACCCCTCAAAAAGATTCCTTCTTCGCAAAAGCCCTAAAAAGTACTCCAAATTTGAAAGCGATAAAACAAAAAACGATAAAATTTCAGGCCTACAATTCCGTTTCAGCTTTTATTTTAAAGTAATAAAACAACCTGACGGGGTTTGTTTAATTCAAAAACAAAATTGATAAGACACAATGATTTCGTCGCAATACTTCTTCGCTCCAGTATACCCGTTCATTGTAGATGTAACACTAATAAAAACTCCCGTGCGCCTACTTTCTTGCACAACACTCGGTGAGCCAATCAGCGCAACTTACGGAGGCAGCTCAGCGGATGACGCTGCCGAAACATCTGCTTAGACCCAAAAACGCAGACTGAGTTGTGACATTACGCAATGGAAGCGTGACGTTTTGCATTGCTTAATGTCACAACTCAGACTGCGTTTTCTGGTCTAAACATATGTTTCGGCATTGTCATTCGCTGGGCTCCCTCCATAAGTTGCGGTGATTGGCTCTCCGAGTGTTGTGCGGTAAAGTAGAAGCACGGTCTTTTTTTAGAGTGTACGGAGGCAGCTTAGCGAATGACGATGCCAAAATGTATGTTTAGACCGAAAAAACACAGCCTGAGTCGTGATATTGAGCAATGCAAAACGTCACGCTTGCATTGCTTAATGTCACAACTCAAACTGCGCTTTTTGGTCTAAACATATGTTTCGGCACCGCCATTCGCTGAGCTGCTTCCGTAAGTTGCGGTGGTTTACTCTCCGAGTGTTGTGCGGGAGAGTGGACGCAAGAGCTTTTTTTTTAGAGTGTGTAGTTCAGGACAGATGCAATCTTTATTTTTCGCAGCTGTCACCATAGACATCACACTTTGGGGAAACTACACACAAAACGTCGAACACAAAATCGCAGCATGTGAGGTCTCTGGGAAGTTCATCACTCCTATAAAACGCGCAGGCTGCAAGCAGCACTTTAAACACGCGAAGCTAGGGTTTACATACAAAATGTCCCTCCCCCCCCCCCCCCTTCCCCTCCCTCCTGTTTTGCGAAGAAGAGAAAAAAAATATCAACATAAACGGTTAGAGGGCGTGGCGACCCCCGAGCCCTGTCATTATCGCACCACAGTCAATGAGATTGCTGCACCAGTAGATGGGAACATAGAGTTATTATAATGTACGCTAGAGGTTCAACTGGCGCTAGTGTCTATGCGACTTCCGTGACGCAAATTGAAGCAGACAGCAACCAGTCTACTTTTGCGGTGCTCCTGTGCATTCCTATGGGAAAACGCGCGTGCATTTTGTCTCTTCGCCGGAAAACAACATTGAACGCTTCGGTTATTTGGGTCGTACCGAATAGTATGTACCTTGATTAACATTCTAAAAGTGTAATTGCTTTAGTTAGCGCACTTTTCTTCATCGGTGAGCGATGTTTAACTTCGCTACATTTCAGTCCGAAACATGTATTCCGCAGCAGGTGTGTAAAAACAAGCGACGATTCAAAGCAAAATAACAACCGAAAGGAATATAGAGTAGTGTTCAATGCTCGCCTGCATCCCGGTGACGCTTATATGTTGCTAATAAGCCAGTCCTCTCACTATATGAAAATGACCCCTTCGTGCATGAGCGGATAAAGACATTCAAAAGGTAAACAATAAAGTACGTGCGCCGTGTAAAGGTGTCTCTTTGTATTGTTTTATCTGCCGGGCACCTTTAAGCATGCATGCAGACACTTGTTCTCAGAGATTTCGAACGTGCGGGTGATATTTTATACGTAGAACAAGCATCTTCGCGCAGAGCAGGAAGAATAAAGCGGTACTTACTTAAAATCGGAATATGTGGCCTTCAATTTATTTTGATCATGCATGCACTGGTAGTTACTGATCCAGTGTTACTGAGTGGTTCTTGCCGTCTCTCCTGGCTTTCCAGATGTCCTTCGTTCGTTTGGCACGTATATCCCTCATGCTGAAAAGCGCCGACGTCGTGTTCGCGCTAACAGTGTCCGACAGTGCACATAAATACACGTACGAAGCCGTTTTAGCACCGTTTTTAATGCAACGAATTTGAAAGAAAAACGCAGTAACTGACCAATTATTTCATCTGCGTGATTGAGAAATGTTCCAATGCGCCCAGTACGCACGAATTAATCGTGATATTTGCTCTTATAATCGAGCGCAGAGAGAAAATGCACTCGTTTTTTCCCATAGAAATGCATTACCGGAAGTCAATTTCGGACTGGTTGCTGTCTGCTTCAATTTGCGTCAGCACACTAGCGCCACTTGAACCTCTAGCGTACATTATAATAACTCTATGGATGAGAACACCAAAGACCACATCGTAAAGCAAAAAACATGAGTATGATAAGTCACGCCCCGCGGTTCTGAATTAGTCTGTCAGTGATCATATTAACGGCAGTTGTGTACTATCGGGGAAAAAGGAAATGCGAACAGAGGAGCGCGTGGCTCGCGGTACAGGCTGCGCCTCCTGGAAGTGAACTAAGGGGCGAGGGTGCGTGGCCTACTTCGATGTGTTCACGCCCCTCGATTGGCGCTCCCCCAGATTCGGCAGTGCGCCTCTCAGTGCGCTGACAGCTGTCACCGCTATCTTTGCCTGCTCGGCGAGTGCGGCGAGCTTCTTCGCACCACACGCGCTGAGCCAGCAAAGATAGCGGTGATAGCTTTCAGCGCACTAAGAGGCGCACTGCTGAAGCTTGGGGAGCGCACAGGAAGGGGCGTGAACACGTCGGAGTAGGCCACGCACCCTCGCTCCTAGGCTCACTTCCAGGCGGCGCAGCCTGTACCGCGAGCCACGCGCTCCTCTGTTCGCATTTCATTTTCCCCCGATAGTACGTATACAGGGTGCCCCCCCCCCCCCCCCCGCCAAAAAAAAAGGTCGAATATTTTTTATTTGAAAAAAATAAAATATGCTGCACCGAATGCTCACTCGCCGCTCAAACGTAGCGCTAGCGGTTCAAACCCGACGAAAAATTTTCAGCACAAACCATTATCTTATTCAAAAGTTATAGGTGATTTTTTTTCTATTTCTATTGAGAAAATGGGGCCCACTTTTGCCCGTTTTCGGTTTCTAACGCAATAGAGCTCCAGGTATGAGAAAGCTCCGTGGGCCGCCATTTTCCCATTCAAATTTTTAGAAAATCACTCAACTTTTGAATAAGTGAACGGTTAGTGCTAAAACTTTGGCATCTGGTTCGGACCTTTAGCGCTACATTGAGGTGGAGAATAAGCGTTCGGCAATAAATTACCAATTTTTAAAATAAACAAATTTCCCATATAGTTTTTTTTTTTTTGGGGGGGGGGGGGGGGGTTGGGACAGGAGGAGGTGGGTATTCTACATACTAAAAACGTTAGGTGAGGTGGATTGATTTAGACACCATGAAGAGTGGTTGTTTGGGCGAGTTGGTTTGACATCTTATACAATCCTGTGCGCAACAAAGGCAAGGACAAAAGCAGAGAAGAGGACACAACAAGGCGCAACTTTCAACTGAATTTTATTGAAAACGTGTTCCGGTATATATATATAGTCTCAACCATCGTTACAATGACAACAACAAAAAAAAGACAAAAGTAAAGGAAAAAAAAAAACACCATGACAGAGCATAACTGGGAAACAACACTATCTCGTTCTCAGGAAAAACAATTTCTTCTCCGATAATGCGATCGACGGCATAGCAACACACATGTCTCCTAAATAATCATGCTGCCACAAGAGCTACTCAACATTTAGAACCAGTTCTTGTGGCTTGTATCCACGTTACCAATTGTAAGATTAAAATTGACTACCAGGCATCATTTCTTGCTTTTTCCTTTTCTAATCCAGTAAATCTTTTATTCTATCAATAGATGCATAAATAAAAAGATACCGCATTTTCTCGAGTAATAGTCGCACTGTTTATGAATGCGTCCCTTGCGTCTACTTTCCCACGGAACAGATATACAGCTAATCATAGCGTTGCAAATAAATAACATAGCGAACAACCATATCGAGAACACCATTGCCCATACAGATGCAATCTTCAAAGATGGTGCCTTCACACGAAGACTTTTTCGCTCTCTTGTAAACAGCTAGGATCATGCTATCGATCGCGGTGATTGGCAATCGGTTTGCTCCGCGGAAAAGCTAACCCTCAGGTTTTCTTGATAAACAGTGCGGCTATTACTGGCGTAAATACGGTACTTTATGAAATATGGAATCATATCTTTACTTCAATTATTCAATATATAGTGAACTGTGAATTTCTAAAACATAAAGTTAAGTTATTTGAAAGAAAACAAAACTAAATTTGAAATGACGATTAAATTAATGACGCATGTTTGCATACAGATTATCGCATCTTATTTACCAATACTGACCTAGGTAACAAAAAGGTCCATAACAGAACGTTCATTTTTTAACCTTCAAAACTTAATATTTAAAAGCATACTACGATCCGCTCCTTTGCGAGGAAAGCATAACATTAAATACCAATACATTGAGCCTTTGTTTTCCAACTATCTGAGGTTCCTTCCCAGCCAATATTTGACCATCAAGTTAAAATATTACAGCGTAATTACTGCACCTGATGTAATATGTTTGTTTCTGAGGTCTTTTGTACCACCTGTAGAGGTGATATATAAAGAAGTCATTGAAGTTCAGAAAGGACAATAGTGCAAAATTATAAAACGTTTAATGCATTTCCTATTGTTTCAAACGCGCAAGATGACCCAAGGTCAGGGCTGCCCAGCACTTCGACCGATTTGTTTCGTTCAGCATGGGCTGAGATCCTCATCATGAAGAATCTCCGATCTAAGGTGTCCGAAGTTGCTAGAGAATTAAATATTTTGTATGGCAATGCTGTCACAAACATCTATGAGGTTTGGGTATGTGGAAGGTCTCGGCAAGATGAGTGCCACAGCACCTTTCTACGCAGGATCGAGAGCACCGCTTGAATTAGTAAGGGGAGCTTTGGAGCATCTCTGAAAGCGACCCAGAACATTTTTTCGCCTGTCTTGTGACTGGGGATGAGACGTGACTTTACCGGTGGGACACCGAAACAAAACAACAGTCTATGCAGTCGAGGCTTCGGGGTCCCCCCCTCCGAAAAAATTAAAGACGCAACGCTTGGGGAGGAAGGTGATGGCGACAGTTCTTTGGGACACAAAAGGGATCCTATTGTTTGATTATCTGGGAAAGAGCAGGACAATAACAAGCGAAAAAGACTGACTATTATTAGGGGGAAGGACTGACTGTTATTAGGACTAGGACACACGGGGTTTTCTCTGCCGTGGTTTGAAAACAACAATTATGTTCCACGTTCACCGTTGCAGTTTACTGCACTACAGCGACAGCTCTCTTCTAACCACTGGAAATGAAGTCCATTGTTGGCGCTGTACTTTGCGTAGTAGAGCGTAGGGTGCCCGTCGTCGATGTTGCCAAATCCTTAAAAAAGATTGCCCACCGCCGGAATCGAACCTGGCTTCGCCGCTGCGTGCGAAGCTGAGGCGTTATCACAAAGCTACGCCACAGCGTTAACGAGCAGCCTTATGCTTAGGCTTTTTCTATTACCCGATTAACACTGCAGGGGCTCTCTGGAAAAAATAGAAAGAAACAGCCCACAACGAAGGGCCGGCGTAGCACTGTCAATGCCAAGAGCTCGTGCCAAGAGACGCGCTTTCACGCGCTCCAGAAAAAGAAGACACAAAAAGTGTTCGGAATCAAATGGTCACATCTCCATTTTGTTCCGAACGCTTTTGTTTGCGCAGTCCACGGTACGTGAACGTGACGCCAGTGCCCAACGACTTTGCCATGACGTGTCGCAACTGTCGCTGTGACTGCGCTGTGGATGAACACGGGACTGCTGGTTTTTTGTTTTCACCAGCTGCGCTAACGTCACGCCGTACTGGCGTCAAGCTGTTTTTGGATCGGCTATTTTTTTGACACGTGTTGTTGCGAAGCTCACCGTTACTTGGGTTTCTTTGATGCTGCCTAGATGGAACAATTATTTTTATATTTGATTTCACCATTATTAAAAGTAAGACTGCGCGTTTACAAAGGTAGGTCATCTTGGCCAGGTTCCAAGAACAGTACGAATTTCGCGCATGACCCGTTTGGGGTCCGAAAAAACCTTCAAAACGCAAAAAAAAAAAAAAAAAAAAAAAAAAGCCTCCCCTCTCTGCGCTGCTTTAGTCAATATTGATTTAGAAGGATGAATATGTCAATATTGTTTTATTATTATCAGTTGTAATAATTCTCTGGATCCATCGTGTCTGGATCCCTCAACGGCCATGTACACCACGCAAACCTGGACAGACATATTCTCAATCTCTCCGGTTCTCCAGAGATGATTTCGGCATGCTGCTACCTGTCTTGGCTGCCACGTGGATCCAGTACGCCACAGAATGGCCGCTACCCCCACCTCTCTGTTCTTCACCGTCCCGATTAGCACCTGCCCGACACCATTCGGGGTGTATCAGAAGTTCATCCAGCCCACGTAAATGCGTCTCTGCGAGTGAAAAAAGAGACATTTCTTCCAGTTCCACAATCTCGTAGAGTTCTCCCGATTTTGCATGGCTCCGTGCAACCCGAACATTGAGGACGCCCACCGCTACCTGTGTGGATGTTTTCCGCTTGCGTTGTCGACCTTTCCGCGGCGAATTCTGCCCCCGCGCTGCACTGGAGTTTGCGAGCTTTGATTCCCGGCGCTACCATCCGACCTCTTGGTTGGACCCCCGTTTGTCCGTTTTGACAAAGCGGCGCCATTATCCCGGGTACGCCCATACTCTAGTGGCTCTGGCGGCGGAGGACGTAGCAGATTTGAATACTGGGATATTGCCGTCTGCGCTGGTAGTGGCATCGCTTATTATATCGGCACTGGCAAGATGTGATGGTGGAGATATTTCATGTGCCCTCCAAAAATTGGGGCAGTTATTAGTTACACGCGTTGATGATCGTCCGGGGACCAGACGTTGCCCATTTGGTAATCCCGGTATTGCGTTGCCACCCTCTCTGACTCGGAACCCGAGCCAAATCGCAGTAAGTTGCTTTCGTAGTTCCCAAAGAGCTGGAAGTCTTCTCCGTTTGGAGCATGATGGGACCCCACTTGCTGAGGCATCGCGCGTGGCTCCAACTGGAACATGATCGACGCTACCCGGACGCCGGTAAGCTGGTGCTTAGCTTGTTCATGACGTTCTTTCTGCGCTCTGTCAGACGCGTCCAATGATCTTTCATATACAAGTCGCCCGTTGAGGCAGACTAAGCTCAGCCTGTATAAGCATACACACAAAAAAATTATTATTACATCGTACAGGCTGGTAGGGGTACGCGGTCGTGTAATCACAGCAGCGCGGAGCACGTTACAGACCTCGAGTTAAGTCTAAGACCGCAGTGGATAAGTTACCCTCCACAGCAACGAACCATGCCGCCGAATCTCAGAGGCGGATTGACCCCTCACTATTTAAACATTTACGAAGCCCAATTTGTTTTCATCAATCGATACCAAGAAGAAAGATGAGGAAAATTGCATTACGTCTTTCTTGAACGAGCACACGTTTTTATAAGAATTACAGCGTACCTCCCCTGATGAAGGGCGTCTGAAAAGGGGAAGTGCTATTCTACGCCACCACTCTGCGCCAGAGGGAGCCCGGCCACCTAACCTTACATGCACACCATTGTCTTCTCTACACCAAAAGGCGAAGCCCCTCTTCAAACCTGGGAAACAAATATCCTCTAATGACTGCTAGTAGTGTGCGAGCTTTATTTTGAAAGCCGTCTTAGTCAGGGGGCAATGGTACATTCATGATAGAAAAAATCGTAAGGGTACAGGCGAGCTGGTGAATATTAACCATGTTGAATTAACCTGAGACTGGGGTAGAGAAGAAACATCAAAACGTAGAAGGGAAAGAAAATAGACAGGACGACGTCTCAATTTTTGAGACGTCGTCCTGTCTATTTTCTTTCCCTTCTACGTTCTGATGTTTCTTCTCTACCCCAGTCTCAGGTTAATTCAACATGGTTAAGGGTACACCCATGTTATTGGTCCAGAAACTTCAAGACCCTACGAAGGCATACCTTTTTTAGGACAGCACCGTGTGACCGGTCGTCAGGGTCTTCCCTCAGTCGAGCTGCTCAATTCTCGTATTTTATTCTCCAAGTGCCATGGCTCTCATGACGGGCTCAGTTTATTCTCGCATCGGGAGACCGTTACATAAAAAAAGATAAAGCGGAACGAGTGGAAAAGCGGTCAGCAGCAGCGTGTGACTGACAACTGGTGACCGATATCAATACCAGATGACCCTAGCACATCCGGCGACTCGGCAAAAGGCGCGCGGTTCTTAGCAAATGTTTTGATCGGATACTATGAGTGCGCCATCTAGGCACTTCCGTCCTGGATCTCTGGATTGAACCGATACAGGCAATGAGCACACCTCCCCCTTCAGCCACCCCAGCCAAATGCTTCACCGCTAAAGAAAGAAGTGCTCAATAAGGCACCAACTATGCGACACAAACAAGAGTGCTTACAGATGTTATGTATAAAAAATCGAAGTGCGAAGGCGCTCAAGTGACCTTATCACGTGACCAGAACATCCAGGGCAGCTCAAAGCACGTTGCACTTCTTGTCTCCCGGCTAGCAGTCAAATATTTACTTGAATTTTTCTAATTTTATTGAAGATCTACCTGTATTGGGTGGCAAGACGAAGTCTGGATTCAGAAATCCGGAATCTGTATGGGGTCTAGGGTAGCTCCTGCGAATACTATTTTTTCTTAGAAAGGTGAAGCGAGCACTTGAAAACAATTTAAGGGGGCTTACCAGAAAGATATTCAGGTACGTAAACGATTATCTTGTCTTCGTAGAAAAACCCAATTTCAATCAGACACCCAATAATGTGCTAAAACGTTTAACGAGCAAGGATTAGGCCTGAGATTCACGTTCGAGACTCCTAAAGAGCACTAGATTCAGTTTCTGGAACTTAGTGCTGATGTGAAGGAGTATGTTTGTTGGTTGAACCATCCCAGAACCGCTAAGTTTCTGCTTCATTTTTGGCCTGCCCATTCAAAGCTCATAAACAATGGTATTGGTGTGTCTTGAATTCGGGATGCGTTATCAAAATCCTGTGAGCACTAAATTAAGGAGAGCGTTTCAGCCCTAATAGCGAAGCTCCAAGACGCAGAATTTCCTATTCCGGTAATTACCTCGGCCTTAGATAAAGTAAAGTATCAAGGTAGATGCCGGGAAAGACTGCGGGGAGGGAGACGTGGAAAAGAGAATGACGGTGGCTACCATCTCTAGCGTTCACCGCGTATCGCACGGGTTAAGGGGGGCGGCTCAAGGTACGTGCGGAGTAAGTGTCGTTTTTTTGGCCAGAAACAAGTAGGGCCAGATTTGCCCCGCCGTAGAAAAGCGCGCTAAAAAAACAACCAAATAGTCACGGTCGCACCATGAAACATGATACGAAGTTCGTATCTTGTACATTTGTCGCAGTATATTAGACACTTTTCATGTGCGAGCAGGTATATATCCGTCGAACAGGGCGGTGGTCGAACATCCGTTTAGGGGAGTACCAAAGTTCGTTGAAATGATTTGCTTACTCGCATCGTACAAGGCGCTGTCGTTGCTGCGGGTGTGAGCCAAGATTAAGTGACACTGAAATCATGTTTAAGCACAAAGACCAGCTGTCGACAGAAATAGTAGAGGTGCACAAAAAAAAAAAAAAAAAAAAGATGAAATCCTTGCGCGTGAGCCAACCATCCTTGGGAACGCTAGACAGTGAGATGACATTTTTGGATTTGGGCTAGGTCTTTCAACCTTTCCTTAGCGAAAAACTCTCCAAACTGGATTTCACGTTTCCAACAAGAAATCCAGTTAGATTTCCTGTTCCATAATCCAATTCATACTTTTTTTTTTTGGTAGGGTTGTCATCACACTTTTATCAACAGTCATGCAATGCGCTTGCGCGAAATCGCACTGTCCTAGATTAAAGCGTCGTTTTCGTGTGTCTTTCTGATAAAATATGTCAGTTGATAGTCAGCGCTCGTCCCTTGTATTTCCTCCACGTCCTTGTATTCTCGCGCTGTTTCCACGATGAATTCTCCCTACGTTCTATCTGGTGTTCTTGCTATTTTTCGGATTCAAACATTTTTTTCAGAGTCACTTCGCTCTTTTAGATTTGTGGTCTTTTAGTTTACTCCTTCTTATCTAGTTTGAGCAGTCAGCAAAATACTGCGCGTGTTTGAGCACTTCCAGATCAAAATGAGACGTATTTGAAAAATAAGAGAGCGCAAAGAACGAGGGACCAGTGGAAAAAAAGGCACGGACACAGCGCAGACATGTTCCCTGCTTTAAGGCGATAGCTTTAAGGGCGACACTTCGCAGAGATTTCGACCTTGTCCGTTGTCGTCGCCGCCGCCTAAAAACCCTTCTCTCCGCTCTTGGCGCGAGGCCAGGGAAGTCGGGTTTTCCCAGATCTTTTGTCGGTCGCGCAGAGCGGAGATGATGAGCCTCAATATCCCGCCAGTAGCGACGCGACAAAAGGAGAGTATTTCATGTCGTGTGCTTGAAAAACTTGTTTTCAAACATTATTCGCGTTATGCAATATCCCCCTTTGGCAGTATCCAGTTGCTACGCGTAATTTTGGATGGTTTTAGAAACTTCCACCGCGCTTACCAACTTCACGGAGCACTGGTGGCGGTCGCCAGTGGCAACCACGAAGCCAACTACGACGGCTATGAGAATTCACTACGTCGCACCTCTGTCCTCAAGTATGTGACGGCACCATTTCCACCCGCATTGCGCGGCCGTGCTATAGCTATTGCTTTTATTATACAGATATTATCTAGATTCTTTTTGTTTTCGACGTCTGCCAACGTATAATTTAAGACAAAGGCTAGCTGAAACCATGTTGTTCGCGAGTGCCGGCTATGAGCTGTACCTATGCGGAGCGCAAGTTCATCTTGCTTTGATTGGCTCTGATTAAAGGATAGTGAGTAGGTCTCAAGGCAGCTGGCTTTGAGGTCTAGTCGCTATCCTTCATTCAGAACCAATCAGAGATCGGCGTTCTGACGTCACCACAACCCCTGCAAAAGAAAAGCAGACAGCCCAGCCTAGCCCAGAATACGAGACAAACATCCACGAGAATCGACTACAGTAAAACAGTCTCAATATTGCTTTTTTTTTTTAACATGAGTTACAAAATACCGTGCGTTCGGCATCCGGTACTTGCAAACCAGATAGCAAACATATTTCTCCTAAAACCTTTAAAATGAGAAAGTGCCGTCTGATTTTGATTTATAACCAGCGTCACGTAGTAAATTTCTAAAGTTCATCGAAAATGTGGAATCTCTGCTCATTAAACGATGTCGTAGGTACATCGCTCACCAGATGTGTCATTAGTGAGTTTTAGGGAACCGTTTTTGCACATCCGGTATGGTACGATGGGCCCTCCGGAACAAACTGCGCATGCGCGGGTTTTCTGCGGTAGCACGTGCGCACTTGGTACAGGAGGGCCCTCGTACCGCATCGGATGTGCAAAAACGGTTCCCTAAAGCTCTCTACTGTTCGTGCACAACATCGTTCTTCTTTTTACGAGTGTAGCGCTTTATTTTTCTGGCCTGAATTGCGTGGTTTCAATAAAGGATGGTTTGTTGGCTTATGAAATGATAGCGAAATGATAACTGAAACCATGTGTCATAGAGTGAGAAGCTCCGGCCGATTCATGTTTCTTCTGTACGACGAACACAAGGGCGAGCGGGCGAGCTGATATCGAACGAGCCTTTATTAAAAGAGGTTTGAGGGCGCTCGGGTGAGCTGGTGAATAATATTAGGCAACGCGATAAAACAGAAGACACGAAAACAAAAAAAAACAAAAATTACAAAAAAAATCCTAATTAAGCTGATTGGCCTAACAGAAGGTGTACCTATACATAATGTTATTTCCTGTCACGCGCACTTTCAGGATATCATAAAGAGCGTTTATCAAAGTCACGCGTATCAATGCTATTTCTAAAAAATAAAAAAGTTATTTTTTTTTAACAGGCGGGGCTTTTTTTACAGCGAAGCTTTTAAAGGGATTGTCCGGTCGAAACCGGAAGTGCTTAAGTGTTTGCGCTCATTACGTCGAGGGAGCCTTCATGTAGACAAACAACATTTTTATTTTGATATATGATCTCCCGTTATTAACTAAACCTTTCATGAGCGTATGTACGAAACTGCACCCCAAATTTCACCAGTGTCAATGGCTGACATCCGCAGCTGCTGCGTGACGTCACAAAACGCAAATGTTTGTCGGGTGGTCGAGATAACAAGCGTTGGTCGATGGATGTCTTGTATTTTGTTTCGAATCATATACTCTCCTAGGCCAGTGTTTCTCAAATGGAGGTCCGCGAAGGCCTTCTAGGGGTCCGCGAAGCCCTGCCTCATCAGTCAAGCCCGGCCAGAAAAGGTCTTTTTTTTTTTTTTTTTTTCAGGTCGAAAAGAAATGTTTGTTTTCGGGCGAGTTTTTTTATGTGAACGTCAATAAGAGAGGTCTACTTCACACTAGCCCTTAGTTATATCCATTTATTAAATGATTATTATATTTAACCTATACCTTTTTCTCATCTCAGTACGAACGGGGTCCTCCATCATCTCCACCGATCCACAAAGGGTCCGCGAAACATCGATGGTTGAGAACCACTGTCTTAGGCTGTACCCTACTGAAATAAGGTTCTTTTAGTGCAGTTCCCAAGCATGTGCTTGGGAACTGGGGGGGGGGGGGGGGGGGGGGGGGCGGGTGGGGGCGGGGGGGGGGGGGAAGCCTTTCCACTTAACTGCTTGCGCGATATAGTTCTACCTCCAAATAAAAATAAAGAAAAAGCTCGACTTTTTGTTCCAGTCATCAGCGGACGGCTTGACCCTGAAAGCCCCCCACTTAACCCACCCATCCCGTCCCAGCGCCCTACAGAAGGCTCTGCGCCCTGCGAGCTGCGAGAATGGCTTTGGTTTTCATTCGTTCAAAAAGAGGATAGCGGGGAGTGTTGTGGGCCTCCGAGGACATCGCGAAGGGGCCCTTTGTCCCATTCTTACCGGATTAAGAAGAACAAAACGCGGTTAGAGAGCGCCTCATTTAGCTGCCTGATACTTTGGATTCATTTGGCTCGGTTTTTCGCGTACCGAGGTTTTTCGTACGAAACGATTTCCAAATAGCATGTAGACTGTTGAATGTTGATATCGTCATTACAAAAAAGAAATATGCCATATCGGTATTACAAAAAGAAATATCCCCATATCGTGATTACAAAACGAAATATGCCATGTGTCGTGCCATAATGTTGCGAAATAATCTACCACAAGTCAGAATGGTGTTGCGTCCTAAATAACGGCCCCTCAGAGACTACTTTTCATTCCCGCGGAGCAGTGCTTAAAAAAATAAAGCTACTCACTCTAAAAAGTGTCTGATCTCCTTGTGCGAAAGAGGAAACGAAATGAACCAGTTCCCGATACCATAAGCAGCCAACTTATTTTCTATAGCACCGGATTTCAACGGTCACCCCTATTCCTAAACCGGTGTGCGTTTTCTAAATGGCACGAAATCAGAACTATCTGTTGTACTGACGAAATGCCAGAAAATTAATAACCACAAGTTTAGATAGTGTTGCGTCTTATATACGTACCGATCAAAGCGTAGTTTTATTGTGACAAGGCTATGCTTTAAATAAGTTATTAAATCAATAACTTCCATAATTACGTGTTCCGGTTAATCGCTTCCATGGATGGGCAAAATACACGCAAATATCTATCGAAATACAAATACAAAATACTTCGTAAAAATGTATTTAATTACAAATCTAATTAAATTTCCAAAAAAGCGTTTAAGTACAAGATACAAATTCAACCAAATGTATTTGGTCTCCTCCAAATACTTTTCCAAATACATTCCTCAAAATTTGCGTCAGCGATTTCAGGGCACCTGCAACGTGTTTCTGGGTATCGCATTTTAATTTTACATCCCACACTCGGGATTTAGTATGCGAGGCTCTAGTAAGGTAATACAAATAGAATCACACAAAAAAAATTTAATCAGCTTGGACGTAATAGGTGAAAAAAGTACAGAGCTTCAAGCAGCTTTTTTTGTCGATTACATTTTGGTATAGACCAACAAAGAACCGAGACGACCAAGACGCGCAGCACTAGCTAGATAATTTTTTATTGTTGCAACTCGCACCAGTTACGAAAATCTGGACGACTCGCGCATTTAGAATGTTCCAGGCAATAATATAGATGGAAATCAGGCTGGAAAGCATCACAAGTTGTCACAGACACTTAAAGGGCAACTCCGCTTAATTTCAAAAATTTTGAGATAGTGGCCGATTTTGCTTTTTGAAGCACTCAAAAACAATCCCCAATCCTTTGTTTCGCGAAAAATAAAATATTTTTCGTGTAATTTTACTCTAGCCATGATCACAAACCGAAACCGAAACGGTGGCAAAGCCCGACAACATTGTATATTTGGAATCACTAAGCATGTACACCCACGTGATATACAATGGGAAGAAGGAGCTCCCCTCTTATCAGGATCCTCCTTTGTGCCTCTTGGATTAGCACAGGCGTCGCTATTTTCTCCCCAGAAGATTATAGAAGATTAACCTGTCACTCAACATTCTTACAAAAGCAGCTTCCCTCTCCGGGGAGAGCACGGCGCTGGCGCCACCCGTGCTCTCCCCGGGAAAGAAAACAAAATTAAAAAAAAAGAAGCTGTACATGCTTGATGACGTCACGGACGTGCCGGTAGAAGGAATTTGGAGGAAGCGGAAATGCAGCCGGGCAGTGTTGTCTGGCCCGCACGTCTCATCCAAAACCAGCGGATTCGTGCTTGTCAAACTTTGACAGCGATTTTAACGAACTTCTAGGCGGAATTCCGTCATAATATTTGCCATGGGGTTTTTGTAGATGATAACAAAGAGAACTGTATAGTTTTGCACTACTGGAAAAGAAGCGGAGTTGCCCTTTAAAGCCGGTTCACACATACAGCGGAGCGCTAAGTTAGCGCTACCGCTGTACGAACGGGACGTTCTGCAGGGAAGAACCTTCTCTCCCGAAGCTGGGGGACGGGGAGGGAAAGGGTCAGCGTTGGGTGGAAAGAGGTCTAGAGAATGGGATTAGCCTCGGGGCGAGCCATCCTCTCGAGAGGGAGTGGGGACGGAACAAAGCCGCCGTGGGGGTTCCGGCTACCAGGTGGAAGAAAGATAAGCTTGTCAAACGGCGACCTCGGATGCGAGGACGGGCACGTCAGAGAATTTGAAAATAGCTGCTTGATTACCTGGACGACCCAGTGCGGTCTACTGGCTCTAGAAGGTGAATCGGATGAAGAAAACTTGTTTTGCTCCAAAACTCTAAAAGCATTCTGGACGTGAACTCTTGCCACAAATAAAAATAACACATGCATGAAAAACTACGAAGGCACCTAAGCTTTCTCCTATGATGGGAGAATGCGTGAGCATTACAGGCAGAGTTATGTTGGCGCAACTTGCAATAAAGAAAGAAAAAAAATTATGTTGGCGCAACGGATAGCGCGCTAGTTTCACGATCAACAGGGCCTAGCTTCGAAACCGGGCAGGGGATGGTTTTTTTCTCGTGTTCTTTTTTATTTCGTTTATTTTTTGTTTGTTCGGTCACGTGACAATAAAAATCACATAAAGAGAATTTTTTTTTTTTTGCCACGTCGCCAGAGATTTTTTTTCTTATTTCTCCTTTCTTCTGTTGTTGTTGTTTTTTTTTGTTTTTTTTTTCTGTTTACGGTACCTTTCGCAAAACTCTTTGCACCTATTTTGCATTACTTTGGCGTTAGCCAAATCATTTTATTTATGGCAGGGAATTCTGCCGTACGTATCTTATATTACTATTACCAATCCTGGCTTGCAGTTCGCATAGAGAATTTCGTCCGGCAACCAGTTTGGGAATGACGAGGCCAAATTTGTGTTATAATTTTTTTGAGGTATGAGCATAATTTCGGTCTCGTTATCCGTCGGTCTCTATGATTGGCTCTTCAAGTATCTTTTGGGAAGGCAGACGAAAGGCATTTTAGAGAGCACCTGTGTCGACCAGAGTGAACATTGCTGAAGCGCCTCCAGTGTGATTTTGGCCGTAAATAACTGGAGGTACCGGGCAAACCCACCCAATGTAGAAAAGTATCTACCTTTCTCGTTTCATAGAGAGCTATGAAAGCCAGAAGGGTCGAATCCCAGCCGAGTCAAACTACCGGCTTGCAAACGCAATCATGTTGATAATAGCGCCAAGGAGTTTGTATGACTCTCTCTGGCGGTGCGCAGAGGGTAAAGGCACGGAGGTAATATATGGTTACGCCTAGTCACCTGCGAACGGTTGGGTATTGGCTGCAGATATCCATTTCGCTTTGTTTTATTACCGGGATTATAGCTTGATTTCTGTGTTCCTAATTTCACAGACAGAACGAAATCGCTTTTCTCGTGTGGCGTCAAGGCGGGGAGACAGAAATGAATCAGTGTACCGAAATTCGACGCTTGTGCTCGTTCTATAGCGCTTCTAAAAACTGTGCGATCACGGCTGTGCAACGTCAACAATGCATAAACTGCCGTTACTTGTACTCGTATTGCACCGTGAGGGAACTACTATGACTGGGTAAACAGGAATAGGGAGAATGGGTGCGTGTGATTTGTTGAAGTTCGATTCAACAAATCAAGCTTCAACGAATGTGATTGTATTGCATTCACTCAACCAGCTATATGAGTTTTCAGACGGTATATACCTTCCAAGTATGCGATTCGTGTTCTGCCAGTGGTACCTCAGCTAAATTAAAAAACAAAACTCACGTTGAAAAAAAAAAAAAAAAGTTTACGGTGACTCGAGCCGCTTCCGCGCCGAATCATGTTTCACGTAAGCGTAATCTTGGGTTCGATGCACGACGAGGGGTCTTCAATCATAAAAATATTTTGATTACGATTATTTGCAGCGCTAAAAATTTGAAAGCCAAGCAGTGAAGAGAACGGTGTTCTTATAAATATTATATACATTTTATTTTACACTGTTTAAATACGCTGCCGTCGTTATGTTCTTGAATTATTGGCTAGCTTGTGGCGGACAGTGAGGTCTTGCAGGACCATATGATAGGACCTACACTAAGCTAGGGAGCATGAAGGCACCCTACCCTAAACCTGCCGCGCTTCGAAAAATGTTAGTCCAATGCATACAAGCTCGTTCAAGGTGGACGGAGCGTTGCGCATCCCGCAAAGCGCATTCAAACGCCGCCCGCAGCGTCTTTTTTTTTTTTTTTTCTTTTTTGAGCAGCGAAATAATTTTTAGTCAAGCGGCAGGCCCCCTCTTCGGCGGGTCTCGCCGGATTAACGGAGGCGTCTCCTAATCCATCCTGCGTGTTGTCCCCTCGGGGGAGGGCGGTAAACAGGTGGCGGAGGGAGGTGAAGGAAGGAAAGGAGGGCAGGAGAGGAGGAAACGCAAAAAAAGTGGAAAGCGCGAACTGTACGGCGGCCTTTAAGGAGCGCTCATATGGCGCTTCCTAGCGCGTGGTGTGGCGCTCGGTTAGCGCTTCAGAAGCGCTTTGTTTGCGCTCTGTTAGCGCTACAGAAGCGCTCTTTTAGCGCCACAGAAGCGCATTGTTAGCGCTCTCACGCTCCTTGTGCCGTGCTTGCTGCTGCGGAACAGCGCGTGCACGGCGATTCCTTTCTTGTTTTTCTTTTGGCATTGAAAGAAGAGGAAGTAAAACAGCCGCTCTCCAAGCAAAGGGTCGGGCAGGCGATCCAGAGTCATGGACTCTGAGCGACTAATTGGTTAGGTACGACCTCATCGCTTTCTATTCGATATGCGTGACCCTATAGTTTCAAAGACACGCAGTCAAAAATAATCGCCTTCGAAAGAGCTCTGCGTCTCGGTCCCTCAGCCTGGGAACAAGGTTCGCCGGGTACCCCTCGGTATCTCGATGGCGAAAGATTTCGCGCAGCCAGAAGGCTCTTCTGGGCGTTAAGCCGTCCACACACATATGCACTAATCACGTATCTAAGAGCATTTGTCGCATTTTTATTTCAGCATCCCACATGTCCGCCATGGTGCTGCTGACGCACACCCAACCACAGCAACCGGTACTGCAGTGCACGCGCTAATCCGCAGCACAGCGGTACAAGAAGCGCTACTGAAGCACTAATAAGGAGCTACTGGAGCGCTATTAAAGCGCTACTGGAGCGCTAACAAAGCGCTACTGGAGCGCTAACAAGGCGCTACAGAAGCGCTAATCGCGCGCTATGTTAGAACTAAGTCACGCGCTAGGAAGCGCCGCATTAGGGAGTTTTCGTAGACCGCGCTGCCCCCTCCGCTAAGCGTTCTGCAACGAAGAAGTTGCTACTGCGCCTGCGCGCCGATAGCCTTGACTGTGGAGTTCCCGCTAGCGTAGCGGGTTGCGGAGGGCCTTGCGGGACGGCGGAAACGATCTACGAAAACTCCCTATTAGCGCTTCTTGGAGCGCTCACGTAGCGCTAACTTAGCGCTCCGCTGTATGTGTGAACAGGCCTTTATTTAGCCAGTCTGCGTGTGAACGTCGATTTCGTCACTATTTTTGCCCTGGACTAGCACCGTAATCACAAAGTCACTAAACGCTTGTGCTTGATTGAGAGACACTGCATTCGGTGCAGAACGTAGTTTTCTTCCTGCTCTGGACAGTGACAATAAATTTGAGGGATGTATTTTCGCCCACAAAATAGTATTTAATTACAATTGTATTTGAAATACCCACGTTTTAGTATTTAAATACACTCGTCAAATACATTACCCAATTTGTAATTAAATAGAAATGCAAAATACACAAAGTATTTGAAATACGTATTTTAAATACTTGTATTTAAAATGCTGCCCATCCCTGATCGCTTCTCAGAACTGAATGGCCACTAAGGCCCTAGCATATTTTACCGAACACCGGATTCGTTGTTGTTTTGTTCGCCCGGACGAGACGCCGACACCGCAAATCACTCAAGTACGTAAACGCTGTTGCACATAGTAAAAGTGCGCTGGTTGATTTGTAAGCCATGTGATTACATTTTTTACAAAATCCCCAAAAGATTTTTTTTTCGAAATGAGTTAATTATATGTCAAGCGAAACTGAGATAAAGTCGAATGTTTGCGTATCAGTGAGCCACGTACTGCGGCCACCTTGACAGTGGTCTTCGTCGCATACTATGACCGATTCAAGTTTAAAAAACATGAGATCGGTGCACTGACGGGTATAGTCCTTATTTCAAGAGAATACCTTATTTCAGCTTCTAGATTCATCTATTTCAGAAAAAATAGGAAAAAAAAAATTTTAGTAGAGTTTTAGAGCCGTCTCGGAAACGATTTAGTATTGGCTGATAATATATTCCATGATAAATTCTGCCTTTTTCTTACAAGGCAAGAATTATCGTGCATACACTGCCACAGGGCCTATATTTTTATTCGCGCGATCCTAATCTCCTGGGGACAAAACCGCTGCTCTGCCAGTGACGCCATGGCGAGGATAAAGCAACGAATCATTACACTGATTGCAAGCTCGTTCTCGCGGCTAATAGAGGCACCATATTGGCGCAGGCGGCTTCCAACTTCGTTCTCAGTTGGAGTTGAAATTTCCACTATCCTCCGCGATGTTACAAAGAAAGGTTGACGAAACGACGAACATTTTATGCTCCCTTTTTGCCCTGGGGATAGGCCCGTAGCTTTCAAGTTTTGAGCAGTGCTCCAGGCGAGGAAAATAGAATATTTGGCTCGGGTTTCGAACATGCCTCAATACGCTTCCCCACTAGAGTTTTTTTTTTTTTTTTTGTACTCCGTTCTATTCTAAGTGCCAGCATAGCAGAGGCTACAAGAGCGAGCTTCGAGCTTTCAGCATCCCTGTCAAGCACGCGCGCTCGTGCAGTGCGAGCATCTTTAAGGACGACGTGCTTTTGTGCTTTTGTGAGTAGCTTCGCTATGACGTAAAGTGAAACATTCGTGCTTGCGGAAGCTATGAAAGAAGGCAAAGATGAAAGGAATGTTTAATGGGACGCTGCGGCCGCGAGCTGCATAATTATTTTTTAAATTTTTTTAGAGGTTTTCTATCGCGCATCTTCAGATGCTTGCATTCGAACGTGGCACGTGCAAAAACGAACGTTACAGAGCCACCTGGATGGTTCAGCCTTCATAGCATAGTCGTGTCTTGCGAATGCGCTCGCGCCCCCTGCCCCAGAGCAACGGGTCTATGAGAGAACATCTCACCAGCCAGCTTGACTATACGCCACCGCTGCCGCAATGCATCGAGAGCAATTCAGTATTTCAGCACGTGCCCCAATCTCGCTGGAACTGTGCGCGTAAAATGCACGAGACGGCACGAACCGTCTCGGACACTGCCGCCTGCTTCTTGTGAACTAAAGTTATCTCGGCTTCACGCATGTGCTGAACACTTGGTGAGATCGGGGTCCACTGGCTTGTGGCTGGGGTGGGTGTCGTTATATGGCATATAGAGGAGTCTGTGCCTTCGTGTTTTTTTTTTTTCGGTTTCTATTTAGGGAGAAGAAAAAAAGGGGGAGGGGGTACAAAGCTGTGCCTGAGTTGTCGTCGAGCAAAGGAATAATCGGGAAAATACTCCCGAAGAAAAAAAAAGTGGCAAACGCGTAGGTTCCAGGATATTTCATCGAACGCCGTTCCATCGAAAAAGTGGTCGTCCCGTACCGAAACGTTCAACTGCAACAATTTGCCAGTATTTTTAAACAAAAAATCCTAATGACCGGCCAGAAAACGCTGCTAATAAAACAAAACGAAAAATTTGGGACTAGAGGAGGGAGACGGTGGTGGAACCCGAATCCATCCGCTTGGGTACACCCCATGCAGGTGTGTCCTCCTCCGTCGTGCCATCCAGGCGCCGGTCGTACGAGAGAACAATAACATTTTTTTCAAATTTTATTGCAGAAACCTTTGACGCATTCGATGAAACGGCGTTCGATAAAATGTCGGTGTAGGTGCGTGTGTCCTTCTAGTGCACAACAAAACCTTAGGTGCCTCACTTTGTGAAAATGTGATGCTGAAAACCGGCATCGTCTTTCAGGCCCGTGCGATCTTGTTCCGATATAAAAAAAAGGTTCAGATCGATGCCGAAGTCACAAATTTCGAAAAAAATCTAATAGCAGTAAATCTCACCGCAAGACCAACCGACGATACAAAAGCTCATCGGCCTCTTGATGAATGCGGCGGAAACTCACCTACGACTTTCGTTTTCGGAAATAGCATTCTTTAGGTATATAGATAAAAGAAACATCCTTTTCCATATTTTTTTTTTATTTGTAGTAACTTAACATTTCTGGTGTGATGGGTCCTGACACAATTTGGGGGCTCTCTTTGGTCGTCGGGTGCAATGACGAGGTCACTTCGTTACTGTTTATAGAACTGAACGGTGAGGCAATGTCTTTATAGAAAAAGACGTGTCTATCCGTTTGTTAATTGTTCCCATTCTGCAAAACTGTGGACTTCTGCTTCTTCATTTATTTTGGTGTCTGCAATATACGAATATTGTATAAATCTCCGTTTGTGTTCCCCGCAGGGCCCCCAGTGTAGAGCCGCAAATACTAAATTTAAAAGCTTGATCGTATAATTCTTGAGTGGGTTTATCTCAGAATCTGTCAGTTTTTCGGTAAACTTTTGTCCCGTGAGCCCCTCGGTGTTGCGCGGTTCTCCGGCGGAGAAAAGCTCACCGGAAATCCGGCGGATGCGGAGAAGAGCTCACCAGACTTTGGAAAGATGCGGAGAAAAGCACACCTTTACAAATCGTTTTACCATTATTTCTTCGCAGCTCTCTATATCTTATCGAACTCTGTTATATCAAAGTCATTTAAATGAACACCATGTAATTGAACCCAAGAGACCATTTGCTATATTACCCAAACATCAAGGAGAATGCAGGGATTGGGGTTCCACGCGTCACACGCGCACGCCTTCCCCATATAAAAGGTTCGAAGTAAGTGACCAAAATAAAGCATTCATGAACGCGCGTGCAAGGTGCCATTTGTTTTGGGTATTTGTTTTAGAAAAAGTTACTACTGCTGAGGCCAGCACGTGTGGCGCGTGCAAAACCAATCCCTGCGTTATCCTTGATGCTAGGGTAATATAGCAAGGGGTCTAATTCATCGAAGCCGTTTCGTAAAACACCGTTTTATCGAACATCATGGTTTCTGGCCAGATCGTTTCTCGTTTTTGTAAATAGTGTTTTTTTCCTTGCATTCAGAGAATAAAGATAATGTCACGAATGACAAATGATGAGGCGGTGAATAACTGGAAAAACTAAACGCTTAATGGGCGAACAAAATAGAAGGTTGGCGTCGCAGGCGTCGATGTCGGCGAAACAGCAGGATCGGGACTGTCTCCGGTTCTCCACACGGAGCTCGTTACGCACACGCGTGAGCTTCTGGAGCAACCGGCGTAGAAGGTTCGGCGCGTATAACATTCTAACCTCGAATAAGCCAACAGGGTTCTGGAATTCGCCAGAACGCGACATTACAGAAACAATAAAAAATGCGCGGCCAGGCATCGAACCACGGCTACTTGCGTGGAAGAAAAGCACGGTAACCGTTAGGCCACGGGCGCGCTGCCTAGTTGGCTAGCTGCGCACGCAGTAATATTATGTTCTGTTTTTCTTTTGCTTTGTAGTAAACAATGACTTCCTTCGGTTATGTGGCCTAAGGCGAACTTGATACTTTTTGGGGGCCAGGAGTCATCGGGTGCCAAGACGGAGGTCACATTGTTGCTTTTCGTACAGTACTCAACTTTGAGGCGATGTCCTGTCTCCATGTAAAAGTTAACAAAAAAAAAGCGTTCCCCACTTTTTTATGTGTTCGCATTGTGCAAAACTGTACATCCGTCTGCCTCTTCCCCATTTTTCTTAGAAAGTAAGCTGTTCTTCAGGGACTGAACGAGAACACTTGGTTTTACAAATATACGAACACATACGAACACATACGAAATACGAATATACGAACACATACGTAAAATCGCGCGAGCGCTGAGCAAAGTACGGACGTGAGTTTTAAGTATAAACACCGCAGTAAGAACAATAATAAAATATTTCGTAAATGAGCTTTTTTCTGCATTTGTCGATTTTGCAGTGAACATTTCAATGGTGAGCCTCTCCGGTGAGCTTTTCTCCACCGCCCGTTCTCCGGCGAGATATTTTGTCCGCCGCACAACAGTAAAGAGCTTTTCTCTGCATTTGTCGATTTTGCAGTGAACATTTCACTGGTGAGCCTCTCCGGTGAGCTTTTCTCCGCCGCCCGTTCTCCGGTGAGATTTCTTGTCCGCCACTCAAAAGTAAAGAGCTTTTCTCTGCATTTGTCGATTTTGCAGTGAACATTTCAATGGTGAGCCTCTCCGGTGAGCTTTTCTCCACCGCCCGTCCTCCGGCGAGTTTTTTTGTCCGCCGCTCAACAGTAAAGAGCTTTTCTCTGCATTTGTCGATTTTGCAGTGAACATTTCAATGGTGAGCCTCTCCGGTGAGCTTTTCTCCACCGCCCGTTCTCCGGCGAGATTTTTTGTCCGCCGCTCAACAGTAAAGAGTTTTTCTCTGCATTTGTCGATTTTGCAGTGAACATTTCAATGGTGAGCCTCTCCGGTGAGCTTTTCTCCACCGCCCGTTCTCCGGCGAGATTCTTTGTCCGCCGCTCAACAGTAAAGAGCTTTTCTCTGCATTTGTCGATTTTGCAGTGAACATTTCAATGGTGAGCCTCTCCGGTGAGCTTTACTCCACCGCCCGTTCTCCGGCGAGATTTTTTGTCCCCCGCTCAACAGTAAAGAGCTTTTCTCTGCATTTGTCGATTTTGCCGTGAACATTTCAATGGTGAGCCTCTCCAGTGAGCTTTTCTCCGCCGCCCGTTCTCAGGCGAGATTTTTTGTCCGCCGCTCAACAGTAGAGAGCTTTTCTCTGCATTTGTCGATTTTGCAGTGAACATTTCACTGGTGAGCCTCTCCGTTGAGCTTTTCTCCACCGCCCGTTTTCCGGCGAGATTTTTTGTCCGCCGCTCAACAGTAAAGAGCTTTGCTCTGCATTTGTCGATTTTGCAGTGAACATTTCACTGGTGAGCCTCTCCGGTGAGCTTTTCTCCGCCGCTCGTTCTCCGGCGAGATTTTTTGTCCGCCGCTCAACAGTAAAGAGCTTTTCTCTGCATTTGTCGATTTTGCAGTGAACATTTCAATGGTGAGCCTCTCCGGTGAGCTTTTCTCCACCGCCCATTCTCCGGCGAGATTTTTTGTCCGCCGCTCAACAGTAAAGAGCTTTTCTCTGCATTTGTCGATTTTGCAGAGAACATTTCAATTGTGAGCCTTTCCGGTGAGCTTTTCTCCGCCGCCCATTCTCCGGCGAGATTTTTTGCCCGCCGCTCAACAGTAAAGAGCTTTCTCTGCATTTGTCGATTTTGCAGTGAACATTTCAATGGTGAGACTCTCCGGTGCGCTTTTCTCCACCGCCCGTTCTCCGGCAAGATTTTTTGTCCGCCGCATAACAGTAAAGAGCTTTTCTCTGCATTTGTCGATTTTGCAGTGAACATTTCACTGGTGAGCCCCTCCGGTGAGCTTTTCTCCGCCGCCCGTTCTCCGGCGAGATTTTTTGTCCGCCGCTCAACAGTAAAGAGCTTTTCTCTGCATTTGTCGATTTTGCAGTGAACATTTCAATGGCGAGCCTCTCCGGTGAGCTTTTCTCCACCGCCCGTTCTCCGGCGAGATTTTTTGTCCGCCGCTCAACAGTAAAGAGCTTTTCTCTGCATTTGTCGATTTTGCAGTGAACATTTCAGTGGTGAGCCTCTCCGGTGAGCTTTTCTCCACCGCCCGTTCTCCGGCGAGATTTTTTGTCCGCCGCTCAACAGTAAAGAGCTTTTTTCTGCATTTGTCGATTTTGCAGTGAACATTTCAATGGTGAGCCTCTCCGGTGAGCTTTTCTCCGCCGCCCGTTCTCCGGCGAGATTTTTTGTCCGCCGCTCAACAGTAAAGAGCTTTTCTCTGCATTTGTCGATTTTGCAGTGAACATTTCGCTGGTGAGCCTCTCCGGTGAGCTTTTCTCCACCGCCCGTTCTCCGGCGAGATTTTTTGTCCGCCGCTCAACAGTAAAGAGCTTTTTTCTGCATTTGTCGATTTTGCAGTGAACATTTCACTGGCGAGCCTCCCCGGTGAGCTTTTCTCCGCCGCCCGTTCTCCGGCGAGATTTTTTGTCCGCCGCTCAACAGTAAAGAGCTTTTCTCTGCATTTGTCGATTTTGCAGTGAACATTTCAATGGTGAGCCTCTCCGGTGAGCTTTTCTCCACCGCCCGTTCTCCGGCGAGATTTTTTGTCCGCCGCTCAACAATAAAGAGCTTTTCTCTGCATTTGTCGATTTTGCAGTGAACATTTCAATGGTGAGCCTCTCCGGTGAGCTTTTCTCCACCGCCCGTTTTCCGGCGAGATTTTTTGTCCGCCGCTCAACAGTAAAGAGCTTTTCTCTGCATTTGTCGATTTTGCCGTGAACATTTCAATGGTGAGCCTCTCCGGTAAGCTTTTCTCCGCCGCCCGTTCTCCGGCGAGATTTTTTGTCCGCCGCTCAACAGTAAAGAGCTTTTCTCTGCATTTGTCGATTTTGCAGTGAACATTTCAATGGTGAGCCTCTCCGGTGAGCTTTTCTCCACCGCCCGTTCTCCGGCGAGATTTTTTGTCCGCCGCTCAACAGTAAAGAGCTTTTCTCTGCATTTGTCGATTTTGCAGTGAACATTTCAATTGTGAGCCTTTCCGGTGAGCTTTTCTCCGCCGCCCGTTCTCCGGCGAGGTTTTTTGTCCGCCGCTCAACGGTAAAGAGCTTTTCTCTGCATTTGTCGATTTTGCAGTGAACATTTCAATGGTGAGACTCTCCGGTGAGCTTTTCTCCACCGCCCGTTCTCCGGCAAGATTTTTTGTCCGCCGCTCAACAGTAAAGAGCTTTTCTCTGCATTTGTCGATTTTGCAGTGAACATTTCACTGGTGAGCCTCTCCGGTGAGCTTTTCTCCGCCGCCCGTTCTCCAGCGAGATTTTTTGTCCGCCGCTCAACAGTAAAGAGCTTTTCTCTGCATTTGTCGATTTTGCAGTGAACATTTCAATGGTGAGCCTCTCCGGTGAGCTTTTCTCCGCCACCCGTTCTCCGGCGAGATTTTTTGTCCGCCGCTCAACAGTAAAGAGCTTTTCTCTGCATTTGTCGATTTTGCAGTGAACATTTCAATGGTGAGCCTCTCCGGTGAGCTTTTCTCCACCGCCCGTTCTCCGGCGAGATTTTTTGTCCGCCGCTCAACAGTAAAGAGCTTTTCTCTGCATTTGTCGATTTTGCAGTGAACATTTCAATGGTGAGCCTCTCCGGTGAGCTTTTCTCCACCGCCCGATCTCCGGCGAGATTTTTTGTCCGCCGCTCAAAAGTAAAGAGCTTTTCTCTGCATTTGTCGATTTTGCAGTGAACATTTCACTGGTGAGCCTCTCCGGTGAGCTTTTCTCCGCCGCCCGTTGTACGGCGAGATTTTTTCTCCGACGCTCAACAGTAAAGAGCTTTTATCTGCATTTGTCGATTTTGCAGTGAACATTTGAATGGTGAGCCTCTCCGGTGAGCTTTTCTCCGCCGCCCGTTCTCCGGCGAGATTTTTTGTCCGCCACTCAACAGTAAAGAGCTTTTCTCTGCATTTGTCGATTTTGCAGTGAACATTTCAATGGTGAGCCTCTCCGGTGAGCTTTTCTCCACCGCCCGTTCTCCGGCAAGATTTTTTGTCCGCCGCTCAACAGTAAAGAGCTTTTCTCTGCATTTGTCGATTTTGCAGTGAACATTTCAATGGTGAGCCTCTCCGGTGAGCTTTTCTCCGCCGCCCGTTCTCCGGCGAGATTTTTTGTCCGCCGCTCAACAGTAAAGAGCTTTTCTCTGCATTTGTCGATTTTGCAGTGAACATTTCAATGGTGAGCCTCTCCGGTGAGCTTTTCTCCACCGCCCGTTCTCCGGCGAGATTTTTTGTCCGCCGCTCAACAGTAAAGAGCTTTTCTCTGCATTTGTCGATTTTGCAGTGAACATTTCAATTGTGAGCCTTTCCGGTGAGCTTTTCTCCGCCGCCCGTTCTCCGGCGAGGTTTTTTGTCCGCCGCTCAACGGTAAAGAGCTTTTCTCTGCATTCGTCGATTTTGCAGTGAACATTTCAATGGTGAGACTCTCCGGTGAGCTTTTCTCCACCGCCCGTTCTCCGGCAAGATTTTTTGTCCGCCGCTCAACAGTAAAGAGCTTTTCTCTGCATTTGTCGATTTTGCAGTGAACATTTCACTGGTGAGCCTCTCCGGTGAGCTTTTCTCCGCCGCCCGTTCTCCAGCGAGATTTTTTGTCCGCCGCTCAACAGTAAAGAGCTTTTCTCTGCATTTGTCGATTTTGCAGTGAACATTTCAATGGTGAGCCTCTCCGGTGAGCTTTTCTCCGCCACCCGTTCTCCGGCGAGATTTTTTGTCCGCCGCTCAACAGTAAAGAGCTTTTCTCTGCATTTGTCGATTTTGCAGTGAACATTTCAATGGTGAGCCTCTCCGGTGAGCTTTTCTCCACCGCCCGTTCTCCGGCGAGATTTTTTGTCCGCCGCTCAACAGTAAAGAGCTTTTCTCTGGATTTGTCGATTTTGCAGTGAACATTTCAATGGTGAGCCTCTCCGGTGAGCTCTTGTCCACCGCCCGTTCTCCGGCGAGATTTTTGTCCGCCGCTCAACAGTAAAGAGCTTTTCTCTGCATTTGTCGATTTTGCAGTGAACATTTCAATGGTGAGCCTCTCCGGTGAGCTTTTCTCCACCGCCCGATCTCCGGCGAGATTTTTTGTCCGCCGCTCAAAAGTAAAGAGCTTTTCTCTGCATTTGTCGATTTTGCAGTGAACATTTCACTGGTGAGCCTCTCCGGTGAGCTTTTCTCCGCCGCCCGTTGTACGGCGAGATTTTTTCTCCGACGCTCAACAGTAAAGAGCTTTTATCTGCATTTGTCGATTTTGCAGTGAACATTTGAATGGTGAGCCTCTCCGGTGAGCTTTTCTCCGCCGCCCGTTCTCCGGCGAGATTTTTTGTCCGCCACTCAACAGTAAAGAGCTTTTCTCTGCATTTGTCGATTTTGCAGTGAACATTTCAATGGTGAGCCTCTCCGGTGAGCTTTTCTCCACCGCCCGTTCTCCGGCAAGATTTTTTGTCCGCCGCTCAACAGTAAAGAGCTTTTCTCTGCATTTGTCGATTTTGCAGTGAACATTTCAATGGTGAGCCTCTCCGGTGAGCTTTTCTCCGCCGCTCGTTCTCCGGCGAGATTTTTTGTCCGCCGCTCAACAGTAAAGAGCTTTTCTCTGCATTTGTCGATTTTGCAGTGAACATTTCAATGGTGAGCCTCTCCGGTGAGCTTTTCTCCACCGCCCGTTCTCCGGCGAGATTTTTTGTCCGCCGCTCAACAGTAAAGAGCTTTTTTCTGCATTTGTCGATTTTGCAGTGAACATTTCAATGGTGAGCCTCTCCGGTGAGCTTTTCTCCACCGCCCGTTCTCCGGCGAGATTTTTTGTCCGCCGCTCAACAGTAAAGAGCTTTTCTCTGCATTTGTCGATTTTGCAGTGAACATTTCAATGGTGAGCCTCTCCGGTGAGCTTTTCCCCACCGCCCGTTCTCCGGCGAGATTTTTTGTCCGCCGCTCAACAGTAAAGAGCTTTTCTCTGCATTTGTCGATTTTGCAGTGAACATTTCACTGGTGAGCCTCTCCGGTGAGCTTTTCTCCGCCGCCCGTTCTACGGCGAGATTTTTTTTCCGCCGCTCAACAGTAAAGAGCTTTTCTCTGCATTTGTCGATTTTGCAGTGAACATTTGAATGGTGAGCCTCTCCGGTGAGCTTTTCTCCGCCGCCCCTTCTCCGGCAAGATTTTTTGTCCGCCACTCAACAGTAAAGAGCTTTTCTCTGCATTTGTCGATTTTGCAGTGAACATTTCAATGGTGAGCCTCTCCGGTGAGCTTTTCTCCACCGCCCGTTCTCCGGCGAGATTTTTTGTCCGCCGCTCGACAGCAAAAAGCTTTTCTCTGCATTTGTCGATTTTGCAGTGAACATTTCAATGGTGAGCCTCTCCGGTGAGCTTTTCTCCACCGCCCGTTCTCCGGCGAGATTTTTTGCCCGCCGCTCAACAGTAAAGAGCTTTTCTCTGCATCTGAACATTTTGCAGTGAACATTTCAATGGCGAGCCTCTCCGGTGAGCTTTTCTCCACCGCCCGTTCTCCGGCGAGATTTTTTGTCCGCCGCTCAACAGTAAAGAGCTTTTCTCTGCATTTGTCGATTTTGCAGTGAACATTTCAATGGTGAGCCTCTCCGGTGAGCTTTTCTCCACCGCCCGTTCTCCGGCGAGATTTTTTGTCCGCCGCTCAACAGTAAAGAGCTTTTCTCTGCATTTGTCGATTTTGCAGTGAACATTTCACTGGTGAGCCTCTCCGGTGAGCTTTTCTCCACCACCCGTTCTCCGGCGAGATTTTTTGTCCGCCGCTCAACAGTAAAGAGCTTTTCTCTGCATTTGTCGATTTTGCAGTGAACATTTCACTGGCGAGCCTCTCCGGTGAGCTTTTCTCCGCCGCCCGTTCTCCGGCGAGATTTTTTGTCCGCCGCTCAACAGTAAAGAGCTTTTCTCAGCATTTGTCGATTTTGCAGTGAACATTTCAATGGTGAGCCTCTCCGGTGAGCTTTTCTCCACCGCCCGTTCTCCGGCGAGATTTTTTGTCCGCCGCTCAACAGTAAAGAGCTTTTCTCTGCATTTGTCGATTTTGCAGTGAACATTTCAATAGTGAGCCTCTCCGGTGAGCTTTTCTCCGCCGCCCGTTCTCCGGCGAGATTTTTTGTCCGCCGCTCAACAGTAAAGAGCTTTTCTCTGCATTTGTCGATTTTGCACTGAACATTTCAATGGTGAGCCTCTCCGGTGAGCTTTTCTCCACCGCCCGTTCTCCGGCGAGATTTTTTGTCCGCCGCTCAACAGTAAAGAGCTTTTCTCTGCATTTGTCGATTTTGCAGTGAACATTTCAATGGTGAGCCTCTCCGGTCAGCTTTTCTCCACCGCCCGTTCTCCGGCGAGATTGTTTGTCCGCCGCTCAACAGTAAAGAGCTTTTCTCTGCATTTGTCGATTTTGCAGTGAACATTTCAATGGTGAGCCTCTCCGGTGAGCTTTTCTCCGCCGCCCGTTCTCCGGCGAGATTTTTTGTCCGCCGCTCAACGGTAAAGAGCTTTTCTCTGCATTTGTCGATTTTGCAGTGAACATTTCAATGGTGAGACTCTCCGGTGAGCTTTTCTCCACCGCCCGTTCTCCGGCAAGATTTTTTGTCCGCCGCTCAACAGTAAAGAGCTTTTCTCTGCATTTGTCGATTTTGCAGTGAACATTTCAATGGTGAGCCTCTCCGGTGAGCTTTTCTCCACCGCCCGTTCTCCGGCGAGATTTTTTGTCCGCCGCTCAACAGTAAAGAGCTTTTCTCTGCATTTGTCGATTTTGCAGTGAAAATTTCACTTGTGAGCCTTTCCGGTGAGCTTTTCTCCGCCGCCCGTTCTCCGGCGAGATTTTTTGTCCGCCGCTCAACGGTAAAGAGCTTTTCTCTGCATTTGTCGATTTTGCAGTGAACATTTCAATGGTGAGACTCTCCGGTGAGCTTTTCTCCGCCGCCCGTTCTCCAGCGAGATTTTTTGTCCGCCGCTCAACAGTAAAGAGCTTTTCTCTGCATTTGTCGATTTTGCAGTGAACATTTCAATTGTGAGCCTTTCCGGTGAGCTTTTCTCCGCCGCCCGTTCTCCGGCGAGATTTTTTGTCCGCCGCTCAACGGTAAAGAGCTTTTCTCTGCATTTGTCGATTTTGCAGTGAACATTTCACTGGTGAGCCTCTCCGGTGAGCTTTTCTCCGCCGCCCGTTCTCCAGCGAGATTTTTTGTCCGCCGCTCAACAGTAAAGAGCTTTTCTCTGCATTTGTCGAATTTGCAGTGAACATTTCAATGGTGAGCCTCTCCGGTGAGCTTTTCTCCGCCACCCGTTCTCCGGCGAGATTTTTTGTCCGCCGCTCAACAGTAAAGAGCTTTTCTCTGCATTTGTCGATTTTGCAGTGAACATTTCAATGGTGAGCCTCTCCGGTGAGCTTTTCTCCACCGCCCGTTCTCCGGCGAGATTTTTTGTCCGCCGCTCAACAGTAAAGAGCTTTTCTCTGCATTTGTCGATTTTGCAGTGAACATTTCAATGGTGAGCCTCTCCGGTGAGCTCTTGTCCACCGCCCGTTCTCCGGCGAGATTTTTTGTCCGCCGCTCAACAGTAAAGAGCTTTTCTCTGCATTTGTCGATTTTGCAGTGAACATTTCAATGGTGAGCCTCTCCGGTGAGCTTTTCTCCACCGCCCGATCTCCGGCGAGATTTTTTGTCCGCCGCTCAAAAGTAAAGAGCTTTTCTCTGCATTTGTCGATTTTGCAGTGAACATTTCACTGGTGAGCCTCTCCGGTGAGCTTTTCTCCGCCGCCCGTTCTACGGCGAGATTTTTTGTCCGCCGCTCAACAGTAAAGAGCTTTTCTCTGCATTTGTCGATTTTGCAGTGAACATTTCACTGGTGAGCCTCTCCGGTGATCTTTTCTCCACCGCCCGTTCTACGGCGAGATTTTTTTTCCGCCGCTCAACAGTAAAGAGCTTTTCTCTGCATTTGTCGATTTTGCAGTGAACATTTGAATGGTGAGCCTCTCCGGTGAGCTTTTCTCCGCCGCCCCTTCTCCGGCAAGATTTTTTGTCCGCCACTCAACAGTAAAGAGCTTTTCTCTGCATTTGTCGATTTTGCAGTGAACATTTCAATGGTGAGCCTCTCCGGTGAGCTTTTCTCCACCGCCCGTTCTCCGGCGAGATTTTTTGTCCGCCGCTCAACAGCAAAAAGCTTTTCTCTGCATTTGTCGATTTTGCAGTGAACATTTCAATGGTGAGCCTCTCCGGTGAGCTTTTCTCCACCGCCCGTTCTCCGGCGAGATTTTTTGCCCGCCGCTCAACAGTAATGAGCTTTTCTCTGCATCTGTAGATTTTGCAGTGAACATTTCAATGGCGAGCCTCTCCGGTGAGCTTTTCTCCACCGCCCGTTCTCCGGCGAGATTTTTTGTCCGCCGCTCAACAGTAAAGAGCTTTTCTCTGCATTTGTCGATTTTGCAGTGAACCTTTCAATGGTGAGCCTCTCCGGTGAGCTTTTCTCCACCGCCCGTTCTCCGGCGAGATTTTTTGTCCGCCGCTCAACAGTAAAGAGCTTTTCTCTGCATTTGTCGATTTTGCAGTGAACATTTCAATGCTGAGCCTCTCCGGTGAGCTTTTCTCCGCCACCCGTTCTCCGGCGAGATTTTTTGTCCGCCGCTCAACAGTAAAGAGCTTTTCGCTGCATTTGTCGATTTTGCAGTGAACATTTCACTGGTGAGCCTCTCCGGTGAGCTTTTCTCCACCACCCGTTCTCCGGCGAGATTTTTTGTCCGCCGCTCAACAGTAAAGAGCTTTTCTCTGCATTTGTCGATTTTGCAGTGAACATTTCACTGGCGAGCCTCTCCGGTGAGCTTTTCTCCGCCGCCCGTTCTCCGGCGAGATTTTTTGTCCGCCGCTCAGCAGTAAAGAGCTTTTCTCTGCATTTGTGGATTTTGCAGTGAACATTTCAATGGTGAGCCTCTCCGGTGAGCTTTTCTCCGCCGCCCGTTCTCCGGCGAGATTTTTTGTCCGCTGCTCAACAGTAAAGAGCTTTTCTCTGCATTTGTCGATTTTGCAGTGAACATTTCAATGGTGAGCCTCTCCGGTGAGCTTTTCTGCACCGCCCGTTCTCTGGCGAGATTTTTTGTCCGCCGCTTAACAGTAAAGAGCTTTTCTCTGCATTTGTCGATTTTGCAGTGAACATTTCACTGGTGAGCCTCTCCGGTGAGCTTTTCTCCACCGCCCGTTCTCCGGCGAGATTTTTTGTCCGCCGCTCAACAGTAAAGAGCTTTTCTCTGCATTTGTCGATTTTGCAGTGAACATTTCAATAGTTAGCCTCTCCGGTGAGCTTTTCTCCGCCGCCCGTTCTCCGGCGAGATTTTTTGTCCGCCGCTCAACAGTAAAGAGCTTTTCTCTGCATTTGTCGATTTTGCACTGAACATTTCAATGGTGAGCCTCTCCGGTGAGCTTTTCTCCACCGCCCGTTCTCCGGCGAGATTTTTTGTCCGCCGCTCAACAGTAAAGAGCTTTTCTCTGCATTTGTCGATTTTGCAGTGAACATTTCAATGGTGAGCCTCTCCGGTGAGCTTTTCTCCACCGCCCGTTCTCCGGCGAGATTGTTTGTCCGCCCCTCAACAGTAAAGAGCTTTTCTCTGCATTTGTCGATTTTGCAGTGAACATTTCAATGGTGAGCCTCTCTGGTGAGCTTTTCTCCACCGCCCGTTCTCCGGCGAGATTTTTTGTCCGCCGCTCAACAGTAAAGAGCTTTTCTCTGCATTTGTCGATTTTGCAGTGAACATTTCAATTATGAGCCTTTCCGGTGAGCTTTTCTCCGCCGCCCGTTCTCCGGCGAGATTTTTTGTCCGCCGCTCAACGGTAAAGAGCTTTTCTCTGCATTTGTCGATTTTGCAGTGAACATTTCAATGGTGAGCCTCTCCGGTGAGCTTTTCTCCACCGCCCGTTCTCCGGCAAGATTTTATGTCCGCCGCTCAACAGTAAAGAGCTTTTTTCTGCATTTGTCGATTTTGCAGTGAACATTTCACTGGTGAGCCTCTCCGGTGAGCTTTTCTCCGCCGCCCGTTCTCCGGCGAGATTTTTTGTCCGCCGCTCAACAGTAAAGAGCTTTTCTCTGCATTTGTCGATTTTGCAGTGAACATTTCAATGGTGAGCCTCTCCGGTGAGCTTTTCTCCGCCACCCGTTCTCCGGCGAGATTTTTTGTCCGCCGCTCAACAGTAAAGAGCTTTTCTCTGCATTTGTCGATTTAGCAGTGAACATTTCAATGGTGAGCCTCTCCGGTGAGCTTTTCTCCACCGCCCGTTCTCCGGCGAGATTTTTTGTCCGCCGCTCAACAGTAAAGAGCTTTTCTCTGCATTTGTCGATTTTGCAGTGAACATTTCAATGGTGAGCCTCTCCGGTGAGCTTTTCTCCACCGCCCGTTCTCCGGCGAGATTTTTTGTCCGCCGCTCAACAGTAAAGAGCTTTTCTCTGCATTTGTCGATTTTGCAGTGAACATTTCAATTGTGAGCCTTTCCGGTGAGCTTTTCTTCGCCGCCCGTTCTCCGGCGAGATTTTTTGTCCGCCGCTCAACGGTAAAGAGCTTTTCTCTGCATTTGTCGATTTTGCAGTGAACATTTCAATGGTGAGACTCTCCGGTGAGCTTTTCTCCGCCGCCCGTTCTCCAGCGAGATTTTTTGTCCGCCGCTCAACAGTAAAGAGCTTTTCTCTGTATTTGTCGATTTTGCAGTGAACATTTCAATGGTGAGCCTCTCCGGTGAGCTTTTCTCCACCGCCCGTTCTCCGGCGAGATTTTTTGTCCGCCGCTCAACAGTAAAGAGCTTTTCTCTGCATTTGTCGATTTTGCAGTGAACATTTCAATTGTGAGCCTTTCCGGTGAGCTTTTCTCCGCCGCCCGTTCTCCGGCGAGATTTTTTGTCCGCCGCTCAACGGTAAAGAGCTTTTCTCTGCATTTGTCGATTTTGCAGTGAACATTTCACTGGTGAGCCTCTCCGGTGAGCTTTTCTCCGCCGCCCGTTCTCCAGCGAGATTTTTTGTCCGCCGCTCAACAGTAAAGAGCTTTTCTCTGCATTTGTCGATTTTGCAGTGAACATTTCAATGGTGAGCCTCTCCGGTGAGCTTTTCTCCGCCACCCGTTCTCCGGCGAGATTTTTTGTCCGCCGCTCAACAGTAAAGAGCTTTTCTCTGCATTTGTCGATTTTGCAGTGAACATTTCAATGGTGAGCCTCTCCGGTGAGCTTTTCTCCACCGCCCGTTCTCCGGCGAGATTTTTTGTCCGCCGCTCAACAGTAAAGAGCTTTTCTCTGCATTTGTCGATTTTGCAGTGAACATTTCAATGGTGAGCCTCTCCGGTGAGCTCTTGTCCACCGCCCGTTCTCCGGCGAGATTTTTTGTCCGCCGCTCAACAGTAAAGAGCTTTTCTCTGCATTTGTCGATTTTGCAGTGAACATTTCAATGGTGAGCCTCTCCGGTGAGCTTTTCTCCACCGCCCGATCTCCGGCGAGATTTTTTGTCCGCCGCTCAAAAGTAAAGAGCTTTTCTCTGCATTTGTCGATTTTGCAGTGAACATTTCACTGGTGAGCCTCTCCGGTGAGCTTTTCTCCGCCGCCCGTTCTACGGCGAGATTTTTTGTCCGCCGCTCAACAGTAAAGAGCTTTTCTCTGCATTTGTCGATTTTGCAGTGAACATTTCACTGGTGAGCCTCTCCGGTGAGCTTTTCTCCGCCGCCCGTTCTACGGCGAGATTTTTTTTCCGCCGCTCAACAGTAAAGAGCTTTTCTCTGCATTTGTCGATTTTGCAGTGAACATTTGAATGGTGAGCCTCTCCGGTGAGCTTTTCTCCACCGCCCGTTCTCCGGCGAGATTTTTTGTCCGCCGCTCAACAGCAAAAAGCTTTTCTCTGCATTTGTCGATTTTGCAGTGAACATTTCAATGGTGAGCCTCTCCGGTGAGCTTTTCTCCACCGCCCGTTCTCCGGCGAGATTTTTTGCCCGCCGCTCAACAGTAAAGAGCTTTTCTCTGCATCTGTAGATTTTGCAGTGAACATTTCAATGGCGAGCCTCTCCGGTGAGCTTTTCTCCACCGCCCGTTCTCCGGCGAGATTTTTTGTCCGCCGCTCAACAGTAAAGAGCTTTTCTCTGCATTTGTCGATTTTGCAGTGAACCTTTCAATGGTGAGCCTCTCCGGTGAGCTTTTCTCCACCGCCCGTTCTCCGGCGAGATTTTTTGTCCGCCGCTCAACAGTAAAGAGCTTTTCTCTGCATTTGTCGATTTTGCAGTGAACATTTCAATGCTGAGCCTCTCCGGTGAGCTTTTCTCCGCCACCCGTTCTCCGGCGAGATTTTTTGTCCGCCGCTCAACAGTAAAGAGCTTTTCGCTGCATTTGTCGATTTTGCAGTGAACATTTCACTGGTGAGCCTCTCCGGTGAGCTTTTCTCCACCACCCGTTCTCCGGCGAGATTTTTTGTCCGCCGCTCAACAGTAAAGAGCTTTTCTCTGCATTTGTCGATTTTGCAGTGAACATTTCACTGGCGAGCCTCTCCGGTGAGCTTTTCTCCGCCGCCCGTTCTCCGGCGAGATTTTTTGTCCGCCGCTCAACAGTAAAGAGCTTTTCTCTGCATTTGTCGATTTTGCAGTGAACATTTCAATGGTGAGCCTCTCCGGTGAGCTTTTCTCCACCGCCCGTTCTCCGGCGAGATTTTTTGTCCGCCGCTCAGCAGTAAAGAGCTTTTCTCTGCATTTGTGGATTTTGCAGTGAACATTTCAATGGTGAGCCTCTCCGGTGAGCTTTTCTCCGCCGCCCGTTCTCCGGCGAGATTTTTTGTCCGCTGCTCAACAGTAAAGAGCTTTTCTCTGCATTTGTCGATTTTGCAGTGAACATTTCAATGGTGAGCCTCTCCGGTGAGCTTTTCTGCACCGCCCGTTCTCTGGCGAGATTTTTTGTCCGCCGCTTAACAGTAAAGAGCTTTTCTCTGCATTTGTCGATTTTGCAGTGAACATTTCACTGGTGAGCCTCTCCGGTGAGCTTTTCTCCACCGCCCGTTCTCCGGCGAGATTTTTTGTCCGCCGCTCAACAGTAAAGAGCTTTTCTCTGCATTTGTCGATTTTGCAGTGAACATTTCAATAGTTAGCCTCTCCGGTGAGCTTTTCTCCGCCGCCCGTTCTCCGGCGAGATTTTTTGTCCGCCGCTCAACAGTAAAGAGCTTTTCTCTGCATTTGTCGATTTTGCACTGAACATTTCAATGGTGAGCCTCTCCGGTGAGCTTTTCTCCACCGCCCGTTCTCCGGCGAGATTTTTTGTCCGCCGCTCAACAGTAAAGAGCTTTTCTCTGCATTTGTCGATTTTGCAGTGAACATTTCAATGGTGAGCCTCTCCGGTGAGCTTTTCTCCACCGCCCGTTCTCCGGCGAGATTGTTTGTCCGCCCCTCAAGAGTAAAGAGCTTTTCTCTGCATTTGCGATTTTGCAGTGAACATTTCAATGGTGAGCCTCTCCGGTGAGCTTTTCTCCACCGCCCGTTCTCCGGCGAGATTTTTTGTCCGCCGCTCAACAGTAAAGAGCTTTTCTCTGCATTTGTCGATTTTGCAGTGAACATTTCAATTATGAGCCTTTCCGGTGAGCTTTTCTCCGCCGCCCGTTCTCCGGCGAGATTTTTTGTCCGCCGCTCAACGGTAAAGAGCTTTTCTCTGCATTTGTCGATTTTGCAGTGAACATTTCAATGGTGAGCCTCTCCGGTGAGCTTTTCTCCACCGCCCGTTCTCCGGCAAGATTTTATGTCCGCCGCTCAACAGTAAAGAGCTTTTTTCTGCATTTGTCGATTTTGCAGTGAACATTTCACTGGTGAGCCTCTCCGGTGAGCTTTTCTCCGCCGCCCGTTCTCCGGCGAGATTTCTTGTCCGCCGCTCAACAGTAAAGAGCTTTTCTCTGCATTTGTCGATTTTGCAGTGAACATTTCAATGGTGAGCCTCTCCGGTGAGCTTTTCTCCGCCACCCGTTCTCCGGCGAGATTTTTTGTCCGCCGCTCAACAGTAAAGAGCTTTTCTCTGCATTTGTCGATTTTGCAGTGAACATTTCAATGGTGAGCCTCTCCGGTGAGCTTTTCTCCACCGCCCGTTCTCCGGCGAGATTTTTTGTCCGCCGCTCAACAGTAAAAAGCTTTTCTCTGCATTTGTCGATCTTGCAGTGAACATTTCAATGGTGAGCCTCTCCGGTGAGCTTTTCTACACCGCCCGTTCTCCGGCGAGATTTTTTGCTCGCCGCTCAACAGTAAAGAGCTTTTCTCTTCATCTGTCGATTTTGCAGTGAACATTTCAATGGCGAGCCTCTCCGGTGAGCTTTTCTCCACCGCCCGTTCTCCGGCGAGATTTTTTGTCCGCCGCTCAACAGTAAAGAGC
Organism: Ixodes scapularis; assembly: GCF_016920785.2. Classification (NCBI taxonomy): domain Eukaryota; kingdom Metazoa; phylum Arthropoda; class Arachnida; order Ixodida; family Ixodidae; genus Ixodes; species Ixodes scapularis. The sequence goes on along the minus strand of NW_024609857.1, from coordinate 47,334,896 downwards.
TTTTCTCTGCATTTGTCGATTTTGCAGTGAACATTCCAATTGTGAGCCTTTCCGGTGAGCTTTTCTCCGCCGCCCGTTCACCGGCGAGATTTTTTGTCCGCCGCTCAACGGTAAAGAGCTTTTCTCTGCATTTGTCGATTTTGCAGTGAACATTTCAATGGTGAGCCTCTCCGGTGAGCTTTTCTCCACCGCCCGTTCTCCGGCAGGATTTTTTGTCCGCCGCTCAACAGTAAAGAGCTTTTCTCTGCATTTGTCGATTTTGCAGTGAACATTTCACTGGCGAGCCTCTCCGGTGAGCTTTTCTCCACCGCCCGTTCTCCGGCGAGATTTGTTGTCCGCCGCTCAACAGTAAAGAGCTTTTTTCTGCATTTGTCGATTTTGCAGTGAACATTTCAATGGTGAGCCTCTCCGGTGAGCTTTTCTCCGCCGCCCGTTCTCCGGCGAGATTTTTTGTCCGCCGCTCAAAAGTAAGAGCTTTTCTCTGCATTTGTCGATTTTGCAGTGAACATTTCAATGGTGAGCCTCTCCGGTGAGCTTTTCTCCGCCGCCCGTTCTCCGGCGAGATTTTTGTCCGCCGCTCAACAGTAAAGAGCTTTTCTCTGCATTTGTCGATTTTGCACTGAACATTTCAATGGTGAGCCTCTCCGGTGAGCTTTTCTCCGCCGCCCGTTCTCCGGCGAGATTTTTGTCCGCCGCTCAACAGTAAAGAGCTTTTCTCTGCATTTGTCGATTTTGCAGTGAACATTTCAATGGTGAGCCTCTCCGGTGAGCTTTTCTCCACCGCCCGTTCTCCGGCGAGATTTTTTGTCCTCCGCTCAATAGGAAAGAGCTTTTCTCTGCATTTGTCGATTTTGCAGTGAACATTTCAATGGTGAGCCTCTCCGGTGAGCTTTTCTCCACCGCCCGTTCTGCGGCGAGATTTTTTGTCCGCCGCTCAACAGTAAAGAGCTTTTCTCTGCATTTGTCGATTTTGCAGTGAACATTTCAATGGTGAGCCTCTCCGGTGAGCTTTTCTCCACCGCCCGTTCTCCGGCAAGATTTTTTGTCCGCCGCTCAACAGTAAAGAGCTTTTCTCTGCATCTGTCGATTTTGCAGTGAACATTTCAATGGTGAGCCTCTCCGGTGAGCTTTTCTCCACCGCCCGTTCTCCGGCGAGATTTTTTGTCTGCCGCTCAGCAGTAAAGAGCTTTTCTCTGCATTTGTCGATTTTGCAGTGAACATTTCAATGGTGAGCCTCTCCGGTGGGCTTTTCTCCACCGCCCGTTCTCCGGCGAGATTTTTTGCCCGCCGCTGAACAGTAAAGAGGTTTTCTCTGCATCTGTCGATTTTGCAGTGAACATTTCAATGGTGAGCCTCTCCGGTGAGCTTTTCTCCACCGCCCGTTCTCCGGCGAGATTTTTTGTCCGCCGCTCAGCAGTAAAGAGCTTTTCTCTGCATTTGTCGATTTTGCAGTGAACATTTCAATGGTGAGCCTCTCCGGTGAGCTTTTCTCCGCCGCCCGTTCTCCGGCGAGATTTTTTGTCCGCCGCTCAACAGTAAAGAGCTTTTCTCTGCATTTGTCGATTTTGCAGTGAACATTTCAATGGTGAGCCTCTGCGGTGAGCTTTTCTCCACCGCCCGTTCTCTGGCGAGATTTTTTGTCCGCCGCTTAACAGTAAAGAGCTTTTCTCTGCATTTGTCGATTTTGCAGTGAACATTTCACTGGTGAGCCTCTCCGGTGAGCTTTTCTCCACCGCCCGTTCTCCGGCGAGATTTTTTGTCCGCCGCTCAACAGTAAAGAGCTTTTCTCTGCATTTGTCGATTTTGCAGTGAACATTTAAATGGTGAGCCTCTCCGGTGAGCTTTTCTCCGCCGCCCGTTCTCCGGCGAGATTTTTTGTCCGCTGCTCAACAGTAAAGAGCTTTTCTCTGCATTTGTCGATTTTGCAGTGAACATTTCAATGGTGAGCCTCTCCGGTGAGCTTTTCTCCACCGCCCGTTCTCGGGCGAGATTTTTTGTCCGCCGCTCAACAGTAAAGAGCTTTTCTCTGCATTTGTCGATTTTGCAGTGAACATTTCAATGGTGAGCCTCTCCGGTGAGCTTTTCTCCACCGCCCGTTCTCCGGCGAGATTTTTTGTCCGCCGCTCAACAGTAAAGAGCTTTTCTGTGCATTTGTCGATTTTGCAGTGAACATTTCAATGGTGAGCCTCTCCGGTGAGCTTTTCTCCACCGCCCGTTCTCCGGCGAGATTTTTTGTCCGCCGCTCAACAGTAAAGAGCTTTTCTCTGCATTTGTCGATTTTGCAGTGAACATTTCACTGGTGAGCCTCTCCGGTGAGCTTTTCTCCACCACCCGTTCTCCGGCGAGATTTTTTGTTCGCCGCTCAACAGTAAAGAGCTTTTCTCTGCATTTGTCGATTTTGCTGTGAACATTTCACTGGCGAGCCTCTTCGGTGAGCTTTTCTCCGCCGCCCGTTCTCCGGCGAGATTTTTTGTCCGCCGCTCAACAGTAAAGAGCTTTTCTCTGCATTTGTCGATTTTGCAGTGAACATTTCAATGGTGAGCCTCTCCGGTGAGCTTTTCTCCACCGCCCGTTCTCCGGCGAGATTTTTGTCCGCCGCTCAACAGTAAAGAGCTTTTCTCTGCATTTGTCGATTTTGCAGTGAACATTTCAATGGTGAGCCTCTCCGGTGAGCTTTTCTCCACCGCCCGTTCTCCGGCGAGATTTTTTGTCCTCCGCTCAATAGGAAAGAGCTTTTCTCTGCATTTGTCGATTTTGCAGTGAACATTTCAATGGTGAGCCTCTCCGGTGAGCTTTTCTCCACCGCCCGTTCTGCGGCGAGATTTTTTGTCCGCCGCTCAACAGTAAAGAGCTTTTCTCTGCATTTGTCGATTTTGCAGTGAACATTTCAATGGTGAGCCTCTCCGGTGAGCTTTTCTCCACCGCCCGTTCTCCGGCAAGATTTTTTGTCCGCCGCTCAACAGTAAAGAGCTTTTCTCTGCATTTGTCGATTTTGCAGTGAACATTTCAATGGTGAGCCTCTCCGGTGAGCTTTTCTCCACCGCCCGTTCTCCGGCGAGATTTTTTGTCCGCCGCTCAACAGTAAAGAGCTTTTCTCTGCATTTGTCGATTTTGCAGTGAACATTTCAATGGTGAGCCTCTCCGGTGAGCTTTTCTCCACCGCCCGTTCTCCGGCGAGATTTTTTGTCCGCCGCTCAACACTAAAGAGCTTTTCTCTGCATTTGTCGATTTTGCAGTGAACATTTCAATGGTGAGCCTCTCCGGTGAGCTTTTCTCCACCGCCCGTTCTCCGGCGAGATTTTTTGTCCGCCGCTCAACAGTAAAGAGCTTTTCTCTGCATTTGTCGATTTTGCAGTGAACATTTCAATGGTGAGCCTCTCCGGTGAGCTTTTCTCCACCGCCCGTTCTCCGGCGAGATTTTTTGTCCGCCGCTCAACAGTAAAGAGCTTTTCTCTGCATTTGTCGATTTTGCAGTGAACATTTCAATGATGAGCCTCTCCGGTAAGCTTTTCTCCTCCGCCCGTTCTCCGGCGAGATTTTTTGTCCGCCGCTCAACACTAAAGAGCTTTTCTCTGCATTTGTCGATTTTGCAGTGAACATTTCACTGGTGAGCCTCTCCGGTGAGCTTTTCTCCGCCGCCCGTTCTCCGGCGAGATTTTTTTGTCCGCCGCTCAACAGTAAAGCGCAGACCGCATGGCGCATTTCTGCTCGCAATTCAGGCGCGTCGGCGTCAAACTGACGTCATTTCCTGCGCGCGGGCGCGCGTTTTCGAGGGAGCGTTGGTTTCTAGCCGACCCAGAACAACACGCGCACGCCGAGGCGTCAAAGCGGCTCTCGCCCAATGAGGGTCGGTCGAACTATCACGTGATCCTGCGCAGTACGCTGTTTCGCATTCAGCACATTTCGAAGAGTTCAAAAGCATTTTTATTTTCCATATAAAAATTGAAAACGTGTTTCTTTTGACACGCAAACCCGTTTTATTTACTTAATTTTTCATTTAATTCTCATTTCGTAGTATCTGCGTCAACATTTACATCGCGTGTTGAAATTTCTCTTATCTGGTAACGCTGATGACGCGCGTCCGGCGGTGCTTGGCTTTGTCTGCATGCGGGTGCCCCCGCGTCAGCTTCCGTGCGAGCGTTCATAGCGCATCGCGATTTCGCGTGTAGAAAAACGCGCCATGCGGTCTGCGCTTAATAACGGCCGACCAAGGGCTCATCGCAGCCAAGACAGTGCAATCGACGAACAAGATAATGAAAGGCGTGCGGGTTCTTGTCTAATACATTTGCCTCTATTTCATAAAATACTGAATCAAGAGTATGTTGGTTCGGGTCAAACAAAGAATCTTCAGCGCAACTTTCACAACTTCCAAATAGCAACGTGTCACGCCTACTTCCAAAAAGCTTGTTCTGTTTTTAGCTTCACTGAATTTTTTCGCAATGTTTGTTTTATTTGGGTAGAAATCCGCCTCCAAAAGCTGATATGCAAAGCGAATGTCGTAATTAAAACAAAATCGACGAACTCACGTATGTTTCTTCCACATTTAAAATAAGTAAACATTTTAAATGCATCTCTCCAGAATATTTAAAATCGCCATATCAAATCACCCATCCTATTTCGAACAGAAACAAGTGGTAAGACAGTATGTACTCTTTGACCCTTCGGTAGCTTTTGTCTGCCTGCATTTGCTAACTTCAGGCCCCACGCAAGGACCGCTTGAAGCGTAAAATCTTTCACTCCCATTTTCTTGACCCAAAATTCCAACAAAGAATGGAACATTCTCCCAATGACGCGCTCCGGCGATTGAAAACTAATGACTCTCACCCACCCGCTAAATACCTCCGCCGCCAAACAAAAAAAAAAAAAAACAAAAAAAAGAAGAAACGTTTTACTTGGATTTGTGCGACCCCAAAACACCAAAAAAGAACGGAACATCCTCCCAAGGACGCGCTCGGGCGATGTACACCCTATTACTCACTATCACGATAACCTGCGAAATATTCCCCCCCCCCCACAAAAAAAAAAAAAAGAAAAATCTGTTTCGAGAGGCACTCTTTCTCAAAATCCCGACTGTCAACCCGACGACCGTGAAGATGCGAGTAGCCCGGGGCGCAATAGCACATTGCGCAATTTCAAGAGCAAGTATTGCAGACACACTCATAGATGGCGCCACCTGACAGCTGGATTTTTGAGGTTTTGATGGGCTACAAACTTAGTTATAATTTATTACAATAAGAATTTCTGGAAAAAAGATCTTGTAAGATATATATTCAAAAAGTCCTGGTCTTGAATATTGTCGAGCCTCAATTTGTATTTAGGCCCCAGATTATTTCTAAATGTTTATAAAGCACGGAACGAGAACAAAACTCCTTTTCAATCATCTTTAGGTTCCCGTAAAACATTTTAAGCTTAAAAATCTAAAAAAAATGTAGCGCCGCAATATTACTAAGTTTTTTTATTATCTTTCTAATAAAACCAATGCAAAGTCAATCCGTTTGGTGGTTCTTGAAAAAAAAATACTAAAAAGTTTCCATTGGAATTGCATTGACCTCGGGAGGTGCGATATCCTCTTAAGGGCTAGTTTCCATTGTTTCGTGTCCGTGGACAAATTAATCTTGACACAGCCCTCTGGACAGCTACCGCCGTCTATGAGTGACGGCAGCAACCAGACAACCGGATTACTGGTTGTCTGGTCGCCGCCGTCCCTCATAGATGGCGGCACATAGTACAGCTCCGCTGTTCTTCCTTCTTCGCCAAAATGGAAAGACTGAACTTTTAGTTTTGTTTTGGTTTTGTTAACCCTTGAAACCGTGAAAAAAACTCGACAGAAAAAGAAAAAGCATTCATTAGAAAACCAAACAGGTTCACTGATCCAAAAAAGAAAAAGAAGTCCCGACATTTTCATTTAGAGCTATAGACCTTTCCAGATACTCGCCTTATGCCCACTGCCATTTTGGTTCACTGAGATGTGAAAGGCGTTATGAGCGTAGGCAGTAGCCCTCTTCTACGAAATATGAGACGCCGTGCACGCGTCAACAGCCATAGGGGGGATCGGAGGCCGAGTAGGCTGCCGCACGCCAGCTCGAAGTACGCGGAGCGAAAGCTCCGCTGCAGCACTGAGGGATCCTGGGTTCAATCCCCACCCCTGCCCGTTTCAATCTGGATGAGCATCCAGTGATGTGATTGGCCTAAGCCGTTTTGGAGCACCTTTTGGAGCAGCCAAAAACGTGTTTTGGAGCAGAAAAAGTGGCTTTTGGAGCAGCCAAAACAATGTTTCAAAGCAGCAAAGAGTGGGTTTTGAAGCAGATATTTCAATAAAAATAAAAAAAAAAATATTTCTTTTAAGTGCTGGCCAAAGAAGGGCACTTTGCTCGCCACAATGAGCAAATTATGGTCAAGTTAGACGACCTGGGAATCATTCAAGTTGTTAACTGAAATGTCAATGACCCAACATATTTTGCGATGCTTCAGTTAAATGACATATATATATGTACCCACTATAGATAAATAAGAGCCAAATTGCACATATTAAATTTATTTGAAAATGACCAGCTTAGCAGTAAATATGAAAGCATAAACTTCACTAGTTATATAATATAATAAATTGAAGCAGTATCCAACCGATGAAACACGTAACTACTGCAATACAGTACGAAACTGTACACATGAAAAAGGTGCAGTACGACTGGTGGGTGCTTTTCCTTTTGCTTGTTGAAACTTTCTGCAAGGCTGCTGCAAGCCTCTCTTAGCTTTGGGCAACTAATGAATGTTTACTTTCAATGTCTCCAAAGAGACGTCGAGACATCCCAGAAGTGTACAGTGCTGTAGGCGTTGCCGAGCAATTCCAAAACGTCACACACCGTTTTACTGGTTCCCGACATGCCAGATTTTCGTCAGAAGCAAGCAAATGTAAAGCAATGGATTGCAAGCGTCCCGGCTGGTGCCTCTGTCGTGCAATCATGTTCTCATGCACGTGAGGAAACTTCGGCAGCTTGCAGTTGCACGCGCTTTGTTATGCAAACGGAGACTGCTGTTCGATCGAAACCGAAACTCTGCCGCTCCGCTCGGTCCCCAAAATTGTATGCAAAATGTAACAATCCAGCATAAAAAAAAAAAAAAGAAAAATAGTCCAGCGGCGCGTGCTTGCCAGGCTAGTATGCGAGGCACAAGCTAATTTAAAGGGTTAAAAAGCGCAAACAAAACAAGAACAATAAAGCTAATAAAAAAAAAACATGAGCGCATCAATGCAAGACATCGCGAGTCAGGGTCAAAAAGTTCTTGGAGCGCTTTGTGCAACACTGAACTCAAGATAAACAAGCGCGCTGTGCGGGTTCAGCGTGCAGACATTGCTTCTTTTTTTTTCTTTTTGCTTTAGCTAATTTGTTTTAAACCAATGAGGTAGTCTTAAACTTTCTTTTGCGACAGACTTTTCACGTACCGGGGTCCCTCTCAAAAGAAATCCCACCGAGAGAAACCTAGGTAAACAGTACTTCGACACAACAGTCTTCGAGCTAAAGGGATTTTTGTAGTAGCGTTTATTTAAACAAGGACACGATTGCTGAATATCCTGCAGCGGTCCTTACGTTTCATTTTAGAAAGCCCCATATCTGCAGCAATGTGTGGACGGGAACACCCGACGTCAGAACCACGGTGACTGGTAGGCACCCTACGTCATAACCACGGTGACTGGTAGGCAGAGACTAAAAATAGTTTTGCCACGGCCGTTTCTTTCAGAAGCGAGTGCTTCAGATCACAAGTAACTCCCAATGCGCAAAAACGTGGTTTCGTTTTACAACATGAAGGCATGGCTGGTACCCGGCAAGCTAGCGTCGGGGCGTCCATATACGCCTGCATCTATCGTTAAAATATTTTCAAGAGGATGCGAGACGAGACCCACGAGAGCGCGAAATGAGGAGTGGCGGGAAAAACCATGCGAGACCGGATGGACGATTGATGCAGCATACTTTCTGTCGGGCGGTCGCTTGCGCCACCTAGCTCACGCATGCTCAATTACGGTACTCAGTTTAGTTTCGGTTTTGAAAGGCGACCGAAATTGGTCCTTTGGCGCAGGCTTGGTGCAGATTACCCATATTTCGGCGGAATGTAGCAGGATGTAGCAGGGTTAGGCCCTTGGTGCAGTTTGGCGCAATTGGCGCAGCAATCACATCACTGAGCATCGTACCAGCGTGCGGACGTGTATCACTACTGCGTGGTGCGCGTTAAAGACTCCAGGCTAGCGGTTGTACCGCACTGGCTAAATTGCTCATCTACAGTGGGTGACAATGTCGCCAAGTTCCGGCAGACTAAACTCCTGCTGTAAAAACAACTAACGCCTTTTTTTTTTTACTTGGCATATTTTGTTTTCGGGTGATAAGCGGTGGAAATGTCTATTAGCGACGTGCGCGACCAAAAGCGTCGCTGCGGTCGAAGTTCGCGATTGGCAAGCAACGATTGATTCCTGTATTATTATAATACATGCCTAATCGCCGTTTCACAGCGAGGCAAATCCTGCCAACCACGGCAAAGCAGAAGTAAATCCTGCGAATCGCGGCGAAGGGGGGGGGGGGGGGGGGTGTATATTTCTACAGCCTAGAACTTAGTCTGCCGCAACGGGCGACGTGTCTCCCAGCTGTATTTGAGCAATCTAGGTAGTGCAGTACAACCGCTAGCCCGGGGTCTTTAACGTGCATCACGCAGTAGTGATACACGACCGAACGCCGGTAGGCTGCTCATCCAGATCGAAACGGGCAGGGGCAAGTCCTGGTCGTCACGTCGGGAGAGAAAACCATAAAGGGTCTGCTCCTCTCCGACGTCGAGCGTTGCAAACCCGGCGTAGCGCAGCGTACCGAGCTTCCTATTGATCGCAGCTATCAAGTTCCTGCTCGCCGGCCAATCAAAGGCCCTCTTTCTGCGCTACGCCACCTTCGCTGCGCTCAGGGATGGGCAGTATTTCAAATACAAGTATTTGAAATACGTATTTCAAATACTTTGTGTATTTTGCATTTGTATTCGATATCAAATTGGGTAATGTATTTGACGTGTGTATTTAAACACTAAAACGTGGGTATTTCAAATACAATTGTGATTAAATACAATTTTGTGGGCGAAAATACCTCCCTCAAATTTATTGTCACGACAATTCTTGTTTTTATGCATGTGGTTGTAAGATATAGTCTCCATCCTTTATTCGGCCATGGGGATTTTTTTTTTCTTTTCCTCCTCCGGCTTTATTTTAAAGGCACTATCCAGAGCAGGAAGAACTACGTTCTGCACCGAACGCAGTGTCTCTCAATCAAGCAAAAGCGTTTAGTGACTTTGTGATTACGGTTGTTGCGAGGTCCTTTGGGGTTAATAATTGACAAGATACAATGTCCTTCTTTTTTCATAAAAACTTGTATTTACAAAAAAAAATCAAAGAGTTCATATGCTATTAAAAAAAGGAAAGCTTAGTTAAAGAAATGAAAGAAAGGAAAACGCATCAGTCACCATGTCTTTGAGTCCCTGTGCAGCAGTGTGTCTTGTGCTGTCGTTGTCGGCCCACGGTTGTGGCTGGAAGTCAGGAGCGGGAGCGGTTGGCTTCCGTCGGCGGCCCCAAGAGTCACCGCAACCAGTGCTTGCGTAGTAGGAAGCCGGGCAGCGTAGGTTTCTATGCGCTGCCCTCGCTGGAACAGGCTGCTGGTCAGGCAGTAGGAGGCCGCCGATTGCCCTGGCCGATGGTGTCGTTCCACCCTCTGCACGTTCTCTTCGGCCAGTCTTTTTCACGCTCTCCGAGCACGCCCTCCAAAATCCCTCTTCTTCGTCATCTTCCTTTCTCCCTCTCGGCCAATCCATGGGTTGACTTGCACTTCTTTTCCACATTAAGCCACATCATCACAAAAAGCCCCCCTTTAAGTTTTTTTTTTAAGTACGAAAGGATCTCACATACACACAAAAAAAAACCAAGACCATGATGATGTGCGCAAATTCATTGCAGCCTACTAAGATAGTCCGCCCCCACATTCTCACTGCCTTTAATGTACTCCACGCGAAACGAGTACTCTTGCAGCATCAGACTCCAGCGTAACACTCGGCTGTTAAGTTGTTTCGCCTTATTTAGATATTGTAGGGGATGGTGGTCCGTCTGAACAACAAAATGCGTTCCATACAAATACACATGGAACTTCTCTATTCCCCAGACCAATGCCAGACATTCTCGTTCTATCGTCGAGAATCTTGACTCTCTAGGCAACAGTCGTCTGCTAGCATAACCCAAAGGGTGCAAGACTCCCTCCTGCTCTTGCATCAGCACCGCGCCAATGCAGCTCTCGGAGGCGTCAGTTCTCAAAATAAATTCCTTCGAGAGGTCCGGTACCCGAAGAATCGGTGCTGCAGTCAGGGCGTCCTTTAACTTAGTGAACACCTTTTCTCTCTCAGAAGTCCACTCGACGTGGTTTTTCTTCAGTTTCCTCGTTAGTTCGATTAACGGCCCGGCTAACTCCGCGTAGTTGGGGATGAATTGGCGGTAGTATCCTGTTAAGCCAAGAAAGGCCCTAACTTGCTTCTTACTCTGGGGCCGTTTCGCGTCCTTTATCTTTTCCAACGTTTCCAAACGAGGCTTTATATCTCTGTTACCCAGTTCATGACCCAGAAATGTTATTTTCCTCATACCGACTTCGCACTTCTTGGGTTTTACAGTAATAGCAGCTTGTCGCATTCTCTCAAAAACCTGCTTTAACGTCTCCATATGTTCTTCCCATGTGTCGGTTGCTACGAGCACATCGTCGATGTAGTGTTGAACACTTGGAATGTCCGAAAGAAGCTTCCTCATTAATCGAGTAAAGACGGCTGATGCGGTCTTAATTCCGAAAGGCATAAACCTAAACTGGTAAAACCCGGACTCTGTTGAGAAGGCTGTCTTCGCCTTTGAATCGTCTGATAACGGAATTTGCCAGTAACCTTTGGCCAAGTCTAGCTTGGAAAAAAAAACTTTCGTTCCCACCTCAGCCAGTATCCCATCAATCCGAGGAATCGGTTTGGCATCTTGTGGCAAGAGACTGTTAAGGCGACGGAAGTCGATGCACACGCGAACACTACCAGCGGCTTTTCTCACCAAAACAAGAGGAGAGCTGTAGGAGGAATTAGACCTCTCAATCACTCCGAGTTTCAACATCTCTTGAACCTCCGCCTCGATTACCTCCCTCATTGCGAAGGGAATCGGGTACTTCGGTGTTTTCACTGGAGTTGACGACACTAGATCTAAACGACATTCCAACAAGTTCGTCTTACCGGGTAGGTCAGATAACACCCCGTCGAACTCGTGGAGGAGTTTGTCTATCTCGGCGGCCTGGTCATCATTCAACAAGTCTGATCGAATAACATCTTCCGGTCCCTGGGTCCTCTTCACGCTCATGCATGGAAGTTCCTTCTCCGTAACCCTGTCCTCGATTGCTACGAAAGAATTCACTTGCATTTTACTAGTTGAATCTACGACTCGTTCTTCGTACCGCTTCAGCATATTAATATGAAACAGCTTTCGAGCGTGACCCAGATCGAGTACATAGTCCACTTCGTTCTTCCTTTCCAACACCGGAAAGGGCCCTTCCACTGCATTAACAATTTATTTTTGCTAGTGGGCAAAAGTATCAAGGCTCGGTCTCCAATCTTTAATTGACGGCCTCTTGCCTTCGTATTGAAATATTTTTTCTGCTTGCGTTGAGACTCCTGTAGTTTTTGGTGCGCTAACTCGGTCGTTTGTTCTAGCCGATCCCTCAATTCGAACACATATCCATATGTTGTTTTCAGATCTGAACTAATCTGGTCCCCGACCCATATTTCCTTTAACACAGAGAGAGGTCCTCTTACGTTGCGTCCATAAATCAGTTCGAAAGGGGAAAACCCCAAACTTGCCTGGGGAACTTCGCGGTACGCAAAGAGGAGCGGGGCTAAATATTTATCCCACGAGCGGGGTTTATCTGAGCACATCCTTTTAAGCATTAGCTTGAGAGTCCCATTAAAACGTTCTACAAGACCGTTGCACATGGGGTGGTAGGGCGTTGACAGCAGATGTCTAACTGATAACAGCTCCGTCACCTCCCGCATCAGGTCTGATGTGAAACTACGACCCCTGTCAGACAAAATTTCTCGTGGGAGGCGTACTCTTGAGAACATTTCGAGTAACCCTTCCGCCATTGTAAGCGAGTCGATACTCTTCAAGGGTGTAGCGTCGGGGTATCGGGTGGCAAAATCCACCATTGTCAGTACATACCGATAACCTCCCCCAGCCGTTGGAGGAAACGGACCAACTATATCAATGGCCACTCGTTCGAAAGGCGTGTCGATGACAGGCATGTTTCTCAGCGGCGCCTTTCCTACTGTTCCCTTTGGAATTGTTCGCTGGCACATGTCGCATGAACTGACATACCTCTTGATATCGGCCTGGGCACCGGGCCAATAAAAGGTTGCCAGCACCCGGTCAGTTGTCCGTTTCACACCTTGGTGTCCGGCCAAAGCAATATCGTGCGCCACTTGTAGCACCTTGCTACGCAGCATCTTCGGCACCACCACCTGATGTATTTCTCGGCCCGTTGATAATCTGCAGCAGCGCATTATAAGCCCTTTTTTCTCGTAAAAGTTTATTCTGTTTCCTCCCTTCGTCACGTGTACCGTGCCTATTTGTTTTCTACATATCTCCAACGTTGGATCTTCCACCTGAAGTTTCTTTAGCACATCCCTGGTGATCCGTTCGCCCCCAACGTTACTAAGTTGGTCTAATCTACTCGACCTACGGCCGTCGACGGCAGCGACGACTTCACCTTCCGCGTCAGCCACCCCCTTCAGGGTTTGCTCGGTCGAGTCTTTCGCTCCATGAATATTCCCCACGATAACGTCATACAGAGGCCGGTCCATACACTTGGCGGTTACCTGTCCCGTTAGGAACGGCGACACAAGGTGAATGTTTGCCTCTGGCAACATCAGACACGTCCCGTCCACTAAGAATACGGGACTGACTCTGCCAGTAAAATCTTCACGTGCGACCAGTTCCCGGCGCACTATCACGGTGTTACTCCCGGTGTCCCTCAACACCTTTACTGCTTTGCCGTTTAATATCCCATCTGTGATCGGCATACCTTCCGACAGAATTGGTCTCGCCTTTTCAGTCATATCCATGGGGGACGTTCTGAAGGCGTTTGTTGAGATTTTCTTCTTTCCCCGTAAGAACGCGTTCGTCTTATCAACCGGATCATCGTCGGGTTTCGCGAAGCACGAAACTTCTGTCTTTCCGTTCTTTCCTCGCGGACATGATCTGGACTCGTGGCCTGATCTCTGACACACTTGACAGAACCCGTGTGTTTTTGGCTTTGATCGACAATCTGTTGCCTTGTGGCCCAACTTACCACACAAAAAACATTTTACCTTTAGAGCGCGTTTGCTGCCCTGCGCATCTTCCTTCAGGGAATCTAAGGTCACTTTTGCCCTCCTCCTGAAATTGGCCAGATTAGGCTGGCTCTGCGCCTCCAGGAAGTGGTCCGCCATTTCAGCCAACGCCGAGACGGTCTTACAGCTTCTTTCCTTTAAGAAGACCGCGAGCCTCGGATGACAATTCCGAAGAAATTGCTCCCCAATCATCTGGTCACGAACCCCTTCATACGTTTTTGGGCATTCGTTCATACTGACCCAGCGGTCGAAGAACCCCTCTAGTCTCGCAGCAAACTGGCTCCCTGTCTCTCCGTCCAACGGCTTGCTCTCTCTAAATTTCTCGCGGTACCCTTCTGCCGTGTACCGAAACCGCTGGAGCAAAGCCCTCTTCACCTTATCATAATTCAGAGAGTCTTCAGGTGACATCCTACCTATGACCTCCAGAGCTGGGCTAACCAGGCATATGCTTAGAGCAGTCGCCCACTTCTCTTGCGGCCAATCTTGCCCCTGCGCTACACGCTCAAATCTCCTCAAATACAAGTCGAGATCGTCCCTTTTGTCATCGAAGGGAGGCATAAGCTTGTGAGGACTAGGAGATAGCGATATAGATGCGCGACGTGACCCTTCACTGCCATCTGTTCGTCCTATCTCGGTTGCGCTAGCCTCTGCAAGACGAATCTTTAATTCGATAATGCGTTGCTCACTTTCTGCCTTGAGGCGCTGTGCTTCCCTCTCAGCAGCCCTCTCTTCTCGTTGGCGTGCTCGCTCCTCGTCAACCCAAGACCTCAACTCCGCTCCTGTCAGTCCCAACTCAGCGCCCAAAGACATTAACTCTTTAACCTCCATTCTGATTAATTAATGTTACGTAGAAAAACGAAGGAACAGAATATCTTGTCCTGTCGCGGACGCCAGTTAATTGTTGCGAGGTTCTTTGGGGTTAATAATTGACAAGATACAATGTCCTTCGTTTTTCATAAAAACTTGTATTTACGAAAAAAAAAAATCAAAGAGTTCATATGCTATTAAAAAAAGGAAAGCTTAGTTAAAGAAATGAAAGAAAGGAAAACGCATCAGTCACCATGTCTTTGAGTCCCTGTGCAGCAGTGTGTCTTGTGCTGTCGTTGTCGGCACACGGTTGTGGCTGGAAGTCAGGAGCGGGAGCGGTTGGCTTCCGTCGGCGGCCCCAAGAGTCACCGCAACCAGTGCTCGCGTAGTAGGAAGCCGGGCAGCGTAGGTTTCTATGCGCTGCCCTCGCTGGAACAGGCTGCTGGTCAGGCAGTAGGAGGCCGCCGATTGCCCTGGCCGATGGTGTCGTACGTTCCACCCTCTGCACGTTCTCTTCGGCCAGTCTTTTTCACGCTCTCCGAGCACGCCCTCCAAAATCCCTCTTCTTCGTCATCTTCCTTCTCCCTCTCGGCTAACCTATGGGTTGACTTGCACTTCTTTTCCACATTAAGCCACATCATCACAACGGTGCTAGTCCAGGGCAACAATAGTGACGAAATCGACGTTCACAGGCAGACTGGCTAAATAAGTGCCTGTGACAACTTGTGATGCTTTCCAGCCAGATTTCCATCCATATTTTTGCCTGGAACATTCTAAATGCGCGGGTCGTCCAGATTTTCGTAACTGGTGCGAGTTGCAACAATAAAAAATTATCTAGCTAGCGCTGCGGGTTTGGTCGTCTCGGTTCTTTGTTGGTCTATACCAAAATGTAATCGACACAAAAAATCTGCTTGAAGCTCTGTACTTTTTTCACCTATTACGTCCAAGCTGATTAAATTTTTTTTTTGTGATTCTATTTCTATTACGTTACTAGAGCCTCGCACACTAACTCTCGAGTGT
This sequence comes from Ixodes scapularis, assembly GCF_016920785.2. NCBI lineage: Eukaryota > Metazoa > Arthropoda > Arachnida > Ixodida > Ixodidae > Ixodes > Ixodes scapularis. The sequence continues at coordinate 47,319,656 of NW_024609857.1, read as the reverse complement.
GCGATGCGCAATTAAAGTGAGATACCCAGAAACCCGTTGCAGGTGCCCTGAAGTCGCTGACGCAAATTTTGAGGAATGTATTTGGAAAAGTGTTTGGAGGAGACCAAATACATTTGCTTGTATTTGTATCTTGTACTTAAATGCTTTTTTGGAAATGTAATTAGATTTGTAATTAAATACATTTTTGACGAAGTATTTTGCATTTGTATTTCGATACATATTTGCATGTATTTTGCCTAGGGATGCCGCGAACTTTTTTCGAATCGAAGTTTCGATGATCGAATCAAGCGGTTCGAAAGGTTCGAAAGATTTCGATTTTTCGATTTGCCTACATCGTAAAATTCGACGTAAGTCGAATTTTCGAACTTTTTAAACTAAGAAGTTCGACGCTTTTCGAACCGTCGAACTTATTACGCTAAAAAATTCGATCTTTTTCGAACTTTTGAACTTATGGCGCTGCAAAGTTCGATGCTTGTCGAACTTCCGAACTTGACCGACCAAAAAATTCGATGAATTTCGAACTTTCGAACTTATTTATCAAGAGAATTCGAAAAGTTTCGAACTTTCGATTCCTGAACAGTCAGAAGTTCGACGAACTTCGACCTTTTAGGGTCAAAGTTCGACGTTCGTCGAACTTCGAAAGACCAGCGGACGGTTTCATTTGAATTCAAGTAGTGAGGTACATTCGTAATTTTTTTTCTCGAACATTTACACGCGGTGCTGCGTTCCTTACGAAAGACAATGCCGTTTGTTTCAATGTTCTGGCATGCTTATTTAGTTTTAAAGAAATAAATTCCCGAAGGGGCGAGGAAGGACGACGGGATTTTTGACGATTATGTTTGTGCCAGATTTGAAGCGCGCTGTAGCCGAAGCGATTTGTGGTAAAGATGTTATTCTTTTTTAAGAATAACCTATGTATAGCCTAGGTAAGTGCCGTCTTGAGGTGTGATTATTGTTATTCAACGTGAGTTTCGAAGAAATGTCCAAACATGTATCTACATGCAATTATGCCCTAAACTTGATATTTATTTTCGTCTAAGTTGTTTGAGGTATCACATTTAAATTAACACCACAGACAGTACATATCATTGCCATCTGCAGAATACAAAATAATGTATTTATTGTTTTTTCACGCTAACGAATAAATTAACTCATGGCAGAAGATTTCTAATAGTGTTCAAGTTCAGCACGTCATTAAAAGAAAACTTTCTTGTTTCGCTTCACGTTCCTGGGACGTGTTTCTATTAGCCTGTACACATTTTGGTAAAAGAAACTTGTTTCGAAGTTCTGAACCTCTGAATATGCAAGAATACAACACTTCCGGCGAATTCTTGAGTTTTTTTTTTTTTTTTTTCTCCGGCTTTTTATCCCCGAATTTATTTATTTATTTATTTATTTTTATTATTGGCACAGGTATTTAGGTCGAAAAGACATAGCTTTGAACTTCCGAACCACTAAGCATATGACGAGTAGTGCCTTCTGACAACGAGTTTCTAACAATGACCATCTACGCAATCTTTTATGCAGTGAAGAGCGACAGTAGCTATACATATGCATAAATAATTTCAGATTAAAATAAGCTCGACCACGCCCTTTTTCCCCGTATTGTTGTTCTCTTTAACAGTCCGAAATATCTGGAAGAAGAAAAAGGGAACTGAAGCCCCCCCCCCCCCCCCCCCCCCCCGCTACTCCTCTTACCCCCCCCCCCCCCCCCCCCCCCCCCGTTTTTCCTCCTTGTATGGTAGAACGCTCCCCAACCTCGAGTTGTGTCGGCTTTTTGCGAGGCGATTCCTCCGTCCCAGAAAATAAACCTCCAGGACAATTACAAACTTAACTTACTATATGCCAGCGTCACTCGGGCGGCGTTTGATCGGATTACTACCAGCGTGCAAGGGGTGGCGAGGTAGTTTGCCAGGTCGCTTCAAGGTTTTTCTGAGCCTCAACCTCCTGCTCGTCCCTGGCCGTTTCGAACTGGATGAGTCTCGTAAAACAGTGTGTTCGTGTGATCACTACTGCGTGATGCAGGTTAAAGACCACTCACCCCCCCCCCCCCTCCCCCCCGGACTGGCGGTCAGAATTGCTGATCCATGGTCACACGGCACTCTGCACTGGCAAATATTCCAGCACATCCGGGTCACTCGTCGTCTCATTTAATTGCCTGACCAACTTCGCAGAATCTAGATATCACAGCCTAACTTTCTAAACTTGATTTTGTGAAAGCCAGTGAGTCGTGAAAACGTTATTTGAAACAAACTGTGGAGGAACTTGAAAACCGGACTTCGAACTTTGAAAACTTGGACTAGAAGGGAATTCAAAATCCTCTAAGGTTTTTTTTTTCGAATTTGGCGTTAAAAGAGAATCGAAACGTTCGAACTTTTCGAACTTTATGCAGAAAGGAAAATCGAAATCTTCGAATTGTTCGAGCTTCATGTCTATAAAAATTCGAAGCGTTCTCAGCTCATAAGCGCTCCCTCCGGTGACTATGGAGGGCGCTTTGAAAAACGTGCGTAGCGCCGCTAGCGATATCTAGCCGGAAACTTTTTCCGCTAAATTTAGCGGGGAATTTTTCCTCTAAAATTAGCGGGGAAATGTACCGCTAAATTTAGCAGGTAAACTTTTTCCGCTAATCTTAGGAATTTTTTCCGCTAAATTTAACGGCGAATGTTTCCGCTAAATCTAATGGGGAAAAGATTGCGCTAAATTTAGCCGGGAAATTTTCCCGCTAAATTGAGCGGGAGAATTTACCCATAATGCAACGCGCGGTGACGTTAAGAGTGACGTCACTCGTGACCCTCGTGACGTCACGTGTGACGTCATTATCGGAAACGTCGCATAATGCAACGCGCAGTTACGCCGACGCCGACACCGCTCAAGCCGGAAACGGGCGCCTAAGAGCTGCACTCTGAAGCACTTAGTGTCCTTCCACTCTGTGAAGAAGGATAACCAGCGAAGCTGTATTGGGATGACTATATTAACAACTACATTGATTTATATGGTTATTGCTCGATTGATTGAATAAAGACACATACACATAACTTCGCGGTTGTTATGGTCTTTATTTTCTCTCATTCGTTACCACAGTGACGATAGCTTCATGGTCGCTGTGGTACACCGCGATCGGTAGTACTGCTATGCTAGACAGGTTCTTGACAAAGGTTAAAGCGCGAAACACATGTACGACGAAACTGTCCGATCCGACGTCCGACCGCGCAATACGACGGTCGGAGGCGAGGGTTTTCGTAGCATCGGAGAGCGTTGAAAACCCTCGCCTCCGACCGTCGTATTGCGCGGTCGGACGTCGGATCGGACGGTTTCGTCGTACATGTGTTTCGCGCTTAAGTCAAAACACGACCGGTGACGCGTGGCAGGCACATTGACGTCCGTGTAGTATTCAATTCCAAACCGTTCCGACAGGAAGGCATTTAACTTGTGGCGGTCGTGTGTTGTGATGTAATTTTTGTTTGGTGTGACCACGCCGTTGGGCGTTTGTTTGAAAATAAACAGTTGACAGTCAGCGCTCAGTCTCTGTACATCTTCTCTGTCCTGTGTCCTTGTTCGCGCTGTTTTACCCGTAAACATGTTTCACCAACTAGGCCAAATTTCAACAGTAATTCGTGACAGACAAAACAACAAGTGTCTGTCACGAATTCGAGGGGTGCAGCAAGGTGCAAACACAACATTGTCTCATAGATAGCTGTAGAAATATATTATCACGAGCACCTGTTTCTGCGCAACCACCCCCTCCACTGTTGAAAACCACAGCCATCAACCTTGCCATGCTCGACGCGCTGCCTGCTGGATTTTCGCTCCACCGGTTGGTGTTCGGACGGGGGAGCTCATATGGCCGGTGTCTGTACATAAAATGAAGCTCGTTAAAAATAATTTTTACGGCTACATATGAGACATTATTATGTTTGCTGTTTTCTGTAAACCTCATCTTTGTTTGTTCAGTGTAGAGGAGGAAGCAAAATTAACATTGACCGAGGGACAAATATCAGCATGTACCATTATGATCAGTCGGCTGCTATATACGGTTCATAAATGCAGAGTGGCGAGATGAGAAAAGTGCGTCCGTGGCCGACATATATTGTAGCCCCTGGGCTCCCCCCGCCTTCGGTTGGTGTTTGTCCCATTTTCTTTTTGAAACTTGCCTTCCCTTGGCTATGTTCGCTGATACCGATATGAACCCATTATTGCATCCAAAGAACGCTGGCGAACGATGACACCGCCTGACAAAGCGTGTCTGTCCAAACGTCCCTCCTTTTTGTCTTCTTACCCTTTTGGACATATTGTTTCTCATCTGTGGATTTGTTGGTGTCCTCTTATCCAAACAATAACCTCAAATGTTCACAGGAAGGCCACTGTCTGCAGAAAGAAAAGCGGCCGCTGTAAAAGCGAATTCTGATAGCAAAGCAAAAAAATCCCTCTTGCGAAAATGAACCAGTGATGCGTCGGATTTGTGGCATGGCTTTAATTTTTTTTTTTTTTTTTTTTGTCTCCAAACCTGTCAGCTTATTTCCAACAATAAATGTAGCAGGATACATAAGTCTAGCAGGGTATCATAATATACATCGCAAAAGTATTTCACTCCTGAAATACAAATAGATTTCGCAAATTCATCTTGGTACAGAAATAGATACTGAACCTTTCCCTAGGATTATATCGCAACACTGTCATGTCGAGATGTTGCCTTGATTGTAACTCCTCATACGTTTTACATTGCTGCAGATGCCAGTTTGTTTACACGTGAGCACTCTATGCCTGCGTGGAGGCTGATGCTCATGGCCTTAACTGCAGCAAATAATAGCAGTTGCAGGGGCGGATTTAGAGGGGGGGTACGGATGTCCTGACCCTCTTCTTGATTTCTGTATGTGTAAACTTTAGGGCGTAAAACGAAGGAGAGGGGAGGGTGTTTTTAAACGTGTGGTACGCTGAGAAACACCTGAACCCCCCCTCAGGAAATTCCTGCATCCGCCCCTGAGTTGACAAGAGACAAACATGTTTTGGCCTTCTACATTAAAACGCGTTTTGCTTTTTTTATTTGACCTAACGCAGGACGAGAACACCCCACCAGCACCATCTGTCCTCCAGTGTTGCGGAATGGGCACCCCCCTTCCATTGCAATCCCATTCCGGGGAATTAGAGTTTTCGATATTTCAATTCCTTTCAATTCCTAGGAATGGAGACAGTGGGCCCATCCCCACTCCTGGAATGGCTGAATCGTTCCCATTTCATTCCTCTAATGCCTAAACGCAAAAATTGGCACTTAATACCCGCATTCCGTTGCAGGGTTGGGCAGAAATAGTCAAAAATGTATTTGAAAATACAAATAAAGGGATAGATGGAAATAGTAGCTAAAACACTGATACTCAAATATATCTGTAAAAATGTACTGCGATACGTATCGGAAATACATTTTAAAACGAGTCAAAAAGTCTTTGCAAATCAAATACAGGAATACATTTTAGGGAGGGCAGAAATATAAATACTGATGATGCAATACATTTTTCAAATTTCTTAGAGACGCCAACTGAGATGAGGCTTTAAGTTTGAAGTGGAAGTTTTTTGTTGTTGTTTTTTTATCCCAAAATTACTTTCCCGCAGGCTTGGCGCTTCGCCTTAAAGGTAGTGGTTCCGGACGAAGAGGAGTCTTCAATGGGTTCAAAAAACGTTCCATCAAGGATTGACCGCGGTTCCTTCCCTGGCATCCTGGCTGTTTGACCAGTGATGCGAAAAGACTTCGACCTTTAAATAAATTCCATCAAAACATCATCACTTCCCGTCCAATAAAGGCGCCCCTGTCAACACTGATCACATGACGTCACGGCGGAATGAACTAGTATTCTTGTATGTGTTAATGTTGCCTTAAACATGAAACTTTACCCACGCTGCTGTATGAAAGAACAATACGTACTTTCGTCGTAGGCGACCTCGTTGAAGACCATGCAGGCATTTGCATTTGTAATTTTCGAGAATAGGGTGGAGCTTCTTGGAGCACATGTCTTATCTTCTGTTACGGTCAAAAAATTGATACGGTGGAATCCCTGTTGTGACGGTCCTTCCTGCCGACTCTCCGCCTCCAAAGGAGGAATGGCAGTCTTCAAAGTTCGCCTAGCATCATTCAAACAGAGACCTCATGGATTGCGACCTGAGATGGCCGGCACAGGTGTGAGCTCTCCGAGAAAGAGCGCGCTCGAGACGAGTCGCAGGAGTACGAAGTCTGGGTCGGCACAGCGAGGCGAGGCCACGGTGGGCGAGGCAACGTCTGGCCTCCTTCCTGGGTATCGGATCACCAGAGCAGCGGGTCACGTTCACGTCGACTGATGACGTACCCTTGAACCGTGCAACAGGCGCAGACGCATTCGGATTTGTGCTGAACTTCACTCGTTCTTTGCTTCGACGGTAGTTTTTTGTATTGCATTTTTTACGTATAGGTCTGTTAGGGCTCCACGCGGGTATGCAGTTTCCCGCTCATTTTATTTTTGAACAACTGACTCGATGACTAACTCGATATAGCTAAATGTAAAAAAAAAAATTAAATGAATAAAAAAAGTATAAAGAACCGCGCCCATCACATTTCCATTCCATTCCGGGCAAAAGGCATCTAATTCCATTCCCCTTCCATTGCCCTCAACGTTGCCCCCATTCCATTCCCACTCCATTCCGGGTTCGCGAAAATGTGGAATGATTCTGGAATCATTCCAACTCCGGAGTGGCAACTCCGCAACACTGGTGTCCTCTACAACAAGCAACAGCTGGATGATGCAGCGTTCTTTACCTTGTTGTGGATCGTCAGCGCTTGTTCTCCGTTTTTAATGCTGAGAGGGGCTGTGCATGTTGTTGGCAGCATATTGGCTGTTCAGCATCCAGTGCGAACGCAAGGCCTTCAGCACGCTAGTTGCTCTGAAGAGGATTTTTTTTTTGGCTTGAGTGACACAACTCGAAGGACAGTGCCGTAATTAAATTTTTCAACAAAGTTTGCAGACAGGTATGTGGTTAGAGAGATGTTTTGGTGAGCCGTTTTAAAAGGGTATAATGCAATTTTCTCGCCAGTATTATCAGGTTAATTTTATTTTTCTTACAGAACGAATGATAGAAGGGTTTATGTAGGTATGTTTCTTTTTCTATCTTTAAAAGTGATAACTTATGCTCAGCATAAGTTATCACTTTCTGTGATAACTTATGCTGAGCTACTGTAGGTGAGGTACTTAAACTTTAGCTCTAGAAGTGCCTCATCTATAGTCGTCTTCCAGAACTTTATAATTTCCCTTGTACATGAGCATAAGGATAGCGTCTTCTACTGAAAATTTGCTTTTTTGACGTAGAGTGCGAGTTCATTCTGTGATATTTTTCATTAAATGTTTGCAGATAGCATTCTTTATGTCATGGAATGGCATGCGTTTTATTTTTCATTTATCTCTTACGGTTCAATAAATGTTCAATTTAACACATTCTAATTGATATTATAAGCTTCACTTACTGAGATACTGCTGTGGTTCAGTCAAGGCTAGACCACCCCCTCTACCATGCTTCCAATTAGTACATAGATGCGCATAAGGGGACACGTGATAAGCGAAGCGTGTTTCCTCCAATCCTCTGAAACAAACAAAACATGTCACGTGTTATCCAACCATGAAAGCTCCACATGCTTTGTTTCTGGCAGCCCGTGATGCTTACAATGGTTCAGCCGTACAGTACGATGTTTGGGGCCAATGCTTGCTCACTTAAAGTTCGAGAAAGGGGGGAGCCGTAGCACTACCCAGTTGCCCTCGGGGATATAAGTGGCTTGCAAAGAGCTGTTTTGTATTACTTCTTCATGAAGTGAGTTGTGTTCAGTGTGACTCATTATTTCTTTATCACGTGCCTCGTATCTGGTGAAGTTGCAATCTCTCTAAGTGAAAAAAGTGTAAATGTGTTCAGTAAACATAAGCTGTAAATCATAAAACAATAATATAAGAATATGGATACCTTTTATGATTTGTGTACAATTTACAAGTTCTCATATGTATACTGGACACATTCTTATCAAATTTTCACTGGGGCTTGTACTTCATTTAACCTTTCGTCCGAGCGCGGCGGAATCTACCAGCCATCCCAACCAATCGAGCGTCGAGAGAGTTTCATGTGACCTTAAACAACCAAAACGTCGCATGGTACTTTCCTAGGCGCTGGATTGGCTGGGGTGGCCCAGCATCCACTGGGCCACCACAGCGGGCGCCCATTCCATGATAAGAACCCTGTTGCCAAGGGTGCTGGGTAAGCACCCACTATGAAGGGTGCTTTGCTGTACACCCTAGGGGTGTTAGCCCTGGTACAAACTGATTTACACCGTTAAGGGTGTAAAAACTTTTACTGTGTGTACTTTCCTTATAATACTAAGGGACGTCACACATTCCGCATTAGTGGTCAGAAATAGATATAATATAGAATCATGACGTGTTGTTTTAGTCACAATTTGGTGAAGGCAGTACACATTCGCTATTCAAAAAATATCTGCACAGTCGCGAGAACTAGCACAGTTAAGAAAAGGCACGAACGTCGGCCAGTTTATTTGAGGGTAGTTAACATTTCCAGCAAAAAGAAGCAGAGATAATTCGGAAAGTTTTTCGTCGCGTCCTCAAGAACATTGGACACCGACATGTTGATTTCGGCACGATTAAAAAAAAAGGGGGGGGGGGGGGGGGGCGATGGCAGTGAAACTCCAATTTTACTCGGATTCATGGCACTTCAATCTCAGATTAACATTCAAATTCGTAGCATAGGTACAGCTTTTTTAGCTTGGATGATTACACCTCCACCCCTAGCAAGTTGTCTGCCTTTCCGGAAAATATTATATGATCGATTTAAGATTAGTTCTTCATATTACAGCGAAGCTGTCTATGGCAAGGTTCTGAAAATTTTCGCGTGCGCGGACAGAGCGTGTAAATCGAGAATTCGCGGCACGGCCGCAGCTCCTTACACCACTTCTGCTCCAGCGGCGCTCCTTCGCTCCCCATTGGAGGTGCTGAAAAGAATAATAAAACGTCTTAGTCTACCCACCAGTCGTAGTGCCTCGTTCTCTTCTGACGTAGTCATCGCACTAGCGACGTTATCTGTAGTTGCACCTGCCGAACGCAGCTCCGGAGTTCCCGGTTGGGCCGATAGGGGCGCCGCGTCGCTGGCTTCTCTCTCGTACGTCCATCCAAAGAGCAGATTCGTAGGTCTACCCAGCCGACTCCGACCAAACTGTTATGCTCATATTCGCCGCTATGATTTTCAGCGCAGGCTACGTGTATATGATCTTCGCTACCGAAAGCGAAGCGCTCTGGGCTCTTCCGACCAATCAGTAAGAGCGAAGGGAAACGACCGTTTTTGTCTTTTTTGTTTTGTTTGCGCTCGCTCGTCACTTTAAGCTTTCAAACCGTTCCGCGCGTGCTGAAATCGAAAGTGTGGATTTTACGGCAGTATTAGCAGTACGGTGCGACGCTGCTGCGCGCTTATAATAATTAGAGATGTACGTCTCTAATTTGACAGAGATTCTGCCGAGTGTTTTGCGTGCCTCAAGACGGCGTATTACGGAGTCGACAGCGCGGCGAAGTAACTCGGAGTGCTCATTCTTCCGCTTTCCAACAGACGACAGGTGAACCTCTATATAATTTTTTTTTTTTTTTTCTGTCAGCGTTCGAAATTTGATTTTTCCATCAGAGCATCGAAATGGATTGCGTATGCAAATCGCCAGGACTTCGGAAGCCTGCCCGGCTTGCCGACGAGCAAGCTGCGCCAGCGTCGTTTGTGCAGCGAGCACTTCGGCGCTACCGTGTTAGCAAGTTGTAGGAAGATTCGTTTGTGCAAAAACGCGTGCCCCACCGTTCTTGTTACGAATCCGTTGCTGCAAGGACTTGCTCCTCTGGGTGAGTTGCTGTCAGAGCAATCTTCAGTTAATTTGACAGCTTCGTATTTATATGTTAGGATAGAGTACCAATAAAGCACCTATAGTCAGAGATGTAGTCACTGCAAAACAGTAGTTGTTTTCTTTCTTTCTTAATTGCATTGACTATTAGCGAGTTTGTTTATGGTTTATTTATTGTTTATCCTTATGCAGCTCACCTGCAAGCCTTTTCCTTTATTTCGGTGTTGATTTGTTTGTTTGGCTATTCAGAAGTTTAGTTTGTGGGAGTTGTTTATAGAGCCATTTAGATAATTCGATGATAAGTGCTTTTCTCTTAGTTTGAACATGAAACTAATTAATTTTGTTTTACATATTTGATAACTTTACTGTGTTTACTGCCTACTACAGTTCTTGGTTCCCTTTTGAGGGCGGTGGACTGCCAACGGAGTTTGTAGATACGTGCTTGAAATACCACAACTCATTTGAATGGGGTTCAATAAAAAAATTCATTTCAATGAACGTGCTGTTTCTATTTGATTGCACTGGTAATATCACGTGAAGCGCAGTTGTTGTGAAGTATATCGCGCGCGGGTCGTTTGAGACCGGTGCCGTGCTGGCCGCTCACAGCGGCCGGCGCGGCACCAGCCTAGCAAACAAACAAAAAAAACAGCCGTCGGGGGGGGGGGGGGGGGGGGGGGGGGGGGCAGGAGGACGGAGGGCGCACGGCGCACGCCAACGGCAGTGGTGGCGCCATCTGGCAGTCTTTCGAGACCAATTTTAGTCTCCGACCGTACCTATGTTCGCCATTCTGCCACTAGCGCCTCGTGGCGCTAGTTTTTCCTTACCATGGTGGAGGCTACAGCTGCACTCGGCTGGTTGCACTCTGGACTTGCTATGGGCAGGACGCGCGTAGTTCGCACGGTGGTAGAAGGACGTTCCCTCAAAGAGCGACAACGAGAGCAAAAGCGCGAATGGGCGCGAAAGCGACGAGAAGCCACTGTTGCCAAACGCGCAGCGGCCGACGGGTCGGGAACATCGAGTAGCAGCTCTCTTACCGACGAAGAACAACTGCGTGGCCGTCTAGAGCATCGGCAGCAGCAGAAGCGTGAGTGTGATCGACGTGTCGAGCAAAAATAACCTGTCTCACCCTACGCGTTACCCATCGCAGAGCAAGCCGAGTGTGCAGACGTATGTGCCGTGCAGACGAAAGATAAGATAGTGGTGCAAAACTATCGATAGTGCTATCGATAGTATCGATAGCCGCCAGAAATCTGACTATCGATAGTAAAAAAACTATCGATAGTACTATCGATAGTCGACTATCGAAAAACTATCGATAGTCGACTATCGAAAAACTATCGATAGTACTATCGACAGTCGACTATCGAAAAACTATCGATAGTACTATCGATAGTCGGCTATCGATAGTACTATCGATAGTCGACTATCGGAAAAATATCGTTAATCGACTATCAGAAAACTATTGATAGTCGACAACCGTAAACCTATCGATAGTACTGTCGACAGTTTACTATCGATAGTCTTCCGACACTAGCAGTTTGCGTCGCTCCTTTTTTTTTCAAATCGGACACCAACTAGCCCAAGAACTTACCATCCCAACTTTGGTTCAGCTTTCAGTGATGACGAAGACGGGTGTTTGGGTGAAAAGAGGAGGAAGGTCAGGCGAGTGGCGGTGTGGCAACTGTGTTCGCTCTAGTAGTGGTGCAAAACTATCAATAGTACTATCGATAGTCTCCATAGCCGCCAAAAATCTGACTATCGGTAGTAAAAAAAATTATCGATAGTCGACTATCTAAAAACTATCGATAGTCTCCATAGCCGCCAAAAATCTGACTATCGGTAGTAAAAAAAATTATCGATAGTCGACTATCTAAAAACTATCGATAGTACTATTGATAGCCTACTATCGAAAAACTATCGATAGTACTATCGATAGTCGACTATCGAAAAGCTATCGATGGTCGACTATCGATAGTCGACTGTCGAAAAACTATCGATAGTACTATCGATAGTCGACTATCGATAGTTCTGCGACACTATCGATAGTTTTTCCAAAACTATCGATAGTATCGATAGTCGATTTATCGATAGTTTTGCATCACTAAGATAAGACCGTCGTCGCGACGGCCCACGTCCCTCCGGCTACGTCCGGAGGACACATGGAAACTTTTTTAACAGACGCCCTTGCTTGGATCTCATCCGTCGAAGACAAGCCTTTAACGTCGACCTAGCGCGCCCCCAGGCAAGTGGATTGTGTCTTTCCTGTCGGAACCGTTTGGAATTGAATACTACGCGGACGTCAATGTGCCGGCCACCCGTCACCGGTCGTGCTTTAATTAACCTTTGGCAAGAACGTGTCTAGCATAGCAGTAGGACCGATCGCGGTGTACCACAGCGACCATGAAGCTATCGTCACTATGGTAACGAATGAGAGAAAATAAAGACGATAACAACCACGAAGTTATGTGTACGTGTCTTTATTCAATCAATCGAGCAATAACCATATAAATCAATACAGTTGTCAATATAGTCATCCCAATACAGCTTCGCTGGTTATCCTTCTTCACAGAGTGGAAGGACACTAAGTGCTTTAGAGCGCAGCTCTTAGGTGCCCGTTTCCGGCTTGAGCGGCGTCGGCGTAACTGCGCGTTGCATTATGCGACGTTTCCCATAATGACGTCACACATGACGTCACGTGTGACGTTACGAGGGTCACTAGTGACGTCACTCTTCATGTCACCGCGCGTTGCATTATGGGTAAATTTCCCCACAAAATTTAGCGGAAAAATTTCCCCGCTAAATTTAGCGGAAACTTTTTCCCACGACATTTAGCGGAAAAATTCCCCGTTAAATTTAGCGGAAAAAATTCCCCGCTTAAGTTAGCGGAAAAAATTTCCCCGCTAAATTTAGCGGAAAAATTTCCCCGCTGGAAAAACTTCCCCGCTAAATATAGCGGTAAATTTCCCGCTAATTTTAGAGGAAAAAATTCCCCGCTAAATTTAGCAGGAAAAATTCCCCGCCAAATTTAGCGGAAGAGTTTCCGTCTAGATGCCGCTAGCGGCGCTACGCACGTTCATCAAAGCGCCATCTATAGTTCCCGCAGGGAGCGCTTTTGAGCTGGGCGTGGCCAGTCCCGGTTATTTTCAGATCGCTACGCAGTCAATCCCGTTACGACCTCAGCTGATAAGAACGCCGAACTACGAATCAAAAAGTACGATCGTAAGAGGCCCCCTTTTCGTAAGCTTTTAGTGGCTATTAGCGCCGAGATGTTCCGGTCGCGCCCTCTTAAGGCTCACTTAAACTCAAACATTGAGCGCAGCGAAGGTAGCGTAGCGCAGAAAGAGGGCCTTTGATTGGCCGGCGAGCAGGAACTTGATAGCTGCGACCAATAGGAAGCTCTGTACGCTGCGCTACGCCGCGTTTGCAACGCTCGACGTCGGAGAGGAGCAGACCCTTTATGGTTTCCTCTCCCGACGTGACGACCAGGATTTGCCCCTGCCCGTTTCGATCTGGACGAGCAGCCTACCGGCGTTCGGTCGTGTACTGCGTGATGCACGTTAAAGACCCCGGGCTAGAGGTTGTACTGCCCTACCTAGATTACTCAAATACAGCTGGGAGACACGCCGCCCGTTGCGGCAGACCAGGGTTGGGCAGTATCGCGATAGTATCTCAGAAATACATTTTGTATTTGTATTTCTGTATCGCGATACATTTTTTTCACCAGTATCTGTATTCCTGTATCGAAACACATTTGTAATGTTTCTTTGTATCGCAATACAATCAGGATGAAATGTATTTCGTTACATTTCTTGAAAGATACTCCCCCCCCCCCCCCCCCCCCACCGAAAAAAAAAACAAGTCCGAACGCATTCTTTTTTTTTTATTTTACTTCTGAGGGCACCAGAGTCAAGGAGATGCTGGGGCATTGTTACTATGCTGACCAAGGTTCCTTTTGATTCTGCAAACTATTTTTTATGCCTCCTCTTCTCTCTTCTGAGAAGTTTTGCGTAGTCGGGGACTCGAACCGGGTGGCGAGCCAGGAGTGGAGTCAGAGCCTCTTCTGCCGCAGGTCTTTAGGTAGATACTTCTTGAGTCATTGTATGCTGGCATCCAATGCCCGCTGCTAACCGTCTCTCTGGCCTTAGCGTACAGAGTACACCCAGCCGGCAAAGCAGTCACATTCCGTTGCAGCACGAGCCTGGCGGTGGTTGACTTCAAAAAGTAGGAAGACTCACGCTGTGAAGTTTAACACATATTCGAATGCATCTGCGGCTGCGCCCGTAACATTGCACGGCTCAAAGGTACGTCATCAGCCGATGTGAACATGACCGCTGCTCTGGTGATCCGAAAACCAGAAAGAGGCCAGAAGTGGCCTCGCTGTGCCATCCCAGAATACGTACTCCCGCGACTCGTCTCGAGACCGCTGTTTCTCGGACAGCTCGCACCTGTGCCAGCAATATCAGCTCGCAAATCACGAGGTCTCTGTTTGGATAATGCTAGGCAAAACTTGAGGACTGCAATCCGTGCGTCGGTGGCGGAAGGTCGTTAATAAGGAACTTCAGAACAGGGATGCTACCGTATTGTTTTTTCAACCGTAACAAAAGATAAGACATGTATTCCAAGATGCTTCAGGTGGTCCACTGTTCTCAAAAATTCCAAATGACACTGCATTCACGATCTTCAAATAGGTGACCTACAACGAAAGTACGTATTGTCCTTTCATTCAGCAGCGTGGCATGTTTCGTGCTGGTGTTTGCAGCAGCAGCATATTTCATGTTCAAGGCCACACCTACAGAAAAAGAATACAAGTTCATTCCACCGTGACATCATGTGATCAATGTTGACAGGATTCCTTCGTCAGACAGACAGGATGTCATAGAAGGGACCGCGGTCAGCCCCTGATGGAACGTTTTTTTTTTTTTTGGGTCGATTGAAGACTCCTTGTCGTCCGAAACCACTACCTTCAAGGCAAAGTGCCAAGCCTACAGGAAAGTACTTTCGGGATCGAAAACATCCACTTCAAACTTCAAGCTTCATCTCAGTTGGCGTCTCAAAAAATTTGGAAAATGTATTGCACTATTAGTATTTCTGTATTTGTATTTCTGCCCTCCTTAAAATGTATTCCTGTATTTGTATTTCCAAATACTTTTTGCCTCTTTTTAAATTGTATTTCCAATACGTATCGCGATACATTTTTACAGATGTATCTTTGTATCAGTATTATAGCTACTAAATTAATGTATCCCAGTATTTCTATTTCTAAATACATTTTTGAGTATTTCTGCCCAACCCTGCGGTTGGGCAGTTCTAGGCTGTAAAAATATACGCCCCCCCCCCCCCCCCCCCCCCTTTCGCCGCGATTCGCAGGATTTACCTCGCTGTGAACCGGCGATGAGGCATGCATTATAATAATACAGGAATCAATCGTTGCTTGGCCAATCGCGAACTTCGACCACAGCGACGCTTTTGGTCGCGCACGTCGCTAATAGACATTTCCACCGCTTATCACCCAAAAACAAAATATGCCAAGTAAAAAAAAAAAAATGCGTTAGTTGTTTTTACACTAGGAGTTTAGTCTGCCAGAACATGGCGACATTGTCACCCACTGTAGATGAGCAATTTAGCCAGTGGAGTACGACTGCTAGCCTGGAGTCTTTTACGCGCACCACGCAGTAGTGATGCACGTCCGCACGCCGGTACGATGCTCATCCAGATCGAAACGGGCAGGGGTGGGGATTGAACCCAGGATCCCTCGGTGCTGCACCGGAGCTTTCGCTCCGCGTACTTCGAGCTGGCGTGCGGCAGCCCACTCGGCCTCCGATCCCCCCTATGGCTGTTGACGCGTGCACGGCGTCTCATATTTCGTAGAAGAGGGCTACTGCCCACGCTCATAACGCCTTTCACATCTCAGTGAACCAAAATGGCAGCGGGCAGAAGGCGAGTATCTGGAAAGCTCTATAGCTCTCAATGAAAATGTCGGGACCTCTCTTTTTTTTTTTTTGGCTCAGTGAACCTGTTTGGCTCTCTAATAAACACTTTCTTTTTTTTTTCTGTCGAGTTTCTTTTACGGTTTCAAGGATTAACAAAACAAAAACAAAAAGAAAACAAAAAAAAAAGTTCAGTCTTTCCCTTTTGGCGAAGGAAGAACAGCGGAGCTGTACGATGTGCCGCCATCTATGGGCGACGGCGGCAATTAGACATCAGCAATCCGGTTGTCTGGTTGCCGCCGTCACTCATAGATGGCGGTAGCTGTCCAGAGGGTTGTGTTGTCCACGGACATGAAACTATGGAAACTATAGACCAGTGTCTGCTCTGTTCCATGGGCGCCGCCATGTTCGTTTTTGCTGACGTCATGACACAGAAGGGGGGCTGCGTTTTTTGAAAGGCTCAGTTTCTTTTAGAAACCTTTGCCCATATCGTATATTTCGTTTCAGCCTAGGTCCCAGCGCGGCCGATATTATGAGCCGAAGGGCCAATCAAACAGCGAAAAAGGCACAACGTCATGGTGTGCTCTCTGCAGTTGATAGGAATAGCCGGTATTCGCCGTCCCTCTGTGCGTGCTCCTCTGCCGGCTAGTCCTATCAAGCGCAGAGAGCACGCCATGACGTTGCGCTTTTTGCGCTGTTTGATTGGCCCTTCGGCTCATAAGATCGTCCGCGCTCGGACATAAGGTGAAACGAAGTATAGTGCAAGAACGTAAGAAATACACAGTCACGAAGCTCCAAGGACCGCACCGACGCCAAGAGTGTTGTAAAAAGCAAAAATATTGTTTTATGCGGAGCCCCCCCTCTTTAGAAGAGCCTGCGTTTAAGATTATTATTTCCCATTTTTATCGCTGAGGGCTAGGATATCGGACACTGGTCTATAGACCTTTTCGGTGTACTCTCGTCCCCAGCCACCTAACAGGCGTATCCGGTATGGGCGACGAAAAAATAATCCAACGTTTCAACCGGCAAGTAGTAAAAAAATAAAGAGGAGGCAAAACGAGAAAGTATGATGTTGCGCTTATATCCTAAATGCCTTCTATTGGCGTGGAAAAGACAAAACAATGTTTTAGCCCATACTGGAAGTGACGTCAATTCAAGATGGCGGCGCACTTTCAGAAAAAGTCTATAGACCATTCCATTTAACGCTCTCTGGGCGGCACCATTTTGTTCGCCCGCAGCGCCCTCTCCACACAACCGGGAAGTTCAGCGGGTTCGGCGGGGTAAAACGAGAGAGAGGGCACGCGCCAGACTCCGCTAGCAGACGACAAACCGGGAGGTTGCCTTTCTCCATCTTTGGGCTGTATCGGCGGGCTCTACCGAACATCGAACTCTCGCTCGTGGCTGCCGTTGTGAAGTGGTTCGCGTTCTTAGAATAGTTGTGGCTACTCCAAAATCAGCCTATAGCTCTCTGTTGTTCTGTTTTGCTAAACGATCAACTAGCATATCTTTTTTCCGTTACTTAAATAGCAGTTGAGTCAGCCGGCAGTATTACCCTCAACTACTGCGTGTATTGCGGCAGGAGAGCACGTTTTATACATTATTTCAGACTTCCACTCATGGTCGCTAAAGGCCTACACCAGTACAAACTTTTTACAATAAAAAAAATACAGCAACCGGATTTACTTTTCGCCAAAGAGATCGGCCAATCTGACACAGTTTTCCCTATTTTTTTTTTTTTTTTTTTTGCACGCTGGTAACAGCGCAATCGAACCCTGTGAGTCTCGTTATCTAGCATAATATTACACGACAACTGGCATACCAAAATCTGCGCATCTGCGCTAGAAAGTTCCAAATTGACGCGATTTTAAACAGAGTTTGCACGCCAGCCGGACGCTAGCTACAGCCCACTCGGCGGAGCGCACGGCACGCGGGGTGGGAGGGGGAGTGCATTTTTTTCTCTTTTACCCTCTCTGCTATGACCCTAATGGAACGGTCTATACTCCGCGACAACTTTTCTTGGCAATGCAGTGGAAGGTACAGGCCCGCTTCCCCTCTCCCATTTTGAGTGTACGCAGGCTCTCCTCCTCCCCTATTTCCGGGGAGAGGAGGAGAGCCCGCGCACACTCAAAATGGTAGAGGGGACGCGGGCCTGTACCTTCCACTGCATTGCCAAGAAAAGTTGTCGCGGAGTATAGACCTTAACAGCTCCACTGTAAAAAAAGCCCGGCCTGCTAAAAAAAAATAACACTTTTTTTTTTTTTTTGCAAGGAGGATTGATACGCGTGGCTTTGATACACGCTCTTTATGATATCCTGAACGTGCGTGTGACAGGAAATGACATTGTGTATAGGTACACCTTCTGTTAGGCCAATCAGCTTAATTATGATTTTTTTTGTAATTCTTTTTGTTTTTTTGTTTCCGTGTCTTCTGCTTTATCGCATTGCCTAATATTATTCACCAGCTCACCCGAGCGCCCTCAAACCTCTTTCAATAAAGGCTCGTTCGATATCAGCTCGCCCGCTCGCCCTTGTGTTCGTCGTACAGAAGAATCATGAATCGGGCGGGAGCTCCTCACTCTATGACACATTGTTTCAGTTATCCTTTCGCTATCATTTCATAAGCCAACAAACCATCCTTTATTGAAACCACGCAATTCAGACAAACAAAAAAAAAAGAAAAAAAGCGCTCACTCGTAAAAGAAAAGAACGATATTATGCACGAACAATAAATACATAGTTTCAGGGAACCATATTTGCACATCCGATATACTGTACGATGGGCCCTCCTGTACGAAGTGCGCACGTGCTTCAGCAGAAAACTCGCGCATGCGCAGTTCATTCCGGAGGGCCCACCGTACCATACCGGATGTGCAAAAACGGTTCCCTAAAACTCACTAATGACACATGTGGTGAGCGATGTACCTACGACATCGTTTAATGAGTGGAAATTCCACATTTTCGATTAACTTTAGAAATTTACTACATGACGCTGATGATAAATCAAATCAGACAGCACTTTCTCATTATAATGGCTTTAGGAGAAATGTGTTTGCTATCTGGTTTGCAAGTACCGGATGCCGAACGCACGCTATTTTGTAGCTCATGTTAAAAAAAAAAAAAAAAAATATCGAGCTTTTTTTACTGTAGTCGATTCTCGCGAATGTTTGTCTTGTATTCTGGATGTGAGTGACCTATGGGGAACGCAAGATCGTGTGCGTTTCTTTTGCAAAGGTTGTGGTGACGTCAAAATGCCGAGCTCTAATTGAAGGATAGCAACTACACCTCAAAGCAAGCTGCCATGAGACCTACCCTCTATTCTTTAATCAGAGCCAATCAAAGCTTGGCGATCTGACGTCACCACAGGCCCTGGGAAAGACGAACTTGCGCTCCGCATAGGTACAGCTCATAACCCGCACTCACGAACAACACGGTTTCAGCTGACCTTTGTCTTAAATTATACGTTGGCAGACGACGAAAACAAAAAGAATCTTTAGATAATATGTTCATAATACAAGCGATAGCTATAGCACGGTCGCGCATAGCGGGTGGAATGGTGCCGTCACATACTTGAGGACAGAGGTGCGACGTAGTGAATTCTCAAAGACGTCGGCTTCGTGGTTGCCACTGCCGACCGACACCAGTGCTCACGGTGATCCCTGAAGTTGATTAGCGCGGTGGAATTTTCTCAAACCATCCAAAATTACGAGTAGCAACTGGATACTTCCAAAGGGGGATATCGCATAACGCGAATAATGTTTGAAAACAAATTTTAAGAGCGAAGCTCCTTAGGGTCTAGCCTTGTCCGGCGTCCGTGCTCACATCGATTGTACTGCCTTCGGGGGTTCGAACTCAGGACCGCTAGCTCATTAGGCAGACGTCTTAACCAGTACGCTACACTCCGACGTTGCATGTAGCCGCTCAACGTCTATACAGGAGAGGGCGCTGCGGTCAAATGCGTATATAATCGCGTTAAACTTTGCATGCATTGGCTCAACGTTCATAGACGAGGGGGCGCACTAACACGTCCCAAAAGCGTAAAATGAGAAAAAAAAAATTATGACGCGCTGAACTTGAACAATTTTAAAAATCTTCCCCCATGAGTTAATTTAATCCTCAACGTGAAAAAAAAACAAAACATTAAATACATTATTTTGTATTCTGTAGATGGTAATGATATGTACTGTCTCTGGTGTTAATTTAAATGCGATACCCAAACAATGTAGGCGAAAAACAATTACCAAGTTTAGGGCATAATTGTCCGTAGGTACATGTTTGGATATTTATTCGAAACTCGTCTTGAACAACAATAATCATATCTTAAGACGACACTCACCTAGGCTATATATAGATCATTCCTAAAAAGTTTAACATCTCTACCATAAATAGCTTCGGCTATAGCGCGCTTCAAATATGGCACAAATGACAATTGTCAAAAACCCGTCGTCCTTCCTCGATCCTTCGGGAATCTATTTTTCGAAAACCAAGCATGCCAGATGATGGAAATAAACGGCATTGTCTTTCGCAAGGAATGCGTCACCCCGTGTAAAATTGAGAAAAAAAATTACGAATGTACCTTACTGCTTGAATCCAAATGAAACCGCCCGCCGGTCTTTCGAAGTTCGACGAGCTTCGAACTATTACCCTAAAAGTTGGAAGTTCGTCGAACTTTTGACTTTTCAGAAATCGAGAGTTCGGCAATTTTCGATTTCTTTAGATTAATAAGTTCGAAAGTTCGAAAATTATCAAATTTCTTAGCGTAGGAAGTTCGAAAAGCTTCGAACTTTTTAGTGCAAGAAGGTCGAAAATCATCGAATTATTTAGTCTATCAAGTTCGAAAGTTCGACAAGCATGGAATTTTGCAGCGTAATAAGTTCGAAAATTCGAAAAGCGTCGAACTTCTTAGTTTAATAAGTTAGAAAATTCGACTTCCGTCGAATTTCTCGATATGGAAAGTTGGAAAATTCGAAATCTTTCGAACCTTCCGAACCGCTTGATTCGATCGTCGAAACTTCGAATCGAAAAAAGTTCGCGGCACCCCTAGAGAAAACCCGGTGTGTCTATAGACCTAATAACAGTCAGTCCTCCCCCTTAATAACAGTCAGTCTTATTCGCCTGTTATTGTCCTGCTGTTTTCCAGATAATTAAACAATAGGATCCCTATTCCGGCCCAAAAGACTGTCGCCATCACTTTCTTCCCCTAGTGTTGCGTCTTGAATTTTTTCGGAGGGGGGGGGGGGGGGGGGGGGGACGCCGAAGCCTCGACTGCATAGACTTTTGTTCTGTTTAGATGTCCCACCGGTACAGCCACGTCTCATCCCCAGTCACAAGGCAGGCGAAAAAAATTTTTGTGTCGCTTTCAGAGTTGCTCTAAAGCTCCCTTGACGAATTGAAGCGGTGCTCTCGATACTGCGTAGAAATGTCCTGTGGCACTCATCTTTGCCGAGACCTTCCACGTACCCAAACCTCATAGATGTTTGTGACAGCATTGCCATACGAAATATTCAATTCTGTAGCAACTTCGGACACCTTAATTCGGAGATTCTTCATGATGAGGATCTCAGCCCATGCTGAACGAAACAAACCGGTCGAAGTGCTGGGCCGCCCTGACCTTGGGTCATCTTGCGCGTCCACACGACCGCGTTTAAACTCGTTGAACAAACGAGTTACTGTAGCATATGAAGGGCATTCATTGCCATACACATTCACCATTCTACTGTGAATTTCCTTGGCGGAACTTGCTTCTTTGCACAAAAACTTTATCACGCACCGGTACTCAAGCATGAAATCGGGGGCGGAACCCATGTTTAACTGACTGGTGCAGACCAAAAGCGGAAACGGAAGTCGTGCTATTACTAAGATTTTTTGGCTAGAGAGATGAGTTAACCAACGGTTATAGAGACATCACTGTGTGACTTTTGAGTATAGCAGAGTTGCAAAAATTTCTGATCACCTTCGTATTTTGCGCGGTGTTTATTTCAATGTGTGCCATTTGTCAGAAAGGAACGTTTATGCTGTGGACTGTTATGCAAAAGTCAACAACTCAACGTGGCCTGCGGACAATCTCTTTTTTTCTTTTTTTTTTGGGGGGGGGGGGTGCATTTTACTGCTAATTTGTGATGCTATTATATCAAAAATGAAAACGTTATGCTCAGCCGTCTATTACAAACAAGATAGTGGTGTTTTATAGCAAAGCAATAGCTCATATTGAAGGCTCTAATATTATGATGTAAGAACGTATACGTAAATCTATGTAGAATAATACGTAAAGGATTAACAAACATTTACATGAGAAAGTTCATTGATGTAGATGAGTGGAGCTTTGACCGACCAGAGTGTTGGAGCTCCCTCATTGATCTGGGCAAACGAGAACGGGTCGTGGCCCGTGCTTATCTTCGGCCTCCTTTTTTCCAGACAAAAGCCAATAAATCCGGTCACTAAAAGTACTATGCTATCCTCTCATATGAATTTAAAAATGAGGTGGTTTATATGTTTATTAGTAAAGCTTAGATTCAATTTTTATATGCTTTGTGGAGTATTTTTTGACTTCGTTTTAGAACGTATGCAGCAAGTCTTACCTCATCCCCATATTATGACGTCAAAAATATGCTTCAAATTCATGCAAAAGGTAAATAGGAAATATGTTTCATATGTCATGTAGGCTCGATGCTGTGCAAAACGAGACAGTTTGCGTTTTAGACCACCAAACCACTTCAGCGCGAAAGTTAAAACAACCAGTTTCGCGCTCTCTCTCTTTCCTTCTTTCTTTCTCACGAGATATGGTGCGCATTCTACGTTTTCTTCCAATTCCAACTAGCAACATAACATACGGAGTAACTTATTAGGGCCTACTATGCTTTGTTTCATCCTATGATGGACAAATCAATCGTAAGATTGAACCTGGCGGCTCGTGGCCAAAGCCACGAGCCGCCAGGTCCAATCGCATTCTACGCTAAACTATGCTTAACGTTGATTAGGTGTGGACGAATGATGCTCCGAATGAAAGAGCGCAACGTCATTTCTATTGCTTGGACATTGAAAAAGCCTGTATGCCATGGCTTTCTTTGCTGTGTAAAATTGTTGAGTCCCTCAGCGCTATTCGATTCGAACCACTGTCCGCCCATACCGATTAGTTATCCGAGACGCGGACACCGATACCTGTATCCAAACGAAATACCACGCAATTTCTGAGTAGCTCCTGATTGGATTTGGCGGTCCGTAGCTTTCGTCTTAAGTCCATCGTACACTCTAAGAAATGCCTGCTCTTCTACTTACCCAGATAACACCAAAAGAGCCAATCTCTGCGATCTAGGAAGTCAGCTCAGCGAATGAAGAGGCGGAACATCTGTTTAGACCTAAAAGTGAAGTCAGAGTTGTGGCATTACTCAATCCAAAGCGTCATGCTTGTATTGCGTAATGCAACAACGCATACTTAATTTTGAGATCTAAACAGATGTTCCGCCTCATCATTCGCTGAGCTGATTTCGTAGGTCACAGAGATTGGCTCTTCGAGTGTTTTGCGGGTAAGTAGACGCGCAGGCATTTTTAAGAAAGTAGGGTGAGACGAAGTATCGCGCTATGGATTATGTGAGATATTAAATAATGCGGTACTATCAGGAAAACACCAGGGCTTCTTTTCAAACTCATAAAGGTCGTTAGAAGTTAATATCCAGTCCCACTAAATTTGATAAGCACTACCCTCTAAGGATTCATTACAAAGACGCTTGATAATTACTTTTTTTATGTGGTGAAGTTCTAGTGAAAACAATATATCTGCCGCAATTGCGCTTTGAATGTGAATATTAAATGAAAACCTCATAATTTAGGACCAGACATCATAAAATACTAAGACTGACTCGTACACACCTTCCTAGAAAAGAAGTGTGAGGAAGTGTCTTTGAAAGAACATGAAGAGGTTAACTTGCAGAGAACAGGTAGGGTTTTAAATGTAGAATAAGTAAGAACGCCTCAATGACTCGAAGGCAATTGAATATGACACGCTTCTCATTACCTGAAGGATTTTTAGGCATAATATTTCAAATAAACTGATGGGATAATGAACGCGAACTAGTAGGGGCACGGCGAGGTGTTAAAGTGGACTCAAATAAAGGGCAAACTGTCATGAACAAATATCCAGGTTAATACATTATAATTTTAATATTTGTATGCTTATCAACTTATATGCCATTCAAGCGTTACGAAGATATACCTCATATATGTTCCCGAATTACCTTCGTGACCAGTTTCAATAGTTAAATAATTTATGTTTGCCCTGCCTGCCCAAAGCAAAACCCGTTTTTGGTTTTAGACCTCATTAAATGTAAAATATATTGTGAAATATTTGTAACATTAAGCTCGACTCAAAAAATAAGTGAAAAAACTTAGTTTGAAACAATAGGAAATGCCTTAAACGTTTTATATTTTTTCACTGTTGTCCTTTTTGAACGTCAATGACTTCTTTATATATCACCTCTACAGATGGTACAAAAGACCTTGTCATCGCCTATCTCGAATGCACAAAATGCAAGCTCCTCAGAAACAAACATATTACATCAGGTGCAGTAATTACGCTGTAATATTTTTACTTGATTGTCAAATATTGGCTGGGAAGGAACCTCAGATAGATGGAAAACAAAGGCTCTATGCATTGATATTTAATATTATGCTTTCCTCACAAAAAGCGGATCGTAGTATGCTTTTAAATATTAAGTTTTGAAGGTTTAAAAATGAACGTTCTGTTATGGACTTTTTTTGTTACCTGGGGCAGTATTAGTAAATAAGATACGATAATCAGTATTCAAACATGCGTCATCAATTTAGTCGTCATTTCAAATTTAGTTTTGTTTTCTTACAAATAACTTAACTGTATGTTTTAGAAATTTACAGTTCAGTATATATCGAATAATAGAAGTAGAGATAATAGAATTGAAGTAGCTATTTCATGAAGTACCGTACTTACGCAAATAATAACCGCACTGTTTATCAAGAAAGCCTGAGGGTTCGCTTTTCCGCGGAGCACACAGATTGCCAATCACCGCGATTGATGGCATGATTCCAGCTGTTTACAAGAGAGCGATAAAGTCTTTGTGTGAAGATACCATCTGTGAAGATCGCATTTGTATGGACAATGGTGTTCTCGATCTGGTTATTCGCTATGTTATTTATGTGCAACGCTATGATTAGCTGTATATCTGTTCTGTGGGAAAGAAGACGCAAGGGACGCATTCATAAATAGTGCGGCTATTACTCGAGTAAATACGGTATCGTTTTATTTATGAATCTATTTATAGAATAAAAGATTTACTGGATTAGAAAAGGAAAAAACAAGAAATGATGCATGGTAGTCGATTTTAATTTTACAACTGGTAACTTGGATACACGCCACAAGAACTGGTTCTAAATGCTAACTGGCTCTTCTGGCAGCATGGTGTCTAAAAGAATCGACCTCACCTAATGTTTTTTTTTTATTTATAGAATACCGGCCCCCTCCTTTCCCAACCCCCGCAAAAAAAAAAAAAAAAAACTAGATGTGAAATTTTTTTTAGTGCAAAAATTAATAATTTCTTGCCGAACGCTCATTCTTTACCCCAATGTAGCGCTAGAGGTCCGAACCAGACGCCAATTTTTCAGCACGAACCGTTATCTTATACATAGTGACAAATACACAGCGCAAAAGGAAAAAAAAGGAAGAGACACACCGCTGTGTATTTGTCATTATGCATAACCAAAAACCAACTAGCCCAACTTTCTACTTTATAACCGTTATCTTATTCAAACGTCATGAGTGGTTTTCTAAAAATTTGAATGGGAAAATGGCCGCCGACGGAGCTCTTTAATACCTGGAGCTCTATTCCGTTAGGAACCGAAAATGGGCAAAAGTGGGCCCCATTTTCTCAATAAACTAAAAAAAAAATATATCACCTATAACTTTTGAATAAGATAACGGTTATAAGGTAGAAAGTTGGGCTAGTTGGTTTTTGGTTATACATAATGACAAATACACAGCGGTGTGTCTCTTCCCTTTTTTTCCTTTTGCGCTGTGTATTTGTCATTATGTATAAGATAACGGTTCGTGCTGAAAAATTGGCGACTGGTTTGAACCTCTACCGCTACATTTGGGCGGCGAATGAGCATTCGGTGCAGCATATTTTATTTTTTTCGAATTAAAAATATTCTACCTTTTTTTTTTTTTTTTTGGGGGGGGGGGGGACACTCTGTATACGTACACAACTGCCGTTAATATGGTCACTGACAGACTAATTAAGAACCACAGGGCGTGGCTTATGATACTGACGTTTCTTGCTTTACGATGTGGTCTTTGGTGTTCTTATCCGCTGGTGCCGCAATCTCATTGACTGCGTAGCGGTAATGATATGCTCGGGGGTCCCCACGCCCACTGACTATTTATGTTAATATTTTGTTCTCTTCTCCGTGAAACAGGTGGAGGTGAGGAGGGGGGGCATTTTGTATCTAAACCCTAGCTTCGCGTGTTTCAGGTGCTGCTTGCAGCCTCTGCATTTTTGGGAGTGATGGACTTCCTAGGAAACCTCACATGGTACGATTTTGTGTTCGACGTTCTGTGTGTAGTGTTCCCAAAGTATGAGATCTATGATGAGAGCTGCGAAAAATAAAGATTTCATCTGTCCTGATCTACACTCTAAAAAACGCCCTTGCGTCTACTTTCCCGCACAACACTCGGAGAGTCAACCGGCCCGACTCCCGGAGGCAGCTTAGCGAATGACGATGCCGAAACATATGTTTAGACCAAGAAACGCAGTTTGAGTTGTGACATTAAGCAATGCAAAACGTCACGCTTGCATTGCTTAATGTCACAACTCAGACTGCGTTTTTTGGTCTAAACAGATGCTTCGACATTTTCATTCGCTAAGCTGCCTCCGTAAGTTCCGGTGATGGGCTCTCCGAGTGTTGTGCGGGAAAGTAGACGCACGGGAGTTTTTTGAGAGTGTACAACGACAATAAACTGATATCCTGGAGCGAAGAAGTATTACGGCAAAATAATTGTGTCTCATCGATTTCGTTTCTGAATTAAAGAAACCCCGTTAGGTTGTTTTATTTCTTTAAAATAAAAGCTGAAACAGAGTTGTATACCTAAGCATTTGCCTTTTTTTTTCTATCGCTTTCAAATTTAGAGTATTTTTTAGGGCTCGTGCCAAAAAGAAACCTTTTTCAGGGATCTTTCCATCGGCGAATATTTATACGTATCAAAGTTTTCCGGGTATTTTTTATATGTTTTGTGTCAGTCAACCCAAAACCGTGTTTTTTGTCATTTTTGAGCACTGGTCGAATGTTAACCGAAGGTTAGCCCCGTCCTGACAAAAAGCGTTTGCCTCAACCATGTGAAAAGGCGACAATCTTGAGACAACGTGAATGGGCCTAAAATACATAACATGACTTCATTAGATAGCATTTAATTTATCACTGTCTCGTGCGCGTTAAAATAATGACGCAACACGGACGTAAAACTAGAAAGGAGGCTATCATCAGCAGTCTCCATCCAGTGTTAACAAAACCCTTATATCAAGGAACCTAAAACTTCACTGGTCACTGTCATCAACATCGCGGACACGTTGAATTATTGTGATGTGAACGAATTACATTTCAAGCTTTCTTCTGTTAACGCGCGCCCGCTTTTAGAGCACAGCTCTTAGGCGTCCGCTTCCGGGTTGAACGGCGTCGCCGCCGGCGTCCACGTAAACGCGCGCGTTGCATTATGGGACGTTTTCACGCTAAAGTTAGCGCGAAAATATTCCCGCTACGTTTAGCGGTGGAAGTTTTCCGCTAAATCTAGGAGGCTGTTTCCCCGTTAAATTTAGCGGTGGAAAATGACGTCCCGACTTCGTGTCACGTCACCCATGAACAAATTCAGCGGCAGGAGGAGAAGAGAAGGAAAGGAGGAGGAGGGGAAAAGGAAGAAAGAAGAGCAGGAGGAGGGGGAGGGGAGGAGGAAGAGAAGGGTAGGAGGAGGGACCCTCCACTTGATAGTTATGAACCTCACCAAAATCGAACTTTCGCTGATATCCGACCGGAGCGCTAGTCAGACTCAAACCTTTTGCTAGAGTTATCGTCACCGTCCCAAGATGAGAACGATGAATTGGTCAACACCTCAAGCATTTATGAAAACATAGTTGTTAGGTTATCTTCCGTCGACTTGTCCAACACGGACATCAGCTCACTAGGAAAGTGCCTTTTCTTTTCTGATTAATAGCCCGGTAGATGAATATCGACTACCTCGCGAGTGGCATGACTTCACAAGACGTCTTCGCCACAAGGTGTAAAGTTGGGCGAGTTGGTTGATGGTCATATTGAATGGGCTAAAACAGCACAAAAAAGTCGAAGAACCAGTAAAAGGAAACACAGACACAGCGCTGACTTACAACTGAAATATTTACTGCTGCGCCATTCAGCAAGTAAACTTTGGTTAAATTCCTCGAGCACGACGCCAGCTGCCGGCTGTTTACTGCTGTACATGGTAAAACCCGCGACAGAACCAAAAAGGACAACCGCGATATTTTTTTATCTTCCTCGGGTTTTCGTAAATGCCTACCAAGGTTGTCTGTACTCTTTGGCAATGTTTGTTTTCTGCCAGTTGAGGCGAACTGAGCCCCACGACTGTTTCGACCGGTTCAAATTTGAATAAATGGTAACCAACGCACTAAGAAAACAAGTTTCAAGTACTTTTTCAGATTTTTGAAGTGACTTTTACTATTGAACGGCTGCATGCACTTTGATGTTCAGTTCAAGAGTTTATTAAACGTGACTACCCTATGCTTGTCACCTGCCAACAGGGTGGTAACGCTCAATGGCTCGAGCCCAGCGGATAGTTAGGTAAGCCTGTGGGGTAGTTACAGCCGTCAAAACGCATGATGACTAGGAAAGCTGCTCACTTTTTTTTAGAGAGTAAACGTAATCTTCGTTTGCAACAGGAGTGACGGACGGCACCGGACGAAGTTTGAAAATGGAGAACGCTTATTTTGATGTTCCTGAGAACGCGACGAGTACAGGCGGCAACGTTGACAACACGCACCAGCGCGGACACCGCCGAGCCGCCGAGTACCCGGCCACACACACGCCGAGCGACCGACATTTCAAAATGCAGTCAGCGGCATCCAAAGAAAACGGGTTGTCAACGTCAAAATAAAAGCTGTTATTTTGACATCCGTGACGTCACTGGTCGCGCTTTCTGGACTTCAAATCGGTGCCGAAAATACGCGGCCTGGCTTCCACGTCGTGCTGGTACGGAGGCTGCGATCGTTATAAAGTCAGCTCCAAACCTTAAACATGCCCCCTCATACAATATTTGACGCTACGATTGCGTGTGGATACCTCCCCCTGCGATCCGAAGCAGCAAGTACGTCGCTAACGCGGTCAATCGAGTATGAAGCAAGCGCTGCCATCTTCTCCGCGCCTTTGCGGTAGTAAATAGCTAGTAAAAAGGTAGTAACGACCAGAAAAAGGTACTAATGGCTGCATTTGCTAACTTTTTACTACCTATCGCGCGTTTGAGGTAGTAAATGGTTAGTGAAATGTAGTAACAGCCAGAAAGAGGTAGTATCTGCTGGAGTTACTGGCTTTTTACTAGCTTTTTTTTTTTAACTTCTTACGAAGCCGATAAAAAAGAAGTTTTAAGGATTCTAACGTAGCCGGCTGAGCCGATCGAGCGGCAAGCAGAAGACGAGAATACCCTCGGTGCGTATGGCAGTCTGAGATTGGGTTCTTTTTCAGGCGTCGCTAAGCATGGTGTTATGCCTTGTCCTGATGTATTTAAAAGTCATTGTCTTTATCCCGCAACGATGTAGAGCAACAGCCTTAGCAAGTAATAGAAACTAAATTGTAAAACGAAAAAAAAAATCTCTAGACGTGAGTAGAGGAGTCTCTCAAAAATAAAGCGCACCGTACATACAGAGTGTAACGACAGATGGAATCCTAACGAGAACAACAGGCGACTCGACCATGAAATTACAGCACCTGTATCCTGAACAACCTATATCTGGTTGGATTATACCACTGGGTCGTCGTTTTGTCAACCACGTGGCGTTTGTTGAATTATCACATTTTCATTCCGTTTATAAAAGTATATTATGACGTTACGGGTTTCACGAACCAATAACTGCCGCTATTCGAAAGCGATGTTGCCACATTTTTAAACTCGACAGGATAATCCTCGTTAGTTTCCAGGTGCAGGGCACTTCGTCAAAACAGCTTATATCCCCCGACGCAGTCCGAGTTTCAGTGACAGTACTAGACTAACATAGCCGGGCCACTTGTAACACAGTCAGCAACAATTGACTTTGAGAAGTGAGACCAACATGGCAGGAATGTTATTCGTTCTTTTTGCTGTCGCTGCACTTTTGACCTCACGGTGCTCCTGTGCTGGCCCGTCCTACCCTGAACTGAATCCAGCACTAGGAAAGTACCAGAATCCATCTCAGGTACGTCTACCCCAAATATGAAAACAAGAATTTTTTTTTTGCCCAGAAAAAAAAAAAATGTTTGCCCAGAAAAAAAAAAAAACACACACAAAAAAAAAAACACAACTTCATCTAATTCAGTACGCCCAAGAGCCTTAATCCTGAAGCAAAACATTGTTGTTGTCCTTTTTTTTCTTTGTTGGAGGAGCGCCTTTTGCAGCTATCATGTTAATACCTTCTGCGTGTATGTACTGCGCCGCAATACACTCGAAATACCGATCATTTGTCTTCGTCTAATCAGTTTGCATAACGAGAAAGGTGACCGGTATCTTGTCGCTGTGGTCATGCGGCTTCAGGGGCAGAAATGTCTCCAACGTTTTCTTGTAACTGAGACCACGTGGCAGTTCAATCAGTATTCCGACCGTCGATCCGTAATCACTGACAAACTTAAGAAACGCAGGGCAGTGCCCGGTCACTGCCATAGACCAATGGAGTCGATTTCTGGGCAAACATAGGCGCTCAGCAGCGCTGCCGTGGTCGGAGGCGCTCATTACTGCAACGAATCGAAGCCTCATTGCTCTATTAATAGATTGCGAAACTAAAATAAGGAGCGAGAATTATGTTCATAAAATGAAGCGCTAACGTCTTAATAATTACTTTTGACGCCGTCAAGCTAGCTTGAGCGGCTTCCTAGCCGTTTCCGAAGACGAGGCCGCTCAAACTCCAACATGGCGCAGCCCTTCCGCCGTGCCCTACAGCTACTCCCTACCGCAGTACCGCCGGTACCGCGGTAGGTTTTGTTTGGAAATTGACGGTTCGCACATGCCATGCCACGTGTTATGGCAAAGAATTGTAAGTTCTGCTTGCCTACTTTGTGTCCAGCAGTTGACAGTCCGTCACTTGTCGTCGGCGTCTTCCAGGGAATCGAAACAGATGCAGCCTTTTTCGCACTTGTTGACGCATTTATTCAGTCATTTGCATGACAAGAAAAAACAATTTACACTGTCACTTTTAAACAAACGTTGCTATGTGGAAAAAGATTAATAATGCGCGCAGTATCTACGTTAGCAAGAGGTGCTACAGTGAAGATACAATGTGCGACACTGTTAGCGCGAACATGACATAGCCTTTTCACTTTGAAAGGCTATCGGCGCGCACCAACTATTATTGCCTTAGTTCACCAAGTGACTGCTTAAAGTTTCGTAAACCTCAGATGCAACTATGGCGCGAGAATATCTGTCTTCGCGATTGAAAAA
This sequence comes from Ixodes scapularis, assembly GCF_016920785.2. Taxonomy (NCBI): domain Eukaryota; kingdom Metazoa; phylum Arthropoda; class Arachnida; order Ixodida; family Ixodidae; genus Ixodes; species Ixodes scapularis. The sequence continues at coordinate 47,288,159 of NW_024609857.1, read as the reverse complement.
CAATAGTCATAAGTCTGGTCGATCGTTTCGGTCACGCCGCTATATAGGTCATATTTTCGGGGACCTGATTGTGTCCCCATACAATTATAACTGGTCACGTTAAATAAAGAAACCCGAAGTACGTACTATGGACAGCTATCTTGGGAACGAAATGGATAAATGCATGTTTTTATATGTTTATTGTGGTCTCTGTAAAGACAAACGCAAAAAAAAAGGAGGAAAATATATTAGGAGTCAAAAAATAATAGTAAAGCTTTTCGGTTACGGAATTTACCCAGAGCTGCACCATTGTAAGGTGTGACAATGGTGACTCAACGGTTACAATTTTCAGGGATTTCCAGCCTGAGTCACTTGCAGTTCTTTCCCTTTCCCAGTTGCAGATGACAAAAATGAACAACATACCACCTTCATTGTTTATTCTTTGTGATCTTGGCAGTGATTCAAGATTATGGATGACGAACATTATGGACAATTGTTTTGGAAACTGGAGATGTCCATATTAAAGAGAAAATACTGTAACAGCAAACAGAAATGTCTGTTTTCGTGGCATGAAAACACAATAACCATAATTTCTGATATGCGTTACATAGAAGCAAACCCAGTATGAAATAAATATGCAGCCTTGCCGAAGAATTGTATGCAAACAGCCCTTTCGGTGAGGTATGTCTAAGAAGTATTTAAATGGTTATTGGTTGTGAAATCTCAAATACCAACCTGAACGTATATTACGATAAAACATCAATTCTTCAACCTGTGTAATAAGACAATAATGCAACATTTTAGTGGGTCAGATATTGTTCACCAAAACTTGAGACCTTAAAGAGTGAAACTCTCCAAGTACGTAGTTTGAATCCTAGCTGCCAAAGGTCCTGGAATCACTGGTTCGAAGCAACAGATATTTCCCCCCTCGCTTTCCCGCCCTAAAAAAAAAAACAAAAAAAACTGCCTAGAGGTTGTTGGCCAACAGCAGGCTAACAACGTGTCTAAACAAAGTGGATTCTCAGAGGCTTCTGTTAGTCTATGACCTTGCTCCATAAAAATCGTGCAAGGAGCAACCTGCCGATGCAGTGGACAACATTGTCTCTAGAGGGTCTCAAGAAGCACAGCCAAAAGATTTCATGCCTAGTTGAAAGCTTGTGTCATTCTGACTGGTTCATGCAAATAAACAGTTAAGACAATGAATTGTAATTCGGGCAAACTTATTTGTTGCTTACTTACATACCTGAACCAAAATCTTTAGAGACTTAATAATGTGTAGACCTAGCTCTCTGTAGACCACTTTGGTATTTCTCATTTCTCTTGGCCTCTTGATGAGATTCCGATACCTGTCGCTTGCGCCGTCAAGTTGAACCACGAGTTGAACCAGGTTTTCTTGGTGTGGCCACCGAGAGTTTATGATGCCCATGGGATGGACCATCCACTTCATTGTTCTTTCTCATTTTTCCTGTACGTGTGCTCTCTATCCTCTCAGGATCTGCACAGGGCAATGTAAGAACATATTAGTTTGTCTCGTCAATACACATACACTTGCAGAAGAGAAACAGGGCTATGAAACATTGCATAGTGCTGCTCCTACTATCCTTTTGCTTTCGTTAAAATCCTCTTTGCCCCAGCCACTCTCGTTTTACATTACAGTTGATCGTAGATTAGACTGCATAAATCACTATAACAGAAACTAGCATACTGATGGTTACATATTCAGCTCGATAGGTTGGCCAGCAATCAAGTGCACTTCACAAAAAAGTTACCACGGACACTACCTTTTGTCTATTGGGGTTCCCTGTCCTTGAGGCTTATTGGAGAGATTTTCATTCCTTAAGAATCTGTATGGATACACAAAAAAGAACAAATAATGCAAATGATGCTATTTTATGTGCAACAAACAAAAAGAAAAGAATGCCTAACGCGAGTTTTAATTGTTTTGAGGGGAGTGCGTTGGGAGGTGTAAAAACTTTCGGAAGAATTACACATGGAAGGACGGATAGCACATCTCGCGATCAAGCTCTGCTGTGTGCATTCCGCCCTTCTATACGTAAATCTTTCAAGATTTTAAAAGTGTCTTTAAAAATTAAATTATGTTACTCATCAGCTTTCTATTTATTTCAGAAAGAAATAAAACGTGGCAAAACTAGTCGCAGGGCTGTAAAAGAATCTACACGAGATAAACTAATAAAAACGGGCGGACATTATAAGATGAACTGAAATATTATAAAACTGGGAGAATATTTGCATATAGACTACAATTTACTCCAAGGGGATCTACACTGCTGTGCACGAAATTGACGAGAGGTAGAGGAGGTGATATTTCGCCAACAGTAGTCTACATATCATAAAATATTTGCAGGACGGTCTTCATCCACAAAACCACGTGCGAACGCTCGCCGAAATGTGCGCGTCGCACTGAAATCACGGTGACATTTTGTAAATTTCAAGAATGAAACGATATATTCAATTACCTAAAAGAGTACAAAACCCTCAAATGGTGCAATTTGTGGCTGGAAGATCAGCTTAGGAAAAGTTTCAATTGGGGTGAAAACTTACAAACTCACCGTCGTCAGCTGGGATCCGAACGAACGGGTGCTTCTTGTCCTCGACGCTGCTTGGGCACGACTTGGTGTAACCGCACAAATGAGGTGGTTCAAAGACACGAAAAGCTTTCCTCTTGCCCGAAAGTGCGAGGCTCGTGCAATGCGATGATCGAGGCGCCGACGCTTGACGCACCGAATGCGAGCGAAAGCGCGAAAGCACCGAGCAGACATACGGACGCCTCCACAACGGTCCACCGGTTTCAGAACGCGCAGAGCGCAAGCGCGCATGCGCACAGGCAGCGGTTTCGTTTTAGAAAAGCAAAAAATAGAAAAAAGCAAAATTTCGAGAGTGTGATGTTGACACGAACTTTTAAACAAATATGTTATATTTTTAGGAATATGTAATTTGTATTTAGTGAAATAATATGGCAGTCATAACTACAGTTGAATGAAGTTTGATTCATTATTGTTTTGCTTAGTTTTTAGTAATGAGCGCCTCCGACCACGCGAGAGCCGCTGTACACTTCTATGGTGGCGCCATCCGTGTTCGGGCTGCGCAACTCGCTCTGTGTCCGGAGGTTGTGCAGGGCGAGACGAACCTCGAGCATCTTATTATTGGTCCGCAGCCAATAAGATGGAGGCGTCACTCGCTAACAGCATTGAACAAAGAATCAGAAAGAAAAAAAAAAGCATGAACGCAGTAAGACACGCACAGTGTTTAATCTACTGTGAGTTACTCTAGGTGCCTGAACTACTTGAGCGAATATAGCACAAAAGACAAGGACATGACGAAGTTACGAAGTGACATGGCGAATCGTGCATTGTTGTTTCCATGTATGTGATTTACTGCATTGTATTACCCACTCCTGTAAAAGCCCTGTCTAGGGCCGACAGTATCAATAAATAAATAAATAAATAAATAAATAGGACAAGCGCGTGCTAGTCCTGCTGGTAGGCTCCGTGTTGTCCTTATCCTTTGCGCCAATTGTTTACACGATGTTTATCCAACTAGCCCAGCAGTTAATTTTAATCGGGCCAAGACGGATTACTTGTGTTGCTGGTACGTCGTGAAACAGCACATGTCAGGAGACTTCCGATAGCAAATCAGGGAACGTTCGTGCCCCATATAATAATTTTATGACCCGCTCCTTAAGAAGTAATTACGAAGGATCCCGGGTCTCGACGTATGACATTTATGAGTTTATATTCTTATTTCTGCATATTTAAGAGGTTGAATACGTACTGAGAGCAACGAAGACCGTGTAATGTAACTGACTAAAATGTGTAGACCGCGTATGAAAGTAGTTACAATCGCTGTAAATAAATAGTTCCAGGTTGCAGAAAAATTGCAATATTTGCGAAAGGAATCGTTCACTGGGTGTGAGGACCGAGTATACTATTACAGTGGAGATTGGACGAATACCAAAAATACACCATGATATTCGGAAGTATATGAAGGGAAAACGATTAAGTTTACCGTGAGTTGTCTCAGTATAGCCATTTCCCGATGTACTCGAACAACTCGTTGCTTGTACCAGTTAAATATACCTCTGACATTTAGTACACTGCGTCCCACACATTGAATACATTTCAACTAAGATCAATATTTACACTACTGTAAAAGCACTGGCAAGTGTATAATTTTAAACATTAAGGATTATCAAATAAGCGTAAACTACGCGACAGGGTTAGCGACAACATACCGGTTCGTTTTCGCATTTTACACGGGCACGGCGCCTTCGTTCGCATTTATAGTAAAAAAGACACATACATTTGGGGCCTGATGGCGTGCGAGGGCTCGTGAAAACCCACAAGGTAGTACCCAAAACCGGCTTTTCCCAGCTTTATTCCCGCGGAGAACAACAAGTGGAACAGCCTCTGTTTTGCTTCTCCTTTCAAAGTCGTTAGGCCCAAAAAAAATGTTCTCCGAAATTGCTTTTAGCAGATGCAGTTCTAAAAGTCGCTCCTTCGTTTTCGCGCACGCTTCTCTCTCTTTTGCCCTGGCAAGCACAAACTCGTTGATTATTATCGCGACCTTGGTTGTTATTGCTTTTATAAATAGCAAAATCGTCTAAAACGGGGAACAACTTTCTCTGACGTTCGTTGGACTATAATGAAAGCGAGGCATGTAATACTCTTCGATATTGTAGAGAATGCGTCATGGTTGGGGGGAACGCGACTTAAGTTCTTTAATTGCATTTTATAGCTCAATTTTCTGGGGAACGTAATTAATTTTGCCGCACATTATTAGAGCATTTTACCACCCCTTGTGTGTTTAAAGCCCTTCAGAAGAAAACGCAAACGAAATAACCCATTATCTGCTTCTGCTAACTTAACCACTCTTTGTTTGTCTTAAATACAGCCATGAGAGTACAGTCGCAAACAATATGAACGGCACATTCAACGATGCAGTTTCAAACGGCTTCGCAGATTTTGCTTTCGCCAAACCCGCTTTTCTTTGAGTGAGGTAATAAACGAATTTTTGTTCTATTTTGTCCCTAAAAATAAAGTGCCTACGCCAACATGGGCTTAATGTCACCGCTAAGCTTTCTTGTCGAATGGGTACTTAATATTGTTGAAAACTGTACATATGATGTGGGAATTATGCATGGAGTTATGCAGGTGGCTTGCGTGTGATTCAAGAATGCTGAAGGCAATATATGCCCGTTCTTTATTTTGTAAATATATCACTCCAGTGCATGCCGATCCAAGAGAAGTGGTATGCAGTGTACAGAAACTACGAGAATGACCCAGCGTTTGGAGGGACGGCTAAATGTGCCAAATTTACCAGTCTGGGTCCCGAAGAGAATGGGGTATATACCATGTTAGTCCAGTTTACAGACACTTCAATGTAAGTATAACGAATAACGTTTCGAATAGCGCTTTCAACAAATAAAATATAAGCACCAACCATGGGTGGCTTGAGATAATAAAGCAAAGCAGTCGAAAATTGATTCTGACACTTTTTATGCCGTAACGTACGTATTGGCATTTTGGTACACCGCCTTGAAATGTATGGATAAAAACCTTAATATGCGGCTGCAACCACTACCGTAGCAGAGTGTGCATTTCCTTTACTTAGCGGGAGCTGAGCAATGAGATTACGTTCATCATTGTCGTTTCTTGGAAACCTTTATAGAGTGCACAGAATATTTTAGAGCGCAGCTCTTAGGCGCCCGTTTCCGGCTTGAGCGGTGTCGGCGTCGCCGTCGGCGTAAATTAAGGTCACCCCAAGGTCACGTGACCCCCAAGGGCACCCCAAGGTTACGTGACCCCCCGCGGTCATGTGACCCCTCCCAAGGTCACGCCAAGGACACGTGACTCCCCCCAAGGTCACGTGACCCCCCAAGGTGACCCCCACGCGACCCCCAAGGTCACGTGACCACCAAGGTCACCGCAAGGTCCCGTGACCCCCCAAGGTCCCGTGACCCCCTCCCCCGAGGTCAGGTGACCCAACCGGAGCATATTAAAGAATGAGGGGAGGAGGAGGAGGGGTCTACCCTCCCCTCAGTACCCTTCCCTTCTCCTCAAGAGCTGCGCTCCAATTCGGCGTTACAGGGAGTTGTAAACGGCTTCCACTTTTTTTTATTAAAGAATTAGTCGAAAAGTGCGGATGAATGAACAGTACCATTCAAGTTAAAAATACGTTGGATATTTTACTTGTGGATTGAGCCTACACTCCGAAAATTGCCGGCCCCTCTACTTACCCGCGAAGCACTCAAAGAGCCAATCTCTGCGATCTACGAAATCAGCTGAACGAATGATGAGGCGGAACATCTGCTTAGACTTCAGAATAAAGTGTGTGCTGTGACATTACGCAATGCAAGCATGACGCTTCGCATTGCGTAATACCAAACCGCCGACTTCATTTTATGTCGAAACAGATGATCCGCCTCATCATTCGCTGAGCTGATTGCTTAGATCGCAGAGATTGGCTCTTCGAGTATTTTGCGGGTAAGTAGACGCGCAGGCATTTTTCAGAGTGTATAACTCAAACAATTCTATGCGTGGTTTTTTTTTTAACCGAGGAGCAGATACAAAGAAATCTTCTTGAAAATGTTCCATGGGTGTTAAAACAGAAACAAGTCACCTGGCGGAGGCATAGAGGCCCCGCGCAATGACTATTGAACAGTAACCCTCGCAGTAAGATGAAGATCTATTGTTACAAGCAGCTTAAAGAAAAAAAAAGCGCAGGGCGTTGCGAGAACTGAGCACTATATTATTGTTCCGCAGCCCATGGGACTTGTGGCATAAATTGTACACCTCCGTTAACGGTACCCGATAACCATACGATGCATGCACAAACGCGTTGTCGGAAATATCCAAACGATCTACTAAAACGCCCTACTATTCCTCCGCACCCAATCAGATTTCGATAATAGCCGATAAAAGCGCCGAAGAACAAATCTGGAAGCTAGAAACAAGAACTTAATAAGCCCCTCCCAACGTTCCCTAGATTCCCAGCTAATATAGGGAGCAATATTTAGTTCCTTAAAATATGCCATTCACCATGCTCAGCATCTTTTATTGATTGAGACTGTACGCCAAATTACTATTGAAAATGTTTTCCTTTTCTCGCGTCTCTCCACAGCACGGTAGTGACAAATCTAACCTCCTATGAAGGGTATGATGTGGACAATCTTCAATACTTTCATGCCCTCGGTCGTAAGTATACACTAGTGCATTTGAATCCAGCTTGCGTCAACTATAAGCAAGGGTTCATCGAGTCTAAATATAATATATCGCGCCCGCACCTAATATTATGTTTGCCTTGATGTGGAAACCTCACGCATTTACTTTTCAACCAGCAAGATTCAATTTAGGCGTTCAATAATTCGCCTTCATATGGAATAATTTAACAGGTATCTGCGATATCTAGAATAACCGCATATTAAGAAACATTGTCTAGCGCCTCAAAGCCATTTTTCTCTCGTGATTTCAGAAGACGATTCCGTCCTTTTGTATATTGCGTATCTGGATTGCCAGGAATGCGTGGTGTTCAGAAACAGCTACATCACTGGTAAGTTTTTTGTTTTTTTAGAGCGCAGCTCTTAGGGGCCCGTTCCCGGCTTGAGCGGCGTCGCCGTCGCCGTCGCCGTTGGCGTCGCCGTCGGCGTCGGCGTAACCAAGGTCACCCCAAGGTCACACGACCTCCAAGGTCACCCCAAGGTCACGCGACCCCCAAGGTCATCCCAAGGCCACGTGACCCCCAAGGTCACCCCAAGGTCACGTGACCCCTACCCAGAGGTCACGTGACCCCTCCCCAGGGTCACGTGACACCCAAGTCACGTGACCCCCCTGAGGTCACGTGACCCTCCCAAGTCACGTGACACCCCGAGGTCACGTGACCCCCCTGAAGTCACGTGACACCCCCCGAGGTCACGTGACCCCCCCCCCCCCCCCCCGAGGTCACGTGACCTCCCAGATGACGTCACCGACATCCGCATCGTCGTCATCATCACTGATGACGTGATCAGTGACGTCACTGATGACCTCACCGGCATCCGCATCGTCATCATCACTGATGACGTCAACGGCATCCGCATCATCATTGTCATCATCACGGATGACGTCATCAGTGACGTCACTGACGACGTCACCGACATCCGCATCGTCATCGCCATCATCGCTGATGACGTCATCGGAGTCCGCATCGTCATCGTCACTGATGACATCATCGGCATCGTCACGTGACCCCTCAAGGTCACGACCCCCAAGGTCACGTGACCCCCCAGGTCACTTCACCCCTCCCAGTACCCTTCCCTCCTCCTCCTCAAGAGCTGCGCTCTAATTCGGCGTTACAGGGAGTTGTAAATGTTTTCATTTTTTTACACCAAATATTTATGGTGTTTTTATTCTTGAAAGAAATGCTTAGAAAATAAGAAATGTGACTTCTTTTTTCATAATATCAATATCGGTCTATGTCGGTCATTCGCTCACAGTGGCAGGGGCGCATTAATCCTGCTTATAAAGTTTTTTTTTTTTTTTTTATCGTGAAGGAAGAAAGTGGCAAGGCATTCAGAGCCGTAGTGTTATGCAAGGAGCATCGTATAAAAGATTACGTAAAACGAAGGCACCTAATCCATTCTCGTAAGTGTGTGCAGACCGATGAACTTTTTCAAGCAGCCACAGCACCATCCAATCTGATCAGATGTATCCGCTCAGATTCGTTTCCGTGACACAATATCGCCACCACTATGGGAGAGACATCCACCGCTATGAGACACCTGATTAAGGTTGCCAGGAGACGGCTGGTAGAACATCAATGCGATTGAGTTAATCTGCGAAGGATGCTAGACGGTTCCACAACTGTACTAGAATATAATTGACTGGGGTGTCAGTTATCTTTGGAGTTTTACCCATTCCTTACTTGTCTCTCTTGTATGTCTCTTAGCACATGTCATTTAAACCTATGCCGAAAAACCAACAATTGAAGTAAAATTACTTAATTCAAGCGCCTTGTTCCTGTATCGTTAAACGAATCCCAGCTAGTGTGTTCCCCATATGTACGTTACATTTATAGGTGTGTAATCCTTTAAGAAATCTATAAATTTAAATAAATTTCGTTTGTCTTGAGGTATCTAAACTACACGCATTTTCAACGACACAAGATTTTCTCTTCTTTGTGTGCTATTTAGTATCTCTAAATTCAAAATAGCTGTTGAGAAAACGGCAAGTAAACGTCATGCCAAAATCAGCTTTCAAATTTTCTTGCGCCCTCTAGTAGGATGACGTCAGATGTTTGTTAACCTGCAAGTCTTGCAGGCGGTCTATCAACAAGTTATTTTGCACGTTAATGTTAGTTTTGCTTATTTGGGTTTTCCCAGCATTAGTTTCACACCATAAAACGTATTGTAACTCAAAGAGGTGGAGGGCGCAGGAGAACTGGTGAATATTATGCAATATAATAAATCCGGAAGCACGAAAACAGAAAGGACGTCAATTACACCATCTCAGACATAGCTTAAAGTTCGGAAGACACGTGGTCACTAGATGGTGTATCTGTTCCCGGGAGAAAAAATGAACCCAGCCCTCTGAACCCTCTTCCACACTAGAACGTCTAACTTTCAAACAAAAACACAGGACAAGTTCTTAACCTACGCAAAATCAAATTCTAGAAAAAAAAGCAAAAAAAAAAACAACAAACAAACAAGAAAACACATTCCCCACTTTTAACCTACAAGTCAGACTCCCCAAACAAAATACAAAACAAATCCTAAACAAAAAAACAAAAATAAAAACCCTTAAAGTTGCAAAAAAGTTTGCACGTTGTCCAATATCACTGACACAATTTCCTGCGGATGTGATTCTAATCGTTTCATTAACTACTCGCTTGAACGGGTTCAACTCTGCTAACAATCACTGTTGAGGTCCCCTCGGGAAAAAAAATTGTTGCGCTCTTCCAGATGCTTCCCTATTTCTGAGTTGGCCGCCTATTTGTGTTCTAATATTCTCTCGTTGACAGAGATTGCCCGTCTGCCTAAGGTGCGATAAACCACAAGCCAATGGAATGTCATAGACGACACTTATTTTGCAATCCATGGCCGGATCCCTGTCCTTTCCCCCACACTTTTCATTTACTCCCGAGCAGGCACGTAGGCAGGGGGGGGGGGGGGGGGGGTGCGTGGATCCCGCTTCCTCCCCACTGAAGTGTTTCATTTTGCAGGGGCCTCCTCTCCCCCTCCGCCTCATACAACATTTTGTCATGGGCGCCCCCCCCCCCCCCCCCCCCCCTTCCGAAACAATATCCTGGCTACGCGTCTGCTCTCGGGAAAGGTGTCAAACGGCTGAGCCTACAGTCATTTATGGAAGCTACCCGGACGCCATACTTCCCCGCCAAGCGCTTCAAATTGTGAGAAACGGTATAAAAAAAACGGCAGGCACACCCACTTTTCTGCCTTTTTCCATTCTTCCTTTTTACCGAGACTAACCAAGAAATGCCTTGCTACAGACACCATAGCTTTCGTGGAATATACCGATCGAACAAACCGCGAAAACTGGTATCACAACGCGTCACTTGAAAAATGTCCGCCGGGCCTATCCAAGGCATTCCAAAGGATGTACGACAAAACACCTCTTCTGACAGTATTCGGGTTGCAACTTCGGTACGGTAAGACCGGTTTTCGCCCGTCTTCCCGTAACGCCAGCACAACCCCATATCAAAAAAAGAAAAAAAAAAAAATGAAAAAAATGAAAATGAAAAGGGGAACGGAATTGCTCGCAGCCTTTTCGTAAGTGAAATAGAGTTCTCGAGCTTGGCCTTTCATGAAAGCCACGCACCCATCTACATTTAGCCCCTCGAACACAAATTAAGAGGTCATCAACATACCTTCTTATGATAGCGCAACTAGGCGACATTGTCTGCTATTTTGCATGAGCCTCTCGATCCAGAGCACAAAGATAAACCCGTCAAAATTGCCGTCAAGAACGCTCCGACGCATACACTTTGTATTTTTGTAGCTATCAACCTCTGCCGCGGTCGACTGGAGATACAGATCAGTCAAGGGAAGACAACTATCTCCATAAATGCCCGTACACGATTGAGACCATAATAAGTTGTCTTCTAGCCAATTTGTACACTACGCGTTAGACACTACTTGTCTCAATAATATTACATATATTTTATGCCGAGAGACGCCAACTCACAGGGTGTCCAATGATGTTGGCTTAAGATTTCTATACGTTTTTCAGAGTTCCTAAGTTCCAGGGGGTTACCAGTCTTGAGCACATTCATGCAGTTTTGGAGGATATTTGACATCTGACGTCACGTGCCCACTGTTGCCAGTAAAGCCTCTCAGTGTCTCAGGCCATATTTGAAATCTAAATAACCTAGCGTAAAAAAAAAAAAAAACTCTTGCAACATGTAATTTAGTTTACTAGTTCAAATGAGCCTATTAAGTTGTTTAACCAATTTTGAGTCAAATTAATGACTATAAACAAGTTTACCCTGAAATAACATCAATAACAAGTAATTAAATGTTCGAAGAAACAAAAGAGTTTGGCTAAAATTAATTGGTGCACAACACTATCAAAAATAATATTAAAAAACATACAGATTTGAAAGCTAACCTATTTTTAAGAATAAAATAAAATCTACGATAATTATCCAAGTGTTTAGGCCTATGCCAACTCGTGTGCGGCGGCAACGCCTTCCATTGGTACAGTACACTCAAGTGTGGAATAAAATAAACTATGTTTTTATCTGCTTTACCGAAAACAAAAATGTAAGCGATTTGTTCTTTAATGGCACAGACGACGCGTGCACTCTCCTCGTTCCTGAGAGCGCACTGGAAAAGCACACCTGCTGCGATTTCATCTTCGATCTGCTCTGCGGGACAACGCCAAAGTACTACATATATGACGAGAGCTGTGCAAACTGAAGTATCTGCAAGACGCCAGCTGGAATACTTGGAAGGCTTATTTGATGGTTAATTTATACCTCGATTGATGTTACTTTTTGGTGGAGGGTTATTCAAGTTCTAAGAAGGTAATGCCACACGTCAATTGTGTACCCTGTGTAATAATTTTTTATTACAACTGGTCTGTTTCCTTCGGTATATTTCACTGAGTTAACAGTAGTTTAGCACGCCAGAATTCCAAGCACTTGGAGATAAATTCTGTGTTGAAGAGCCCATGCAGTGATCCCAAATTCAACCATTCCCCTTGCTGGTTTTTGTCAGAAAGCGTCAAACTTTCTTAGCTTGTACTGCACCTAGTGCAGTCCATTGAGACCGAACATCTCTGCGACTGAGTTGATGAAGCAGTGGTATCTCCTCATCCATGCCAATATTGGGCATCTTTATAGTACACACTGCGTTTTCACCTCAATGAACGTTCCGTCTAAAGCATAACAAGGTAATTCACGTACAACTAGACAATTATTTTTATTGACTACAATGTTCACCTCATCAATTACATTTTCATTTGGGAGGGGCGGCACTAATACTTACAAATGACGTTATAAAAATTGTTTAAATAAATATTTATCATGATTGGTGCTGTCCTCTCACAGCACAAACTCCTTCGATATGAATGACCTGATTTTATTTGTACTTGACAACGGTTGTTCTTAAATAGCGTTCATAAATAGTCAATGGTCTCTCTGCAACGACCCAGAAGCGAACTTCGATGAAGTTATTTGTGTCTGTTTTTCTGGCACTGCCACTTACCTTTTCAGGTGAGCTTTAATCCTCACACCATGCAATGTCACGAGGTATTTCGCCACAGTGAGATAAGTTCCATGAGATTCCGTTCTGGCTATAGAAGCGCTTTTGAAGCCGGGTCTAGTTTTATTTTGAGAAAGACAAGGTTTACGGTATTAGGGCTTGCTCGCTCTATCGACTTTGTCGATGGCGGGCGCACAGCGCCATACATACTGATTTCGAAGGGAATAAGTCACTGGAATCATAAGTACCGTTAAATGGATTCTACAACGAAATTTCAGCGTCTATTTCTTAGTCTATACTTTTTCCAGTGAGCAGCATCACATCGGACACACCGATCTCTTAAAGAAAGAAACGCAAACGAATTTTAAAACGAATTGAACGATTACCAAATTGCACCTGGTGAATGTCGCGAGAACCTCGTTTGTAATAGCCATCTAGGAACATTGACAGGTAGTGTCTTGCCTAGAATCACAGGCTAACAGTGGAGCAGCGCCGCCCTGCGGAAGTACAGCTCACTATGCCTTTACTCTAGTCCTGACAACGCCTCTAGTACAACGCCTCCCGCCGTTTCAATACATCGTACTTGCCGATCGCGAAAATATGTGCGAAATAAAAATAAAATATTTCTTGATTACGAACTAAATAGGAAACTTACGAATTCGCGGTGCCCTCAGCCCGGGCTGGTGGTGTCGTGTCGGCCCGTCTCCTTCAGACGAACAGGACGCGCAGAGGTCGTAGACATAAGACTGTAGGTCGCCGGTCGGTTACCATCGCAGAACAAGCGATGTCCTCGTTCTCGCTGGTGTCGCTGTAAACTTTTCTTCTTCCTCGCTGACACGACGTTGCGACACAAGAAAGCACGCAAACCCGACTACTCAACGTGGCGTGGGATCAGTGGGGTCACGCACACTGGGGTCACGGGGTGGGAGTGGTGGTGAGGACGTTGTCCACGGGCATCTCGAACGTTGTAACAACACGTTCACGCCACCATGTGACGAAACTCACAACCGCGTCAGCCTCGCCGAAGCTTTGCTCGTCCCAGAACAGGTTACGTCACGATTGCGCCAGACGTCACGTGTTGTCGGCTGGCTGCTCTCTGAGCGATGGCCAGAGTGGTCAATTTATAACAAAAAATACAGCCTTCAGCCTCAAAATACAAACGTGCGTTTGTCATCTACGGATATCGTTGATTATATTCAAACTATTACTGATAACGACGGGTATATTTCGAATTTCGTTGAAGTATCCGCTTACGACCTGTTGAAACGCACGGCACAGCACAGACGCAGCTGTATAGACACAGCGCTGACACTGCGCTATATCAGAGGTGTATCAGCGCTTCAGTCTATGATACCCTGACTTTTCTCGTTTATATCCAGAGTGCAACCCTTAGACAGCAGTGACTATAGCGCTGCTGCTACGCTGACTCAGCAGTAACTCAGCGCTGTACTATATGTGTGAACAATCCTTTACACATCCTGCAACATTGATTTGTTTTATTCTTGAACATCCCCTTTTGCAAAACTGGAAACCTGCCTGGCCTATTAGCTATCAGATGCATGTTGTTTGTTTACCTAGTTTCGAGTTAAATATATCTATCGTACACCCTGCTTGCTTACAATTTTACACTTGCCTTATGCAAGTGACCATAATTCACACGTTCTCGTAGGTTCCCGAGTGTATATACAGCCCACCGCGATACCGTTAAAGCACCGCTCGTTGGTCTTCTTTTGATCAGTGCAGCCATTGAGATGTGCGATCGGTTCTACCGGTGTTGGCGGTAACGCGTTGCCGTTAATGGCATTACCTCAAACGCGTTACTTTTTTCGGCAACGTAGCAACGCGCTCATTACGCAAGATAGTAACGAATGACTACTTACGTCACTTATTTCGAGTAACGACGAACGTAGTTACGTCACTTGTTAGATCTTCCTCCCTAGACTTAGATAATCACTTCAATTTTTTTTGTGTGTATTTCAAGGTGCCAAGTCATTAGTACGTAACTAATTTTACGTACTTACCATATTTTGCTCTTTCTTGGCGGAACAGAGGGCAATGTCCATAGTTAAATAATAAAAAAAAAATATTGGAGGCCACTTAAGTTTTGCCTTTAAGAGTGGAACGCGATAGCGTTATCGGGTTCCGTTCGCATCGCCTTCTCATTCGCCGTGCGATCGTGCCTTGCGTGGCCAAGTCTGTAGCGTGTCTGGCTCGCAACCGAAGGGTCGTGGGTTCGAGTGTCGCCTAAAATTCTTTGAATGTTTCGTTAAGGCAAATGAATTACTTTATAACATGAAATCTTTATGAGACATTTTGCGACCTTTTAATTCGCATTGCATGTCCCGTTTTAATCACTTTCATTCCAGGCGCGACGTCACGTTTCACGTGAGCGTTGTGGCTTGTTTTAAATTCCCTCGCTATAGGTAATGGTGCTGTGACGTCATGGCCCTATCGACCAGTCAGGATTCGCGTCACGCCACCGACGCCGGTTCTTCTGGCACGACACCGAGGCCGACTTTTCTGCGGCACGAGCTTCTTAACGATATCACGTTAAAACGACAAGTGGTGGCGGGATTGGGAGCCCGGCCATCTCTGTGGGAGGCAAGCGCGCTGACTACTTGGCTAGTTGTGCACGCGGTAATATAATGTTTCTTGAAGTATGGCGTTTATGCGCACCTGTACGACAATAAATTATGAATTCATAAAAAAAAAAAGTAACCCAAAAGTAACGTGCGTTACTTATGATCGGTAAAAGCAACGGGAACGTGTTCCCTTTATCTTGGACTAACAAAAATCGATGACACGTTTTTTTTTCGTTTTTTTTTTTAAGTAAGGCATTGTATTTTGTAACTTTTTTTCGGTAACAACACAGCGACGAATAAACGCTCAAGCTGGTGGGAGAATAAACTGTGTGTCAACCATTGGTGACCTTTTGCTATCGAAGTATCTTTAACGTTACGTCCTTGTCCAGGTGTCGACCTTATTTCAAGCACCATTCGAACGATGTGTAAATGTGGGATGCACTTGTACACAAAAAATTGTGACGTAGACTCAAGTGGTAGTCTATCGTGTATAGTAGGCTCGTTCGACTCACCAGCACCTCAGCAACCGGTGACGAAAGTTGTAGGGAGATGCACTTCCCTTTGTATCTCAATGCACGTACCGGAAGAACACTGCTCTACACCTTTCTGTACCGGTGCAGGAGGTGCATGTAATTCTAACAAGCCTTTGCATGAGCGGGAACGCAGGAGCGCATGGCCTTCGATACATGCTGCGCTACCTAAAGGCTGATAAGAC
Source organism: Ixodes scapularis (assembly GCF_016920785.2). Classification (NCBI taxonomy): domain Eukaryota; kingdom Metazoa; phylum Arthropoda; class Arachnida; order Ixodida; family Ixodidae; genus Ixodes; species Ixodes scapularis. The sequence continues at coordinate 47,272,168 of NW_024609857.1, read as the reverse complement.
TGTGGACAAGAGAGGGGCTACGAGAGGGTGCCCTTCCTCCGATGAGCACACTCGCAACCCCCCCCCCCCCCCCTCCCCCTCTCCGCTACGCTCTTTCATCAGCCTGGAGCCAGCCCAGCACGTACCGAAGGCCACGCGCTCCGGCGTTTCCCGCTCATACTGTCCACAACAGGCACCTATCCAGGAAGGGGGGGGGGGGGGGGGGGAGTGGCATGGGGCCCAGGTTTTCCCCTCCCCCCCTCCCGAAATCTTTCATTTTGCTGGGGCCTCCTCTTCCCCCTTCCCCTCATACTGCATTTTGTCATGCCCCCCCCCCCCCCCGGCCCCTCCCCCCAAATCAAAATCTTGGCTAGGTTCCTGGTTCACAATATCACTATACTCCGTTCCCTTTTATGTCTGACCTCCTCTGATGCTAGGATCCCATGAGGCCAATTAAGCGGCGCCAAAAGTGCGTCGTCACGATGCTCGCTTTTTCTTCTAGGTTTGCACTCTAAAAAAAGTCTGTGCGTCTAATCTAATCCGTGCGTCTAATCTAAAAAAAAACCTTTTCCAAATTTTTCGACATCTCCCGCCGCCTACACAGACATCAAACGCGGGCCTGTACCCCTCGGATTTCCGGGTTCACAACTCGCGTAATAGACAATGTAGCCTCGCGAAAAGGGGTCGAATTCTCTTTGATGTGCGCTACTGCACGCTCTTAAAGCATGGCCGTTGCAAATGTCTGAACAGGGATGAGCAGTATTCCAAGTACAAGTATTTAAAATACATATTTCAAATACTTTGTGTATTTTGTAAAATACAAATTGGGTAATGTTTTTGACGTGTGTATTTAAATACTAAAACATGGGTATTTCAAATACAATTGTAATTAAACACAATTTTGTGGGCGAAAATACATCCCTCAAATTTATTGTCACTTCTCGGCTTGCTCATCCTAAGACGTGTTCAGAGCAGGAAGAAAACTACGTTCTGCACCGAATGCAGTGTCTCTCAATCAAGCACAAGCGTTTTGTGACTTTGTGATTACGGCGCTAGTCCAGGGTAAGAATAGTGACGAAATAAACGTTCACAGGCAGACTGGCTCAATAAGTGCCTGTGACAACTTGTGATGCTTTCCAGCCTGATTTCCATCCATATATTTGTCAGGAACATTCTGAATGCGCGGGTCGTCCAGATTTTCGTAACTGGTGTGAGTTGCAACAATAAAAACTTCTCTGTCTAGTGCTGCGCGTCTTGGTCGTCACGGTTCTTTGTTGGTCTATACCAAAATGTAATCGACAGAAAAAGGTGCTTGAAGCTCTGTACTTTTTTATTTATTACGCCCAAGCTGATTACACTTTTTTGTGATTATATTTCTATTACGTTACTAGAGCCTCACACACCGAAGCGCCATTCACACTCTTGCGACCAGGCAAGACTGAGAGAGACCAGACCGGTTTTTAAGCTTTTTGCGACTTCTCAGGACCGAATGCGATGCAGCGGAGCTGGTCCTAAGAGATCGCCAAGGCTTAAAAATTGGTCTGGTCTCTCTCGGTCTTACTCGGTCGCAAGAGCGTGAACGGGCCTTAACTCCCGAGTGTGTGATGCAAAATTAAAATGAGAGACCCAGAAACCCATTGCAGGTGCCCTGAAGTCGCTGACGCAAATTTTGAGGAATGTATTTGGAAAAGTATTTGGAGGAGACCAAATAAATTTGGTTGTATTTGTATATTGTACTTAAATGCTTCTTTGGAAATGTAATTAGATTTGTAATTAAATACATTTTTGACGAAGTATTTTGTATTTGCATTTCGATACATATTAGCATGTATTTTGCCCATCCCTGTGTGTGAACCAGCCTTAAGTGTTTTAGATGCTGAAATTCTGTTCCTTTCATTTTCGTGAGTTAGGAGAAAGTAAAACCCCGCTTTGTGGACATTTCAAAGGACACGTATATCAAACGCATTTGGGCGGTCGCCAAATTAGCTCACGACCCCGGCTCTGCGCGCCCCTCTGCATGCGCTGGTTCGCAGACCTTTTAATGGCCTTGGGTCTGAAGGCCTTTGAAATGCTCGTGGAACAGGGTTGTTTTACCTAAATGTAGCTTCTTCATGATCTAATGATATAATTCGTACACATGTGCAGGCATGTTTTGTTTTTTAGAACACCCGCAATTACTGGAAACGTGTTTGTAGGTTAGAAGGAGAAACGGCTGAATTGCCCCCCTCCCCCAGTTGCTTGTATGAGATGATTTATTGAACTGTCAAGAATATACACAGCAATATAGTGCCGTAATTTAGAACGTTTATACTCTTTAGTGATATTACTTTTTTTATTTCAGTTTTGTTTTTTTCGGTAAATAAACTGTTTAGTTTTAATTGTCATTTCCATGTAAAAGAGACACCGCAGCAGGCCCCCCAAAGCATCCTCAGCATCCCCCATTCCTACAGCTGGACCCACTAAAAAAAAAAAAAAAAAAATCAACAGGAGGAACAGCAAGCATTCTAACAGCTGTCCAGTGGAGGATGCTGGACTAGTAGCAGAAAATGTGAAACCTGTGGATGATGACACATTGCGTGAGAAAGTTTCTGGTATTTTAGCTTCACGACAAGTTGATTTAACTAAAATTTCAATTTTAGAGCCTGTAAGGCGTAAATGGTATACAAATAGATTACTGGTATATGCCTGTGTTTCTGCTTCATTTACATTGCCCCTGTATTTGGTCTCTCTCACAATTTTGATTCTCTCTGCATGACCCAGACCATATTTAACATGTTGCTCGAGCAGCATACACCCTAAAAAAAGTCTGTGCGTCTACTTTCACACACAACACTCGGAGAGCCGATCAGCGCAACTCACGGTGGCAGCTCAGCGAATGACGATGCCGAAACATACGTTTAGACCAAAAAACGCACTCTGAGTTGTGACATTAAGCAATCCGAAACGTCACGCTTGCATTGCTTAATGTCACAACTCAGTCTGCGTTTTTTGGTCTAAACAGATGTTTCGGCATCGTCATTCGCTGAGCTGCCTCTGTAAGTTGCGCTGATTGGTTCTCCGAGTGTTGTGCGTGAAAGTAGACGCACAGACTTCTTTTAGGGTGTACATATTCTCTGATTCGGCGTGTTTGTTTAAAAGCAGAGGAAAATTGTATACATAACCTACCACTTCATTCAGACCATCAGCAGCATTGTTTGTGTCAGATTTAAATCTATTGTGATGCTCATGCAAGTATAGCCATATTTCTTCCTTTTCATATATTAGCTGTGATTCATGCGCTTCCTGCCACGTCACCGATGTTTTAAATGTTGATTGAACTTTTGCCTGCATCTACAGTTCATACCTCAATAAAACCATACAAAAACGTCACACGATTCCGACGAAAAAAGCGCACAGAAATAGTGAATAGAAATGAGCACGCCTACAGCTAACGTCGACATAGCCTCCACAAGGCGAGCACCGTTTAGCGTGCACAATGCGTGCACCGTGAACCGAGTGACGTCACCAGAGTCCGCCGTAAGGGGGCGCCAAGCAAACTTATCGGTGTTAATAAACTGTGCCTGAGAATTTAGGAGTCGAGGCCCGATTACACGAGCTAAGAACCAACAAAAAGCCACCCGAAATTCGAAAAATACGAAAGCTGTATCATTCTGAATTCGAACAATGACGGCATTTAGTGCGGCCATATTTAAGTTGATCATTCAAATCAGGAAGGCAATAAAGATATTGTTTTAAGTACATAAATGCATCCAAAAAGCAAGTGCTCCAAGTAAGCGTCGGCCAATCTGAATTGTAGTGCTGAAAACATTGTGGATAGTGCCAAATATTATGCCACATCCAACACGATGGCACACGAAACTAATAATTACCATGTTAACGATACCAACCTGTAAGCATCTGAATTTTCTTTGAAATAGTCTCGATGGGGTATTTTAGCGGGGTCCACTTTCCAGAATATTAAAATCGAGAAACTTGCGTTAGGTCTTGTTTTTTAGCTCTGATCTTTGTTCAGGGCCACTAGATAAAAAAAAATCGAAATTCGTTAACTCTAAGCCAAATGCGTAAAAAAGGTACACTTCGCTTTATAATTCTTTTATTTAAGGGGGAAAATTGTAGTTGAGGAATTACAGCTGGACCTATTTACAACCTAGCGGTGATGTAAAATTCTAAATAAACCATATTCAAAGAAAAACCAGTAGAGGACGCAGTAGGGTGATAAGTGTTATCCTTTTATATGGCTTCAGATCCAAATTAAGCCTCCAAAATAGCGCCCGTGTCGTAGGTTCCTCCGCTCCTCGCTCGCGTCCCACGGCTGACGTCTTGATAGGCACGGAGACGTTATTACGGGACCGGCACATTAAAATATGCCCGCTTAAAGACATTCCTTTAGATTACATGATTACTCGAGAAGGAAGGTAATCCTTCTCGAGTACTTCAAAAGGTAATCCTTACTTTTTCGACTACTTCAGAATTTTAGAACGACAGATTTTTCTCCCGGCTTGAAAACGGATATTTCCGAACTGTCAATCATTGGGTTAGAATCAGTGGCGTCACTAGGGTCAATGGCACCGGGGGCGGTAGCACTCCGGGCCACGCCCCCCCCCCCCCCCCTCCCCTTGGTAACGTCACTGGTTAGAATCACCGAATTAACGACTTATCTTCTCAATCCACCACTTTTGGTAAACCATGCTCCAATCGGATACTTGGTTTGATCATGCCTTGGTAGGAAACTTGGAAAAACAAAGGCGCATTTGAAATGGGAGGGAAATAAAGTAATGGCCCCAAGTAATTTGATTGCTTCCAAAGGTAATCAAACCACCCTTGTGATCACTTTGTAATTAAAATATTCAAACGATTACAAAAATTACTGCACAAAGTAATCGATTCAAGTGATTTGATTAGTTGTAATGAGTACCCCTCAAATACGCGCATGGCGGTTGGACCAACGTCACGGGCGTTGCTTATTCCCTGTATAGCTTTGGTTTCAAGCTGAGTACAGGGGGAACATTTCTCGCGCGTCGCTCCCCCTGCGAGTTTTGTAATAAAAGTTTTTTCACCTCGGCTGGGTCATAATGACGCTGAGCGTTAATTCTGCAACAAAGGTATCCGCAAAAAAAAAAAAGTTTCAAATTTTTTTGTTTTTTTAAGGGACTAATTAGCGAATTCCCCCCTTTCAATAATAATAATAATAAATTTATTCACAAACATGAATACAGTATCGTTCGAGCCAACAAGGCTTGTCTGACTTGACCCAGCAGCCGGTAGAAAAAAAAAAAAAAAAAACATGTGCAACTTTCCCAAAATACTAATATTCACATCGGTAATAAAGTTTATTTTAAGTCACCTCATGACGAACAGCTTAACGACCGGGCTTAGACATGCCTAGCGCAAGTTGCCCCTAAAAGAAGATATGGTCTTATTAAGAAGCACCTTTTATGTCAATAATTATAAGCGTGGTTTATTAGAAATCTTTGCTGTAATGTTGTCGGTTTTTTTTTTTTTTTAAATGCTAGAAACATATCTTAGTACCTTGAATATGCCAAACCGAGAACAGTTTATGGAGAAAGAAAAAGAATAAGAAAAGAGCAGTTTTTAGTTAATCGTAATGCAGAGTGCAGTCAAAGCAATAGCTGCGACATGTCACGGCGAAGTCATTTGGCATCGGTGTCGCGTTCGCGCAGCGTAGCATTGGTAGTTATAGCTCCTGGCATTGATAGTCCTACGAAGGCATTTTTTTATGGGATTTTTTATTGTACTTTTCCAAAGAGCAGTGGACATCGGGTACCACAAAAACCCTAGGCATAAGGTGTCTCAAATGCCAAAGCTCGATCTAAAGTGGACGTTAAAGGGACCATGAAGGCAATTTAATTTTTTTTTTTTTTTAAAGAAGGTGTTTTTGGGAGCATTGGGGTCCTTGAATGCCACACAATTTTTTCTAGAACGTTGTGACTCTTATTTCTGTACCTGCAAATAAATTTGCGAAACCGAAACAAACATTAAGATTTCTTCCCTTTTTCGCCTCCGGAAAGAGAAGTGACGTCAGGGAGCACTGTCGGCACCGGTAGGATTTAGTGCACACTCAGTGTGGTTCCCGTGGTTCGCTCTAGTGCACGGCGGTATGTGAAGAAAACCTGGAAGAAATGGACAACGCCGCGCTCGCAAACGAGTTTGAGCTCCCGTTCAGCGACCTTATGCAAACTAACGTCGCCCGATCGACCGCACGTCTTTAGCCGACCTTTCGCGCAACCTACTACTGCACATAAACGGGGCATGATTGGTGAGACACCAGTTCGCAAAGCGAACACGAGACGACGCACGAAACCAAAACCAAAAGTCCGCCGGCCCCGGCGCTCGTACCTTTTTCTTTTTTTTTTTTGTCCATGGTTGCTCGATGCTTGTTACGCGCCCGAGGTAGCAGGCGCGTAACAAGTGGCAAAAGGCCCGTGGCAAACGGCGCCGTGCTGTTTGAAGACCGGTGGCTTCTCTGCGTTTCCATGGGAGCTAAGCCTTTTTCTTTCTTCACTTTGTCCTCAGGTAAGTTCGCTCTTTGCAAATTTTACAGAAAAAATGCACCATCTGGGGCAACGCTGCACTAAGTCGTAGCGCGATAGGTTAAGAAACCGAATTTTGCGGTCGATTTAAAGAGCGTCTCTTTTAATCACCCTGTATGTATATATATATATATATATATATATATATATATATATATATATATATATATATATATATATATATATATATATATATATATATATATATATATATATACACATACGTAGGGCCAAATCGCTCCTGCGAAAACTACTCAGCGCAACGAAAAAAGGCTTGCGGCGTTTCGGTCCTGGGCCAGAACCGAAACTCGCAATCCTACACTGTAAAACATGGACCGTAAAATTTACGGTCAAATACCAGGCAGCTGATGCTGCCAAACTTGTACAGTAAAAATAACGGTGCACTGTTAATCTAGTTTACGATAAATTTAAACGGGGACCGTAGAAATCTACGGTAATCCTTCAAATTTACGGTAAGAAGATTCACAGCGCGCCGTTATTTTTACGGTGCGATTTAAACGGCGACCGTAGATTTCTACGGTCACCGTTTAAATTTATCGTAAACCAGATTTACAGTGCACCGTTATTTTTACTGCACAATTTTGGCAGCATCAGCTGCCTGGTATTTGACCATAAATTTTTACGGTCCATTTTTATGCGACCGTAAAGCCTTGAAAACTATGGTACTGGACCCCACCATTATAGTAATTTGAACAAAGTAAAACATACAACGTAAAAAAAAAAAGGTCGGCCGAGTATTTTGAAGCTGTTGTGTTGCACTGTTCAACTGATTTCAATCGCGCATATCTAAAGTGAATAAGCAGTTATGCACAGAAAATTTTTGTCTGCGGCGAGGTCGGCTGCTCTTGCAGCGCATGCATTAATATTCGTGACCGAGCTGTCAAAGAAAAGTAAAAAGATGTTATATCTATTTGCATTTTCATTTATATTTCCACGTGTCAATTAACTGAAGAAACTTTTTGTTTACGTATGTTTTTTTTTTGTTTTTTATTCGGGTTCCTCGATCAGGGTTGATCCCAACGACATCTGTAAGAACAGATATACAAAGTATTTTTTTTTCTTACAATCTCAGCTCATAATACGCGTTAAAAATAATTAGACAATAAATACCTAAATTGGCCAGTGACTACAGCTTTAGAAACACTGATCTTTTGAATATGCCTAAGTAGCCCGGCACTTTATCTTGCAAGTTAATAAAACTCCCTCATATGAACTTCTAAATTCACATAGACACTTTTTTACCAAACTCATACCAGGCTAAGGACCGAAGAGCCATTCACCGAATTACATAATTTGATGACTTGTAAAATGCAAATAATGAACAAAAGGGAATATCTGCCAGTTCTCAAATATAGTCGTTTATAAAGCCACACACTATACAACATTTTACAATTGCAACGAGGTTGCTATATAGGGAACCGCATTCAGAACTGTAAAATAGATCAGTTTTTTTTCCTCGTTCTGCGCTATTACTCCCAAATTAGTTGTCTGTATGTTAAGCAACTTGCCTACCTTGGAATATACACACTGCTATTATCTACTGGATCCAAAGCTGCAACAGTAGCCCTTGGAACTGATTGATATTTTTGTTTTGTAAAAATTAAAAGTGGAAATAAAAGCCTTGTTATTTTGAATAAAAATGTTAAGTCTTTTTGCATGAAGACTAGTCGCCAGTGGCGTCGTGAGGCAGGTACAGTCATTCCTTAAAGTATATAACTCATCCTAAGTTTTAACGGAGACAATGCTGTGAAGATAATATTATATTTGAATTTTTTAAACGAAAAGTACCACTCATTAATATATCGTTTGGTAGCGTGTATTCGCACACTACAAAATATATGAGTAAGCGAAGGACAGGGAACACGAAATAAAATAATGAGACTTGCTTTTTATTCTACACTATCTCACCATAGCAAGCCTCTAGCATTGATCAGAACTGTCGCTGCACAAGTTTTCACGCAAGCAATGGACATTGTAAAACAAGGAGCTCAGTCTGGAGCCCTTGCTGAAATATATGTTAGATCAGATGGAGTATACAAAGGAACAAAAAAACACACCAAATGATGCCAAGAAGCACAAATGAGCTCAATACCTTTGAATGAACTCCAAGGTGATGCAAATCTCCTCTGTGTACGCAATGTTGAAAACGTAGTTCGCGCTGAGTAGTATAGCCAGTGCGTGGTCGAACATGTGAATTTCGTGCATCACAGTTATTGAGGAGTTTCAGCGACGGTGTCACCGCCCTGGCGGCCGGTCGCCGAAAGAGAACGAGGGGGATAGGTTCGCTGGGCGTTGGCTTAGCGTGGGCTTTGTGTGATGTGTGTTGGCCGCGAACGTAGGCTTATAAACTTCCGCAGCAAGAATATTACGCGGCTCTGGTGTTCTGGTACGACTCACGAGCAACGGAGGTGACACAATCTGCTACGACCACCCTCCGCAGCGATGCAGGCGTCGAAGGAGCGCAAGCTGGCGCAACCTGTGTACTACGCAGTCAGTCGCCGTCCCCGACGCTGCGCGTTTGGTGTTCAGGGCTTCCGCCCAGGTTCTTCGGTTGTGTTTGGCACCGACTGTTATTTCCTGTGCTTGTGTGTGTGTTCAGTGGCTGGACATTGGCCTTATAGAGCAGTTTTTCAGGCACAACAGCGACTCAAGGTTGACGGCGGAGGGACTTGCAGCAACGCTCTCGGTTGGTGGGTGTGACGACTACACGGATAAATTTTAAGATTGCTGCTAGCAAGGTGGGCCTTAGTCGCTTTAGGTTGACCGGATTCGAAGTGTAAGTACTCCGTGCAAAGGCGAATCTATCGCGTTTTTAATCCACCTTTGTTTTTATCACGCATGACCGACTACTAAGCAAGTGCTGCTGTACCGATCACGGAGTGAATGTCATCGGCCTTACATTGCGTAACGTCCAATAAAAAGTCATGTTTGTTCAGCAAGAAAACTTCCCTTTCGAGTGACCTCTTTTTTTATTGATAATTTCCCCCGTATCTAGGTGCTTTAATCAATAGGATCGATTAGGTTTGCTCCCCTAGTTAAACTGGTGGTTTTGTGAATTGGTTTGCTTCCAAAGCTAAAAGTGTAACAGGTGGGACCATTCAGTTTGCTGAAAATGAGCCGATATCGGAAATTCGTTGCATAACTAGCGTTTTACGTTTAAGATCGGTAAGAAACATGTTCATCTGATGATGCAGATCCAGAATGGGCGTGCTATAAACTTCAGCCTCAAGGTTTTTAATGGGCCGAATTGGTGATTACACGGCAATAAATATGGTGGTGGAAAACTGACCATTGACTTGGTGGGTTTTGATCGTGCTCATTCGTGTGCTGTTGGCAATTTAGGTAATGGCACTTCTTTTCCCTGACCATGTGGCTTCAAGGGACATTGCATCTACATGTGCTTAAATATGTTTATTTCAAGGTTTAGTTGACCCCTCTGCATCATTACAGGAAGGCAGTCTAAAGCCACAACAAACAGCTGTGGATATACAATGCTTAATTAGATTAAAGTTTTGGATCGCAAAAACTTTTTTGTTCACGAAATTGAGTTACTTTACTCTGGTCCAATGCTACTACCTTGTTTTCCGCACTATAGTCCACGGACAATACATGTTTAAAAGTAGGTTCTGCAGACTTGCAGGTGTGAACTATGCATATGGTTTTTCAAAAGTCGTTCAGTTTTATGCTGTCCAGACTATCCACAGGGGTGGACTTTTTTTTTCAGAATCGTTTATACCTTACGAATATCACCAGACGTGGGACTGCTGAAATCACGCTGTTTTGACCTGCAAATGTAACACAGGGTCATGCAGGCACTGTCTTTCCCTTGACCGTTCTGCACTCATGGGTGACCGCGGTGACATACACATTGCCCCCAAGGGGACAGGCATGACCTTGTGCAGGAGCTTTGTGATTGAGAAAAAAAGGAATCCCAAACAGCCAATAGCTTTTATTGTAAAAAAGTTGTTAAAATAAGCGGCTCTGCAGTCATTCTGGAACCACGGTAGCGATGCCGCCGAAAAAATGAAGAGCATTTACCGTAGCTTTTAAACTGTGTGTAATAGAGTCTGCACAAGAGGTCAAGTCGAATAGGGCAGCGGATGATGAGAAGAATGCAAGGATATGGGTATTCGCCGAAGAACTTTTGAAGAAAATGCCACCCAGGAAAAAAGCACGAAAACAGAATTCACCAGCTTGGCGGACTATGCACTGGGTGCGGGAATCAGGCCCTGCAGATTAAGCACCAAATGCAAACTATCAAAACAAAAGAATGTCAGGCTCAAATTGGCTCCTGTGGACTATACGCCTTATGCGGAGTATAGGCCGGAATTTACGGTACTCTTGTACATGTACTGCTTAGTGTCTGTCATTCATCTCACACAGTCTAGGCAGCATGTGCTTGAAATACACGTAATGTAGCTTTCTCACGAGATTTGTAATGTGGCTTTCATTTCGTTCTATTCGAATTACAGCTGACCGCACCTTTGAAAAGACAATTAGGTCACACACCTCAAGGTTCAATAGCAGGAGACCCAGCTGGCACTGCGAGTAATACGAATGATTCTCCTTCAGCGCAAGCTTCTTGCCCCTCATGACGAGGTAGGGGATCTTTTTCTTTTTGACGAGCCTCCTGATGGATACTGTTTTACCACGAGTAGGGCTCTTGATTTCGATTAAAATGAGAGGAGTGCCATCCTTCATTACAATTCCATCCGGGCTGTAACCGAGCCATGGTATGCTAGGGTTCACAACAAGGCCAAACCTTTCTGGTGCATTGCCTGTCCTCGCTTCATACATCTCGAGTGCTGCAGGCTCCGACGCCTTCCCATAGGCTGTCGCCTTGTTACCTTTAAATTTACGACCTGATAAAAGATTTTCTATCTTAAATTCCCACTCTGCCTCATCCAACGGCTCGAATGTGAACAGCCCACGGCAGATGCTCCCCGTTATGCGAAACCTTCTTTCGACAAGCCAGCGTGTGTTATTTTGGAGCACCGTGACTTGACACAGCTGTATAGCTGCTTGCTTCGTGACTGCAATATGAGTATCAAAGAATAGTCTTTGCTCAGGAGTCAGAGAGTCCATTGAGAATGCAACTAACCGTATTTTTGAATCTGACACTGTTACTTTGTAGAAACATTTCATCTCCATGTAGTCTACCACTCCAGAGCAGGGTGTGATATGGTCGTACAAATCAATCATTTTCTGGTCAGTGATGACTGGTGCAGTTTGACAATTTTCGGTAGCTCTTCCCCTAATATGAAGTGCTAAAGCCGACTGGGGTGCTGCATTGATTAGTTCAAGTCGTACTTCCTCTAGCAGATCATTGGGAAGGGAAGGTTGCTTCTGATGTTTCACATGGCAGAGTTCGGAAAGCTTCCTGGGCTCGTAGAGCTTAGCAGTGTGATGCCTTCCCCAGCACTGCGTCAAATCTGTCGAGGACAGCTCCTCTAAGTTATCGATACCAGTCCTAGAGAGAGGAAGACATCAAATTAGTCACTTTCATTAGTTTAACATGACGCACAGTAAGATCAAAATTGCATTATTGATCACCATGCTCACCACATCAGTCAAGTTCGTGAATAAAATATTGTGAAACTAATTAAGTTGCCTGGCTTTCATAACTACAAAAGTTAAATACCTGTTGATGAACAGCAATGCAGCCACAGCATGCTTGCAGGTACCTGAAAGGCCTGCCTTACAAGAGCATTTTGCCTGAAATAAAGGTGTGTGAATACGTAATCAATAATCTATTTTGTTTTACTTCGCGTAGTTAGAGTTGCTCAACATGTCAGTCAGCCTAGTACATTACAAAATATAGCTAATTATTTTCGAAGGAACATGCAGCAAATGTTAGAAATGTGGAAGTAATACTTACATTTATTTTTTCCGAAAGGTTGACGTCGATTGTATGAGGTTTCGCTTTGACCTGGCTTGTCTGCACGCTTAGTGCGAATAATTTAACACCAGCGTCGTCGCGGGACACAATACCGCAACACATCAGATGTTTAGCATTCAGCACAGCCTCGCCTTCCACAAGACAGCGTCGGCGATGTGGTGCCTCGCGTTCATCATTGTGTTCTCCAATATAAGCTAAAATGTCAACCAAATCGAGAGTAGACGGCGGAGCCATGTCTTTTGGAAAAAGCGGGAAATTTAACGCATTTTGGCACTTTTTTTTTTTTTAATTGGCAATTTTTTTATGAGTTTCACTTTAGGTTTTACGATTTGCATTATATATCAATATACCAACGATTTTCATTATATCAATATATACTAATTACATGTATCTCCACAAATATGCTTTATAAAAAGCTGACCAACACTGCAGGAGAACGAAACCGAAACTTCGAAATGGCCGCGTGTTTTTTACTGCCATCTACTGACGGAGACATGAAACTCGGCATATAAGTCAGTAGCTTTCTAGCTATCACTTTAAGATTCTGAAGTTTGTATAATCGAGCACTAGCTTTTTGATAATATCTATATTGAGGTTTATATTTAGCGGATACAAAAAATTAATACACTTTTTACAGGTTTCAAAACCTGCGCAACGCCCCTGCCATCTAGCGGTCGGTTTCAGTAACGTTCTCCGCGCGCGAAAAGAGCGATTTACGCGCTTTCCGCAGGTTCTGGTTTCTCGGGAGAAGCGTGAAGAATGGCGAAAGTAAAGTTTCGGAGCCACAAGATGTGCTCTGTGCCACAGTGTGACAACCGGGCTGTGAAAGGAAGTACAAGCCTTCACTCTTTCCCTTCGGACGCCCGCTTGAAGAAGGTTTGGCAGACTAAGTTGCGGATCGGCAAGCCAATCACACCGTCCATGCGCGTGCGTAGCCGCCATTTCACCCGCTCAGATTTTTTTTTGACCACTATCGGTAAGTAATGCCAGTTCAACACACTTGTCAGTCTAACAAATATGAGGTCACAACAGCAGGCTATAGCTACCACTTTTCATAAATAAGAAGGCTTGCTCAACTACATCCATGCCACTATGTGCCTAGGGAGTGTTGACAGTGAGGAGCTAGTTTGTCCAATGATTAAGACCGCCTGGTTAGCCAATTACACTCAGGAAATATGTAAGCATTAATCAATGTTCAATATTATATCCAATGGTTGGTGGCTCTCTTATGATACACATCATGACACTCGTGATTTCATTTAGTGCAAACTTCAGGAACTATCAAACAGTTATTTCACTATTTTCAGCGATTCAGTCGCCACAGAAAAGACGGCTCAAAAAGGGAGCTGTCCCCTCAACGTGCTTGCCGGTACGAACCCATGAGAGAAGAGCTGGCCCTGCTCAGCTAAGAGCACAGGAAACCAGAGCGAAGAGGGCTGCAACACGACAGGATGTACCTCGTGAGTCTTTGCAATCACTATCTATTATATAGCATGTTCACCTTCAGGTTTCGCTGAAGTACCAATGTAGTTCCATGCCATTAGTTAAGATATTCTATTTCTAACTTGTAGAACTTGCTACGAATTCACCACCACCACCACCATCATCCAGCGACTGCAATTCTCCAGAAGTGGAGACTAGTGCAAGGGCTACACTTGAAGACTTACAAGTAGCAGAAATGCTGCTTGACCTTTCCAGACCTGTTCAAGAACCCTTGGCTCAGGGAGAAGTAGCCCAAGACAAGGCAGTGCAAGTCGACACTACTACTGCCCCAGTGCAAAACCAGAGGTTGTCCGACCTGCTCACCACCGACGCATCTGTCAGAGCGTACACTGGCGTAGAGTCAATGGCGTTACTCAATGCCATTGTAAGGTGTGCCGAAAAAATTCATTCACAAACGTCTGAGCTCACTATGAGAGAAAAGGTGATCCTCGTACTTACAAAAATTAAGACAAATTTAAGTTTCACATGCTTAGCCATCAATTTCAAAATCAGCAAAGCATCCACCAGTCGATACTTCCACAGCACACTGCAAGTTCTTAGTCAAATAATGAAAGCAGCCTTGCCATGGCCAAGCAAAGATGAGGTCGTCAATAACTTACCCAGATGTTTTCAAAATTTTGCAAATGTAAGAGTCGTCCTTGATGGCACGGAGATCGAAATCGGAAAAGCAGCATGCCTGGCCTGTAGAATATGGACATACTCACACTACAAGGGAAGGCACACAGCAAAATTTCTAGTTGGCGTTTCTCCCGCAGGGCTGATCACATTCTTGAGTGATGGGTTCGGCGGGAGATCATCAGATAAGGCTACAGTGCAAAAGTCGACCATCTTAGAAAAGCTCGATGCGTTCAGTGATGACGTCATGGTTGATAAGGGTTTTACATAGAGGACGAATGTAACAAGTTAGGGATAGAAATTATACAGCCTCCTTACTTGCGCAATAGAAGTCAATTTTCTGCAGAAGATGCCACAAGGACGGCAAGCATCGCTCGTGCACGGGTTCATGTGGAACGAGTCATTGCTCGCTTAAAGATATACCGCCTGCTTAAGGGGCCTGTCCCATGGACACTGGTGCCTGTTTTGGATGACGTGATGACAGTCGCAGCAGGCATTGTGAACTTATCCTCCCCCATACTGGCTGAAGACAAGTTCTAAAAATGCTCTGCTGCTTTTTTAAAGGGGTACTCCGGCGTTTTCTTCATAGTCCCCTATTTGCTAAAAATTTGCTTAACACACCAACAAACATCGCTGAAATAGTAACCCAAATATTTGGCCAAAATGACTTTTTTTCTCCAAATTATAGAATTTACAATTTTGGGTCCTCATCGTGTTTTTCAAAGCAAAAAAACTCTACTGGCAACATTGAAAAAGTGGCTTCATGGGAAGGCAGGGGTTCACTCTTTGGGCTGTAGACTTTGTTCCCAACTGATTACAGGCAGTTTCATGGTATCAAATGAATGCTTTGGAAGGTCGCTCCAGCTTCCACGCAGCAGCGCAAAACAAATGCTTCGCATAGTTCATTTTTAGACAGCCCGCTGGAACCGCAAGCCTGCCATCCCGTGACGTCACGGCAATGAAAGGCGCAGGTATATCTGAATCTTGGTTTTGGCGTCATCTTCATTGGCCGATTTCACAATAACTATTTTGAATTTCGCGAAACTAAATAGCATACTGGAAAGAACAAAAGATGGCGATTTTGAAAATAGTGTTAGGCAAATATCGCCGGAGTACCCCTTTAACCCCTTACCGCACAATTTACAAAATGACCCTCCCGTAGTACATGACAGCAATGGTTTTTACTCAAGCTGCGTGTAGATCTAAGTATGAGACATCTTCGCTTGCAATGGTATTCACTCCATTATGTCGGCTTGGTTTTAGTTTTGAGTTTGCCGTGTATGTGGGTTTTTCTAGTCAAAAGCTATTGCAAACACAATAAATTTTGTTGCCAAGTTTTACCTCATGTTATGTTCGTTCCACACAAAGGGCAAACCCCCTCTCTTGAGAGAATCTCCATTTCAAAAGAAGCATTGAAAAAATGTTTAGGGGAAGTTTATAATCTAAAATCTATACAAAGCAACTTGTCAAAATAAAAAGGTCAGGTAGTAAAGGGATAACCCCGGTAAAAATGCTGTGGTGGGTTCCCTGACCGCGCAACTCTGCCAAACTTGTCTAGAAGTTATATTTAACCTTCATATAATTAGATATGTGTCCACTCTGTAAACAAAAGCATACATTTGAGTAACAGAGACCTAAAATCCTTGAACATATATATCTGCCATGTTTCTAATATTCAGTGTGTGTGTTTGTGTGTGAAAACCTATTTTTGCCCTAATAAAAGACATTTTCAAAAGGACATGTGTCTTCTGCTGGTACATATCTTCCAATTTATAATGCAGAGGCAAAAATAAAATCAACTGTGCACACCTACCATTTAGCATAAGCGCCTTTTGCCATTCATTCTTGAGCACACTCAAATATCAGCTTAAGTTGCTCTGTATAAAATACTTTGCACTGTTTTGTAAAAAAAAAAAAGTATAAAAAGAGAGAAAAAAACCTTTACCTTTGTTCTTCTGGCATTTAATACAGACTTTAGTTTGTCAGCAGATCACACACAGCAGATATCACCGCGGCACATGCAACTCGAACAACCGATGAGGCTATTGCTATTACAATAAAGCTTCCCACGAGAGCCAAAAGGAGGCTTGCAGAAGTGCACGAGAACATTGAAATGTATTTGGCGCTTCCGGGGCTTGTTTACATTATGCGTAAAAAAAGGACGGTCGGGGACTAGCTGATCGCAATATAACACCGATACCGATGTTTAGACACATAGAACGCAGCATGAAGACCTCGATCGTCCCTTGTATGCTGTAGCTGTCATACTTTCCATCCAACAGCTTTTTATCCATCCCCAGAACCCGATAAACCAGAACCAACACCGAAGAGTTCGCCACACCGTTTAATGCGACGCCTGAATGGCTACATCATCTAAGCAATGTCAACAACGTTTGCAGCCGCAGACCGATAAATTATGGTCTAGATAAAGTACGCGTCATAGTTTCAACGCGCCAACATTGTTCATATGTACCTTTCTTTGGACCCGCGTACCTTCAGTTCAACTTGATGACAGCTGCACCAGCGTGAGAAAGCCCACGTCGAACACTTGCACACATATCTTGAATATGGCAAGATTTCTTGGCTTCGACTGGCTTGAACACTTCCTTTGTAGCATCACCGTAGGTCTGGCTTGAAGTGATAATCATCTCGCACGCGGCAACAAACGCAGAACGACACGCTTTGCTTAATTTATACGCTACCGGTCTACGGGCGTCGCAAATCTATCCCCCTTTCGTCCGCCATGTTGGATCGATCGGAGCGCCCCCTATATTCGCTGAAACTCCTCAATTCCATCAATTGGGATCGAGTACATGCTGGCTGAGTAGATGCTTTCCCCTAGAAAAGAAAGGATAAAACAAAGGGCGTGAAGGCAGATATAAAATGTAGTAAATTGCAGAACTATATTGTAGTTCAAATTCATTATAAAAATATAGGCAATATTGATTACTTGGGGTTCGGAAAGCGATCAGTGAATGCTCACCATGAACTAGAATGCATGGATGAGATGGGTGGTGCATCTTGAAACATGTCAGTTACAGACTGGCCTTACTGACAGGCACCATCACAAAATTCCTCCAAAACACTGGGTAAGTGGGACTCGCTGCGAGGCTCGGTAAATACCTGGCCCATAAATTTGTTTTCTGGGGGCATTTTAGTGCCTCTTTAACGGGGACATGCGGAGCAAACCGGTCATTTTGACCACAACTACGTCCCATGTACATATACTCAACGTTTCCACACAAGAAAAGTGCTTTCTCAAATATGCAGATTTCATGTGTTCTGGAAGAAAAGTGGTAGCATTCAGGTTCATAACATCATTGTATAATGATCTTATGAACTCAATGATGTTATGAACCTCGACTGAACAGAGCACGTTTTGAAGGCTTTCAGCAAGGTTGCCGAACATGTATTGTTTGTACAAGAAATGCCGACGTTGAAATTCATAAATGGTTTTTTGAACTGTTGATACCGGCGTAAGAAGCTTTCCGTTAAAATTCAGGTAAAAAAAAAGTCGTATTTTACGGAATTTTTTTTACGACATTAACACGTCGTAGTTATCACCAGGGGATTGCATCACGTTAACAGCACTGTCTTCATTAGAATCCGCACTAGTCGACCGAGTCGAAGAGTCCTCAACCTGAAGCGGGCCTGCAGGTGATGCGCCGTTGCCCAAGAAACCTGTCACTCGTAAATGCGCCCAGTTCAAATGTGCCGTGAACTATGATTTCACACCTTCTGACAATTTGAGCACGAATACGAAACCAAAATACAGTCGGTGATGTGGCCTTTTAGATGTTTTAGCAAAGCCTCCCTTGTGTGGCACTCCTCTAAGCATGCTGGCACACTGAAAGCTTTCCAAACTCCTCGAAGCAAACCGAACTTACCTTTAGACGTTCGACGTCTTCTCAAAATATGCAACCTTATAGAGCATCATACGTAACAAACTAGAGACAGCATCCTTCGTCCACACACGGAAGAATTCGAGAGCTGAACACGTGCTCATCGAGTTGCGCAACCAGCAAGCGTGCTTGAACAGAAACTACAAATTCTGCAAGTAAACATCTTTTAGGGTGTGTATTTATGCCACCGTTACACTATCCTTGCCAAGCAAACAGGAGATTGATAATGAAATACCTGTCTAGAGTATCCAGTTGCTTTCTGTTCCGAATTTTCAGGTGCGCAAAAATCCGGGAATGCCACGAACGAACGAGGAGACGGGTGGGAAGGCGGGAAAATGAACCGAACGTCCGCTTCTTCCCGCGCTGTCCCAACCAACGTTGCTTTCTTTTGTCTATCCTTCTACCTCGTCGCATTGTTGCTCTACTGTTTGCTCTTAGTCTTTTTTTTTTTTTTTTTTATTTAAGGCTGTTACGTTCTGCATTGGCGCGGCTGGCGCGGACAAAGAAAGGAGGTGAAGGGGCGAGAGGAGGCTCTCTGGGTTCCCGCAGCTTCCGAAGGTCAAGCTTGGTGACCAATTAGCGATGCGCGTCTTTTCTTTCTGTTTTCTTGCTCCATGAAGTATTGCGTTTCCTTCTCGCTCTTTTTCGCTCGTTTACGGTGCATTTCAGGTAATTCCTCTTCACGGCGTATTTGCAGTTTTTATTAGCGTATAGCGCCGTAAATTTGACGGTTATTTTTTACAGTGTAGGTAAGAGCTGCATACAAGTAGCGACATTCTTTGATGCGCCAACTGCGTGGCAGTGCAGGTTTCAGTAAGCAAATGGCAGCTCACAGCAGAGAACTGAACGCCATTTTGTTCCAGCAGATTGAGCTTCGTCATTGATATTGGTGTGTCTTTACTTGTAAAAAGAAGTAGGAACGGACTTTAGTTCATACGATGGGTGCTTTTCATGGTCGGATGTGCGCGACGTCAGTGATCGGCGGAACCTTATCCGAGCTACGTCGATCTTCAGTCAACAGCCTGCTGACGACACGCTAGCGCACGGACAGAATGGTTCTCGAAACACCATCAATGAACTTTAGGTGACTGCCGGCTTGATTGACTGACCGTCTAATGCTCCCATGAGGATGAGAGTGGTGCGCACCTAGTGAAGCCACCAAACTGAAAAGTTGCAGACGGACAAGATGTCGTTCCTGGCGCCTCGAGACGCGAAAAGCGGCTGTTGTAACCATGCGTCAAAGACCGATTGCTACATCACCCAAGCATCAATAAGAATTATTCGAATATAGGACTACGCGCCGGAGGTGCTGGTGTCTACACCAGTACCGGTTCGAAAGCAAAAATATAAAACAGACGGCATTTTGCACGGGCGTTCGTCAACACTTTATTTTTGTTATTTACTTCGAATCCCTCATACGTGGAAGGCGACCACGTGCGGCGCATAGACCTACACTCCCAGCATTCTCCTTGATGCTCGTGTTATTAGCAATAGGGCTATTAGTACGTAAACTTCTATCCAAGTAGATCTTCTAGTGTTACGTAGAGAATCAATCAAAAAAATTGGATCAAACAAGGTAAAACGAAAGTCGCGAGAATCGTGCAGCAAACGTGAAAGTATACGTTTTGAGGCACGTTTTATAATATATAGCACTACATTCCTTCGTGGTGACACCACAGAGATTGCACTTAGTCAGCGGTTGTGTATGCTTGCAGCTCTGCATGGAGATATGGGGCACGATGCGGCGTCGCTTCTGCCAGCGTGTGCTGTTGTGCAGGTATTTATAGCAGACTGCAAAATGTTCTTGTGCCACGCACGATGTAGACATTTTAAGGCCTCATAAAACAAACAACACACTGAACTTGTATCTGTGGATGGCACGTATGCGGACCATTTGCAGAGAAAATTGCTGGTTTCAATTGTTAACGTTTGTTGCAAACTTTTTTTTTTCGCGCGATTGCGCGATCGAGGTCTCTGCACTGACACCAAGGGCCACGAAGCGCATTCGGACGACCACCACTCTGCCACTTCTCGGCTTAGTAGAATGAGTGCTTTGGGGAAATATTTCGCATAGTTTTGCAGTTGTCTCTGTAGCTTGAGAATGTCAGCTTGATGCAACTTCTTCCAATAACACAATGTAGCTCTTAAGAGTCATTTTTTCACGTTTAGGAATTAGATGAATGGAATGATAGAGGTCGGCCCTTACAGGATTTGGAATGAACCCAGTGACTCCACTCGTAGGAGTTCAAAGGAATGAAATTGTAAGAAACTCTAATTCCAAGGAATGGAGCTGGAATGGAATGGGGAGCGTACCCATTCCACAACACTGAAGCCAAGCCCCTAATTAACCTTCTAATCAGCCTTGCGAAGGATAAGAGGAATGCTCCTGGGTTAAATTTAACTCTAAAATGGCAGTTGCTCAGCACAAAATGTATGTGAAAAAGTATATAAAGATGAGCAGATACATTTTTGTCAAAGCGTTTTTTATTTGTATTTAAATACATTTTCGGTAAGTATTTTGCCCAAACCTGTCTAATATTTATTGACGAAAGTCATCTACTGATCCCACAACACCAAGTCAAGATATACTGAAACGACGAGTTCAAAAGCTTTCATATTAGGCTGGCTGAAGGAAACTGGCTGCAAAGAGTTGTTCATTTGTTCGTTATAGAGGCAGCCGGGCACACTTGGCCCAAGTATCGAAGAGTGCTTTCCTCTGTATCTTTCCACTCTCCGTTTTCGGAAGAGCTTCCACGAAGAAGACGCCTCCGTAGAGATGCTTGTACTCAGCACAGGTTCCTTCGGAGGGAGTAGAAAGTGCTTTTTAGAAAAAAAGCTGCGAACTGAAAAAGGTACAAACACTCTTAAAAGATGTCGTCAACTGTCTTCCAGTGTAAGTGGCGAGCACGCCTAATTGCAAAACCCTGAAGTGCAATTTTTACCGAAAATCTTATATGGCGCTTTAGATTCTCAATCACCCCCGGAAAATGTTTATCTGTATACATAGCTTGCATAAGACATTAGTCCGCTCTTCTTTCTAGATTTCAGAAGCGCCTCGTCAACGCACCGAAATATGCGCCTTTTCCCCCAATATCCTATTTGACCAGGTGACGGCATTGGCAACTATGTAATCTCATCAACAGTTTTTTTTCTCGACAACTGCCTCTACAGAGAGTATTATGATAGATCTGTTTGTTCTACTTCCACCAACTTGCTTGCGTTTTACCATTGTACAAGGGTCATGCGACATTAAACAAACTGCGAATTCATGTTCGGTAGAGATGAAATTAGAATCATAGCGTTAGTAATACACACACATGCTCGGAGTTTTCTTTCTTTCCAATAGACAGTTCGATATTTGAAGTTACTGATCTTCAATATGAGAAGCCAAAAAAGGGTTGCTGATAGACATAAAAAAGCTGAAAACGTAGGATACGTGTCATTTTAAGATTTGATCAGAATGTGACCCGTCCACCAAAGCTTTTAGACCCGCAAGTCAAAGAACTCACCACCTCTTCAATAAGCGCTAGGTGCATACTAGCTTATACCAGTGAGAGAGAAAAGGGGACACTTTTATTGTTCTTTGAGAATCAATTTGCGATATTAAAACATAGAGCCCAGAGATATCCATTTGGTTTATTTCATGAAGGGAATATGTTGCACACGTCTTAATTGAACCAATTAGAAAATACGCAAATTCTCATTTATTTCATAAGGATTTAGTCAAAATATAGATCTCCCTCGCATCTGAGAGATGAATACTTATGTATTTACTAGCCATTTCGCGAGAGGGTCTAGCCATTTCGCGAGAGGGTCCTTAAAATCACGAGAAAAATCGCAATGATATCTATTCAGGGAACATTTTTCATTTGGAAAATACTCTGCAATTTATTGTTGAACATCTTTAGACTGAATAAAGAATTTGAGATACCCGCAATGATATCCTTGATTTCTCTTTCCATTGCTCCAGCAACGTTCTTGATATCCTTCTTGGGCACGACAATGGCGGCCGGTGCTTCTCCGTAGACCGGGTGGGGCACACCCAGCACAGCCACCTCGGCGATACCGTCGTGTTTGGCGAGCAGCAATTCTTCGAGTTCTGTCGGAACTACCTGCTGGTCGAGGCACTTGATCATTTCTTTGATTCTTTCCACGAAGTGAACTCGGCCATCTGCATCGTAGTAGGCCCAATCGCCTGAAAGAATGCAGAGATCAGCTCTAGTCACCGACGGGATAAGAACGGCAGGGAGAAGTTCTGCTTGTTTCGGCTCCAGCGCAAGCTTCCTACTACAGCCACTAAATGGGCTACGCTTAGAGTTTCGGCACTCTGTGCCGTGATATTTTTGTGGGCACCGCCATTTTGGTGATTTGTACAAGGCACATGCAACTGCCAAACGTCATAATTCAAAAGTGCGACATCATTGGCATTAGATTCCCTGTTAAGAAGCTCATGTAATATTATTAAAAAGCTCAAACACCAACCAAGCCCTTCAATAGGGGCCCTACGTTTCGAAACCAAGTCGGCCTTTTCTTCTGGGGCGACTATACGGCTATTGCCGTTGAGGAGCAGTGCACTTTTCTTTTTCTTCTACGGTGGGTGTCTGGTCTTCTTCTACGGCTGTACCTTGTCAATAAAGAGACGAGGCCCGTTCAGATATGCGGATGGTAAAGCTCCGAGAGTCCGATTGATGTTCTGTGGCGTTATTTGAATATGCCAGGATTCGAGAAACAGTCTCAGGGATTTGTCTCAACGTCAATGATGCATGTGTTGTTAAAGTTAATGCGATGGTCCTTGACGTCGCAGTGCTCAGCGACCGCACCACGCTTACTATCAAACTTGCGTACGACTTTTTTGTGCTGACGGATTCTTTCTGTAAAGATCTTTGTTTCGCCGATGAATGTGGACGCGCAAACCCCGCAAGTAATCTTACATATAACGCCTTAGGCTCTGTCTTCAGCAGGGCGAACTTTTGGGCGTGGCATGAGTCGTCCAAACGGCGCACAGGTTTGTGCGCCGTTTGGATACTCTCTTTAGCCAGGACACGTGCCAGTGCCTAGCTTGTTCCGTTCATGTAGAGACACGGCCGGACTGGAAGCGCGCGCTCTCCTTCTCTTCTTACGGCCTTTGCAATTGGGGCAATCGCCACCTCCCGCCGCAATTCGCGGGGGGCGCTGTCACCTCACCCCCTGGACTACCCTTTGCCGTTTGCACAGAGCGCGTCTGACAGTGTATCTCAGCGCTGTCGCAACTTGCGGCCGAGATTTTATAGCCTTTGACACCTGATCTTTTCGTTTAGACCGTCAGTCCCTCTTTAATGCGCTTCTGATGAGCCCAAGACGGTTAATATTTGACGCACATCTCTGAGAGATTCGGGTGTAAAAAGTAGTAAGTAAAGACGGCGAATGAAATTGAGGAAAAACTATACTCGTCTTTACCTCCAGGACTTCTGTTGCAACTCAAGAACAGAGGAGACGGACCCCTTCTACGTGGAGGAACTTTAAATGATAATTAATTCGTACACTCTCGTGAAATATAAGCAGGCCCAATCTATTTATTGCCGTGGTCTTCATCATCATTTCATAGGCCGCACATGAAGTCGGTCAGCTGCTCTAGACGAGGGTGTAGTGGTCTGTAAAATTTTCGCACAGTGCATATTACAGCCTAAAGTGCTTCCTCGAGGGCTTGTGCACATATTCAGCTGATTTTTCGTTTCTGTCCGTGACCGCCTTTGCATGGTTAATCAGAAGTATTCTGAGGAACCGATGCCAAAACAACAACCTACGAAGCTCGAACACCCGCGCAAAGCAGCTCGAAGGGATTCTCCGAGCGGGGTGAAGTGGGGTGAGGTGGTTGCGCCCCCGGCGGCAAGCAAGTGAACTACATACGGAGAAAAAATGCCATTGACTCTCGGGCGATTGCAAAGGCCGTAAGAAGAAAAAAAGAGCGCGCGCTTCCAGTCCGGCCGTGGTAGGGAACACTGGTGCGCGAGGCTTGGCGGAAATTTGCACTTGACTGTTGCTGCACGTGCCGTTGGTCTCGGCCTACACAGCAGGCAACACAATGAATGAGCTGCTCGTGTAGCCATTCTTTTTTAAGGTGCAAACCCACCCTTGGTTAGTGTGATTCTGAACCAATAGATGGCGGTTGGATCGCCTTCCAGGCCTGTACATCAATGCGAGAAATTGTGCGTGGTGGCGCTTCGATACAGTGGGGTATATTTCTATGTCCTTAATTTGACATCCCTGGTCCCTGGCTTGTTCTTCTCTGCACGAGCTTTCTTTGGAGCGCGCACGGCTGCGCCAGTTCTCGTGCAAGGGGGCCACTTACCTACGCTCCGAGCTCACGTCTCCAGCAAATGTGGGCAGAAAAAAACGCGAAAATCATTCTGAGCCAAATGACGAGACACATGCATAACAAAACCACCGAAGCGTTGAAAAATATAAAATTGCCTGTGCGCCCCTATTGGATATTTCAGAGGCCCATTACACATACTTCAATGTGATCAGATTTATATGGTCACGAATGAAGGTGACGAGAGGACGAGCAGTGAACTGAAAAATAAAGGTTTTATCGGCGAACTTGTGACAAACAAAAAAAAGTAAAGAAAAAGCGTCGAGGCCGGCAGCAGAAACATGGCGGCGATTCGGCACCGTAACATAGAGCGAGAGCGAGACTGACTCGACAATGTCGCGGGCAGCTGCTTATCTACAGTGCGTCACTATCTCGAAAGTTCGGCAAAGAAAGTTCGAGCGTCACGTGCTCGGGGCGAGGATGAACTGGTACTTTCGAGAACAAGAAATCAGGGCGAAAGTTAAGTCTGGTGCAAGAATGAATTCGCTAATCTTCTAGGAGTCCGTGACCGAGCGTTGCTTTCTCGGCTCTGCGGGCGGCAACGAGACGGGCCGGCCCTTTTGTCGTGCATGTGTTTGGCTCTTCGTGGATTTCCAGGAAAACGTGATGACGTGATAGACATGGGTTTCCAAAATTCTAGCTTGAGAAATTAACTACCTAAAATATCAAAACAAATTAACCATTTTTTGGGCGGTCAGGTGTCTCATTTAGGTAGCTGGGTGTTTAGTTTGACCAAAACCACGAGGCTGGTAAACAAAAAATGACACTCAGGTTTAGATGTTGAGTTTGGAAAACCCAAAGCAGGACTGGTGCGGGAGTCATAATAAAAAAAATGCCGAGGTTAATAATTCACTCACATTAATAAATTATAATAATTAATTTTAATACGAATCCAGTGATAAATGCATGACTGGCCAGGCAAAGATTCTGGATCTGTGGATAGCTTTTGCACATAGTTTAAGCAATGTACAGTCTGTCACAAAAAAAAAAAAAAAATTACAGGATTTTTTTTTTACCGCAAGACTAAACTAGGCATTGCCAAACGCTCATTCTCCGCCCAAAGGTAGCGCTAGAGGTCAAAACCAGATGTCGAAGTTTTAGCCCGATCCGATACCTTACTCAAAAGTTATATAAGTGATTTTCTGAAAAGTTCAATGGGAAAATAACGGCCGACGTAGTTTTCGAATGCATGGGGCTCTATGGCACCAGAAACCGAAAACGGGCAAAAACGGACTCCATTTTGCCATTGAAATTTTCAGAAAATCACATAACTTTTGAATAAGGTGTCCGTTCGGGATAAAACTTTGGCATCTGGTTGTGACCTAGTGCTGCCTTTGGGCGGAGAATGAGCGTTAGGCGATGCATAGCTATTTTTTGCGGTAAAAAAAACTATTTTTTTGGTGACATCCTGTTCCAGTCTTCATTTGGTGATTTATGCGCGCAAGTAGTGGTGTGCATAAATAAAAACGATGCAAACGGGTAGAGTATGACATTGCATAAAATGCAGTGTAAGCACGCACATCGTACCCTGATTAAGACTGAAACAGCGCTACACTTTACGCTAGCGTTGAGCGTATCGAAAGTTAAGCGTGCATCAAAAGCTAAAGTTTGCACGCATATACTGCTCAGGCAGTAATGTTTGAATGTTCATAGTACTTTATTACCCTAAGATTTGGTGTAAGTTGTCTCTTGTTTGCTTACAACAGAAAGAAGGAAACATTCTAACTCTGTGTTAATAGAAAAACTCCACCCGCTGACCGCTACCAATCATCTCGTCGCCGATTATGAGTATTCACTGCATGCTAACGGTCGTGTGCTTAGAACGACATTTTCCACGTGATTTTATACAGTCGCAATTGTTTTTGACAAACAACAATGTTTACTCAGGCCAGCGGTCACATGCGAAGCTTATAAAATATATTGTATTGATTGTGGCACCCGTGTCCAGTTGCATAATTTTTTTTTTTTTTTTTTTACAATCCGCGAAATAGAATGCTCCTGGGTTACCTTAGTATGTAATGCATGTAGCACACAAAAAAGCACGGAATGAATCGCAGTGGGAAACGAGAACAATAATGATAAACAAGCGTCCGTGTAATCACGCGAAAACTGAGGGCCTTGCACATATTCAGAAGGTAGCTTTGTTTCACTTAATACATTACCAGTAGAGTATTTGATTTTATCGTGTGAGCGAAGCGGAACATAAAAGTGCGAGCATACTGCCCTGAACTACACTTCCAGTGAACAAACGCACCATCCAATGCATCGAGCTTGCTTTTATAGCCTTTTTGGTGCGCTCAAACCTTTGAAAAGATAATTATAATCAATTCTATTATTTCAATTATTTTATTAAGGTTTTTGTTGTTGTTGTCGTTGCTTTTTTTTTTTTGTGTCTCTTGCGTTCACTTTCCATTTTCCTGGTTATATAATATTTTCCGGTAGCCCGACAACTATAGTCTGTTTCATAAGTAAGAACCGCATAATCAAAGATGTAGAAAAAAAAAAAAAAAAGAACGCGAACACGCGAACACACATTAAAGCGCAATGTAACGGGGCATTCAGAATTAGCCGTTAGTTTTTTAGAGAGCAGGAGTTTCGTAGGGCGACTTTGTTACCCGTTGAAGATTATAAAAAGTGCTGTACTATCGGGGAAAAATGAAATGCGAACAGAAGAGCGCGTGGCTCGCGGTACAGGCTGCGCCGCCTGGAAGTGAACCTAGGGGCGAGGGTGCGCGGCCTACTTCGATGGGTTCACGCCCCTCGATTGGCGCTCCCCAGCTTCGGCAGTGCGCCTCTCAGTGCGCTGAAAGCTGTCACCGCTATCTTCGCCTGCTCGGCGAGTGCGGCGAGCTTCTTTGCACAGCACGCGCTGAGCCAGCAAAGATAGCGGTGATAGCTTTCAGCGCACTAAGAGGCGCACTGCCGAAGCTGGAGGAGCGCCAATCGATGAGCGTGAACACATCGGAGTAGGCCACACACCCTCGCCCCTAGGCTCACTTCCAGGCGGCGCAGCCTGTACCGCGAGCCACGCGCTCCTCTGTTCGCATTTCTTTTTCCCCCAATAGTACAACTGTCAGCTCGGTGTCTTTAACGTGCATTACGCAGTATATGTGGTACACGATCGCACGACGGTAGGATGCAGATGGGCGACTGAACCCAGGGTCCCTGCCAAAGCCCCTTGGTAAAAGCGTTTTTTACAAGTACCGCCAACCATTGTTGTGGAAACGCGCAAGACACGTGCCACGAGTGGGTGCTCCAGCGCCATTCTTTTTCAAGGGCCAGTCATTTTAGTGCTGCGCCGCCATTTGCCTCCAAGGGCGGCTCGAGAGACGGGCCTCGTGCACTGGCACGTTTGGGGTTACATGAAAGACCAGCGCAAACGGCACCGAGGGGATTTAGACCCTACAGGTTTTGCAGCGTGAGCTCCGTGCCCTGAAAGGAGCTCGCGCTCAAGCATTTCTCCACGTGCTCTGGTCTGCGGTGCCACAACATACTCGGTCAACGATCCCCCACCGCACTTGGTTTAGCTAAAGCCCCTTCATGTTTCAAGAGTAGCGCAAGTTTCGTCGATGCACGAGGCACGTGCAATCTGCAGCTCTTGGGAAGATCACGGCGGCACAGCGCAACGCTGAGCTAGATTTCAGACGCCATGAATCTCCCAGAAGTGGCGCGCGGCACGTGCCTCGAGCATTTCCACAACAATGAATGGCGCCATTTTTCCCAGGATGGAGGGGCTTTAGGTTTAGCCTGGGAGGTACACCAAATGAGCTACGCTTAGAGTATCGGCACTTGTTATCCCGATATTGTTGTGGGCGCCGCCATCTTGTTGGTTAGTAACAAATCAAACGCAACGGCTGATCGTCATGATTCAAAAGTGCGACTTCCTCAGCATTCGGTGTCAGGTAGCTCACGTAATATTGCTTTGCTTTTTCTCGAACTGTTTAAACATTTGTGGAGGACGGAAAAGCGTTTCCTGTGATTTCAGATAAAGTTTCAGATAACTTACAACCATCATTTTAAGCACCAAGATGTGTATGAAGCGTAGCTTATTTAGTAGCTCTAGTTTATCCCGACCATATATATGCACAGATAGAGAACGAACAGCTTAACCTCGCGCTCTTTGCGATGCTTCAGTGGCTTCATCAGCCCATAGCGTTTGCTCCGCTCTGAACTAAGTATCTCACAAGCCAAACCAACACAAATTGCTTAACATGCCCTATTAAAAAAAAAAAAAATGCGGGTTTATTTGGACTAACTGGAGATCTTTTGACGTGCAACCGAAATCTCAGATTGGCCTCCGTCGGATTATGGGCACCTCGGCCGATATTTAAATCCAAAAAATATAGATTCATGAGCCAGCGCGTTAGCTCGGAGACACCGAGACGATTTAATGTTTTGTGTTTTGTTTTAATATTATTGCTACTTAAGAGCCACCGAGGTGGTTTTTGAAACGAAATATAGTCGAACCATGCCGACAAGCATAGTTTGATTGCGAAAATGATTTTTTGCAAGTGATAAAAGCATTAAAACGTTTTCGCATACGTGGCGGAATCTGAAATGGCAGAATGCATTTCATGGCGCTTATTTCATTTGGATCGCGATCGGCATGTGAACCGACGCACAGTAGAACGCGCGAAAAGGAGCTGTGGTGCACCCGCAGTCTCGCGCTTGTTGTTCTGACATCTCTGGCTCGCTCACTGCGAACATCCAGGCATCTGACACCCCACTGATCTCTATGACAATTGCTGGATCGCGCTTCCCCGCTTGTTCGCTGCAGCGCAAGTGAAGCCACCGGGCTTCACTCGCTTGGGATACGATTTGCCGTTTTTGCTAGCCTTTGCTGCGGTTTTCCAGCGTGCTGACGACACGTTTTCTACTCGTTCGTCGTCATTCGCCGAAGAAGTTTTTTGAAGACTCTGTGTATTGTTGAGACTTGCCGTTGTGAACACGTGGAAAAGTTTACGAAAGTGCAGTGTCGCAGGAAAAAGGCACAACGCGTAGAAAGGAAGGGCTGGCGGCGTGTTCAAAGCATCCTTGGCACGCCGAAGTGCCGTGTCTCTGTGCCTTCGCACGCTTGGATACCGACCAAGAACCGACGCCGTGTGTATGTGTTCAGCGAGTGCAATGTGCGTGAAGCTGTTCATGCCTCTGGATCAGCGTCTTTTCCTCTCGCGGTTTAGGAACGAGCTTAATCCAGCGTCCACTAGCGACGGAAGATGGGGAGAAGGTACGTCTTTTTTTCGTCCTTAGACGATTTCCACAATACTGTGCACAACAGCTCCTCATCACTGATCAGTGCTGGCTTATTATCAACCCACTTAATTGCACTTGACGTTTGAGCGCGGCTCGCCTAATTGTAATTGGTCAACAGATTGCACACGACCATATCGGCCGCGCTTCAAAGATTTTCATTCTCGTCGTCTTGTACTTTTGCTTTCGAAAACCCCCCTGGTTCCACAACGTTGCCCTATTCGTGCTCCAACGGAATCTATTAGAGTAGATTTGGGACATAGCCATGGTTAATATAGTACATAAGAACACGTACAGATCTCCCCCTTTTATTGATAGCAACTCACCGGAACAGCTGGACGATCCAGAACTCCGTGGCCGATATATATAAATGATCTAAAGGCATCTACGCGCGACACACGTTCAGAACTTTGGCGCGGCGTCAATTCTTGACCGGTATCCAAGCGTGCGAAGGCACAAAGATGCGTCACTCGGCGTGCCAAGGAAGCTTTGATCACGCCGCGACACCGGCGACACGTTTTCGACGAGTTGTACCTTTTGACACGGCTTCACGCACATTGCACTCGCTAAACACATTCACACGGCGTCGGTTCTTGGTCGGTATCCAAGCGCGCGAAGGCACAGAGACACGGCACTTCGGCGTGCCAAGGATGCTTTGAACACGCCGCCAGCCCTTCCTTTCGACGCGTTGTGCCTTTTTCCTGCGACACTGCACTTTCGTAAACTTTTCCACGTGTTCACAACGGCAAGTCTCAACAATACACAGAGTCTTCAAAAAACTTCTTCGGCGAATGACGACGAACGAGTAGAAAACGTGTCGTCAGCACGCTGGAAAACGGCAGCAAAGGCTAGCAAAAACGGCAAATCGTATCCCAAGCGAGTGAGGCCCGGTGGCTTCACTTGCGGGAGCGGCAAGCGCGATCCAGCAATTGTCATTGAGATCAGTGTGACACCCTGACATCTGGCCCTTTTTCTGCCTTTCCCGTGGCGTTCCAAGCGGCACACGACGAAAAATGCACATCAAGCTCTTCTTGAACACGTGTCGCCATCTGTATTTTATAATAAGAAACTACAATTTGCCGTAACTGAAAGGGAAAAGTTTCAGGTCTTATAACATTATTAACGTGTAATATATCAATATGGAAGTTCTGGAAATTGTAATATCGAAGGATGCTTCATAATTTAATGTCTCGTTATTTCGATTAGTTGACGTGATTCCGTTTTTACAGCGCCATAAAAAAATACAATTTTAAACTTTATTTTTTATTTTAAAATATACATCATCTGTACAGTTCGTTGCTTACTTTTTTTACTTTATTACATCCAACCGAACGCTCACGTAAAACATCGTGGACAACGGAACGTTATAACTCGAGAAATAATTTTTTCAATATTAGAGACTCTGGTCTATTAAAAGCTAGATAATTAACTAACCACTTAAAATAATCGTAATATCGAGACATTAAAGTATCGTTGAAAAACAGCTCTTTAATTTGACATTAACTTTATAAATGTAAGATACATAGAAAGAAAGTGATAAGACATCAAAAAAGCATGAAAACGTCATGCACGGTGGGGTTGCACCTTAAGGTCAAAAATGACGGTTTGTTCCTCCTTTCTTCTGACCTCTTCCGATCAGCAGATGATCCTTGCCCTGGTTAAGAGTGTCCTGACCACCGACGCCTTGTGATTGGCTTTGTGTTTTACTTTTAAGTCATGTAATATTGCTTTGCTATGTCGTAAATTGTTTAAACATTTTTGGATGACGGAGAAGCGTTTCCTGTGATTTCAAATAAAGCTTGAGATAACCTGCCACCATGATTTTAACCACTAACAAAGGTAAGTGTCGTTACCCTGAAACGTAGGTTATCTAGCGGGTCTACTTCATACCTTTTTTATAATTAAATTTTTTTAGACAGTACAGATTGTCTGCAGCATAAAGGCAAAAAACCAGATGGACTGACCAGGCCTCGATAACGGAAAAGTTACTGTCGATAACGGAACAAAATATCAAAAACGCTGTGATCAAATCATATTTTTCTGCATTAACAACAGTATTACAACAAATGAAAAGAAAAAAAAATGCGAATAACAAGTCGCAGATGAACAATTCATACCAAACAGTCACTTCAGTTTCAATTGGATATTATGTTTATGGTTCTATTTTTATTAAGGTGTCTTTCAGTATTCATTTACATTTGTTTATTGAAGTACTGGTGCGATCAGTTTTTGAAGGTCACTACACCTGTTTAAATAGTTCGGGATTTGATACACCAGTGTTTGTGTGGCTATGTTTGTCTTAAGTTTGGGAAGTATGTACATATCATGCCGTGTGTCATAATGATGGCCTGGTAGGATGCAAAATGAAAGATGCGTTTGTTGCGGAAGTCTCCAGCCCTGAAAAATGTAGATTGCAAGTCTACATGCGTACAGTTGGTAAACATTTCATATTTTATGATGTTTAAAGAGGGGGGAGGTATGTGCGTCAGTCAGAATTCAGTATTATACGTACGGCATTGTACGTATAATACTGTCTCGTGAGCCTCTATCGTGGACACGCAGCCAAAGAAGGACGAAATGCAACGAACGCGTGCTGAGGTTGGGTATTCGAAAGAGATGCCTTGCCGTTCTCAAATTGTTAGTGACTTTTACCGAAAAGTGACGGCCTTAACAGTACGTGGTAATAATCGACGGAAGACTCATTTTTATTGGAAGTGGTGCGAAACCGACCCCGAGTTCATTAAGGGAAATACTTACCAGACCGACACCATCCCTCGCTGTCTCTGAACTGGGCAGTTTCCAGAGGACGCTTGTAATAGCCTCGAGATGCCGTGGGTGACCGGTAGCAGAGCTCGCCAGGCTCATTCGGTCCCAGTGATTCACCATTGGTCACGTTTACGACCTAAAGAAAGAATTGCCACTTTAAAAAAAAAAAAAATATTTGAAACAAGTGGGGTGCAAACTAAGAGGATATTCAGATGTCAATCGAATGTTTCCGTGATCCCAACGTTCCGGACGTGCCGCGAACCAAGCTTTTGGACTAATCTTTCAATTTCTGTACTGTGTTTTTTTTCTTTGGGGGGGCGGGGGGGGGGGGGGGGGGGGGGTTGGTATATGCGCTGACGGTGGAGTGGGGTGAGAACGCGTATTCAAGGTTCGCAGCGTCGCCGAGGGGTGGCGCCACGGCCGCTCTGGCTCTGGAAACTGGCTAGGAAATACCTCCTGCAAGCGTCGACAGATGGCGGCACGGTGCATATTTCGAGAGGATAGGACGCATAGCAACCAGTGCTCAAACACCGACGACCAGTTCGCTCTTTCCATTTTTCCTTCGCTTCCTCCAATCCCTCCTTCTACCCTGTCCACCGTTGCCTGTTTCCTCTCTTTCCCATGGTGAGGAGGATTTTCACCCTTCCGGAGTCTCGAGTCTGATCGTGGGCCTTTAATTTCAGAGGGGTCTCGGGGATCTTTTCGACGGCGACGATGTTAAGAACTAAATCCATGCGTACAACATTATTTATTTTGGTGTGTTTCTGACGCAGCGTTTAGCTATGCCAGCTAAACGCTGACGCCCCCCCCCCCCCCCCTTCCCCCGAGGTGACTACTACATAGACCCCCTGCCGCCGGTGGGAGACATTAACCACTGCTTAGCAACGGGGTCGGTGTAAGCCGTGACGTCACAACTAGACGCCGAAGATCGCCGGCGACGTCCTCCTTCGCCAATTTTGGAACCGCACAGCGAGGGACGACAGGTGTATCACTGGGACGCGTGTCAACCCTCCCCGTCCTCCCGTTCACGCCGCATCGTGGCGACATTCTGCGCGTGGCTTATTACAAAAATATTAACCAATCTTTTGGGCCAGACGTGCACGCCGCCTAGCGGCATCCCGCCGGCGGTCCAACTACGCCATAGCCCCGCTGTCCCCCACTGCACCTCGGTTGTAAGGTGTTACGTCACACGGCCGGCGTGCTAGTGCGCGCTTTGGACGCCCTCGGAAGCTCATGCAGCCGGCTTTAGAGGCATGTGAACGCATGCGTGCTGCACGTTGCGTTCTTCGGCTTGCCACGCCGTTCATGACGAGCAGTAGTGTTACCATATGTCACCGGGCAGTAAGCGCACGGTGTCGTCGCCCCTGTATGCACATGAATGCACAACAAGGAAATGGCTCGGTCGGTTTTACGCATCGCGCGGATGTCCTTTATGCAAACGCTGAGTGACCTGATCTGCTTGCACCAGGGAGAACAAAAGTTTCGGGAATGTTCACCCAGCGGAAAGCGCTGAGACGCTGCATTCACGATGTTTTGTTATATAATATCACTTCGCGAAATGCTTACGCATTTCTTCGAGAATCAGCGTGATGACAGCAGCGATTTCGGCCCATTTTGTTTCTCATTTGGCGGAAAATTTGTTTTTAAGCTTTTTGAAATTTTTATTCAAGAAAGCCTCATATATCTGGCCTTAAGACACGATACAAAATGTTCTATCTGCATGTATTACAGTCACAAGTCAATGCATCCTAAGAATCAGAATTACAGGCTCCGCTAAGAAGACAAATAAACCCCCCCCCCCCCCCCCAAAAAAAAAAAAAAAGAAATTTCGTTACCTTGATTTCGCTCATGAGAACAGGATACCCAATGTCAGTGTAAGAGACGACATCCTTCGGCGGGGCACATACAAAGCCGTTTGATTCTGTCATTCCGTAGAACAACCTCAGACTTCGAAGGTTTTCAAAAACGCTCATGGTTAGTTCCGCGAGCTGCTTTGAGAGCGCGCCGCCCCCGACGCCGACTTCCTGCACAGTGATGAGTCTTCTACCCGTGGAGTGAACGTAATGCACCAATTTCTCAAGACGCCCTGGAAAGCCAACAAGAAGAGTTACCTACAAGAAAGGAGACGAGATAGGCTTCATTAGACGGCACCTCAATGTGCAAGCGCGAGTAAGACGAACGTGAACGACCTGCCATGCTTACTTGGCGCATCTGCTAGTGCTAAAGAAGACCTTCTCCAAACTAAGGCTTGGCCTACAAGTTTAGATACAATTCTTTAAATTATTAAACAAGCCGCAAGGAACATAATCGGAATTGCGGGATCTATACTCATCGCAAACAGCAATGCAATATTATGTGTGGGTGTATTTTCTCCAATCTGCATGATGAACTTTTCTGAGAGAGATTTTGAAAAGGTATTTGCTAAATATAAATAAATAAGGAATAAATTTACGAGAAAAACTGTACGCGACGGTTTTGACAATACTCTGTCCACCAACTCATTTTCCTATTAAAAAGAAAAAGGCGAGACGGCTTCAGTCCTGTGTTCCTTGCTTTGAAGTAGCTTAGTATTAAATTCTTCTACTTTTAAAGTTTTCCTATAAATGTACCGCTTTCGCTGTTTTAACTTAAGTTGCATTAGCCCCAGCAGTCAATAAATAGAAGCATAGTTCGCGTGCCCCCTCACCTTGAATTTGTCGATCATATCGGCGTACCGGTTTATCCCTAAGGTATGAGGGACAACTACGCAGATTGTTCCAGCCAAAGCCGTGAGGATACTCCATAGCCCTGAGACGTGAGCCAGTTGGTTCCATGCCAGCGTGACATCTCCGTCGGTTCTAGTGCCGCATTTCCTGCAAGGGTTCATTCAGAAGCCCGTCCCAATGACTTAAGGGGAGGGAAAAGAGACAATGTTTAGAAACATTTCAATTTTAAGACCCTTGAATAGTATTCTAAATGAGTGAACGATGCGTATGTGTCTACTTCTTCATGAGGCATGGGGTGTGCACTGATCGTGATCTACAGAGGGTGCTAAGGTACGGAAGTCCAGCAGTTCGTAATATTTATGGGTGTCTACAATTGATTTTAGTGTTGTAAAACTAGCCCGAAAATCGCAATCGATGACTCGGTCACCTGCGAACATGTCCATCGTCGACAATTTTACAAAATGTGCGACGACAGTACTTAGTGCAGGTTATTGGGGTAAATGGTTATGACTGTAATGAAAATGAAGCAACGAAAGTTAGTGCCTCTATTTTCGCCTTTATTGCTTTTTTTTAGAAATTACGATTACCTATCCCAAGTTACCTAATTAGAATTTACGTTAGCGATCATCTAGTAATATATATGTTCATTAACAACCTATACAAAACAGAAAAAAAGCAAGATCTCCAAGTATGATTTTTTAACTAAAACGTGACACGCGATAGGATGTAGATTGTCGGTACAGACCTTTTATTGTGTGTAAGAAGACACGTGTTCCTAGGGCGACAAATAAAGTATCGGATAGAGGCTCAAAAAATAAAAAAAAGGAGGGTACAACCTGCGTAAGTCAGGCTTCCTTGGCATTGATGGACACTGAGGTAGAATTTTTATATCAGGAAATATCGCCCATGGAATTGTATAACCAATAGCACCTAATAGACCGATCTCACTAAGCGTTTGGCGCATGCGTAAAGCCGCCATAACTTTAGTTCACAGGAGGCAGACGGCCGTGCACGCGAGAGCTCGTGCCTTCTCGTGCTCTATACACGCGCAGAGGTCAAGCTTGGTTCTCGCGCGTACAGACAGACTAAAGTTCCCTCGATGCATTGTTGCAGCGGTGGCGTAGTCAAACTGGCTGGTGAGATCGGTCTATTCGGTGATGCGCAGGCGTCATTTCATCTTGATTATAGTATAAAGCTCTGTGTTCTTGAATGTTTTTTTTTTTTTTGCGGCTTATCCACAAAAAGTTTTCAGTTATTAGTGAGCCCTTGTATCGCGCGCTTCTTTTTTTCGTTCGTGTAACATTCACGCTGTTTCAAGATGAACCCACGCAAATTAGCCCAGTTATCCTGTCTCATAAAATACACATATGAACATTTCTTGTAAGTGTTTAAGCAGCAGCTTAGAAATTTGGAGATTGCATCATGCTTATGGTCATCTTAACAACAACAACAAAATGGCAACGACATTATAACTACAGGTGTGCTTAGTACATACGCGGTCGTATAAAATGAAGCTACGAAGTTGTAGTGCGTGATTTCGACGGGCTTGGGAAGTCCCGTGGTGCCCGACGTGTATGCCAGGGCCATCAGGGTGCGCTCCGGGTCCGGTACGGGGATCTCTTGGAACTCCAATTCCTTCCAACGAGAAAACGTGGAGGTGGAGACGAATCCTGCGGCCTCTCCCATCACAAAGAGACCCTGCAATATGGACACAATCCTTTAGAATAAAGACTTTTATGTATTAGTCCCGAGTTTATTAGTGCTATAGTCACGAATGGCGAGGGGACGAAACAGAGGGTAACTGAGGAAACTGAAAAGTTTAATGGATCGAACTTGTGCCCAAAATAAAAAGGAAACAGAAAATAACAACAGGGCGTCGCGTGCGTTGAAGTCGGCGTAACAGCAGGATCGAACGCTAGGGCGAGACTTAGTGCGGCTTGCCACGCGAAGCCCCTTTTATACGCGCGTGGGCTTCTGGAACAATCGACGCATAAGTTTCGGGCATAGAACTTTCTAACCTCGAATCAGCAACACGGTTCTCGAATTTACCTTCGTCTCACCCTGCGATGGACTAAAGGCAAAAACTACGGACGGCCAGATCCAATCACGAGTCACTTAGAAATTGCGTGATATTGCGCTTTGGTGCATGTATGAGCGCCCGCGTCTTGAATCACTGATGGGGATAAGTGGACAGTGGTTGGAATCAAATAGCAGTGAGTGACTCAACAATTTTACATTGCGAAAAAAGCCACAACGTACAGACTGTTTTCAGTGTCGAAGTTATAGAAATGATGCAGCGTTTTAGGGTTTGGTGCATTATTCGTCCACCCCTAGTCAATGATATGCATGCCATAGTTTAGCGTGGAACATGATTGAACCAGGCGGCCCGTGGCTTTGGCCTTTAGTCCATCGTAGGATGAGACAAAGTATAAAGCATCACATTACAGAGTCAACAAAAAAGTGTATCCGAGGCCAGGAATCGGACCTTGGCTCTTGGCGTGGAAGCAAGCGCGATAACCGTTAGGCCACGAGCGCGCTGCCTGCTTGGTGAGCTGCGCGTGCGGCAATATATCGGCCAACGAAGCAGAGGCTTTAAACAGCCATCTTTTTCTCCCACTTTTTACCAACATTTTTAAGACGTATGCGCGTTCACTTTTCTGCACGACATGCTGACTGCCAATCACGGTGAATAACGGAACGATCATAACAAATGATGAAGCTAAGAATACCATCCAATCAAAATCTCCCTGCGCACATTGCGTTTTGTGGCCTATAGTAACACCAAAAGGCCTCCGCATGGTCACCTCTCACTCTATGAAACGTCATGAGAGTCGGATCGCGCTAATTCAGCTATTGGGCCCGAGCCCGACCTTGGACGCGCTGATTGGACACGAGCCCCTGCCGAACACTGACACAGCACTCGTGGCCAATCTCACGCCTCGATCGATCTGACTGTGATGACGCCTGCGGAGACCTTCTGTCTAGGTGGTGTTGCCTATTGTCGCTGACTGCTTGAGAAAGGCAGGATCTGGCTCTTCACGTTCGCGCTTCCTGTTTCATGATTCGTTCTCGTCGTCCTCATTGCCTAATGCCTCAATTTGATTGGCTCTGGAGCGATAAGATGTTAGGGTCTCGCCACGCCGTGCGTTTTCAAAGCTGTCAGGGAGAACGACTGAGTTTCAAGTTTCGACAGGCAACGATCGGAAACCTGCGTATTCCGCAGGAATGTGACCGCGCAGGCTTTACTGAATGGAGAAGATTCATGCGCGAACAAACCCAACATACAAAAAAAAAAAAAGAAAAAAGAAGCTACAACGACATTTGAGATTGCTAACGTGTAGGCATGCGAAATCATTGGTGTACGTAGCGTATTCCTTCAAGCTGCGCGCCGCGCTCAGCCCGGCTGGGCGACCTCTGCGTAGGCTGCCCAGGCGGGCTCTGTGGCCGGCATAGAGGTCATACATACTAACTCTAAAGGAAAAGGTCCGCCATTTTTCCATGCATTCTGGCTGCCGCAAGCGGCGGATCATGCAGGCAGACCTTCTGGGTCCCAAACACGGTTACATCATCAGAGCAGTTTCGTGAACTTCAACAATTCACGAACTTACCGGTGGAAAGATATTCACGTTCCTTTCGAAGCTTTCTTTTTGAAAAGCGCGCAGATGTACGGCCTCGCGTTAACGCTAAACTAAACCATATACCCGGCTTCGCCAGTGGGGCGCGGCTGGGCGCGGTTGAGGAATACGAAACTGCGCAACCACCAGATTTCCGAGATTTCGACAGAAGGGAAGTTAATGCAGCGTAATGAGTTTATTGCTTTTTATAAGCGTTAGAATAGCTCATAATTTAGTTTACAACGTTAAATTATCACTGTTTATATTGCTAAGAGTTTTCACTCTTCGCGTTACCATGGCAACGTTGCTTTCTTTCTCTCGTGTTCTGTCGCTCTCTTTTGCGTTCGTTCACTCGGGACCCAGGATGTCGGCGCACGGGATTTGCCACTCCTCCTCACCCACCTTTACCCCCCTGGCGGCCGGCCGCTCTCCAGAGCCCGGCCATCTTCTCCCTCTTACCGGTGGCCGGCTCGCTGCGCCATGGAGAGGGCTTCTTTGTAAGGTGGCGTTCCTTGGAACTATGCCGGGCGCCAGCTAATGGGAGTTTTCCATCTATTCGCTGCTACAGCTCCATCGGGCACGGGAATTTAGGTGCCGTGAGGCGCAGCTTCAAAAGCTGATAACGCCCGTTCGCTCCATGGGACAGGTTATGCTTTGGCATAAAAGAAGTGTGGCGACCTTCATATTCAAGGTTCTATAGAGCGACACGTCGTTTACAAAAGAGTCAGCGTTTGCCCACACCAGGTGTGACCACGCCGACGTGTTTAATGCGACTCGACAAGACAGCGCGAAGGGTAAAGAGGAAAAAAAAAAGTTTTCGAGTGCGCGTGTCGTGTTCTCGGCAGTGCGGGGCGTCGCCCATTTGTACGTAGAAACTATATTTGGGTGTCGCGAAGCGACTGCGCATGCGCCGTGCCGACAACAGCGCCACCGCAGAAGCGCGACGTCATGGCTGCACATTGGCGTATAATGCATAAAACAGTATTTGAGAAGCAATCGGTTAAAAATCGCATTAAAAAAAATAAACGTCACGTGACGTTTGGCGTCAAAGCGTGATGTAACGGGACACCGTGACTTTACGTGACCTGACGTCACGTGATGTTGTCACGTGACGTCACGGTTTCGCGTGACACCCTTACCTCACGTGACATCAGGGTGTTGGATCAAGGTGTCACGTAAGGTGCCGTCAGATGAGAGCGTCACTTTGACATCACCCGACGTGGTCACAATAGATCCGGCGTAAAGTCGGGGTGTCACATGGCATAGCGTAATGTGACCTGACGTCAGGTCACACAACGGCTTGATATTGAACGTGCTTACATACCCTGCGATAAGCTGCGCACGGGCGGACGGCCCAAGGACGGGCAAAGTGAAGGGATCAGGTGGTTCCGTTATTAAACATTACCTGCTCTAAAGTAGCTTGGTTGTTCAGTATAGTAAGGCGCCACGAAAATAAGGAAGAGCTATGGGCCGAACGTGGGTTAGGCACACACGAAACCCGTTCTCTCATCTAAACTCTGGACAACCAAAAGTCGCGGATATTCTTCTTGCGGTGGTAGTGAAAAAGAAATGCGGACTCAAATCGGTTTCTGCTTTGAACGTGACCGGAGATAAAGGTTCTAACTGGTCAATAAAAAAAAAAAGAAAAAAGAAAAAAGAAAAAACACGGGAAAAAGCAGCAGGAGCCGGAATCTTGGCCTCGCCGCACACGGGATACTGCGACCGTCGTGAGACTCAATCAGCGGATCAGTCAGCATGGAATCTGGAAAGACGGCCTATTTAGGTCAATCAAAGGTGGTGTTGACGCAGGCCTGTTGCGAGCCATGTGTTATTAAACGCCGACGTTCAACCTCTGTCTTCTGCAAGGAAGATGATCCTGTTAGCTTCATCCTTTCTCGAACTGCAAGGGGAGCCGTGTTGGCGCAAGTTCAAAGGTGGACAGGACATGGGAAAGGAGGGAATGAGAACGAATGAAAGGCGTGCTTCGTTAAGTTCGCGCTTTTCGCTTCGAAACTCGTTTTTCGGCATACTTATCGGTTAATACCGCAACCTCAATAGAGAGTTTTAGGGAACCGTGTTAGCACATCCGATACAGAACAATGGGCCCTCCGGTACGAATCGCTTATGTGCGAGTCTTCTGCGGTATCATATGAGCAGTTCGTACCGGAGGGCCCATTGTACCGTATCGTATGTGCGAAAACGGTTCTCTAAAACTCCCTATTAGCTGCGGAACGGTAATACGATGCTCGGAACCCGCCCCGCCTCAGTTTCTTATCGTAGACTTTCACTATACTTCTGCGTTCACTGAAACGTTCCAGAGGACATGGTTCAAGGGTTAGTTTCCGAACCATACCGTGGTTGCAAAATCGATGGCCACAAAATAGCGGCACTTTGTCACCGAATCTAATCGGGCGACCAATCCTGGAAGACCATGTTAGCCAGAGGGCGAACGGCCGGCATCCTCCTTTCCAAAATAAAATAAAGACGCCCCTTAGCTTCCAAGAGATCGGAAATCCTTAAGGTCAGTCGCTCGTTTGCACCTTTCACTCACTTCTAGTAGGATGCGATCGACGAGCGGGAAGCTTATCTCAATCACACTACGCGGAGCCTCAATTTTACGCAAACTTCGTACCTAAAAGTCTACACACTGCCTAAATAGGGCTGGAGTTATGTTACAGAAATAATAAAACTTGTTTTGGGGTTGGGGAGATATACCGTATTTTCCGGGCTATAGTCCGCG
Organism: Ixodes scapularis; assembly: GCF_016920785.2. Lineage (NCBI taxonomy): Eukaryota > Metazoa > Arthropoda > Arachnida > Ixodida > Ixodidae > Ixodes > Ixodes scapularis. Next base: position 47,230,271 of record NW_024609857.1, on the reverse strand, counting down.
GACTATACATGTTTAAAAGTTGAAATTTCTGGCTGTACGGACAATCTACGCGTGCGGACTATACAGGAATTATGTTTTTCAATATCGCTGATTATGACGAGACGGGACGGATTTTGTGAATAAAAGAGCATGTTATTCATAATTTATGTATATTATAGGCTTTTTTTGAGAGCAAAGAAAACATACATATGTCAAGGTGTGCCGCGTATGAGAAGAATTTCGTGTCGACTAAGCACCAGGTGCGGACTATGCACTGGGTGCAGACTATGCAGCGGGTGCGGACTATCTAAGCAAAAACTTTCATTTTTGACCCCAAATTTGAATCTGCGGACTATACACCGGGTGCGGACTATAGTCCGGAAAATACGGTATATACTCTATAAAGGAGCACCATCCTTGAAACAATTTTGAAGGTCGACGTGCAGGCAGCGCTTTCTACCAGGCAGAAATCCGCAATGTCCCTCTTCATTGCTCCTAGCCCTCATTCATCATTCCTTCTCCTCGCCCGAAAGGAGAGGGCATACAAAAGTGCCCCTTCCCTCCCCCTTGCAGAGGGGATGAGAGGATTCGTCCTTTCTGGGAAGAAAAGAAGGCATCGCGTGCCGGTTTTCGCCTTTCTGTTTGCGCCTCGGTCTAAACAATTTACGTTTCTCTATTTTCGTTTTATAAATTGACATATTAACGTAATTCTTAGTCATATGATTCAGAGATTAGTTTCACAAACATACCTTGAATGGCGTCACGGCATCCACATTCTTAACTTTCTGGACGAACTTTTGTTCTGTCAAAATGTGCACAACATCGGCCTCCTTTACTTGGTAATGGAGTTCTCCTGAAACAGAAAGCATGTTAGTATTTAGACTAGAGCAAAAGGTGTTTTACTCTATACCCTGTAGCTGACGTGCTACGAGCACAACACAGTGCGTGGTTGGTAATTGGGGATATTATTAGATGCCGGGATCATGAACGATTATAAGTTGATGCGGGATGGCTTACGGTGTAGCGCAAGAATTTCAACGTTCACTGAGCTGATTTCTGATTTTGCTTTTCTACTCGCATAAACACTTCCCTCAAACGCCTTTTCTCGGTGAAAGAAAACCGACGTGCAGTGCTTCTTATGTCCGAGCTGTTCTCTAAATATTTGTTCAAAGCGGACAAACTGATCCACCGTAGATCGTCTCGGACAAAGAACACTGATATTTGTGGGCATATATTCTCTTCATAACATGCAGATTAAGAAATTGCTAACCGGTGTCTCTTTGGTTTTCCTCAGGCTTCCGTATACCCGCTCCCTAACTCTAACTATGTACAAAATAATTTGTGCATAGTCTATACACTGCTCGATGTAGCTCTTGTAAAACTTGCTTGTCAGAGACTAAATGTCATGATAATTTGTGTCTGGAGTATATCTCTGGATAAAATTACATAAACATTATTTTTATATAGGGTGTCCCAAGTCACCATGGCCCGGTCTAAAATGGACCGTAAAAATCGACACCTGCCCGTTGCAACGTTGGAATCTAAACTTTTCGTCAGGGATCTACGCTTCGTAATTTTACAAGAAAAAACCGACCTGTGAAATACACCTTTGACGAAAAGTTTAGATTGGGACGTGCATGCGTCGATTTTTAGGGTGAATTTTAGATCGAGCCTGGTGACTTGGGACACCCTATACATATACTAAAGACCCGTTCACGCACTTGCAACCGAGTAGAACCGAACAAGACAAGACCGGTTTCCAAGCCTCTCGCGACGGCTAAGGACAAGCTCCCCAGCAGCGCATTCGGTCCTACGCCACCGCAAGAAGCCTAAAAACCGGTCTTGTCTCGGTCGGTACTACTCGGTTGCAAGTGTGTGAACGGTCCCTAAAGCTCTCCCTAGGAACTGATGGCTGGGTTCACATAGACATTGCTCTGCAACCTCCTCGACTCAGATGAAGAAAAGTAATACGAAAAGCTTTTTTTTAAGTAAAGTCAAATTATTTTTTATATCAAGTAATTAAGTAAGCAAATTTGTTTTTTCTCTGACCGGGGATAACCCTAATTGCAATCCACTATTTGTTTTCAGTAGCATAAAAATAACTGAATATGCACGGCATTACCAGGGCTAGTATAACATCCCCCGTCATAACTACTGGGTGTATCCCGAGGAGTGGCCAGGCTCTTCAAATCAACCGCGAAATGCGGTTCCTTAACTATCGCGCTACAACTTTGTGCAGCGTTGCCCACAGATGGTGCTTTTTTTTTTTTTTGTTGTAAAATTTGTAAAGAGCGAACTTTCAAACAATAAGGCGCTGTTTCGCACGGGAGTCAAGAGATGGCGCAAGCGGTCGCGAAGCCAACTGCGCCAATGAACGAGCATACGGCGCCGAGAACCGGCGTCCTTAGTAGACAGTCTTTTCGGCTCGAAACCGGAGCGCGTTCCGCAAGCGGCGACAGTCGCAGAAACAAAAAAAAAAAAAAAAGCACGGTAACAACAAGGAACTGCAAAGCAGACGACATCGGTAGCCCGAAAAAAATCAGTCGAAATATCCCGACAGACCTTTTTTCTAATCGATTATGTGTCCATTCAATAAGCTTCATCAGTAAGGATGATAAAATAATGCATTGGCAACTGATATCAGAAAAGCTCGCGCCGCTTTTGAGTTGAAAAGATCGTCTGCTAATGACGTCGGCTCTCGGCGCCATATGCTCGTTCGTTGGCGCAGTTGGCATCGCGACCGCTTGCGCCATCTCTTGGCTCCCGTGCGAAACGGCGCCGTATTGTTTAAAGACCTTCGGCTTCGCCACATTTCCATAGGAGCTAAGCCTTTTTCTTTCTTTACTTTTTCCTCGGGTGAAACTGCTCTTTGCAAATTTTACAAAAAAAAATAAAAGAATGCACCATCTGTGGGTAAAGTTGCACAAAGTCGTAGCGCGATAGGTTAACAAACCGAATTTAGCGGTCGATTCAAAGAGCCTGGCCACTTCTTATACACCCAGTACATTTGTATTTGGGAACAAAGTCACTGGATTGGTTCTTGCTCCGAAACTAAAATTACGCTTAGCACACATGTGAATCTAACGTTTCGAGAATAGTTGTTGCCAGATATGATTGGAGCTCTGCGCGCTTTGCCGGCAAGCATACATGTACTGGAGGGCTCCATGGCGAGCACAATGATCGATGATTGTCCGCGCGTTTACTATTCAGCGAAACATGCCAGTAACCGCGCTCGCCAGAGGGCTAAAAAACAGCTATAGATAGAAAGCGTGCAACGTAACGATTACGTAACAAACGTAGATAGCGCGAAGGGCAGACAAGGACAAGGACACAAAAGCGTGACTAGTGCTAGCTAACTCACAACTGTCGTTTTAATTCAATTTCTTTTAATCGCATTAAAACGACACTTGTGAGTTAGCGCTAGTAACGCATTTTCGTGTTCAAATCCTTGCCTGTCCTTCGCGCTATTCATGTCACTAACGAATGTAGCCTGCGACACGGCACGGAGTACAAAGATAGTCAAGCTGGGCACTTAGGAGGGCACATAATATATTTCAGGCGAAGCGTAATCTGATGCTGGACACGAGCTGTTTAGCTTTTTCCGCGCCCTGTGTGAGAATGTCTCAGGATAAAAACTAAGGGAAATTATTTTTGTGTAAAACATACTTTCCGTTAGAGAGGTCGTCGCCAAGACGATCACTGCTCCGGCGAAAACACACCCGAACGTGGCGATGTAGTTCTCGATGCTATTTTCCAAGTGCACACACACGTGATCGCCTGGTTGGATGCCGTGGGCTTGGAACCCTGCAGCGTAGCGCTGCATTTGAGTCAGGCATTCGGCCCGTGTCAAAGCATGTGAATCGTCAACCTGCAGAAAAATGAATGTATAAGACATTTTTTAAATATATCCTCGGACTCTATAAAGAAAGTGTTTTTCGGTATGAGACCGTGGCTAAGCTATAGACGAAAAAAAAACAACAGCTGTTTCTTTTCAGAGTGAAATATATATATATATATATATATATATATATATATATATATTATCAAAGGAGTCAAAGTGTACTTTAAGTTGTGAACAATAATCTTCCAAATACAACACGAGACAGGTAAAATCAGGTCAGATTCTCCCTTAGCTCAGCGTTAATTAGTCCTAAAGTATGCGTGTACAGAGGCTGGGACGGATGCATAATCTGTAAAATATTTATACAAGTACCAATTAGAGGTTAATTGATGCGCCACCATGCGAACAATGCCACATTTGACTCTCACGTGGGCTTATTATGTATTACAGCTAACACCATAGCCATAGAGTCTAAGTGCGCGTTTTTGTTATGTGAAATAGGCCGGACAGTAACCCATACCTTTCGGCCACCTCGTTCCTCTGATTACTATGTTGGTTTTATAAAACATTGAGGTTGGGTTTATTTAATTAGTATATATATGTGAACCATACATTATTCGTTGGTAATAAAAACGATATACATCGCGAAGTACAAGCCATGCCCTCAGAACGGGTTAAGCAAAGTGCAAGCAGGTTCTGCCATCGAATTTTCACTCAACATTTTATTGTTTAAATTTCTTCTATGCCCATAAAGAACAATGACGACATCAATGAAATCAAATGGGATGAAATCAAAACGCCTGTATTATGAGCGAACGTCAACGAATAATATGCATTTTTATGCGTGTATTTGTGAATCGGGTTCGCTCTTATAAAGAACACTGGGTGAAGGCAGAAACCACGACAGGGTTCATTGCCTTTTGCCTTGGAGAACGACATAAACCATTCCTAAAATGTTTGTTCAACTGCCTTCGAACGATATACTGGAGTCATGTTTCGCGTAAAATAAATATACATGGTGTTTTTTTTTTCTTCAAATCTCTACAAATTGTTTTAGAAAAGCTGTGTACATTGCACTAATCCGGTGTGTGCAGTTGAGCTATGCGGCAAGGGGGACATATTTACGTGGATAATGGTCGTGACAAGTCGGTTAATTAACTATAATGTGTTAATTATCTTTCTAATCATTAAAAATAAAGATATTGCTCGAATCAGAAACTCGCTGAGCATCATCGAAAACCTCTAAATAAGCAATTTGGGCGCGTGGGAAACGCGGTGGTGAACTAGAATTACCAGTCGTGCAACAAGAAAAAAGCCCCAGCGCGGTATTTCCGTCTGTTATTTATTCATTTTTATTTATTTATTTTATTTTATCCTCCGTGTTTTTCCGCCACCAGCATTGCGCCCATTGCACGAGTGGAAACTCTAGCCATAGCCTCCTCTATACTGACAAAGCCTGGCAGATCGCCACGAGAAGCGGCCGCCGAAATGGAAAAGGTGGAGCGGTAGAGAACCGATGGGAGGAGAGCCACGTTAGAGAAAAAAACGAACGTAACTACTTGAATGTTAAATTTCCAAGTTCAGCTTTGGACATATTTGTGTCAATAGGTAGCCATCATTAAGAGTTTGATGCCATATATGATGGATATACTACGAAAAACTAAGTCATTGCTGTGGCATTAGACGGATCAAGGCGGTCATTCGAGTGTTTTTCAGCTTCTTATTCAGTAAGGGACATGTCAACTGCATCATTACTTACCAGCATCAACTTTTCAGGAGCATTCTTCACTAGCTCCCTTGCCATTGCGTAGAAGGAACACTTGGGTATATCGAAAGACGGGAGCGGTGAATACACGATGCCGTCCTCAATGCGTGCCGTTATGGGCGAATCTGCATTTGAAACATGTTCCATGTTCGAGTAAAAAAACACAACTACACTGTTTTCAATACTTATGGCTCATCCTCAAGCAGTGAACCATGTCCCAGAATATAGCCCATATGCGTTAAGACATATTATGACGTAGTGTTCTTGTAAGCCAGATGTCAGAACTCTCTACACGCCAATTAAGAGGTGGGTCCAGTTCAACGGCATACTATAGGAAAAAAGGGGTTGCCTACGTTTAGCTAATTAGCTAAATCTTATGTCGAAGTGCGACTACGTGTTATGATGGCAACCAAGCGTGGCATTGTTTGATTGCCGTAGCATATATGGCTGTCGTATCTCGAAGCAGATTTAGGGGTCTTCGATTATGCTGAACAAGATTTTAGATGGGACGATATGTTTATTTTCACTAATTAGAAGTATGTAACTTCCAGTGTAATATTCAGCTAAGTAGTGTTTCTGTTTGGCAATTCTTTGTGTGTGCCGTTGCTGGCACTTTGCTCCAGTAGAGAGTTTTTTTCTGTTTGTTTTTTCTTAGCCACTTTAGGGATTTTTGAGTGTTCGCTGAAACACCCGGTATACAGGCTGTTTCAGAAACGACTGGGAATATTGTTTTGTAATAGTTAACGCTTGAAATGAAAAAAAGAAATACTATTGACAGCGGAAAACGTCACGGTATAAATAAAATGTGAAAAGTAACAATATAAGTACGTAAAATATGTGACTTACTTTTAATAATTCCTCTCATTTGTCAGATTACAAATAGAGACTTCTTGCCCGTCGTCAAAATATCATATACAAATTCTTAAAAGTAAGAAAGCCTAATTATTGTTCGTGCTGTTCCGTGGCGAATATAGACTGTCTAGAGTCTGCCGTACCGAAACAAAGTAGAAAACAGTGCCGAAAGCAGCGCGCCCGGAGCGACACCAGAGTGCAGCGTGCATGGTAACTTCCATGCTACACTCTCTAACTGACGTCCGCCTCGGTAAATAAAGTTGTGCTGAAGTATACTTTTTTAGTTAAAATGCGACTTTTAAATTAGTGTCAATGTTTTGTGAAACACCTTGTACATTTGTAAGTTATACTGTGCGGCTTGCGAAACACTCGAAGTGTAAGGTAGGGATCGATGACGTTCGTCGGATAAAGTTTGGAATGTTGTGGGCTTTATGCACCAAACCAAAGCCTGTCACGTTATGCCGGCTAGTTACGAACGGGATGTGCGCTTCCTCGCAGTAGTTGGTTTCTCCACAAAGAACACGAAATGATGCTGTGTCGTCGCTGTTCACGTATATACCTTTTCCACGAGGGCATCTTGAATGTCGTCACTTCTGATATGCGTTAAACACATCGTTTTGATCTCTCCAAGCCGCTGGAAGCTCTTCACGAAAAATTCGCGATTGTCACACATCCTTGTTTCGCCTTATATGTATATATTTTTTCGCATATTTCAGGTGGAAATGTCTTATTAATTTTTCAACCCGCATACCAGATACGGAACCCACTTGACTGAGAACAAGAGGAAAAAAATGAAAGCGTCAATACCGTCCGCCGCTCCCCTGGCGGGCGGACAATACACGATGCATGTTACGCGAAGCGCCAGTCATATGTACTCCGAAGAAAATACATATATAAAACAAATCGGAGTATAAGTCCCGCGCATAGTACAAAATTCCGGAACACCGATGTGCTACTGGTTGCGCGGTGCCGCACGATCGCCTCCAATTTTTTTCGACCAGGGGCTCTGGACTTGTCAAACACAACGTTTGAGCCGAAGGTTCACAAAGGCGCCGATGGGATTTCGTGGAAAAAAAAGAACAGCGTCATCGTCGTAGAAGTACTCTCTGACGTCACACCGCTACGGCGGCGCTGCTGTCGTTACTGCGCATGCGCAGAAGTTTTCTCTCACGCGAATCATGTTTCTCCGCGCCGGCAGTGGCCACACCCGGCGTAGGCAACCGCGGGCTTGTCTGTAAACAGTGCGATGGCGTAGAAACTTCAACCCTACTAGCAGGCGACTGCGAACAATGGAATGCTTCTCTGCACCCGTATATTTTACAGCCGTGCCACTGGCCACGGTGTTATTTGTCCCATTTAGAACGTAACATTTCAGCAGCGTGCCAATTTTTTTAAATTATTTTTTTTTTTATTTCACGAAACTTTTTATTTTTGGAAGAAAAGGCACTGCTAATATCGCGGCTTAAAATACAGTTGTTTTTTTTTTTTTTTAACTTAGCAGGTTTGTTTAAAAAAAGCCGAGAAAGCTACACTAATGCGGTATGTGCAGGTGAGTTTTACGGCCAAAAGGACGTAGTATAGGGAGATAGTCGCAACTATTAGTCTGCAAATTAAGAAAAAGATTTTAATTAGCTTTTTAATTAGTGCAAATAGACATATAGTTCCAATTAGAAACTCGCTGAGCATCACCGAAAACCACGAAACCAACTATTTTCAGAGGGTTATAAAGCCGGGGCAGCATTTTACGGCGTTCTGTAAAAACGCTCTGTCCGGACGCGTTTCGAGATTTCGGTTTCTTATCGGAGCACATCTCTGCGCCCGCGGTCCTGCTCTTCGGAGGTCGCAGCCCGTAGAATGGAGGAAGGAAGGGAGCACGGTTGTTGCGCGTCTCAGCCACTGGGGAGCAGGACCGTGGGTCCTGCTCCCTAGTGGCGGACTCCGGGGCATTTACGCTCCGAGAAGAAACCGAAATCTAGAAACGCGTACAGAGTGTTTTTACAAAACGCCGTAAAATGCTGCCCCGGCATTATATCCTTCTAAAAAGTGTTGATATAGCGGTTTTCGATCGTACTCAGCAAGTTTATAATTTAAACCATATGTTTATTTGTAATAAATAAAAAGTTAATTCACAAACTTTACCTAATTGGCCGACTGATAGTTACGAATATCTCCTTACACTATGTCCCCCTGGCCGTATAACTCACCTGCACAAACCGCATAAATGTAGATTTCACGGCTTTTTTTTTTTTAAACAAATCGGTTAAAGTAAAAATAAAAAAAAAAAAACCTTGTATAATCAGTTTGTTATTTAGCCCAGAGAGGATCAGTGTGGAGGAAGCCAGATTTATGGAAGAACGTCCTTTGTGGAGACAAAAAGCACGAAAATGAACAATGGGCTTCGGCACTAGCCAAGTTTTTGAACGCTGCTGCGCAGATTCAGTGCCGACACCCGCGTCGGACTCATTGATAAACGGCGTACCCGGCTACAAAACATTGAGGGATGCGCTGGAAAAGAGGCATATTACTCCAACAATAGAACGTTGTAAAGAGAACAGGGAAGTTATGCGGCTAGAATGAATAGAAGAACAACCGATTCTTGAAGACGAGAAGCTAGCTGGAAAGCATACTTACCCATGTTTAATTAGTCTTTACCTTCGCTGGTAGCAGCTCACACGGTCTGTGCGCAACCGCCTGGAATTGGGGCTGCCAGCTCAACGACAGGTGCGCGGCACAAACATGGTTCGTTGAACAAGTCAAAACATTTTCCTCTGCTTTGCATCCCAGGTTGATACTTGGCTCTCTGGCAGAGTGTTACGGGGCGCGCGTGACAAGCAAGGAGCTATTTTTTATATTTAATACTATTTTGTTAGATAAGTAACAATTTGTTACTTTCCGAGAACACAACCGAGTAACATCTATTCGCTCTGTCTGTGTAGCGAGTAACATATATTTAGTCTGTCTGTCTAACGGAGTAAAGAATACCTCGTTCCTTTTTTTAAAAAAAATCACAGCTGGCACTAAATGAAAATAGCACAACGGAACAATCACCGGGGCGCGCAATGGTGACATGCACGCGGCGGGTGTAGCGCGGCTGCTGTCGCGATACAGCAGCCGTTCCCAAAGCGCGTTTCCGGAAGTCCGCTCGTCTGCCTCGGGCTTTCGCCGGCCATGTGTGACCGTGCCTATAAGGTTTCCATAAAAAAAAAAAAAAAAAAAAAAATCATATGCACCCATATGACACATATCTCAAAATACCATGCGAGGGACCACATGAATAGAAATCTGAAAATTAAGTGGTTCTGTCAAAAGACTCGAGAATTTCGGGTGAATCAAGACAATCTCCCTTACGCATACACGTATTATATACAGAAAACTCAAAATACTGTCGATGATGTGCGCCGCGTTTATTTAATTAAAATATCGCCGATTAGAAAGTTACTAAAAACTGGTGCAAGAGAAACAATGCCATTTATGTGTCGACTGACAGGTAAAGTATAATAGACAAACATGGCCAAATATGAAGATCACGCGTGCGTTCATTATTGAGAAAAATGCTTCTGATATATCATACGGTTCAGTCATATGGACGCTGATAAATCTTTAAACCCGGTTATAACCGGGTTAAAACTTTTAATATTATAATCGCTACCCCGTAATTAATTATTCCAGGCATAATATCGCTCAAAGGCAGGGCACAATTTATTGTGCTTTTTTTAACACATATTTTGAGCATTGGATAAACGCAGTCAAATAAAGTAAACACAAAAAACAACACAAAAAAAACACTTTTAATAATACGTTAGCTGCGAAAGCAAAGAAATTTTGTGGCACTCTTCGACATGAGGAAGTTTCTTGCCTCTTCACAATCATCCTTGCTGCACTATAGACACGCGCTCGAGAGACGTTTAAAGTTTTGACCGGTGAGGCATTACTTTTCTTGCGGCCCACACCATCTGAGAAGCGAGGAAGCACAGCAATCGGCCACCGCAGTTCACCATTTGGCACGTCTGCTGTGGAACCATACAGCGACATTCTCGGACTTTTTTGTTGACCATTGTGTCCCGCCGCCATTGAGCATCACGACGAGCGGTCGTGGAGTTGTGAAAATTGGCTGCTTTGAGAGGACTGACAACGTCGGTAGTACCAAACACTTTATGAGTGTCATTATGGTGGACCGACGTCAACGTGGGTTTACGAAAGATGTGACCGGGGCCGTCAACGCCCCAGAAGAGCGAGAGAAAAAGCCCCAAAGCCCGACAGCTGTTCCTTTGGCTGGATGTACTATTAGGGAAAGTGAAGCTATGGGACTCAAGCCTTTTGTCCCTTTTGGCACTGTTGGGGAATTTCCGCGTTCAGCGAACGTGCTAATGTTGGGAGCGCCCTCTCAATTCTGGATCCCGCGTTCCTGCGTGGGCTAGCCGACAGCATAGGTCGGCGTTTTAGAGCCCCTTCATTCACCATCACATCACGAACAAAATCACGACTCCGAATTCATTCGCATTCACGTCACAAGGTACTCCGACCTCCCAAAGTCACGGCCCTTCACATCGCGGCGTTCAACCGCGCCAAAACTTCATCTCCTTCACATCACGGCGTTTAACCGCTCCAAGAATTCATCCCCATCACATTAGCACCGCCTCCGAATTCACGGAGTCATTCACCATCACATCACCAAAATCCCGAAGTCATTCACCATCACCGCGAATTCATCGGAATTCACCATCACATCATGAATTCATCCGAATGCACCATCACTTCACGAATTCATCCGAATTTACCATCACTTCACGAAGTCATCCGAATCCACATCACATCATGAATTCATCCGAATTCACCATTACATCACGAATTGATCCGAATTCACCATCACATCATGAATTCATCCGAATTCACCATCACTTCACGAAGTTATTCACCATCACGGTTAACGCGAGTTCACTGCAGTTCACCATCACATCATGAATTCCGCATAATTCGCGAAGTCATTCAGGTTCATTCTGACTAAATTCGACTTCACGGCTGGTAGCCTTTCACGAGTTCGCAGTTCTTGCAGAATAGGACTGTGGCGCCTTTTTATGTCAGCCACCTGAAACTAGGACCTGACTCCGCCGGGGAAGTGGGGTATTTCGAGTGCGCGAAACACAAACCACATTGATAGAGCGCCAACCCAGCCAATGCCGCGCTGCGATCGTGTCACGTGAATGTGCTCCGTGCGCCGCCGCGCGGAACCGGCAGGTCACGTGATATGGTCTCGGAGCCGGATTAGGTGTGCCTGCTCGTGATGTCGGCTTCGTCTCTTTTGAAACGATATATGGCTGCGCCGCGTAGATGAAGCGGCGCCTGCTGCTACTATACTTCGTCTCATCCTACGATGGACTAAAGGCCAAAGCCACGGGCCGCCAGGTCCATTCACGTTCCACGCTAAACTATGAGACGCTTAGCACTGATTAGGTATGGACGAATAATGTTTCGAATCCAAAAACGCTGCGTCATTTTTAAAGCTTTGACACTGCAAAGAGCCAGTACGCCGTCGCTTTTTTTGCAATGTAAAATTGTTGAGTCACTCATTGCTCAATCCGAAACACTGTCGGCCCATTCCCACCAGTGATCCGAGACGCGGGCACCGATGCGTGCTTCGAAGCGAAATACCACACAATGTCTAAGTGGCCCGTGATTGGATATGGCGGTTCGTAGCTTCTGCCTTTAGTCCATCGTAGGGTGAGACGAAGTATAGTGCCCGCAGACAGCGCGGCTGCGCCACGCACGACCCACGAGCGAAACGGCACAGCGAGAACCTTCAGGGATTCCAGACCATATGCCCAGAGACACGGAAGAACTAGGTCAGCAAGGAGCTCAATTGGTTCACGAGGAACCGTTCAGAACAACGGCAAAATTAAATGTCAAGTGCCAAAGAAAACGACTAGCCCCCCCTCCCCCCTCCCCTTCATTGCCACTGCCACCGCACTTCCCTTGTAAACAGCTGTTACTACGAAAGTGTTAGACAAAGCGCCACCGCGCTGAGGCGCGCACGGTTACGCAGCGAGACTGATGCCCAAACCGCTAAAGTCAAATGGGCTCCTGTGGTTTGCGATGAAGTATGAAAACAACCAGCAAGCAAGCAAGCACCAACGTAACATGTTGTCCGTCTATTCTGAATTCATAACCGTATTCACTATCACGTCGAGAATTAAGTTCACGGTATTACTTCCCATCACGAACTTATCAACTTCACGAGCCACTCACATCACAAATTTATTGTGTTCACGAGCCATTCACCATCACGTCACGAATTCATTCAGTCATTCACATCACAAGAATTATATTCACTTCACAAAGTCCTTCACAATCACAACACATCATGAGTGCATTCGAATTCACGAAGTCATTCACCATCACATCACACTTCACTCAACATCACATCACGAATTCATTCAAATTCACGAATCATTCATCATCACATCAAGAATTCATTCAAATGCACAAGGTCATTCACCATCACATCATGATTTTTTTTCAAATTCAAGAATTCATTCAGAGCCGTTCAGATTCACGCCGGGAATGTGAATGAAGGTGAATGAGCGAGTTCATGAATGAATTTGCCGAGGTATGGCCGACAGGTCGTGGGCGCTGTCGGCTGGCTCTGCTAGCCACGAAAACCCAGACGGGCTTTTCGTAAATTGCACGTGGCTTTCGAGTTGGAATTTATTCTGGCTTAACCGCGAAGAATGATGTCGATACTTTTTTTTATGTTTTGCGGCGATTGACAGGATAGTGTTTGCGTTTCAAAGATGAAAAACACGTCAGTTAAAAAAAAAAAAAGACACATAAATGTTAATATTTGTCTCGGTTTACCCGGTTTCAAGATGAACCGAACACCAGTTAACTGCGATTAAAGCATAAATTGACTAATAGAAAAGTTGTTAACCCTTTTTCAAGTTTTCTTTTTTTTTGCTTATTTGTTGGGAAAAGATATTTCTTCTTTTCTACTCACTGCTTCACCAAGTTTCACCATGGTTCGTAGCTTTTGAGACGCTGAGCTAGCAAGAATCATAAATAAAATATCCGTGTACAAAAAAAAAAAAAAAAAAGTTCTGTGCCAATTATAACGATATGCGAAAACCTCAACCCCCCCCCCCCCCCCCCCCCCCCCCCGATTATAAAGAGCTGGGAACGGCCCAACCTCTCTCTCTCTCTCTCTCTGCGTACTCACGACAACACAGCGACGCGTAATGAAATTTTACAATTTCGGCCGTTGGACGCTATACTTGTGCTAATCAATTTTAATGCCGCTGTACGTTATGTACTATTTTCTACAGAAAAGAAGCATTTGGGGATGATATGATAACATCTTCTAGAATGCGATGTTGCCAAAATTTACCAAGCTTGTGACACACCAAAAAGGAAAATATCGCTGACTACAATGACAACGGTTAATGTGAAACACAAATTGAGATAAAAAAGAAACTGCTTCTGTAATTGTGAAAAAATATATAGTCATAACACGTGAAATCTTTATTGACGTTAGTCCTTTAATGATCCCACAGCATCATTAACTCAAAATGTGATAAAGCAATAAAGTAAAAAAAAAAAGAAAATAAAAAACATTGCATGATATGCTGCCTGAAGCAACGTGGTTTACGAAAGTTGTCTATTTCCCGATACTGGGTCAGCCGCATACACTGCTGGCCTAAGTGTCGACGAGCTCTTTCTTCCGAACCTTTCCGGTTTCTGTTTTCGGAAGAGATTCCACGAAGAAGACGCCGCCGTAGAGATGTTTGTGCCGAGCACAAGTTCCTTCGGAGAAAATAGAAACCGTTTTTTCTATTAGAATTAGATTTGCAATGGTAGACTATTAAAGATAAGCGTCGCCCATGTGCTTGTACGGCCCTACCCCTAGGTTGGCCTGATACGAATTGAATTGCAAAGCCCTGAAATACTATTTGCGCTGAGAATCTGATTGTTTTGGCACAAGCGCAACTGAGGCCATATTTTTTTTCTTAAGCGAGTGTGTTGTTATAGTACGAAAACTTAAGAAAAATAACATAAAAGGACAGAACATCTACCATAGTGTCGGAGAGAATTTTAATATGACATTTTAGATGCCCAGTCACCTAGCGCGGACGCGACGTATGGTTATATAAAGTTTTCCACCACATCATCCAACAATATCTTCTCTGAGTGGGCACGGCAGCCTTAGCGCAAGCATGGTGCTAAATCCGCTGTTGTTTTTTGTGCAGTGAGTGCTGTTGCTGCATATCCCGGTTTCATCGATGGCTAGTCAGCACCGGTCCCATTCGTCCTGCCTTCATCGCCTGAGCTCATCAGCGACTTGCAACTGTCGTCATCAACAGCAACCAATACAACTTCATCTACAGTGGCGACAACGGGCATAAAAGAGAGGACCAGGCAACGTCTCGACAGTGGGCACGGCAACCTTAGAGCAACCATGGCGTTAAATCCGCTGCTGTTTTTTGTGCAGGTTGGCAGACCATCTTCTATGGTTAAAAGCGACTATCTAGCTATGTCTATTCGTTCTGCTGTGCCCCAAAACTTCTCTCGAGTGCATTGTTGAAATGTTAGACATGATTTGTCTTTTACTGGAATTATTTGGCGACGTGGAACAGAATACCCGACCGGGCGTCCAAAAGATGTTGGCTCAAGTTCTTGAAAATTAAACCTGGATGACGAGAGAGCTATCAACTATAAAATAAAATAAAAAAAAAACATGCAGAGAATCAGGTTCAGCAGTAAAACAAAAAGTTGGCTGCCGTAGAGGCGAAAATGTCTGTTTTGGAAACGACTGCAAATCAGTTTCCCGCCCATCAGCACAGGTTATCCTTACTTCAAAACCTAGTCGCAAAAATGGGTGACAGAATTGATGATCTCAAAAGGAGGAGTCGACGCAACAACATTATCGTTTACGGCGTTCCGGAGGCAGCCGACGAGACAGCAGAATCCCTCCGGAGTCAAGTTGTGAATGGCATTTTTGGTGAAAAGCTCGGGGTGCCTACAACAAGTACGGAAAGATTGCACCGTATTGGTAAACGAACGGCTGATAGACCAAGGCCTGTTATAGTGAAACTTTTTTTATTTTTTCCGAGAAAACGCTTATTTTTAAGAACTGCCGAAAACTGAAGGGCACGACAATATCTGTCTCTAAGGATTTTTCAGAAAGAGTACGCGGCATTCGTGAGAACTTGTGGAACAGCGCTGTCGAAAACCGTACGAGGGGCGATAAAGTCAATCTAGTGTACGATAAGCTTAAAACAAACAACACGCTTTATGTCTGGGATTTTGAAAGGTAAACGAGGGTTACAATAAATCAGAGGTTTTCAGAACAAATCAACTGACAGCCAAAGCGAAAGTCTGATGCCATAAACTTATATGCAGGAAGCGCCAAAAATAAAACTGTCGACTTAGAGCACGTGTTCCATCACATAAACCACATATAATGATTATTACAGAAACGTGGCTAGCTAATACCATAATGGATTAGTTCCACCCGAATATAAAATGATACGGAAAGACCGAGATACACGGGGCGGGGGCGTGGCTATAATCTTAAAGGAGGATATACGTTTTCATCGCACGCAGGCCTGATATGGACGGGGTGGAAATCTTGTGGGTTCGTGTTAGTATCTATTCTACTTCTGTTATCGTTCGTGCTTTTTATCGTGCACCTGGCTACGACAATTCCTCTGAGGGGGTTAATCAGTACATCTTAAGAAACGTCCACTCAAGTTCAAGAATGATCTTAGCTGGATATTTTAATCTCCGTAAAATCGAGTGGGAGAGCACGCAGTCATCCTGCAGTATCTCACAGGCGTTGATTGAGTTAACATAATTCCATAATTTCGTTCAGAGAGTAAACGCACCAACGAGAGCGTCAAATAGAAGGGATTCGATTCTTGACTTAGTTTTTCTTTCTCAGAATTTGGTGGAAAGAGTGAAGGATGTTAATATTTTAGGAGGCATTTCGGACCATAAAATGGTATATCTTAATTTATCAGCTACAAAAACTGTAAAAAAAAACGACAAAAAATAATACTATGATTTTTCTAGGGCAGATGATACTGGTATTATTGATTCCTTGTCTTTTTCGTTTTCTGAATTCTCAAGCGCATCTCTCATGCCAGAACCAGATGTCAATTTCCAATGGAACTTTTTTCAAAGGCTTGCTATTGAGTGCATTAATAAATTCGTGCCGAAAAGGAATAAGGTCTTGAATAAACAGAACCCATGGATAACCAGAGAAATTATTCAGTTGCGTCGTAGGTTTTCTAGGCTAAGAAAACGAAAGCGAGATGCGATCCTCATTCAGAACATAAATAGTGAACTGAAAGAAAAATCATAGAAGCAAAATATAGGTATTTTAACGTAACTTTGACTGACTTCCTCCAAGCTTCACCTCAGAAGTTTTGGCGCTACCTGTCGCCAACGAGGCATAATGTGAATGAAGTTACTGTTAACGGCCAGAGCGTTGATGACCCTTGCACAATGGCTAGTGCCTTCAATGCTTATTTTAAGTCTGTTTTTACCGTAGATGATGGGCTAAGTCATGTTTTCGAGCCAGCAGCCGACTACACTCGAAACAGAAATTCCTTACGTGACATCGTTATATTGGAAGACGGCCTCTTATATAACCTTTTGAATATCAATTTTAAAAAGGCACTCGGCCCGGACTGTATTTATATTAACTTTTCGAAAAAGGTACGCCGAGTGGTGTGCCAAACACTTGGTTGTCATATTCCGATGTTCATTAAGTACCGCCACTGTCCCTGCGGAGTGGAAAGTTGCCAAAGTAATACCCGTACCTGAATTGGCTGACTCTAAAGTTATTTCCAATTATCGACTTGTTTCTCTTCTGAGCACGTGTAGTAAAATTCTAGAACATGTGGTGTTGAAGCAAGTATCGTAGTACATCGAGTCTAATCATTTTTTACCAGCATTCAGCATGGATTACGCAAGAAAGTGTCCAGAATTATGAAACTAGTTGAAGTTGTTCACGAGTTCGCCTCAGTAATTAAAAAACAGGGAAAGATAGACGTAATTTATTTAGACTTTTCGAAAGCTTTTGATCGCGTATCCCACATAAGACTGTTAAAAAAGCCGAGCACAATTTTAAACAGCGATCAAATATTAAACTGGATCCAATATTATATGGCTCAACAACAACAATATGTGCAGTTTAACATTGCACGCTCTTCATTTGCTCATGTCTCTTCGGGTGTCCCACAGGGATCAGTGCTTGGGACGCTATTGTTTTTAATATTCATTAATGATATTCAGAACGGAGTTCCTGCCAAGTTTGCGACTGCCCCGCAGGGGGCGCCTGTGAAAGCAGGTGTTTGGTGAGTGGCGTCACCACGCACCCCGAGCCATGCGGGTTCGCCCGCCCACGTCTGGATGTGCGTGGCTTTCCCGTGTCCGAGGAAAAGGGCATCCTGGTGGTTGAGCCGAGCCCGGGGTAGGTTTGGACCCTTCGGGGCCCCACGGGTGAGGCAATACACCACTTCGGCCCCTGCTTCTCGTAGACGGGAGTCCTGGTAAGGCCCGGCTGGGATTATTCAGTCTAGTCGCCTTTTCTTCTACTATCCCCTCCGATCTTTCACTTTTACCTTTCCTGTTTCCTTCATTTCTTTCTCATTTCTCTTGCTTCTTTTTCTCCCTTCTTTGGCGGCAAGGGCTAACCTTGGGTGGCAATAGATACTCTCGTCTAAACCACACTTGGTTATAGCGTCTTGGTAGCACTGGCAGAGCAGCACTCTCAGACAAGCCCGTACTGTTATGAGGTGTTGCCTGTCCCCTTGTTGGACTCCGTGGTGGGTGGTGCGCCACAGGTGCCGAAGTTTTTTTACTTTTTATGGCTGCCCCTCCTAAACCAAAACCCGGTTCGTGGCGACTAGGCAAACGCCTGCGCCCCGAACCTCTTGTCATAGCTAAAGAGTCTAAATCGGACATGTTTACGAAGTTCTTTGTACTTCATTCAGAAAATGATCAGCGTCCAATGTCCAAGCTCTCGCCTTTTGCTGTTACAAAGGTCCTTGACTCGTGCCTTGGAGACGATTATAATACGAAAAAACTGTATTCCGGAGACCTGCTTGTGGAAGTAAACTCGAAAAAACAAAGCATTGCTTTGCTCACCTTGAACACGATTGGAGATGTAAAAGTCACAGCGTCTCCTCACCGCATCCTAAACACCATTCGTGGGGTCATTTCTGAGGACGACCTCCTGCACAGCAACGAAGAAGAAATCCTTGAAGGCCTCCGCTCTTCTGGAGTAGTTGCCGTAAAGAGGATCATGTTCCGGAAAGGTGGATCGGAAACTCCCACAAAACATCTCATAGTCACCTTTGAGCGTCACTGTCTCCCTGCTTCTGTAAAGGCTGGCTACATAAACTGTCGCGTCCGGCCGTATATCCCAAAGCCCCAAAGGTGCTTTAGGTGCCAGCGGTTTGGGCACGGCTCGCGCAGCTGCCGTGGAAGAGATACATGCGCAAAATGTGGGAGCACGGATCATGTAGCTGATGTGTGCGAGAGCTCACTGTGTTGTGCAAACTGTAAAGGACCCCATCCAGTACACTCACGTGCATGCCCTCTGTGGAAGCAGGAGAAAGAGATCTTGACCATCAAAACAAAAGAAAACGTCAGCTACCCAGAAGCCAAGAAACGCTACTCGTTTCAATCTTTGGGCTCCTATGCTGGTGCCGTGCGCCGGGGACCTGCACGGCTAACAGCTACAAAGGGAGCACAGACGTCCTTGGACGGTTTGTGTGACCCTTTTTTGTCCCCCTCAACCTCAGCAGGATCGGTGCTAACAGCTCCGCCCTCGGACCGAAAGGTGGATGCTGGTCCGTCGGGATCCACTACAAACCAACCACAGGGGACTGTGCCTTGTGCACCCCCTGCAGCCCAGCCACCTAACGGCCATGGTCTCTCTCGTGCCAATGGTGACTCCCGTATACCTGGCCAGCCGCCTGGGCTGGTGAACCTAAGGGTCTTCCAGCAGCGGCTCCAAATGAACCGATGGACGAGAGCGGGCCCCAGTCCCAAGAGGACAGGCCCCACTCTAGTTCAGAGTCCTTACCCTCGGCCACCTGTGATACTACTGGCAGGCCGAAAGATACGTCCGAAAAGAAAAATGCACCTCCAATTAAAATCGACTACAAAGTTTAGCTAGACAGTTTCTGAAGAATACCACTTTACATATGATGGAAGAAGTCCTCCTCCAATGGAACTGTCGAGGATTGCTACATAACTATGATGATGTGTGCTATTCGTTAGACCATCATCATCCATTAATCTTTTGCCTTCAAGAAACCCATTTGAATCACAACCATTCTGGATTTTTAAGGCACTTCCATGTTTTTCGAAAAGACCGTCTCCATTCTCCCCACACCTCAGGTGGGATAGCAATAATAGTTCAGCGATCTACTCCATGTATTGAGGTACCCCTTAATACTACATTGGAGGCTGTGGCAGTTCGTGTTTTGTCTGACCGCTTGATGACAGTTTGCTCCATTTACATACCTCCTAATCATCCTCTAACTCGGGACGAACTTCAATGTCTGTATGACCAACTCCCACGACCAGTTTTAATCCTTCTAGATTTTAATGCTCGTAACCCTATATGGGGTAGTGGAAGATGTGATACACGAGGATCAATGATTGAACGATTTATTTCTTCTACGGGATTATGCTTGCTCAACAACTCGCAGGCTACATATTTTAGTGCTCCAACCCGCTCATTCACGTCCATTGACCTGTCGCTTTGTGACCGAACATTGTTCCCTCTCTTCTCATGGGTGGTCAACCCTAACCCATTTGGAAGTGACCATTTTCCCATAATTTTAAATCGCATTGGGCGACCGGTTACACTTCCAATGCGAACTCCTCGTTGGAAGTTTGACGAAGCAAACTGGTCAGTTTTTAAACAAGCATCCCTTTTAGCGTGTACATCTCTCCATGAGCTCTCCATTGATCGCATAACTGAGCATATCACCAAGCATATTTTAGAAGCATCAATCATGATGATACCCATGACATCAAAACATCTTCCCAAAAAACCAAAACCGTGGTGGAATAACGACTGCCGCATGGCAAAAAAGAAACAGAACAAAGCTTGGGGAATTTTCCGCCGATACCCTACACAAACTAATCTCATCACCTTTAGGATAATGAAATCTGGCGCTCAGTCGATTCGCAGGAAGTCTAAGCGAGATAGCTTCAAGGGATACACGTCTTCCATAAACAGCAGTGTTTCGTGCAAAGAGGTATGGGACCGAGTGCATAAGATCAATGGCTGCTACCGTGCATATTCTATCCCTCTTTTGACTAGACATGGAATCTGCCCCGAAAGTATTGAGGAGAAAGCTGATCTACTAGGAGAGCATTTTGAGTCTGTCTCAAGCTCTGATCATTATACGCCAGCTTTCATTCGGCACAAACTCCATGCTGAAAAAATATCTATAAGTACCTCAGGAGGCAATCAAGAACCTTATAATGTACCATTTACACTACGTGAACTTGAGGCAGTACTGCATAGTCCCAAGCAGACTGCCCCTGGCCCTGATGGTATTCACTACACTATGCTATGCCACCTACATCCCTCAACGCTTGATCTCATTTTGTACTTATTCAACCGTGTTTGGTCGGAGGGTCATTTCCCGTCGTCTTGGCGGGAAATTCATAGCGAATAACCAGATCGAGAACACCATTGTCCATACAAATGCAATCTTCACAGATGGTATCTCCACACGAAGACTTTATCGCTCTCTTGTAAACAGCTGGAATCATGCTATTGATCGCGGTGATAGGCAATCTGTGTGCTCCGCGGAAAAGCGAACCCTCAGGTTTTCTTGATAAACAGTGCGGTTATTACTCGAGTAAATACGGTACTTCATGAAATATGGAATCATATCTCTACTTCAATTATTCAATATATACTGAACTGTGAATTTCTAAAACATAAAGTTAAGTTATTTGAAAGAAAACAAAGCTAAATTTAAGAGACGATTAAATTGATGACGTATGTTTGAATACAGATTATCGCATCTTATTTACTAATACTGACCCAGGTAACAAAAAAGTCCATAACAGAACGTTCATTTTTAAACTTTCAAAACTTAATATTTAAAAGCATACTACGATACGTTCTTTGCGAGGAAAGCATAACATTACATTTATCAATGCATAGAGCCTTTGTTTTCCATATATCTGAGGTTCCTTCCCAGCCAATATTTGACTATCAAGTTAAATCAAATACTACAGCGTAATTACTGCACCTGATGTAATATGTTTGTTTCTGAGGAGCTTGCATTTCGTGTATTCGAGAAAGGCGATGACAAGGTCTTTTGTACCATCTGTAGAGGTGATGTATAAAAAGGTCATTCAAGTTCAAAAAGGAGAATAGTGCAAAAATATGAATTCTTTAAGGCATTTCCTATTATTTCAAACTAAGTACTTTAACTTTTTTTTTCTTTTGAGTCGAGCTCAATGTTACAAATATTTTACCATATATTTTACTTTGAATAAAGTCTAAAGCCAAAAACGGGTTTTGTTTAAGCCAGGCAGGGCAAATATAAATTATTTAACTATTGAAACTGGTCACGAAGGTAATTCGGAAACATATATGAGGTATATCTTCGTAACGCTTGAATGACATATAAATTGATAAGCATATAAATATTATAATTATAATGTATTAACCTGGATATTTGTTCATGACAGTTTGCCCTTTATTTGAGTCCACTTTAACACCTCGCCGTGCCCCTAGTTCGCGTTCATTATCCCGTCAGTTTATTTGAAATATTTTGCCTAAAAATCCTTCAGGTAATCAGAAGCGTGTCATATTCAATTGCCTTCGAGTCATTGAGGCGTTCTTACTTATTCTACATTTAAAACCCTTACCTGTTCTCTGCAAGTTAACCTCTTCATGTTCTTTCAAAGACACTTCCTCACACTTCTTTTCTAGGAAGGTGTGTACGAGTCAGTCTTATTATTTTATGATGTCTGGTCCTAAATTATGAGGTTTTCATTTAATATTCACATTCAAAGCGCGATTGCGGCAGATATATTCTTTTCACTAGAACTTCACCACATAAAAAAGTAATTATCAAGCGTCTTTGTAATGAATCCTTAGAGGGTACTGCTTATCAAATTTAGTGGGACTCAATATTAACTTCTTAACGACCTTTATGAGTTTGAAAAGAACCCCTGGTGTTTTCGTGATAGTACCTCATTATTTAATATCTCACATAATCCATAGCGCTATACTTCGTCTCACCCTACTTTCTTAAAAATGCCTGCGCGTCTACTTACCCGCAAAACACTCGAAGAGCCAATCTCTGCGACCTACGAAATCAGCTCAGCG
The DNA here is from genome assembly GCF_016920785.2 of Ixodes scapularis. Taxonomy (NCBI): domain Eukaryota; kingdom Metazoa; phylum Arthropoda; class Arachnida; order Ixodida; family Ixodidae; genus Ixodes; species Ixodes scapularis. The sequence goes on along the minus strand of NW_024609857.1, from coordinate 47,207,462 downwards.
AATGATGAGGCGGAACATCTGTTTAGACCTCAAAATTATTTATGCGTTGTTGCATTACGCAATGCAAGCATGACGCTTTGGATTGAGTAGTGCCCCAGCGCAGACTACACTTTTAGGACTAAACGGATGTTCCGCCTCTTCATTCGCTGAGCTGACTTCCTAGATCGCAGAGATTGACTCTTTGAGTGTTGTCTGGGTAAGTAGAAGAGCAGGCATTTTTTAAAGTGAACGATGGACTAAATACAAAAGCTACGGACCGCCAGATCCAATCAGAAGCTACTCAGAAATTGCGTAGTATTCAGCTTCGATACAGGTATCGGTGCCCGCGTCTCGGATAACTGATCGGGATGAGCGGACAGTGGTTCGAATCGAATAGCACTGAGTGACTCAACAATTTTACACAGCAAAGAAAGCCATGGCGTACAGGCTTTTTCAGTGTCCAAGCAAAAGAAATGGCGAAGCGCTCTTTCATTTGGAGCATCATTCGTCCACGCCTAATCAACGTCAAGCATAGTTTAGCGTGGAATGCGATTGGACCTGGCGGCTCGTCGCTTTGGCCACGAGCCGCCAGGTCCAATCTTACGATGGATTTGTCCACCATCGTAGGATGAAACAAAGTATAGTAGGCCCTAATAAGTTACTCCATATGTTATGTTGCTAGTTGGAATTGGTGAAAACGTAGAATGTGCACTATATCTCGCGAGAAAGAAAGAAGGAAAGAGAGAGAGCGCGAAACGGGTCATTATAACTTTCGCACTGAAGTGGTTTGGTGGTCTGAAACGCAAACTGTCTCGCTTTGCACTGCATCGAGCCTACATGACATATAGAGCATATTTCCTATTCACCTTTTGGGTGAACTTGCAGCACACTTTTGACGTCATAATATCAAGTTTTCAAGTTCAAGTTTTATTCGCCTCAAAGACGTTCGTTCGAACGTATTACATGAGGGGGGGGGATAGAAAGATACAAACAAATGCAAGATGCAATGGCAATCAAAGAACTAACTAAGGTTAAAAATTAACAACAAGCAAAAACAAAGAACGAACTATACAGGATTCGGAACAAAGTTTACACAAACCGGGCACAGCAGAACTGGGGACACAGTGCGCAATTTATAGTAAACACAAGCAGACATGGCGCTGAAAACATATCATGGTACCAAAGCCGAAGATTTTTCGCGGAATATTATTTTGTTCTTTTCAGTGACTATGTCGTTTGGGAGAGAATTCCATTTTTTAATGGACAGAGCAAGAGGAGAGTATTTGAATCTATTAGTGCGACCGAATATAGGTGCAATTTTTAAGGAATGATCATGACGCAAAGAAATGTATGAGGCAGGCTTACAGTGAGTGAGCATGAATGATGGCATGTTGTAATAAAACTTATAAAAAAGAGCAAGGCGAGCGACTGTCCGACGTGATTCAAAAGAAGTTAAATTAGAAAGAACCTTTAGTTGGGAGACACTGATTTTCGTACTGTAGTTTCGATGAATGAAGCGGACGGCCTTATTCTGGACTGATTCTAGCCTATTAATAAGGTAAAGTTGATGAGGAGCCCATATTGTGCTAGAAAATTCAAGTTTCGATCTAACGAGGGTTTTGTATGCAGTAAGTTTCGCGTCCTGTTGAGCAAGGTATAAATGCCTTCTCAGAAATCCCAGAGTTCTTAATGATGTATTAACGATGTTTTCGATATGGGCATTCCAGGTTAGATCATCGGTAAAAGTGATACCTAAGTACTTGTATAATTGAGTGGATAAAATAGGATCGCAAAAAATTGAGTACGAGGGATTGTGGTGTTTTGAGGATTTAAAAGAAACGAGCTTGGTTTTAGTAACATTTATGTTCATTTGCCATGTTAAGCACCATTCACCCACGATGTCGATGTCGCGTTGAAGGAGCTCCGAATCGCTAGGATGAGAAATTCAGCGGTACAGTACACAGTCATCAGCAAAAAGCCTCACTGATGACGAGATTAGTGAAGGTAAGTCGTTTATGGAGATGAGAAACAAAAGTGGACCTAAGACGCTGCCCTGTGGAACTCCGGATTTAACTGTAATGGCGGGCGAGGACGTGTCATCTATACATACACACTGCTTACGATTGGTGAGAAATGATGAGATCCAACTGACGATTTGATCATTTATGTTTTAATTGAGAAAGTTTTAGAAGTAAGCGTTGATGAGGGACAGTATCAAAGGCTTTAGCGAAATCAATGAAAATTGCGTCAGTAGTATAAGAGTCGTTAAAGTTATCGTGGAGATCTGTTACGAATTCAAATAACTGAGTATCACAGGAAAGATGTTTGCGAAAGCCGTTTTGTTGAGAGTGAAGATAGCTGAAGTTGTTAAGATAGTCCATTACTTGAGAGTAGATGACATGTTCGAATATTTTACATGGTATGCTTGTCAGAGAGATGGGTCTGTAATTTGAAGGGTCGTTGCGTTTCCATGCTTATGTACAGGGATGACTTTTGCAACTTTCCAATCGAGCGGTAATTCAGACAAATCAAGTGAAGCTTGAAAAAGGCGGCACAAGATAATTGATATTTTGTCTTTGGTTATTTTGAGAAAGTTAGGGGTGATGTTATCGTTCCCGCAAGCCGAATTTGCACGCAAACGTTCGATGACGTTTGCTACTCCGTTTGGTGTAAATGTTATGTCGTCCATGCTCGTGCTGGCACGGCACAACGTCTGCGGTAATGGCAATGACTCATCCGTGAACACGGAACTAAAGAACGAGTTAAATATGGTTGATGAGTCATGAGGTGACAAAATGGTTCCACTACCATCGTGGAGAATGGGTGAGAGGTTATGCTTGCTAGGCGAGACCACTTGCCAGAACTTCCTTGCATTAGTAAGTAACATATTAGCCAGGTCGCGATTCAAAAATTTGAATCTACTCTTCTTTATCTCAAACTTGTAAGTTTTTGCACTTTCGTTATATTTAGACCACAAGTAAGGAGTGTCTCTGACTTGGCTAAAGAAAATAACCGTTTCTTCCTGTTTAAAAGTTTTTAGAGCGCAGCTCTTAGGGGCCCGTTCCCGGCTTGAGCGGCGTCGGCGTCGGTGTCGGCGTAACCACGGTCATCCCAAGGTCACGTGACCCCCAAGGTCACCCCAAGGTCACGTGACCCCCAAGGTCACCCCAAGGTCACATGACCCCTCCCCCAAGGTCACGTGACCCCCAAGGTAACGTGACACTCAAAGCCACGTGACCCCCTGAAGTCACAAGACCCCCGAGGTCACGTGACCCGCCCCCAAAGTCACGTGACACCCCCAGGTCACGTGACCCTGGGGTGGTCACGTGACCTGGGGGTGTCACGTGATTTCGGGGGGCATCCGCATCGTCATCATCACAGATGACGTCATCAGTGACGTCACTGATGACGTCACCGACATCCGCATCGTCATCATCGCTGATGACGTCATCGGAGTCCGCATCGTCATCGTCACTGATGACGTCATCAGTGACGTCACTGATGACATCATCGGCATCGTCACGTGACCCCCCAAGGTCACGTGACCCCCCCAGGTCACTTCACACCCCCAGTACCCTTCCCTCCTCCTCCTCAAGAGCTGCGCTCTAATTCGGTGTTACCGGGAGTTGTAAACGGCTTTCACTTTTTTTATGGTAGTTATTAAACCAAGGACTCTTCAAGTTCTTATTAATGAAAACTACCGGAACACACTCCTTAACAATTTCGGTTATTTTATCCTTCAGTAGCGCCCAGTTCTCAGATACAGAACGAGTGTCGAAGAATTGCAGGTACTCGCTTGAGAATGAGTCAAAAGAGCATTGCAGTTTATTGGCGTCCACCTTGGAAAAGTTTCGGAATGTTTTTCTAATGATATTCCGCTTAGCCGGAGAGAATGTAGAGTTGATAAGAACAGCGTTATGGTCACTAATAGTTTCTAATATATGACAAGCAGACATACATTCAGGGTGTGATGAAAAGAGCAAATAAAGAACAGAATCACCTCGTGTAGGATCTAAAACAATTTGAGTAAGGTTGTACGACTGAGTGACTGCCAAAAAATCTCGGCACTCAGATGAATCACGGCAGCCTGCGCGAAGTGAACAGTCACTCCAGTTGATCCCTGGATAGTTAAAGTCTCCGGCCAACACTACTGGGCATCTGGGATAACTACTGACTGCACAGTTTATGCACTCGTTAAGTTTATCACTGAACTGCCCAGAGAATGATGGTGGTCTATAACACACTCCAATGATAATGTAGGAGCATACTAATTTCACACGAACCCAAATTATCTCAAGTTCAGATGCGATTTTAAGGATGTCGGATGAGAGGACATTTTTTACTGCGATCATGACCCCGCCGCCTCTCGAATGAATTCTGTCTCCACGGAAGATATTGTATTCGCCAGAAAAAGCAAGCTCCTCATTATCTATGTCCTCTGATAACTAAGTTTCGGTTCTGAGGATTATATGCGGACTACACGTGTCAATAACTGAACAAACGTCATCTTGTTTAGACAAGATACTACGAAAATTACACAGTAAAAACGAAAAGTTAGAGGTAGAGTTAAGAGATATCGTTTTATTTAGATGACAGTCAGAAGACCGAGATGGATGAGATGCAGGTTTAGTCTGTCATCGCGTACACTCTATTACACTGTTGCTGACATCATCGTAAATAAAGCACTTGTTCCCAACAAACATCTTATCGAAGCGCAGCCTGAACGTGGCAGTTGTATTTTTCGCATACTCAATCAGGCGCTTTCGAGCGTAGACTACTTTTTGGGAGTAGTCCTCACTAATAGAAACTGATTGTCCTTTTAGTTTAGGAGCACCGAAAAGAATCGCCTCTTTAACTTTGAACTGGTTGAAGCATACTATAACCGGCCTTTGCTTCCCGTTTTGGAATTTACCTAAACGGTGCGCCCTGTCGATCAAACTCGGCTCTAAAGGTACTTGCAGTGACTCAGAAACGAGCTTCAGTACCGCGAGTTCAGACTCATGCCATGTTTCTGTTGGCTTATCGGCCAAGCCAAAAAAAGAGCAAATTATTTCTTCGTAGTCTATTCTCAAGGTCATCTTGAGATCTGGAAATTTGGGTCGTAAGTGCCGAATTTTCACTCGCAGCAACTTTAAGTTGTTCCACGTCAGTTTTTAGCTCATGCACCATCACAAGTTCCTGTTCTATTTTAGCCATCCTTGTGTCAACCGCGGCGAGCGCGTCATCAGCTTTCTTTTGTTTTAACTGAATGTCGTGAGTGACCTGCAGAAGCTTCTTCTGCCCGGCTTCTAGTCTAGTCAAAAAAGCAATGACTTCACTGTCTGCTTCCGGTACCCTACTCGAGGTAGCAACAGATGACGTTTCCACCCCGTCGGGGCCGGGATTGGCTTCAATATCTCCCGCGCTCATTAAAAGTGATTGAATAACAGCAAGAACACTCGACGTATTGTGAAACACAAAACAGAGTACAGTATGCAAGACCATGGGGCATGGCACCTCAAACAATGAAACTTTCCTAAACCGGTATTTTGAACATGATAAGTAACTAACCTGCAGAAAACATAAGGGTGAGCTGGACATCCTTCCAGTGCCAAGCCCCGGGAGTGATGCGAGGGCGGTTGTTGCTCTTGTAGCCATCCTGTTGCGTCAGTCGTCCCTTGTTGCCAGATGCCGAGCTGGTGAAAGCGTAATCGTTGGAAATCCGGGAAATTGCTTTCCCGGTCCGCTGTCGAAGCTGGTGAAGATATCGGCATGGCTTCCGAAGGTGAGGGCGAAAAGCACGCTTCCACGGTGAAAAGGCATATCTGCAGAAAACATAAGGGTGAGATGGACATCCTTCCAGTCCCAAGCCCCGGGAGTGATGCGAGGGCGGTTGTTGCTCTTGTAGCCATCCTGTTGCGTCAGTCGTCCCTTGTTGCCAGATGCCGAGCTGGTGAAAGCGTAATCGTTGGAAATCCGGGAAATTGCTTTCCCGGTCCGCTGTCGAAGCTGGTGAAGATATCGGCATGGCTTCAGAAGGTGAGGGCGAAAAGCACGCTTCCACGGTGAAAAGGCATATCTGCAGAAAACATAAGGGTGAGCTGGACATCCTTCCAGTCCCAAGCCTCGGGAGTGATGCGAGGGCGGTTGTTGCTCTTGTAGCCATCCTGTTGCGTCAGTCGTCCCTTGTTGCCAGATGCCGAGCTGGTGAAAGCGTAATCGTTGGAAATCCGGGAAATTGCTTTCCCGGTCCGCTGTCGAAGCTGGTGAAGATATCGGCATGGCTTCCGAAGGTGAGGGCGAAAAGCACGCTTCCACGGTGAAAAGGCATATCTGCAGAAAACATAAGGGTGAGCTGGACATCCTTCCAGTCCCAAGCCCCGGGAGTGATGCGAGGGCGGTTGTTGCTCTTGTAGCCATCCTGTTGCGTCAGTCGTCCCTTGTTGCCAGATGCCGAGCTGGTGAAAGCGTAATCGTTGGAAATCCGGGAAATTGCTTTCCCGGTCCGCTGTCGAAGCTGGTGAAGATATCGGCATGGCTTCAGAAGGTGAGGGCGAAAAGCACGCTTCCACGGTGAAAAGGCATATCTGCAGAAAACATAAGGGTGAGCTGGACATCCTTCCAGTCCCAAGCCCCGGGAGTGATGCGAGGGCGGTTGTTGCTCTTGTAGCCATACTGTTGCGTCAGTCGTCCCTTGTTGCCAGATGCCGAGCTGGTGAAAGCGTAATCGTTGGAAATCCGGGAAATTGCTTTCCCGGTCCGCTGTCGAAGCTGGTGAAGATATCGGCATGGCTTCCGAAGGTGAGGGCGAAAAGCACGCTTCCACGGTGAAAAGGCATATCTGCAGAAAACATAAGGGTGAGCTGGACATCCTTCCAGTCCCAAGCTCCGGGAGTGATGCGAGGGCGGTTGTTGCTCTTGTAGCCATCCTGTTGCGTCAGTCGTCCCTTGTTGCCAGATGCCGAGCTGGTGAAAGCGTAATCGTTGGAAATCCGGGAAATTGCTTTCCCGGTCCGCTGTCGAAGCTGGTGAAGATATCGGCATGGCTTCAGAAGGTGAGGGCGAAAAGCACGCTTCCACGGTGAAAAGGCATATCTGCAGAAAACATAAGGGTGAGCTGGACATCCTTCCAGTCCCAAGCCCCGGGAGTGATGCGAGGGCGGTTGTTGCTCTTGTAGCCATCCTGTTGCGTCAGTCGTCCCTTGTTGCCAGATGCCGAGCTGGTGAAAGCGTAATCGTTGGAAATCCGGGAAATTGCTTTCCCGGTCCGCTGTCGAAGCTGGTGAAGATATCGGCATGGCTTCCGAAGGTGAGGGCGAAAAGCACGCTTCCACGGTGAAAAAAGCATATCTGCAGAAAACATAAGGGTGAACTGGACATCCTTCCAATGCCAAGCCCATATGGGGATGAGGTTCATAAGAGAGCATAGCAGAGTACTTTTAGTAACCGGATTTATTGGCTTTTGTCTCGACAAAATAAGGAGGCCGAAGATAAGCACGGGTCACGACCCGTTTTCGTTTGCCCAGATCAATGAGAGAGCTCCAACAGTCCGGTCGGTCAAAGCTCCACTCATCTACATCAATGAACTTTCTCATGTAAATGTTTGTTAATCCTTTACGTATTATTCTACGTAGATTTACTTATACGTTCTTACTTCATAATATTAGATCATTCAATATGCCTTGCTATAAAACACCACTATATTATTTTTAATAGACGGCTGAGCATAACGTTTTTATTTTTGATATAATAGCATTACAAATTAGCAGTAAAATGCATACACCCCCTCCCCCCCAAAAAAAAAAAAATTGTCCGCAGGCCACGTTGAGTTGTTGACTTTTGCATAAAAGTTCACAACATAAACGTTCCTTTCTGACAAATGGCACACATTGAAATAAGCACCGCGCCAAATACGAGGGGTGATCAGAATGCTTAAACTCTCCTATACTCAAAGGTCACACAGTGATGTCTCTATAACCGTTGGTTAGCTCATCTCTCTAGCCAAAAAAAAATCTTCGTAATTGCAAGACTTCCGGTTCCGCTTTTGGTCTGCACCAGTCAGTTAAACATGGGTTCCTACCCCGATTTCAAGCTTGAGTACCGGTGCGTGATAAAGTTTTTGTGCAAAGAAGGAAGTTCCGCCAAGGAAATTCACAGTAGAATGGTGAATGTGTATGGCAATGAATGCCCTTCATATGCTACAGTAACTCGTTTGTTCGACGAGTTTAAACGCGGTCGTGTGGACGCGCAAGGTGACCCAATGGACCTTTTCCGAGAAGCGTTCTGCGCACACGCGAGCGCCCGATGCCAAGCGGTGGAAGACGGCCCGAAAAATCGAGGAAATTCGGAATGAGGCTGTAGATCGATGAGTAGAACACGTAATTGCAACACATATATAATTTTGTTACACAAAAAAAGAAAGTGGACGGAAAGAAAAACACGACGTTTGGGTGGACGCTACGAATTTCCCTCTTTAAAGTCGCGTTGGGCACGCGACGCAGGTTGGGCACGGGACGTTGGGCACGCGACGCAGCTCAGAGAGCGAAGCAACTGGTAGCGTAGCTCCCAGTATCGATTGGTAGCGCAGGTAGGTCACTTCCTCGATTTTTAGTTCGTGCAGCCACTGCCTGGCGCCGTCGGTATTTGGAAAAGGTCCATTGGTCAGGGCGGCCCAGCACTTCGACCGATTTGTTTCGTTCAGCATGGGCTGAGATCCTCATCATGAAGAATCTCCGAATTAAGGTGTCCGAAGTTGCTACAGAATTGAATATTTCCTATGGCAATGCTGTCACAAACATCTATGAGGTTTGGGTACGTGGAAGGTCTCGGCAAGATGAGTGCCACAGAACATTTCTACGCAGGATCGAGAGCACCGCTTGAATTCGTCAGGGGAGCTTTGGAGCATCTCTGAAAGCGACCCAGAAATTTTTTTCGCCCGTCTTGTGACTGGGGATGAGACGTGACTTTACCGGCGGGACACGGAAACAAAACAACAGTCTATGCAGCCGAGGCTTCGGGGTCCCCCCCTCCGAAAAAATTCAAGAGGCAACGTTAGGGGAAGAAGGTGATGGCGACAGTTCTTTGGGACACAAAAGGGATCCTATTGTTTGATTATCTGGGAAAGAGCAGGACAATAACAAGCGAAAAAGACTGACTATTATTAGGGGGAAGGACTGACTGTTATTAGGACTAGGACACACGGGGTTTTCTCTGCCGTGGTTTGAAAACAACAATTATGTTCCACGTGCACCGTTGCAGTTTCCTGCTTTAGAGCGATAGCTGTTAGGAGCTCTTCTAACCACTGGAAATGACGTCCATTGTTGGTGCTGTACTTTGCGTAGTAGAGCGTAGTGTGCCCATCGTCGATGTTGCCAAATCCTTAAACGAACGCCCGCCACCGGAATTGAACCTTTCTTCGCCGCTGCGTACGAAGCTGAGGCGTTATCACAAAGCTACGCCACAGCGTTAACGAGCCGCCTTATGCTTGGGCTTTTTTTATTACCCGATGAACACTGCACGGGCTCTCTGGAAAATATAGAGAGAAACAGCCGACAACAAAGTGCCGGCGTAGCACTGTCAATGCCAAGAGCTCGGGCCAAGAGACGAGCTTTCACGCGCTCCAGAAAAAGAAAAGACACAAAACTTGTTCGGAATCAAATGGTCACATCTCCATTTTGTTCCGAACGCTTTTGTATGCGCAATCCACAGTACGTGAACGTGACGCCAGTGCCCAACGACTTTGCCATGACGTGTCGCAACTGTCGCTGTGACTGCGCTGTGGATGAACACGGGACTGCTGGTTTTAGTTTTCGCCAGCTGCGCTAACGTCACGCTGTACTGGCGTCAAGCTGTTTTTGGATCGGCTATTCTTTTGACACGTGTTGTTGCGACGCTTACCGTAACTTTGGTATCTTTGATGCTGCTTAGATGGCATAATTATTTTTATATTTGATTTGACCATTATTAAAAGTAAGACTGCGCGTTTACAAAGGTAGATCATCTTTGCCAGGTTCCAAGAACAGTACAACTTCGCGCATGACCCATTTGGGGTCTGAGAGGCCCCTCAGAACGCCAAAAAAAGCCTTCCCTCTCTGCGCTGCTTTAGTCAATATTGATTTAGAAGGATGAATATGTCAATACTGTTTTATTATTATCAGTTGTAATAATTGTCTGGATCCATCGTGTCAGGAACCCTCAACGGCCATGTACACCACGCAAACCTGGACAGACATAATCTCAATCTCTCCGGTTCTCCAGAGATGATTTCGGCATGCTGCTACTTGTCTTGGCTGCCACGTGGATCCAGCACGCCACAGAATGGCCGCTACCCCCCCCCCCCCCCCCCCCCCCTCTCCGTTCTTCACCGTCCCGATTAGCACCTGCCCGACACCATTTGGGGTGTATCGGAAGTCCATCCAGTCCACGTAAATGCGTCTCTGCGAGTGCAAAAAGAGATATTTCTTCCAGTTCCACAATCTCGTAGAGTTCTCCCAATTTTGGATGGTTCCGTGCAACCCGAACATTGAGGACGCCCACCGCTACCTGTGTGGATGTTTTCCGCTTGCGTTGTCGACGTTTCCGGCAAATTCTGCCCCCGCGCTGCACTGGAGTTTGCGAGCTTTGATTCCCGGTGCTACCATCCGACTTCTTGGTTGGACCCCAGTTTATCCGTTTCGACAAAGCGGCGCCACTATCCCGGGTCCGCCCATACTGTAGTGGCACTGGCGGCAGAGGACGTAGCAGATTTGAATACTGGGATATTGCCGTCTGCGTGGGCAGTCGCACCGCTTATCTCGGCACTGGCGAGATGTGATGGTGGGGATATTTCATGTTCCCTCCAGAAATTGGGGCAGTTATTAGTTACACGCGTTGATGATCGTCCGGGGACCAGACGTTGCCCATTTGGTAATCCCGGTATTGCGGTGCCACCCTCTCTGACTCGGAACCCGAGCCAAATCGCAGTAAGTTGCTTTCGTAGTTCCCAAAGAGCTGGAAGTCTTCTCCGTTTGGAGCATGATGGGACCCCGCTTGCTGAGGCATCGCGCGCGGCTCCAACTGGAACATGATCGACGCTACCCGGACGCCGGTAAGCTGGTGCACGCTTAGCTTGTTCATAAAGTTCTTTCTGCGCTCTGTCAGACGCACCCTCTGATCTTTCAGATACAAGTCGCCCGTTGAAGCAGACTAAGCTCAGCGTGTATAAACATACACACAACAAAATTATTATTACATCGTAGAGGCTGGTAGGGGTATGCGGTCGTGTAATCACAGCAGCGCGGAGCACGTTACAGACCTCGAGTTAAGTCTAAGAGCGCAGTAGATAAGTTACCCCTCCACAGCACCGAACCATGCCGCCGAATCTCAGAGGCGGATTGTCCCCTAGCTATTTAAACGATTACGAAGCCCAATTTGTTTTTATCAATCGATACCCAGAAGAAAGATGAGGAAAAATTGCATTACGTTTTGAACGAGCACATGTGTTTATAAGAATTACAGCGTACCTCCCCTGATGAAGGACGTATGAAAGGGGGAAGTGCTATTCTATGCCACCGCACTGCGTCAGAGTGAGCCCGGCCACCTAACCTTACACGCACACTATTGTCTTTTTTACACCAAAAGGAGAAGCCCGTCTCCAAACCTGGGAAACAAATATCCTCGAATGACTGCTAGTATTGTGCGAGCTTTATTTTGAAAGCCGTCTCAGTCAGGGGGCACCAGTACATCCATGTTATTAGTCCAGAAACTTCAAGACCCTACGAAGGACAGCACCGTGTGACCGGTCGTCAGGGTCTTCCCTCAGTCGAACTGCTCAATTCTCGTATTTTATTCTCCAAGTGCCATGGCCCTCATGACGGGCTCAGTTTATTCCCGCATCGGAAGACCGTTACATAAAATAAGATAAAGCGCAACAAATGGAAAAGCGGTTAGCAGCAGCGTGTGACTGACAACTGTTAACCGATATCAATACCAGATGACCCCAGCACATTCGGTGACTCAGAAAAAAGGCGCGCAGTTCTTAGCAAAACTTTTGATCAGATTCTATGAGTGTGCCACCTAGGTACTTCCGTCCTGGATCTCTGAATTGAATCGATACAGGCAATGAGCACACCTCCCACTTCAGTCACCCTATCCCGATGCTCCACCTCTAACGAAAGAAGTACTGAATAAGGCACCAACTATGCGACACAAACGAGAGTGTTTACAGATGTTATGTATAAAAATTCAAAGTGCGAAGGCGCTCACGTGACCTTATCACGTGATCAGAACATCCAGGGCAGCTCAAAGCACGCTGCACTTCTTGTCTCCCGGCTAGAAGTAAAATATTTACTTGAAGTTCTCTCATTTTATTAAGATCCACCTGTATTGGGAGGCAAGATGAAGTCTGGGTTCAGAAATCCGGAATATGTATGGGGTCTAGGATAGCTTTGGTGAATAGTATTTTTTCTTAGGAAGGTGGAGCGAGCACTTGAAAACAACTTAAGGGAGCTTTACCAGAAAGATACTCAGGTACGTAAATGATGATCTCCTCTTCGTACAAAAACCCAATTTCAATCAGACACTCAGTAATGTGCTAAAACGTTTAACGAGCAAGGATTAGGCCTGAGATTCACGTTCAAGACTCCCAAAAGAGCACCAGATTCAATTTCTGCATCTCAGTGTTGATGTGAAGGAGTATGTTTGTTGGTTGAACCATCTCAGAACCGCTAAGTTTCTGCTTCAAGAATAGTATTTGTGTGTCTTGTATTCGGTATCCGTTATCAAAATCCTGCGAGCACTAAATGAAGGAGGACGTTTCAGCCCTAATAGCGAGGCGCCAAGACGCAAAATTTCCCGGTCCAGTAATTACCTCGGCCTTCGAAAAAGTAAAAGAAAAAGTATCAAAATAGATGCCGGGAAAGACTGCGGGGAGGGAGTCGTGGAAAACAGAATGACGGTGGCTACTATCTCTACCGTTTACCGCGTATCGCACGGGTTGAAGGGGTCGCCTCAAGATACAGAGTAAGTGTCGTTTTTTTTGGCCAGAAACAAGTCGGGGCAGATTTGCACCGCTGTTGAAAAGCGCGCAGGAAGGAACAACCATATAGACACAGCTGCACCATGAAACATGACACGAAGTTCGTATCGTGTACATTTCGCGCAGTGTATCAGATACCTTTCACGTGCGAGCAGGTATATATCGGTCAAACTGGGCGGTGGTCGAACATCCATTTAAGGGAGTACCAAAGTTCCTTGAAATGATTGGCTTACTCACATTGCACAATGCGCCGTCGTGACTGTGGGTGTGAGCCAAAATTAAGTGACACTGAAGTCATGTTTAAGCACAAAGACCAGCTGTTTACAGAGATAGTGGAGGTGCACAAAATAAAATAAAAAGTTAAAGCCTTGTGCGTGAGCTAACCATCCTTGGTACTGCTAGACAGTGAGATAACATTTTTAGATTTGGGCTAGGTTTTTCAACCCCTCCCTACTGAAAAACTCTGCAAACTGGATTTCAGGTTTCCAACAAGAAATCCAGTTAGATTTTCTGTTCCATAATCCAATTTATACTTTTTTTTTGGTAGGGCTGTCATTACGCTTTTATTAATAGTCATGTAATGCGCTTGCGCAAAATCGCACTGTCCTAGATTGAAGGGCCGTTTTCGTGTATTTTTCTAATAAAAATTGTCAGTTGATAGCGCTCGTCCAGTGTATTTCCTCTGCGTCCTTGTGTTATCGCGCTGTTTCCACGATGAATTCTCCCTACGTCGTATCTGGTGTTCTTGCTATTTTTCGGATTAAAACCTTTTTTCAGAGTCACTCCGCCCTTTTGGATTCGTGGTCTTTCAGTTTACTCCTTCTTATCTAGTTTGTGCAGTCAGCAAAATACTGCGCGTGTTTGAGTACTTCCAGATCAAAATAAAACGTATTTGAAAAATAAAGCACCGCAAAAAACGAGGGACCAGTTGAAAAAGAAGACAGACACAGCGCAGTGTTGTTCCCTGTTTTAGGGCGATAGCTTTACGGGCGACACTTTGCAGAGATTTCGACCTTGTCCGTTGTCGCCGCCGCGGAAAAACCCTTCTCTCCACTCTTGGCCAGGGAAGTCAGGTTTTCCCAGTTTTCTCGTCGGTCGCGCAGAGCGGTGATGGCGAGCCTCAACATCCTGCCAGTAACAACGCGACAAAAGGAGAGTCTTTCGTGTCCTCTGCTTGAAAAACTTGTTTTCAAACATTACTCGCGTTGCGCGATTTCCCCCTTTGGCAGTATCCAGTTGCTACGCGTAATTTTGGCAGTCTTGGGTAGTAACGCGTTACTGTAACTTCGTTACTTTTTTGGTAACTTGTAACTGTAACGAGTTACTTTTTAAAAATGTAACTTGTAACGGTAGCTCTATTACTTTTTCTGAGGTAACGTTGAAAGTAACGACGTTACATTCGTCGTTACTTTCCAGTTTTTTTATGAATAATATATCACTGAATGAGTACAATTTACCCATTCTTCGCGCTTCCCAAATTGTCTGTTCCGACATTTCGAGTGCCACGTTATTTTTTGCACAAACTTGTGAATACGTTCTTTGTCGGCATTCACGACCTGAATATAGCCACGGGTAGATATGGTTAAAAAAAGAGCAGTTATCTTTAGCACGCGCTTGTACTTTGTGACTAAACACTTGCATCTTAGTATCTTGAAGAACTATATCTTTTGCGGTTTTCATTTTTTTTTTTTTTTGCAAACACGCCTTTTATTCTTGTGAATCAAGCGTGAAACAGCAATACACGTGGAGGGCACTGCGAATGTTTCGTATCTTGATTAGCGCCACCACTCCGCACTGCGCATGTTTCGTATTTTGACTTGCGCCACTACTCCGGTGTAGTGTCAGCAGTCGAGACAAAATTTACTGCTCTTTGCGCGGGGGTTGTTTCTGGCTTGCCGGGTACGAACTTAAATATGCCCAGAGACTCTATGAACCCAGCGCAATTGTCAACGGGTCAGCAATATGCTAGTGCTACCAAGGATATGAATGTTGATAAGAACAAAGAACTACCATAGCCGGCGTACAGAGTGTATTTTGCCGTGGTGGAGGTGGTTACTAACAACTTGACCGCAGAAAACGGCACTCTGTTGCCTCAACGCCTACCCGACAATCAAAAACCTGTCTCGGCGAAACAACACAGCAATCCCATCCAGCGTGTCAGACGAGCGCCTGTTCAGCAAGGGCAGGGACGTGTTCATTATCAAACGAGGGAAACTTTCAGACACTAATTTTGAGAAGAAACTGCTGCTAAGTTACAATATGAAGTAAAAAGCACACTTTTTTATGCAAAGAAACTTGGTGAAAAGCGTTTTCTAGTTTTTGCTAATTTTTATGTCATAGAAAAGTAACTGAAAAGTAACGTCGTTACTTTTTAGAAGTAACTGTAGCTGTAACGAGTTACATTTTTGTTTCGGTAACTGTAACGGTAACTTCGCTACTTTTTTTAAAAGTAACTGCAACGAATTATTTTTTAAAAGTAACTGACCCAAGACTGAATTTTGGGTAGTTTTAGAAGCTTCCACCGCGCTTACCAACTTCACGGATCACCGCGAGCACTGGTGGCGGTCGCCAGTAGCAACCACGAAGCCAATTACGACGGCTTTGAGAATTCACTACGTCGCACCTCTGTCCTCAAGTATGTGACGGTACCATTCCACCCGCTATGCGCGACCGTGCTATAGCTATCGCTTGTATTATGAATATATTATCTAAAGATTCTTTTTGTTTTCGTCGTCTGCCAACGTATAATTTAAGACATAGATTAGCTGTAACCGTGTTGTTCGCGAGTGCGGGTTATGAGCTGTACCTATGCGGAGCGCAAGTTCGTCTTTCCCAGGGCCTGTGGTGACGTCAGATCGCCAAGCTTTGATTGGCTCTGATCAAAGTACAGTGGGTAGGTCTCAAGGCAGCTGGCTTTGAGGTCTAGTCGCTATCCTTCATAGAGAAAAAATCAGAGCTCGGCGTTTTGACGTCACCACAACCCCTGCAAAGGAAAAGCAGACGATCTTCCGTTCCGCATAGGTCATTCGCATCAGGCACGTAGCCAAGATTTTGTTTCGGGAAGGGGGGGGGGGGGGGTGCCAATGCAAAGTGTTGTATGAGGGGAAGGAGGAGATTAGATTCCAGCAAAATGTAAGAGTTCGGGGGGGGGGGGGCCATGGGCCGCCCCCCCCCCCCCCTTCCTGGCTACGTACCTGATTCGCATCCAGAATACGAGACAAACATCCACGAGAATCGACTACAGTAAAACAAACTCAATATTGCTTTCTTTTTTTTTTCTAACATGAGCTACGAAATAGCGTACGTTCGACATCCGGTACCTGCAAACCAGATAGCAAACATATTTCTCCTAAAGCCATTAAAATAAAAAAAACGTGCTGTCTGATTTTGATTTATCATCAGCGTCATGAAGTTAATCAAAAATGTGGAATTTCCACTCATTAAACGATGTCGTAGGTACATCGCTCGCCACATGTGGCATTAGAGAGTTTTAGGGAACCGTCTTTCCACATCCGACACGGTACGATGGGCCCCCCGGAACGAACTGCGCACGCGCGGGTTTTCTGCGGTAGCACGTGCGCACTTGGCACAGGAGGGCCCATCGTACCCTATCGGATGTGCAAAAATGGTTCCCTAAAACTCTATTGTTCGTGCACAATATCGTTCTTTTCTTTTACGAGTGTAGCGCTTTTTTTTTTTTCTGGTCTGAATTGCGTGGTTTCAATAAAGGATGGTTTTTTGGCTTATGAAATGATAGCGAAATGATAACTGAAACAATGTGTCATAGAGAGGAGCTCACGCCCGATTCATGTTTCTTCTGTACGACGAACACAAGGGCGAGCGAGCTGATATCGAACCAGCCTTTATTGAAAGAGGTTTGAGGGCGCCCGGGTGAGCTGGTGAATAATATTAGGCAACGCGATAAAACAGAAGACACGGAAACAAAAAAAGAAATACAAAAAATCCTAATTAAGCTGATTGGCCTAACAGAGGCTGTACATATACACAATGTTATTTCCTGTCACACGCACTTTCAGGGTATCAAAAGAGTGTGTATCAAAGCCACGCGAGTCAATCCTCCTTGTAAAAAAAAAAAAAGTTACTCTTTTTTTTTAACAGGACGGGCGCTTTTCACAGCGGAGCTGTTAAGGGCTAGTTTCCATAGTTTCGTGTCCGTGGACAAATAAATCTCGACACAACCCTCTGGACAGTTACCGCCATCTATGAGTGACGGCGGCAACCAGACAACCGGATTGCTGGTTGTCTGGTTGCCGCCGTCGCTCATAGATGGCGGCACATAGTACAGCTCCGCTGTTCTTTCTTCTTCGGCAAAATGGAAAGACTGAACTTTTTTTTTGATTTTGTTAATCCTTGAAACTGAAAAAAAAACTCGACAGAAAAATAAAAAGTGTTCATTAGAAAACCAAACAAGTTCACTGAGCCAAAAAAAAAAGAAAAAAGAGTCCCGACATTTTTATTTAGAGCTATACCTTTCCAGATACTCGCCTTCTGCCCGCTGCCATTTTTGTTCACTGAGATGTGGAAGGCGTTCTGAGCGTGGGCACTAGCCCTCTTCTACGAAACATGAGATAGCGCTCGCGTCCACAGCCATAGGGGGGATCAGAGGCCGAGCGGGCTGCCGCACACCAGCTCGAAGCACGTGGAGCGAAAGCTCGTGCTGCAGCACCAGGGATCCTGGGTTCAATCCCTACTCCTGCCCGTTTCGATCGGGATGAGCATCGCACCGGCGTGCGGACACGTATCACTACTGCGTGGTGCACGTTAAAGACTCCAGGCTAGCGGTTGCACCGCACTGACTAAATTGCTCATCTACAGCTGGGTGACAATGTCGCCATGTTCTGGCACACTAAACTCCTGCTGTAAAAACAACTAAAGCCTTTTTTTTGTTTTTTTTACTTGGCATATTTTGTTTTCGGGTGATAAGCGGCGGAAATGTCTATTAGCGACGTAGACGACCAAAAGCGTCGCTGTGCTCGAAGTTCGCGATTGGCCAAGCAACAATGGATTCCTGTATTATTATAATGCATGCCCAATCGCCGGTTCACAGCGAGGCAAATCCTGCCAATCACGGAGAAGCAGAAGTAAATCCTGCGAATGGCGGCGAAGGGGGGGGGGGGGGGGGGGGCGTATATTTCTACAGCCTAGAACTTAGTCTGCCTGAACGGGCGACGTGTCTCCCAGCTGTATATGAGCAATTCAGCTAGTGCAGTACAACCGCTAGCCTGGGGTCTTTAACGTGCATCACGCAGTAGTGATACACGACCGAACGCCGGTATGCTGCTCATCCAGATCAAAACGGGCAGGGGCAAATCCTGGTCGTCACGTCGGGAAAAGAAACCATTAAGAGGGGGCGCACCTCAGAGCCCCATAGAGAATACATGAGGTTTTTCACCAAATTAAAAAAAATTTTCAGATAATAACGGCTGCGCGGATCTTCTTGAAAATTTCGGCTTTAAAGACATTGAGTCATTATAGAGACACTAAGCGCAACAAATGTTTCATCATAAATTTAATTATATTCTTTAAAAAATCATGAAAATGATCAAAATCGGCTAATTCGGCACTCTTGCGTTCGGAGCAAATTTACAAAATTATCTAAATTCAAACATAAGAAGTATTGCGCTTAATGTCTTCTAAATTTATTACGGAATCGAATAATATTCAAATTATTCATGTAAGTCGATTTGTTCCGTAACTACAGCAAATATAAAGAACCAAGGTGTCGGTGCTTGTTTTCGTCGTTTTAAAGGTACCTCTCTCTCCCGTGCGGTGGCGCTCGCTGTCCACGAAATGCGAAATCGTCCGTTCGGAGATCGGCCGGATCGGCACTGTGCGAGGTGTTCTTCCGCGGCCGTATTCCGCGCCCGTATCCTGTTTCATTCTGCGCGCCGAGGCGTCAGTGTGCGTGTCTTGCTTTCCTGGTTCTCGCTGGGTAGGTCTCCGTGTTTTCGCAAGTGGCAAATTCACCTTGGAGCTATGGGTCGAAGAGAACCGTCCTGTGGCAAGCGGACCGCGAGGTGTTCCACAACCTCGCGGTCCGTCAACGCGTTGTGCTTGTTTCTACTTTTCTTTTTCTTTTAAAAACAGGCTTTTTTTTTTTTTTTGACGCGAAGTTTTATTTTATCGTTATCCTTCACACAAACGTCCTTCGGCCTTGGGGTCGTGGAAATCGGGGATGAAGCGTGCACAGAGTAGATCGTTGTTTCCTCCTTTTTATTTTTCACGGACGTCCTGTGACCTCCGTACGATTCGTGGTCACCGCAATCTAACGCGGCGAAAAACGGGTCGCCTGCTCTGTAGTCAGGGTATTCCTAGGGGAGGGTGATAACTCGCTGTTCTTCTGGAAATTCACATATCACCCAAAAAGGTGACATGGGTAATGATTACGGTATGTTTTTTCCGGTGTTTATTTTTGAGCGAAAATCGGTGCATGTTTTTCGGTGCTTATTTTTTAATCACCAGTGTATTATGGGTTGAACGTCTTGTGATGACGCTAAAAAGCGTTGATAACCAAAGAAAAATGCGATTGGACAAGAACATTTTAAATTTCCAATTCTATTCACATATCCATTACGCTCTTCTCGTGGGAGCATCTAGCCTGACGAAAAATGCCTAAGTAATTGAGCTTTGAACGCATACTCAGTGTACAATCTTTCGGCCTAGAGAGGTATTGCGCACGCTCGAACGCGCTTCACAGCCCAGTAGACGAAGTTGGTGGCACCCAGAAGGCGAGTTTTTGGCAAAAGAAACAAATAACAATCAACGCATATCAGCTCTTCAAGCGAAGAGGCGCGTTTCTAAGGTCAATGGTTCCGGACGGCACTAATGTTGTTGGCGTTGTCGTAAGATGACGTCAGTTCATACGAACTGACGTCATCTTACGTGATCACGTGACACAGACACGTCATCTTACATGATCTCGTTACACGAAATGACGTCATCTTACGTGATCCCGCTGCACGAAATGACGCCATCTTACGTGACCACGTAACACGTCATCTTGTAAGTCAACCTCTCCCCACAGCAGCGCGCTCCGCGCTTTCCGAGCCCGTGCAGTGCTGTAGTCGAAATCAAGCTCCCTATGGCAAGCGAAAGCTTCTGAAGTCTCACGTTGAGAATACTCGCAAGCGACTGTCTGTGGAAGCTTCGCACGTTGAGGTTTTTGTTGAGATCGAGCCATCGTGTTCCATTAACTATAGTTGAAGTTATCGTTCAATAAAGCCCTAAAAATATTAATGTAGTTGGTGTAGACATCAAGATCTAATCAAAAATGCGGTTTGAGGTCGTTTAATTAACGTGTATATACAAGTATAGAGAAAAAAATGAGTTATTTGTGCATAGATGTTTAAAAAAGTGTTTATTATTCGACATAGGACTTTGGGAGAAGGATGTGTTCAGATTTTTCTTCATGAGCGCAAATATACCTGACGCAATAAATAGTGACGATTTCATCGTCCCAGTGGTGAGCAGGTGATTTCTTGCTCGAAACAATGATGTCATTTCATAAACCAAGTTCTGTGACATATGCTTTTCCAATGTCTGGTCACTATTTTGTAAACCTTTCAGTCCAAACGAGTATACTTCTGTTTGTTTTTGTTAGCTTAGGAGGGGGTCACAGAGCCTATCTTTTTGTCTTCCTCTAGGACAGACGTACAGAGTTATACCGCAACACGCATCTGAGGAGCACACAGAGCTATCGCTCTCCTGTTGGCGGTACAGTAGCAGACGACACAACGCAGCTCCGTAGTCTATCGAAGGCACGGCTAGCCGCGGCCCGTAGCGCGACCGTTCAGACTAGGGAAATGGTTTTGAAGAACCGAGAAATGGTATCTTGTATACAATAATCACATGTCGTTAGTATATTCTACTTGCTAAGCCAAATAAATATTTGCAGCTTGTGAGAAAATGTTTGCGTGACGATTTACCGTTCACACTCCTGACGGTGTTTGCGAATCCTTCATGTTCGTGGCTCGCAGTTATCGGTACCCCCTCGGAGTGACTTCACCACATATATTTTTTTCTTGCTTGCAGGACATCATAAAAATCACAAACACGCGAGAAAAAAAAATCTTATGAGTACGCGTGATTTCGAGCTTCGCAGCTCTAAAGATGCCCGGTAAATGTCGTCCAGCTTGGGAAGAAACTAATCCTTTTTGTTGGAGTTTGACTATCGTATGCTGGCAGCTCGTTTCCGGTCTGTTTTGTCTATACTCCGTTTCACCGTAATTTGGCAACCCTCAGTCAGAGCTGCTGTGAGGGAATCACAGTCGCGGAGCAAAGCACGTGACAGCTACTTTTAGGAGCAGTACTATGGCACCTGCAGCGCGTCTCCGACCGGTATGTTTAGCGTCTTATGCTGGCCATACATCAAAAGTGGTCCCGAAGTGCAACAAATGACGTCACAGAAGACGGAGTGTCACGCTGTTACATCTCGCGATCCTGGCAATTCGTCGTAGAAATGCTGGCGAAAACCACGAGGGAACACGAGTGTCGCTGTCGTCATGGCGTCCCAACGAAAAGCAATTATACAATTTCGACGTTTTTGTAATTCGGTAATTTAAATTACTGTGTACAATTTTTAAGAAAATAAAGACATCATAACCAAATAGGAACTTCCGTGCTAAAACATGCAGTGCGAAGTGAAGACAACTACTAACTTTTTTTTTTCTTGATGTCCACAAAAAAAAAAAAAGGCTATGCAGCATCGATCCTACCGTTTTTTTGTTTTGTTTTTTTCGCACATTATGTGATGTCCTCTAACACGAAAGTACCGACGTAAAAGCGCTGTAGAGACGATATAAAAACAAAAATTTAAGTGAATCGAGCTTTGTAGTGGAACGAAAAAAAATAAATAATTAACGACTTTTTACGGTAAAGACTTCACCTCTAAGTAGAACTTCAAAAAAGTGACGGTTACGCGCTTTCATACCCATTTCAACAAAGTTGGGAGAACGATGTATTGCTTCTTGTGAATAGACATGTGGAGCAGCATGTTTATGTTAGAGGCATTGTGTGCGATCGCTGCGCAGTACCTGCCAAAAGAAGATATTATTTGGGCACAGTCTCAACCGTTTCCGTCTGTGTGTGCTACGAATACAGCAACTTTTTTCGTAGAAGAAGTGATGAGGAAATGGCGTGCCCTTGATGATACGATTGTGATTATGAAATAAAATTTTTAATCAGCCAATAATTGCGACCTGTCCGGTCGCCTGGAACCCGGACAACAACTATCGTTCTCTGGAAAGTTCATTCTAATATTTACACGTTTTGTGGAGTTCATCGAGCGAATAAGAATGTTCCAACAATGAGCTAAACCTACACGAGTTCCCGAATCCAACACGGCGCTTTTGAGTTTTAGCGCCGTAGATAGTTCTGCGAACAGTGTATACTTCTGTGCAAATATTCGTCTAACAGTTTTGCAACGTCGGCAAGCATCGCAATGATTCAGAATCACTGCGGAGTTGATACTCGGGAAGATAAGACGGGCACTTGGGAGAAACGGACCGTGGCATTTGAGACAGGGGCACAACCGGGGGACAAACGTGCTACAATCGCATACCCTTCCAAGGTCGTCGCTTGGGCGACCACGTGCGGCCAAGAAACCCTTTTTTTGTTCTTTTTAGGGGGGGGGGGGGGGGGGGGGTGGGAGGTGGTGTAGGCGCTAATAATCTTCCTCCTTTGTGGCTTTTGACAGACGCACAACGAGACTGGCAGAACAAGCGCATGATTCATTTCTTTCGATGGAGGCGTTCTGTCTGTGTATGCGAACATGATTGTTTTCCCCTTTTAGTAGTTAGTTGTTCTTGCCTTGACTCGGGTCCCAGTGGGTGCGTTGTCGTTGTGCCCACTATTTTTTTTTTTTTTTTTTAGTTTATGGTAGTTTTTGCGCTGATGGGGTATCAAGGTAGACAACAATAAAAAAAAAAATAAATAAAATAGCGCCTCGACAAAAAAAAAGTGGTTGCGATCAGGAACGTTTTCAAAGCGATTTTAGGAGCCTGCAGTGTTACCACAGGTGCAGGATTGAGAGCGTAACCCACGCACTTGAAGAGAAGGGGAAGCTCTCGTCTTATTGGAACTCTCTTTTATGGGTTTCCACGTCGCGATTGTCCTTCAAAATCAACTGTCATTTATTTCTCGCTCGTGGCTTCCAAGTACTGAAAGCCACGACTCGAGCCACAATAGTTTTGCGAAATCAAGGTTTCGCTGAAATGGATAACTCTCACGTACAGTTCGACGCGCAATACCTTTGCCGTATTGACTCGCGAGAGATGCCCCCAACACGGCTGAGTATGGCGGTGCTCCAGACCTAACATCTAAATTTTGTTGCCTTACCTGTTACTATTTCGCGCCCATTTTGAGCCATATCAAAATGAAAGCGCATGATGAAATAAAAATGACACTCGTTTTCCGCTCGATGGAAATTTCACGCCAGCTCGCTGTCTTTGCTGGTACCTTGAGCGTTTCCCAACGACGCAGAAAGTAAAAAAAAAAAAAAAAAAACACGTACGATGGCATCTTTTGCACACTCATTACTTCTATAACACTGAGCCACCTCGTATCCTTTTGTTTTTCTTTCATGGTACTAATTTCTTTCTGCGCGTTACGGCTGTTACGACGCTAAGTCTGTCTGCCCTTCGAATTTGAACTTAGGCTCAGATCAGGGACGAACCAGTTTAAATCAGGAAAATATAATTAACACTGTAGCAAAGTAAATCTATCATATCGATCGGAAATACGATTTGGCACATTCCATCTGAACACATATTGTGCGCAGCGAATGCAATAGCGAGTCAGCGTGCAAAACGCCGCCACACTGAGCTACCATAACATCTCAGCGATTTTTGCATAGCACCGAGCACGGAAAAGAGAAAACAGATATTCATCCACATAAACGAAGCAAATTTTATTTAAAGCCCGGACACTCCGTACGTCCAATCTAGCTAAGGTTTTCAATAGACTCGACCATGTCATTTGTCGAAACAGATAAAAGACGTTGGCAAAAATTATTAGACTGAATAAGTGAATCTAACGCACGTATTTTACCAACCGACGGTCGCGCGCCTTCAATACCCTTTCCAATTGTCATTGCGCACCTTGGACACACTTTGGGGAGCAATGCATATTTACATCGCCGCCCGAAGTCTTTATTGAACGTGTAGTGCTGACCCAAATAAAATGCTAACCTGACTCTCAATCGCTCACCGCAAAGGACGATTTCGAACAGGCGGTACTGTAGGTCATTTGAGATAAAAAAAAAGAAAAACAAGCTATAGAAATGAGCGTCGTAAAAAAGGGGACCGGCATTTTTATTCCTACCTCCGAACAGAAACGAGCGCCACCCACTGCATCACACAGCGCAGAGGCCGGACTCGGCCACCGCGCGTACATACCAAGCGCGCGCGAGGGAGGGAGAAACTTCCTCCGCCGGGAGAACACGGCACATTTCGGGATCTATTTCACGCAGCGGATAACGCGGGCCTTTTCACACCTCGATACTGGCGCCATCTAGAAGCTGCGCGTTCAACCACGTTTCGAGCCGCGCGCCATCTGGTGGCTGAAACGGACGAATAAATAGAGGTACCGCGCCCTCTTAAGGGTCTGTTCCACTCCGACGCCGACCGTTGCAAACGCGGCGTATACCGCAGCGTACAGAGCTTCCTACTAAACTCGCATTATTCTTAGTGTAATCGAAGAAACTTTGTGGGCGTCGTTCGTACGGGCGTGGCCTTTTGTATACGGGGGGAGCCTTCGACATCCGCACCAGAATAGGCTGCCAAAGCTGGGAAAGAAAGAATGACAATGCAAGACAGCACGAGTGTATTCGAATGGTGACGCGCCCCGGCACATCCGTGGATAATTCGAAATACTCTAATATTTTCTTGACTTAAAAAAAGATACGATGATCACCTTTACCCTACTGCGACCTACCCTCGTTTGCAGTACTTTGGCGCATCCCCGTACTCGCACTAGGAGAGAAGGGTAAGGTGTAGAAAGA
Source organism: Ixodes scapularis (assembly GCF_016920785.2). Taxonomy (NCBI): domain Eukaryota; kingdom Metazoa; phylum Arthropoda; class Arachnida; order Ixodida; family Ixodidae; genus Ixodes; species Ixodes scapularis. The sequence continues at coordinate 47,182,470 of NW_024609857.1, read as the reverse complement.
AAGCATAGAAAAAATTATACTAAGAAAAAAAAAAAAAAAAAAGAAACGGAAAACTGTGCGATTAGGCGAACGACCAGAGAACACGTACACGGACAGAGCGCTACTCTGTCAAAATAAAGTAAAAAATCGTTTTTTTTTGTTTTTTTTTTACGTTTCTGCGCCTAAATACGAAAATAAAAGGAAGGTGGTTCGTTTTAGTGCCGCTAACTTTTGAAGCTCCGCGTTCAAAAGCGTTCCCCCTCTCCTGCCACTCCTGCTCCCTCTCTTACCACGACATAGCGGTCTATTATTCTGGCATGAAAGGTGAAGGTTACCGGAACTAGAGAGAAGCCGATCTTTATGGCGTTTACAATGTGAATGATAATAATGTAAAAAGAGTACTAAGCTGTAAAGTTTTTTAAACACAACAGAGAACTAGCTGGATTCGAAGCACGTGTGTCTGTTTTCGAAAAATATCACTGCAATTCCCATGGCCTACACATATATTCCGACAGAACGATTAACGGGAAAATTACAAGTGTCGTTAAAGAAAGCATTTCAGCAGCTGTCTCGGCAAAATTAAAGCCCGTGTACTTTCATCGGTCAGCCGCGACCAAAGCCTCGCGTAAATTGCCAGCTACACGCACGACAAATTTATCTGATGAGAACGTGACTAAAATGTGGCCGAATCCGAAAAAAAAAAAGAAAAAGAAAACGTCGGTCACTTACTGGGCTGTGCTCGTTGACGTGACGCCGGGATTGACCGGCGGTTTGTCGGTTTTGGCCGTCTCTCCGACGCGTTGTAAGACACGACCTTCTGTCATGCATGTATCTGAGGCTTATATATATATCTAATATTTGCTTCGACAAACTGGCCCGCATTATTTATGGAAAAGCAATAACCTAAAAAAAAACAAAAAAACTAGAATTTCGTTGCGTGCTAATTTATATCTCTTCAGTACAAGTCGCAGTAATTTCGAATGTTGATTGTCATAGCGAGGATCCTGAGCTTTGCTAATCTTAATTAGACCAGTTTTGCGAGGAAAAGTAAATATTTGAACTGGCCTATCACTGAGCAGCCGGTAACTTCTTTTTTTTTCGCGAGAATAAAAAAAAAAAAAAAAGAAGACAATATTGACTCGCTAACGATATGAGTACGCAAGTTAAACCTAACGTATAAAATAATGAGCATCTGCACCTCTAGAATGCACATCGCTAATCTGCGAAATGTTGATATTTATTACATAATGCGAAAGCTGACGAAAAACACTAATGAGCAGCACATGTTTATTACCTCCCACTAACAATAGAGACTCATTTAATGTTGTACAAACTTCCAGCCTTTGATAAAACGACCCAATTATTTCTGAGTATGCCCAATAAGAAAACGTGCAGAGCGTCCGCCCAAAATACTGTCACGTTCCCGACCGAAAAGGATCTCTTCCCCGTAATTCTAGAAGGTTTGAGTTTACTCTTAACTCGGGTGTAACAGATAAGGAGGCCAACATGACCTTGCCGTGTCAGTCTCCACCCTAGCTCACTCCCGCATATTCAAGGGCCTCTAAACTCGTCAAACACAAAGTTAGGGCCGAAGTTGACGGAGCGCACCAATTGGCCTATCACGACGATGACTTCGCACTTTTTTTCGCCAACATCCAATCGGCGCGCTCCGTGAACTTTCGGCTCGAACTTTGTGTTTGACGAGTTTAGGGCCCTATACTTCGTTTCAGCTTCGGTCCAAGCGCGGCCGATGTTATACGCCGAAGGCCCAATCAAACACCGCAAAAAGCGCAGCGTCATGGCGTGCTCTCTGCGCTTGATAGGATTAGCCGGCTGAGGAGCGCGCACAGAGAGACGGCGAATACCGGCTGGTCCTATCAACTGCAGGGAGCACGCCATGACGTTGTGCCTCTTTCGCTGTTTGATTGCTCCTTCGGCTAATAGCATCGGCCGCGCTCGGACCTAAGCTGAAACAAAGTATGGGTCTAATATTCGATATACTGAGTGTAGTAGATAAGCAGACTGGGCGTGGCCTTGCCGACTCATTCTCCCGACGACGAGGCCCACTCTCTGGCAGTCTCACCCCAACCAGCTGTCACGCCGACGCTACGAAGTTCGCTGCTGCTCCTTCGATGCTCATTATTTATTTTGTTTCTGCCACATGTTCGCCGATTAAACCATGTTTTTTTTTTTTTAGTTTACGCTCGTCAAGCCTTTTTCAACCGCGACAATACTTTTAAAGTTTTATTTTTCTTTCACCGTAAAACCAAACGAGTCATTGCCGAACGCTCAGCCTCTGTTCAAATGTAGCGCTAGAAGTCTGAACCAGATTCCAATGTTTCAGAAGTAACCGTCATCTTATTATAAGGTTATAAGCGATGCTCCGAAAATTTCAATGGAAAATTGGGCCCCATACTTGGTTAGTGGCGCCACTCAGCTTCACGTCATCGGCCACAATTTTCCCACATAAAATTGAAAAAAATCAACTGTAACATTTTTTTTATATGATAGCGGCCCAGTCTTGAAATGTTGACATCTGGTTTGGACCTAGCGCTACATTCGAGTGGCGCTCAGCGATGCGTAATATGTTTTTTGCAGCAGAAGAAAAAAAGAAGCAATTCTTGCGTTTGTGTGTGTGTGTGGGGGGGGGGGGCGTTTTGTATACTAAAGCACCGCAATCTCAACAAACCGTGTAAGTTTCGCGACCCCTTCAACTGCCAATGCCGCAGAATCTGACGTGACTCCGAGGTCCCAGAACGAAATCTGTCATACAGATTTAAAATCGAAGCTAATTTTAACCAATCAGAAATGTACCAAGTTATAAACGTATAGCTCTCAAGTAAATAGAAAATAAATTGGACCTAAGTCTTTGTATAAATTGTTATGTTAGTTATTTTATATGTACACCATAGATTGTTACATTTTTTCCCGCAGGTCGGGCTGATCCTGTCGGTGAAAGACGCTTGCGTCCTTGTCCATGATGTGAAGCATTACACTCCTCATTGTGAGTGCTCCGACGTCCCGTTCAAGAATCTGCGCGCAGTTTACAACAAGCTTCGTCTGATTGAAAACAGCTGACTTCATGAAGTTTTATCGATATAAATAATAGTACCAGATTTTAGCTATTCGCCGATCACCCGATGGTATGATTTTTCTCAAATATTTTTTCGTGAGGATTAGGGCAAAATGCCAAATTCGCCTAAAATAAAAATGCTGGAGTTTCATAACACTAACACTTTGCTATAATTGAGATGCAATTTTCGTGTAATAAAATGTGAGGCCTTTGATGTTATAGTTTTTATTTCATTTCATTTATTATATAAGGCTGTTTGACATATATAAGGTTAATACAATGGTAGAAAACAACTTATCAAACGCTGTTCACCTTCAATGATTATTTGCAAAGTTATAGCGAGAAAACGCATATCGAGTGAGCTCTGTTGAAAATAAGGGATGATGAATTTTTGCACTCAGATTGGTCGTGTGAAAATATTTGGCAACCACTTCTTCACAGTCACTAACACGGTAAGGACGGCGGTGGCTTTCAGTTGTTGCACCTCCTGTGCGAGCTTTCTCCCTTCGGTAACACTTTGGCGTCTCGCGATCATCGAGTGTGATCATGCAGCAAAAGCACGACGGAAGGCAAAACCGTGTGTTGCTGGCTGGGCATTGGAAAAAGGCGTCCTTCATGTCCCGTGAGTGACAATATAGTCGCGATGCCTCTTTTGATCTTTGCTTGTCTCTGATGTTTAGATTTATATTTCTACGCCTATCATAAGCCAATGGGTGGGCCTCCCTTTACCGTAATTAGTCGTTAGTTGTTTCTTTACATTGGGAGGTCGTCTGCCTCATCGTGGCGACATTGTCACCCACTGTAGATGGGAAATTGAGCTCGTGCAGTACAACTTTCTAGCCTGGGGGGGGGGGGGGGGGGGGGGGGGGTCTTTAACGTGCATCACGCAGTAGCGATACACGACCGCACGCCGGTACGATGCTCATCCAGAGCTCTAATGTAGACACTTGGCGAAAACGTCGAATTCCTCACGGATGTTTTTTCGCCATTAGAGCCCCAGATCAAAACAGGCCAGGGTGCGGATTGAGCCCAGGATCCCTGGGGTGTGCAACGCGAGCTTTCGCTCCACGTGCTGCGAATCGGTGTGCGCTAGCCCACTCGGCCACCGATCGGCCCCTCCCATTACAGTGCCGTCTTACAAATTTACCCTCATAACAGCTGCATTTGGGATAAGGAATACGAAGTTTATTGACAGGGCGCGGCGAGTATCGACCATCTTCTTTTCGCTTCGCAGCCTATGAGATTGTGAGATTAGCCGAAGAGAAAACAAACCAAAAAATCACCAAGCAAGAATACTGATTATAATGAGCCGCGAAATCCTTAGGATGTGAGTGACTATAAAATGGTCAATATTCCGTCTCAGGTAGTCCCATTCCTTAAACTTTTAGCCTACCAGGGGTCCTAATGTGGACACTTGGCGAAAAATTCGTCGAGTAATCTGGCTGCCGTGATTGGCCAACGCCGCACTTGACCTTGGTGCCGGCCGATGAGAGCCGCCGGATTTCTCGTCGACTTTTTCTTAGGGGACCTGAAATGTACCATCGCGAACAGTATGAGCGGGAACGCCGAAGCGCATGGGCTTCGATGAGGGGTATTCACACTAAAGTTGCTAGATAAGCGCTGCCTACAAGTAGCGACATTCTTTGATGCGCGAACTGCGTGGCAGTGCAGGTTTCAGGAAGCAAATGGCAGCGCACAGCAGAGAACTGAGCGCCATTTTGTTCCTGCGGAATGAGCTTTGTCATTGGTATTGGTGTGTCTTTACTTGTAAAAGGAAGTATGAAGGGACTTTAGTTCATATGATGGGTGCTTTTCATGGACGGATCTGTGCGATGTCAGTGATCGGCGGAACCTTATCTGAGCTGCGTCGATCTTCAATCTACCATGTTGAATATACCTGAGACTGGGGTAGAAAAAAACATAAAAGTCGCAGAAACAGAACGGGACAGGACGACGGCGGTGCCATAGCGTAGGGGTTTAGGTGTCCGCTTCGTACACAAGTGGACGCGGGTTCGAATTAAAGCAAAACTACCTTTTAATTAAAACGTCGTCCTGTCCCGTTCTGTTTCTTCGACTTTTATGTTTTTTCTACCCCAGTCTCAGGTATATTCAACATGGTTAACATCTACCAGCTCGCCTGCACCCTTACTATTGTATCTTCAATCTACCTACGGCCTGCTGGCGACACGCTAGCGTATGGTCAGATTGGTTTTTGGAACACCATCAATGCAGTTTAGGAGACTGCATTGATTGACTTACCGTCTAATGCTCCCTTGACGATGAATGTGGCGCGCACCTACTGAAGCTACCAAACTGAAAAGGTGCAGACGGACAAGATGTCGTTCCTGGCGCCTTGAGACGCGAAAAGCGGCTGCTGTAACCATGCGTCAGAGACCTATTGCTAAATTACCCAAGCATCAATAAGAATTATTCGAATATAGGACTACGCGCCGGATGTGATGGTGGCTACACCAGTACCGGTTCGAAAGCAATAATATAAAACAGACGGCATTTTGTACGGCCGTTCGTCAACACTTTATTTTTGTTATTTACTTCGAATCCCTCATACGTGGAAGGCGACCACGTGCGGCGCATAGACCTACACTCCCAGCATTTTCCTTGATGCTCGTGTTATTAGCAATAGGGCTATTAGCACGTAACTTCTATCCAAGTAGATCTTCTAGTGTTACGTAGAGAATAAAAATAAATTGGATCGAACAAGGTAAAACGAAAATCGCGAGAATCGTGCAGCAAACGTGAAAGTATACGTTTTAAGGCACGTTTTATAATATATAGCACTACATTCCCTCGTGCTGACACCATAGCGATTGCACTTAGTCAGCGGTTGTGTATGCTTGCAGCTCTGCATGGAGATGTGGGGCACGATGCGGCGTCGCTTCTGCCCCACATCTCCACATGTGTGCTGTTGGGCAGGTATTTATAGCAGACTGCAAAATGGCTTCTTGCGCCACGCACGATGTAGACATTTTAAGCCCTCACAAAACAAACAATACACTGAACTTGTATCTGTGGATGGCACGTATGGGGACCGTCTGCGGAGAAAATTGCTAATTTCAATTTCTAACGTTTGTTGCAAACTTTTTTTCTTTTTTTTTTTTGCGCGCGCGCGCAAAAAAAAATGTCTCTGCAGTGACACCAAAAGCCACGAGGCGCATTCGTACGACCACCGCTCGACCAATTCTCGGCTTAGTAGAATGAGTGCTTTGGGGAAATATTTTGCATAGTTTTCCAGTTGTCTCAGAGCTTGAGAATGTCAGCTTAATGCAGCTTCTTCCAATGACGCAACGTAGATCTTAAGAGCCATTTTTTTCACGTTTAGGAATCAGATGAATGGAATGATAGAGGTCAGCCCTCACAGGAACTGGAATGGGCCCAGTGCCTCCATTCGTAAGAAATGAAAGGAATGAAACTTTCAGACACTCTAATTCCAAGGAATGGAGGTGGAATGGAATGGGCGTACCCATTCAACAACACTGAAACCAAGCATCTAATTAACCTTCTAATCAGCCTTGCGAAGGATAATAGGAATGCTCCTGGGTTAAATTTAACTCTAACATGGCAGTTGTTCAGCACAAAATTTATGTGAAAAAGTATATAAAGATGAGCAGATACATTTTTGTCAAAGCGTTTTTTATTTGTATTCAAATACATTTTCGGTAAGTATTTTGCCCAAACCTGTCTAATATTTATTGAAGAAAGTCATCTACTGATCCCACAACACCAAGTCAAGATATACTGAAACGACGAGTTCAAAAGCTTTCATATTAGGCTGGCTGAAGAAAACTGCATGATGCAGAGGGTTGTTCATTTGTTCGTTATAAAGGCAGCCGGGTACACTTGGCCCAAGTATCGAAGAGTGCTTTCCTCTGTATCTTTCCACTCTCCGTTTTCGGAAGAGCTTCCACGAAGAAGACGCCTCCGTAGAGATGCTTGTACTCAGCACAGGTTCCTTCGGAGGAAGTAGAAAGTGCATTTTAGAGAAAAAGTTGCGAACTGAAAAGGTACAAACACTCTTAAAAGATTTCGTCACCCGTGTTCCAGTGTAAGAGGCGAGCACGCAAAACCCTGAGTGCAATTTTTACCGAAAATCTTATCGGTAAAGCAGCTTTAGATTCTCAATCACCCCGGAAAATTTTTATCTGTATACATAGCTTGCCTGTGACATTAGTCCGCTCTTCTTTCTAGAATTCAGAGGCGCCTCGTGAACGCACCGAAAGATGCGCCTTTTCCCCCGATATCTTATTTGACCAAGTGACGGCATTGGAAACTATGTATTCTCATCAACAGTTTTTTTTTTCTCGCCAACTGCCTCTACAGAAAGTATTATGATAGATCTGTTTGTGTTCTACTTCCACCAACTTGCCTGCGTTTTACCATTGTACAAGGGTCATCCGACATTAAGCAAACTGCGAATTCATGTTCGGTAGAGATGAAATTAGAATCACAGCGTTAGTAATACACACACATGCTCGGAGTTTTCTTTCTTTCAAATAGACAGTTCGATATTTGAAGCTACTGATCTTCAATATGGGAAGCCACAAAAGGGTTGCTGATAGGCATAAAAAAGCTAAAAACGTAGGATACGCGTTTGATCAGAATGCGACCCGTCCACCAAGGCTTTTAGACCCGCGAGTCAAAGAACTCACCACCTCTGCAATAAGCGATAGGTGCATACTAGCTTATACCAGAGAGAGAGAAAATGGGACACTTTTATTGTTCTTTGAGAATCAATTTGCGATATTAAAACATAGAGCCCAGAGGTATCCACTTGGTTTATTTCATCGAAAGGAATATGTTGCACTCGTGTTAATTAAACATTTATAAAATCCGCAAATTCTCATTTATTTAATAAGGATTTAGTCGAAATATAGATCTCGCTCGCATCTGAGAGATGAATACTTATGTATTTACTAGCCGTTTCGCGAGAGGGTCCTTAATATCACGAAAAAAATCGTAATATTATCCCTTCAAGAAACATTTTTCATTTGGAAAAACACCCTGCACTTTAATGTTGAACACCTTTAGACCGGGTAAAGAATTTGAGATACCCGCAACGATATCCTTGATTTCTCTTTCCATTGCTCCAGCAACGTTCTTGATATCCTCCTTGGGCACGACAATGGCGGCCGGTGCTTCTCCGTAGACCGGGTGGGGCACACCCAGCACAGCCACCTCCGCGATACCGCCGTGTTTGGCGAGCAGCAATTCTTCGAGTTCTGTCGGAACTACCTGCTGATCCAGGCACTTGATCATTTCTTTGATTCTTTCCACGAAGTGAACTCGGCCATCTGTATCGTGGTAGGCCAAATCGCCTGAAAGAATGCAGAGATCAGCTTTAGTCACCGACAGGATAAGAACGGCAGGGAGAACTTCTGCTTGTTCCGGCTCCAGCACAAGCTTCCTACTAGAGCCACTAAATGAGCTACGCTTAGAGTATCGGCACCGTGAGTCGTGATATTTTTGTGCGCACCACCGTTTTGGTGATTAGGACAAAGCACATGCAACTGCCAAACGTCATAATTCAAAAGCGCGGCATCCCCGGCATTAGATTCCCTGTTAGGAAGCTCATGTAGTATTATTAAAAAGCTCAAACACCAACCAAGCCCCTCTATTGGGGCCTTACATTCGAAGCCAAGTCGGTCTTTTCTTCAGGGGTGACTACAGTTATTGCCGTTGAGGAGCAGTGTCCTTTTCTTTTTCTTCTATGGTGGGTGTCTTAACCTCCTTCTACGGCTGTATTGTCAATATAGTGACGAAGCCCGTTCAGATATGCGGATGGTAAAGCTCCGAGAATCCGACTGATGTTCTGTGGCGTTATTTGAATCTGCCAGGATTCGAGAAACAGTCTTTTTCGGGGATTTGTCTCAATGTCACTGATGCATGTGTTGTTAAACTCAATACGATGGTCCTTGACGTCGCAGTGCTCAGCAACCGCAACACGCTCATAATCAAACTTGCGTACGTCTTTTTTGTGCTGACGGATTCTTTCTGAAATGTTCTTTGTTTCGCCAATGAATGTGGACGCGCAAACCCCGCAAGCAATCTTACATATAACGCCTTGGGTTCTGTCTTTAGCAGGGCGATCTTTTGGGCGTTGCATGAGTCGTCCACGGGTAGACACAGGTTTGTGCGCCGTTTGGAGGCCCTTTTTCACGTGCCAGTGCCTCGCTTGTTCCCTTCATGTAGGGAACGCTGATGCGCGAGGTTTGGCAGGAATTTACACTTGACTGTTGCTGCACGTGTCGTTGGTTTCGGCTTACACAGCGGGCAACACAATGGATGAAGCTGCTCGGGTAGCCATTCTTTTTTAAGGTCCGAAATGACGGTTTGTTCCTCCTTTCTCCTTTCTCCTGACCTCTTCCGATCAGCAGGTGGTCCTTACCCTGGTTAAGAGTGTCCTGACCACCGACGCCTTGTGAACGGCTTTCTGTTTTACTTTTAAGTCATGTAATATTGCTTTGCTATGCCGTGAACTGTTTAAACATGTTTGGAAGACGGAAAAGCGTTTCCTGTGATTTAAACTAAAGCTTGAGATAACCGGCCACTATGATTTTAACCACTAACAAAGGTAAGGGTCGTTACTCTGAAGCGTAGCTTATCTAGTGGGTTCCTACCTTTTATTTTATTCAGTGTTTTTTAGACAATACAGATTGTCTGCAGCATAAATGCAAAAAACCAGATGGACTGACGAGGCCTCGATGCCGCTTTATAGTAGAAATACAAGTTACTGTCGATAACGAAACGAAATATCAAAAACACTCTGATCAAATCACATTTTCCTGCATTAACAACAGTATTACAAAAAATGAAAAGAAAAAAAATTCGAATAACAAGTTGCAGATGAACAATTCATACCAAACAGTCACTTCAGTTTCAATTTTATATACTCTTTATGGTTCGATTGCTATTAAGGTTTCTTTCATTATGCATTTAAATTTTTTTATTGAAGTACTAGGTGCGGTAAGTTTTTGAAGGTCAGTACACGTGTTTAAATAGTTCGGGATTTGATACGCCAGTGTTTGTGTGGTTATGTTTGTCCTAATTTTAGGGAGTATTTCCAAATCATGCCGTAAGCCATAGTGATGGCTTGGTAGAATGCAAAATGAAAGATGCGTTGGTTGCGGAAGTATCGAGTCCTGAAACATGCAGATTGCAAGTCTATATGCGTACAGTTGGTAAACATTTATTATTTTATGGTGTTTTAAGAGGGAGGAGGTAAGTGCGTCAGTCAGAATTTAGTACAGCATTGTACGCATAATACTGTCTCGTGAGCCTCTATTGTGGACACGCATCTAAAGGACGACGAAATGCAACGAACGCGTGCTGGAGGCCGGGTATTCGAAAGAGATGCCTTGCCGTTCTCAAATTGTCAGTGACTTTTACGAAAAAGTAACGGTGTTAACAGTACGTGGTAATCGACGTAAGACTCACTTTTATCGTAAGTGGTGCGAAACCGACCCTGAATTTATTAAGGGGAAGAACTTACCCGACCGACACCATCCCTCGCTGTCTCTGAACTGGGCAGTCTCCAGAGGACGCTTGTAATAGCCTCGAGATGCCGCGGGTGATCGGTAGCAGAGCTCGCCAGGCTCATTCGGTCCCAGTGATTTACCAGTGGTCACGTTTACGACCTAAAAAAAGAATCGCCAATTACAAAAAAAAAAAAAAAATGAAACAAGTGGGGTGCCAACTAAGAGGATATTCAGATATCATTCGAATGCCTGCATGATCCCAACGTTCGGCACGTGCCGCGAACAAAGCTTGTGAACTAATCCTTAAATTTCTCTATTGTTTCTTGTTTTTTTTTTTGTCTTTGGGGGGGCGGAGGGAGGGAACTGTGCGTCATCTTATCTCGGGACGTGTCTACTGTGCACAGGAATGGTGCTAGAGAAAAACAAAATGGGAGACATCTACATGCCATTGGGATTGTGATCTTGCAATCACCGCATTAGATTCGGAGGTAAAGCGATCGGCTTGAGCCTTGCGGGACCTACCAATCCGTCCATTAAGCAACCCTACCATGTTTGAAGTGTCGGTGATGTCGTCTGCCTCCTTTCTGTCAGTGCCTAGGGGTGCTGGCAGATAGGAGATTTATGGTAACAGCGAATCCATAAATTTCAACATTCCCTAACCATCTGCCTCTGATTAGGAAGTGCTGAATGCCTGAGCCACCCGGAAAAAAAAGGGGGCCGGGGGGGCCGGGGGGGGGGGGGGGGGGGGGGGGGAGGCTGGTAACTTTAGAATTTTCTTAGAGCTGTCTTGTCAATAAATACATAGTAAGAACAATAAGACACACAGCCTCGCAGGAATTAGAGCTCTATAAGTTGTGAAACTTGGTTTCGATATGATGTTTGAAGATTTCAAGTTAAGAAGTCTAAGTTTTGTGTCATGATCAATTTAAGGCTTCTGATATCTAAAATATTTTGCCGTGGTCGTTTTTGTAAAAAAAAAACACAAAATAACGTACCTAAGTTGTGCGTACTTAATATTATACAGAAAAAAAGCATGCACATCCAAATCAGAGCGCGCTATACACGAACGTAGGTGTCAACGCAGGGATAAAATATAGCCGCAACTCAAGGAAAATAGTGTCAACACTAAAGCTATTTTACTTCGACATGAAAATTCGAAAATCGATGCAGGTTTGTGTGCAGAATTAAATACATCGTTAACTATTAATTGAGGTTGCGTATTTTCATCGATATTTTCACAAAACAATGCCTCGTATCTAGCCGCACTTTCGTGTTAAATTAGAGTATCGCAACGTACGACGGGGTATGTTTAATAGTGCTCCAGATAGAGCTTGGGATTTAGCGACACTGACACGACGGTGACACGACAAACTGAAATAGGGGCAAACTAAATACTTCGTTTCAGCTGAAATCTAAACGGAGTCGATGATACAGAGTAATGGGACCAATCAAGCAGCAACAAAAGCGCAGACCACTCTGCCTTGCCTGTTTCTCATTAGATCAGCACTGATAGAAAACGTACAGAAACATGACGAGCCCCATGATGGTGCGTTTTCGACACTTTCTGATTGGTCCCATCAGCTTGTAGCGGCTACTGCGTCGGGACTAAGGCTAAAACATAGCACAACAGCTGCTTATTTTTCCTTCTACAGAAACGTTCTAAAAAAATATATCGAAAAGAGAAGGAACAGGAAGAAAAGGGGGTTCGGAGCTGAAAAACAGACAAAGAATGAAGAACTATTTTGGATTTCCGCCATCAAAAACGCTCAAACCTACGCCGTTGTCACCGAAGCGCTTGCGTGCGGCCCATGATACGTTGGTCTTCTAACGCGACAGTGTTAAGGAGCTCGTGTCGCAGAAAAGCCGGCGTCGGTGGCGCCGTGACGGAAAAATGCTGATTGGTCAATAGGGTAATGACGTCAGAGCCACATAAACTCGCGCGGGAATTTTAAACAACCCACAACATTCACGTGAAACGTAATGCAACACCTGAAGTAAAAGTGATTAAAGAACATGCAAATTAAATGTCGCCGCACGTCTTAAATAATTCCGCTTTATAAAGTACTTCATTTGCCTTGAAGGGAATGTGAATAATTGAAGGCGGTATTCGAACCCACAACCCTTCGGTTGCGAGCCGCACACGCTACTGACAAGGCCATGTCCGCTTTTTTTTTTTTTTTTCTTTATTGCATTGAGCAGGAAACACATGTCAAATACTATTAAAAATGCTCTGCAAAGCTTTTGCAGAGCATGTTAAAAGCTTTCATTTCCAACAGCTCTTTCCAAAGGCCTAGCCATTCGGGCTCCCGCTCGCGGGTAGAAAAAAACACTTTCCATTTGTTTAACAAGGTCAAATAAAACCGAACTTCTTTGGTATCGGGGTCGGCTTGACGCACTGCCATGCGCGACCGCCATATATACTGCACAGCCCTAAAAGAAAGAACATATCAAAAGGTATACAATCGTCGTTGCTTTAACTAAAAAAACGTATGCCCGACGGGCTGATACAGAACTCTTTCTGTAACGTACGCTGAAGGAAGTCCCCCCCCCCCAAAAAAAACAAACAAACAAACAAAACAAAACAAAAAAACTGCATTTTAAGAGAAAATAAAACGTGCTCGACGGTCTCGGGTTGTTTACACAACATACAACCCACGCCCTTTTCTCTCAGCCAAGCTTTGAGTATTGCTACGCAATTTGAAAAAGAAAGTTTTGACAGCGGGTAGTACACACATGCGCTTAACGCGTTTCAGTACATCGCGACCATCGCTGCAAACGACACTTCTGTACAGCGGGCAGGAAACAAACTTAACACCAAGTCACGTTTTAGCGTCTCCTTGGTTACCACAGACAGACACTCCAAAGAATAGCAGGAAGACAAAAAGTGGAAAGCGTCGACAACCTCTTTGTGAAAGCCATATAGTCTTGATGACTCACCGCCGTAGGATGATACAACGAAGGTCAGCAAATGGAATGACAGTCTTGTTTGAATGAACGCGTGTATGAAAGGGTGGTCTTGGTCGCGGAGAAAAAAGAAACGTGACACCAACTGTCGTACAAACAAATCCGATCATCCCAATCCGCCGTCACTGACACGATGAAACAGATTGTCGCGCCTCATGGGCTCCCAAGACGAGTTCCAGATGTATGTCGCAAAAATGCGGTGAAACTTTTGCACGTTCATGCGGGCACAATGAATTACTGCAACGCATACCATAACTTGGCAATAAGAAAAACATTGCAAACAGTCGAGGCCATGTCCACCGCACTTCCTGCTCACTGACAGAAAGAAGATGAGAAGCGAATGAGAAGGCGATGAGAACGGGGCCTGATAACCCTATCGCGTTCCACTTTTTTAATTAACTCGTTTTTTTTGTGAATACAATTGAAGGCTTACTGACAAACGTTCTGTGCATTCCTGTAGTCACAAAAAACGCCTCCATCACTTCGCGCTGAGGGAGTCGTAAAAAATACCGCTTGCGTTTGAAAAAGCCTACATTGGGCAAACAGGAAAATGTTTAGACTACGAGAGCACAAAAACACCTGAAAGCTGCAGTAAGTCCCACGATATCTGGCAGCGTATTGTGCAAGGAACAGTTGTGAGGCGCAATCCCAAAGAACCATCATACTGACTAGCTAAAGGGAAAAGAAAAAAACACGATGTGATGAATGCGTTTTTCATGACGGCAGGAACGCACGGGCCTCTCGCACGTACCTCAGTGACAACGGCGTAGGTTTGAGCGTTTTTGATAACGGTAATCGCGATAGCGCTGTTCTATATTTAAATATGCTTTTTAGTTCTCTCTTCCTTTTTCTTCTTCCTTTTTTTCACCTTTTGGTACACTCTTCCGTGGAAAGAAAAATGAACAGTTGTTAATTCGTGCCTATTTTTGTATATGTCATATCGTCTGTCTCGTCTCAGTGTTGATTACTTCTAACCCTTCGCAGCGCCGCTTAGTCAAAGTTTTTTTTTATCTTCCTTTCAATTAAGCCCCCAAAGCCCCGTGGTAAAATTGTCTATTCAATGTGTAGATGTCTCAAAATACAGCGTTGAACCATCTGCAGTCTCAAGAAACTGTGCACCTGGCACTGCCATTAGCTCGGCTTAGTCAAGCACAAAGTGAACAAGAAATTTCATGGCGCATTTTAAAACTTGGGTATCTGCCATTCTGGAGGACGTGCACACTGGTTTATGAGGACAAACTAGCTTTAGGTTCCTGCGAAAATATTGTTTATGCAAAAAGTTACGGAACATTTCTTAAGACAATTTTTTTTTTTTTTGCACCATAGATATTTTTATTGCGTTAGCATTAGTTGTTTGGTATATGCGCTGACGTTGGACTGGCTGGAGAACGCGTATTCAAAGTTCGCAGCGCCGCCAAGGGGTGGCGCCGCAGCCCCTCTGGCTCTGGAAACTGGCTAGGAAAGACCTTCTGCAAGAGTCGACAGATGGCGGCACGGTGCATATTTCGAGAGGCTAGGACGCATAGCAACCAGTGCTTAAACACCGACGACCAGTTCCCACTTTCCATTTTTCCTTCGCTTCCTCCAATCCCCCCTTCTACCCTGTCCACTGTTGCCTGTTTCCCCCTCCCCCCTGGTGAGGAGGAGTTTCCGCCTTGCAGAGTCTCGAGTGTGATAGTGGGCCTTCAAATTCAGAGGGGTCTGGGGGGATCTTTTCGACGGCGACGATGTTGAGAACTACAACCATGCGTACAGCATTATTTATTTGGCGTGTTTCTGACGCAGCGTTTGGCTATGTGAGTTAAACGCTGACCCCTCCCCCCATTCCCCTTCCCCCGAGGTGACTACTACAGAGACCCCCTGCCGCCGGTAGGAGACTTTAAGCACTGATTAGCAACGCAGTCGGCGTAAGCCGTGACGTCACACCTAGACGCCGAAGATCAACGGCGACGTCCTTCTTCGCCAATCTCGGAGCCGCACAGCGGGAGACCGAATTGGGAAGGACTGGGGCGCGAGTCAACTCTCCCCGTCCTCCCGCTCACGCCGCTTTGTTGCGACATTCTGCGCATGGCTTATTACAAAAGTATTAACCAATCTTTTGGGCCAGACGTACACGCCGCCTGGCAGCGACCCGCCGGCGGCGACCCGCCGGTGGCCGAAGTACGTCATAGCCGCGCTGTCCCCCTACTGCACCTCGGTTATAAGGTGTTACGTCAGACGGCCGGCGTGCTAGTGCGCGCTTTCGACGCCCTCGGAAGCTCATGCAGCCGGCTTCAGAGGCATGTGAACGCATGCGAGCTGCACGTTGCGTTCTTCGGCCTGCCACGCCGATAATGACGCGCAGTTGTCTTACCATATGTCACCGGGTGGTAAGCGCACGGTGTCGTCGCCCCTGTATGCACATGTCTGCACAACAAGGAAATGGGTCGATCGATTTTTTGCATCGCGCGGACGTCCTTTATGCAAACGCTAAGTGACCTGATCTGCTTGCACCAGGGAGAACAAAAGTTTCAGGAAGGTTCACCCCGCGGAAAGTGCTGAGACGCTGCATTCACCATGTTTTGATATAATTTAGCGCTTCGCGAAATGCTCACGCATTCCTTCGAGAACCAGCGTGATGACAGGAGCGATTTCGGCCCATTTCGTTTCTCATTTGGCGTAAAATTTGTTTTTAGGGTTTTTTGAATTTTTATTCAAGAAAGTCTCATATATCTGGCCTTAAGACAGGACACAAAATGTTGTACCTGCATGTACTACAGTCACAAGTCAATGCATCGTAAGAATCAGAATTACAGGCTCAGCTAAAAAGACAAATAAACCTGAAAAAAAATTAAATTTTGTTACCTTGATTTCGCTCATGAGAACAGGATACCCGATGTCAGTGTAAGAGACGACATCCTTCGGCGGGGCACAGAGAAAGCCGTTTGATTCTGTCATTCCGTAGAACAACCTCAGACTTCGAAGGTTTTCAAAAACGCTCATGGTTAGTTCCGCGAGCTGCTTTGAGAGCGCGCCGCCCCCGACGCCGACATCCTGCACAGTGTTGAGTCTTCTACCCGTGGAGTGAACGTAATGCACCAATTTCTCAAGACGCCCTGGAAAGCCATGAAGAAGAGTTACCTACAAGAAAGGAGACGTGAGAGGCTTCATTAGACGGCACCCCAATGTGCAAGCGCGAGTAATACAAGCGTGAACGACCTGCCACGCTTACTTGGCGCATCTACTAGTGCCAAAGAAGACCTTCTCCAAACTAATGCTTGGCCTACAAGTTTAGATACAAGTCTTAAAATTATTACACAAACCGCAAGGAACATAATCGGAATTGTGGGATCTATACTCATCGCAAACAGCAATGCAATATTATGTGTGGGTGCATTTTTTCCAATCTGTATGATGGACTTTTCTGAGATAAATTTTGAAAAGGTATTTGCTAAATATAAATAAATAAGGAGTAAATTTACGAGAAAAAAAAAAATACGCGACGGTTTCGACAATACTCTGTCTACCAGCTCATTTTCCTATTAAAGAGAAAAAGGCGAGACGGCTTGAGTGCTGTGTTCCTTGCTTTGAAGTAGCTTAATATTAAATTCTTCTACTTTTAAACTTTCCCTGTGAATGTACCGCGTTCCTTTTTTTTTTTTTTTTAAACTTAAGTTGCATTAGCCCCAGCAGTCAATAAATAGAAACATAGTTTGCGTACCCCCTCACCTTGAATTTGTCGATCATATCGGCGTACCGGTCCATCCCTAAGGTATGAGGGACAACTACGCAGACTGCTCCAGCCAAAGCTGTGAGGATACTCCATAGCCCTGAGACGTGAGCCAGTTGGTTCCATGCCAGCGTGACATCTCCGTCGGTTCTAGTGCCGCATTTCCTGCAAGGGGTCATTCAGAAGCCAGTCCCAATGACTTAAGGGGAGGGAAAAGAGACAATGTTCAGAAATATTTCTATTTTAAGACCCTTGGATAGTATTCTAAATGAGTGAATGATGCGTATGTGTCTACTTCTTTATAAAGCGTGGGGTGTGCACTGATCGTGATCTACAGAGGGTGCTAAGGTACAGACGTCCAGCAGTTCGTAATATTTATGGGTGTCTACAATTGATTTTAGTGTTGTCAAACTAGCCGGAAAATCGCAATCGCTGACTCGGTCACCTGCGAACATGTCCATCGTTGACTATTTTACAAAATGTGCGACGACACTACTTAGTGCAAGCTATTGGGGTAAATGTTTATGACTGCAATGAAAATGAAGCAACGAGAGTTACTGCCTCCATTCTCACCTTTAGTGCTTTTTGTCAGAAATTAAAATTTATTACCTATCACAGCTTACCCAATTAGCATTTACGTTAGCGATCATCTAGTAATATATATGTTCATTAACAAACTATACAAAAACAGAACAAAAGCTAGATCTCTAAGTATGAATTTTCAAGTAAAACGTGGAATGCGATAGGATGTAGATTGTCTGTACATATCTTTTATTGTGTGTAAGAAGAGACGCGTTCCCAGGGCGACGAATAAAGTATTAGATAGAGGCTCAAAAAATAAAAAGGAGGGTACAACCTCCGTGAGCCAGGCTTCCTTGGCATTGATGGACATTGAGGTAGAATTTTTAGATCAGGAAATATCACCCATGGAATTGTATAACCAATATCACCTAATTCGGTGATGCACAGGCGTCATCCCACCGCGATTATAGAGTTATGTGTTTTTGAAAGTTTTTGTTTTGCGGATTTTCCAGAAAAAAATTCCCGTTAATAGTCAGCGCTTGTAACGCGCGCTTCTTTCTTACGTTCGTGTAACATTCACGCTGTTTCAAGATGAACCCACGCCAATTAGCCCAGTTATCCTGTCTCATAAAATACATATATAAACATTTCTTGTAAGTGTTTAAGCAGCAGCTTAGAAATTTGAAAATTGTATCATGCTTACGTTCATCTTAACAAAAAAAAAAGTAGCAACGACCATATAACTACAGGCAAGCTTCGTACATACGCGGTTGTATAAAATGAAGCTACGAAGTTGTAGTGCGTGATTTCGACGGGCTTGGGAAGTCCCGTGGTGCCCGACGTGTATGCCAGGGCCATCAGGGTGCGCTCCGGGTCCGGTACGGGAATCTCTCGGAACTCGGATTCCTTCCATTGGGAAAAGGTAGAGGTGGAGACGAATCCCGCGGCATCTCCTATCACGAAGAGACCCTGCAATATGGACACAATCCTTTAGAATGCAGACTTTTCTGTATTCGAAAGTCCCGAGTTTATTAGTGCTATTGTCACGAATGCGAACTTGTGCTCAAAACAAAAAGGAAACAGAAAATAACAACAGAGCGTCGCGTGCGTTGAAGTCGGCGTAAGAGCAGGATCGAACGCTAGGGCGAGACTTACTGCGGCTTGCCACGCGAAGCCCCTTTTATACACGCGTGGGCTTCAGGAACAATCGACGGAGAAGGTTCGGGCATAGAGCTTTCTAACCTCGAATCAGCAACACGGTCCTCGAATTTACCATACTTCGTCTCACCCTACAATGGACTAAAGGCAAAAATTACGGACGGCCAGATCCAATCACGAGTCACTTAGAAATTGCGTGGTATTGCGCTTTGATGCACGTATGAGTGCCCGCGTCTTGAATCACTGATGGGGATGGGTGGACAGTGGTTCGAATCGAATAGCAGTGAGTGACCCAACAATTTTACATTGCAAAAAAAAAAAAAAAAAAAACAAGCCGCGACGTACAGGCTGTTTTCAGTGTCGAAGCTATAGAAATGATGCAGCGTTTTAGTGTTTGGTGTATTATGCGTCCACCCCTAATCAATGCTATGCATGTCATAGTTTAGCGTGGAGCGTGATTGGACCTGGCGGCCTGTGGCTTTGGCCTTTAGTCCATCCTGGGATGAGACAAAGTACAGAACATCACATTACAGAGTCAACAAAAAAGTGTATCCGAGGCCAGGAATCGAACCTTCGCTCTTGGCATGGAAGGCAAGCGCGGTAACCACTGATCGCTATTTTAGTGGGCTGGATCGCGGATCGGGAGCCTGTCGGTGTCGCCACCGGCGGCCATAGCTTGACACCAGGCAATACACGCAAGTCTATGGGAGAAACGCACAAAAGTAAGAATAGTGATGCATTTACGCTGTGCAGGGAGGCGAGTATTTTATAGTGCGCTGCGGTCCTCATGCCGGGCGTTTCGAGATTGAATTGAGATTTGTCAAACGTTGGGTTGCCGAATAAAAAAATCAAGCGTACAGGAGCACACTAGCTGAGCTTGCAAGCTTGCTCTCGTAGTGGAGTAAGCAGAGGGACTTGCCGTCAATGAGACCGTCCTCGGGGAAGCCCAGAAGTTGATGAATGACAAAGAAGTGCCATCTCGACAGCGGCTTTCCGGGAGTGAGCGAATTCCGAGTAGCAAAGCCTTCGAGCTTGTCGTCTGCTAAACCCAACTCAACGAAACCGCCACCGACTCCGCTGTAACTCGAGGTATCTCTCGCCTCGTTGAGCTGCACTACTGCGGAGTCACTTTCGACCACAAAATATTTATTTATAAGAACTGCGAGGGCTGTCAGTTTTAATCTTTCTACGCAAGCTATTTGACGGGCTTATCGAAAAGCATCCAAAAAGTTTCAGTGCCAACAACAACTTAGAAACGGGGGAAAACGGATCTTTTTCTCGTTCTTCCCATAGAGTGCCATGCATTGGCTGGTGTCAATCAATAGCCACCGGTGGCGACACTCGGCCCCAGCTGCCGAGGCCACGCTCCGCGATCCAGTCTACTACAATAGAGATCAGTGGCGATAACCGTTAGGCCACGAGCGCGCTGCCTGCTTGGTCAGCTGCACGCGCGGCAGCACATCTGCCAACGAAGCGGAGGCTTAAAGGGCAACTCCGCTTCACTTTTGATACTTAGAAAACTATGTAGCCCTCTTCATTATCATATAGGAAGACCCTACGTCAAATATTACGATCTAATTCCGTCTATATATTTAATAAACTGGCCAGCAAACCTTCAAGTGAGCCAAGTCACCGAAATCTGCCAACTCTAGCGTGCGACGTGAGGCGCAATCATCAGCGCAGTGAATGCGACGAAGTTGGAGCGGCCAACGTTGAACCACTACGTCAGAGGCATGACTACGTCATTCTCACGTTTTGCTTGTATTTACTTCTCAGAGCGAAATTGAACGATGACGTCACGAGTTTCTCCTCCCGGTGTTGGCTGACCGGGCGTTCACGTGATCACGGTAACACGGATGCGCTAGTTTGCGCTGCCCTGCGCGCTTATCGGTCTGTTTCTCCGCTCCCCTTCTCCTCTTTCGTCTTCTTCTCTTCCCCTTCTCCCCCGGGCCATCACCGTCCACGCCATGCGAAGCGACCTGCCCGCGTCGCATGTAATGTCCCTCGCTCCCTCCCGAACGTCACAAGACCACGTGGTTCGACGTGACGTCGCCATGACTCTGACGACACGAGACCAACGTTGTCGGACGCAACCGAAGTTTCGGTTTCAGCTGATGTTTAAATTAGGATTACACAAATAATATTGCACATTTCGCGAATCAAAAGACGTAGAGTTGTTTAGTAGTGCTTTGTGAATCTGAATCACATGTAAGCCTAAATTTTTCGAACATGAGCGGATTTGCTGTTTAAAGAGCCCATGAAACGAATTTCGGGTTGGGTTGGGATTATTGGGTTTTAGATTGGGATTTTAGGCTAATAGCACATTGTTCAGTGGGCCAAAAGAAACAAAGGTAAAAAGTCAAAAGCCTGACTTTCAGTGCGAAAATTTGAAAACACAGCGGACTATTTCGTACCTCCTCCCCTTCGTAAGCTCTCTGCCTTTACAGTGTGACACATCCGCGGTCCCAAAAGCGCGTCATCGAGTTCAAACGAACGTCACACGAAACCGGACCTCGCTTAGTCCCTTCACCCCTAAGCTGACATTGTGGTGGAAGCTCCGCGCTTGCTGGACCAATCAGCCGGCTCCCTTTCATCACCTGACATCATTCTCTGGCCGTGGGTATGCGCGAGGGAGCGTGATCATGTGGCAAATGTGGCTGGTCCGACGAGCACGTAGCTTCCACAGCACTGTCAGCTTCGGGGTGAACAGGTTGGGGAAAGCAACTTTTGTCTAAATTTTGAGTGATGGGTTAATCTTCTAGGGGGACAATGGCTCTGTCCGGGTGCACAAATCATATTCCGAGCAAGAGGGGCCTCTCCTCTTTTCGTCTTCTTGAACAGGCAATGCTGGAATGCGCGATTTATGAGTTGAGGAGGAAAGCTAAACAGGAAAAAGTTGGAGAAGCGTTTCATGACCCCTTTAAGCAGCCACCTTTTTTCCCGCTTTTTATCTACATTTTTAAGACGTCTGCGCGTTCACTTTTCTGCACGACATGCTGACTGCCAATCACGGTGAATAACGGAACAATCATTACGAATGATGAAGCTAAGAATATCATCCAATCAAAATGTCGCTCCGCACATCGCGTTTCTGTGGCCCATAGCAACACCAAAAGGCCTCCGCATGGTCACATCTCCTTCTATCAAACGACATCAGAGTCGGATCGCGCTAACTCAGCTATTGGGCCCGGGCCTGACCTTCGACGCGCTGATTGTACAAGAGCCCCAGCCGAACACTGACACAGCACTCGTACCCAATCTCACGCCTCCATCGATCTTACTGTGATGACGCATGCGGAGCCCTACTGTCTAGGTGGTGTTGCCTATAGTCGCCGATTGGTTGAGAAAGGCAGTATGTGGCTCTTCACGTTCGCGCTTCCTGTTTCGTGATTCGTTCTCGTCGTTCTTATTGCCTAATGCCTCAATTTGATTGGCTCTGCAGCGATCATAAGATGTTAGGGTCTCGCCACGCCGTGCGTTTTCAAAGCTGTCAGGGAGAATGACTGAGTTTCAAGTTTCGTCAGGCAACGATCGGAAACCTGGGTATTCCGTAGGAATGTGACCGCGCAGGCTTTACTGAATGGAGAAAATTCAGGCGCGAACAAACCCAACATACAAAAAAAAAAAAAGAGGCTACAACGACATTTGAGATTGCTAACATGTAGGCAAGCGAAAGCATTGGTGTACTAGCGTATTCCTACAAGCTGCGCGCCGCGCTCAGCCCGGCTGGGCGACCTCTGCGTAAGCTGCCCAGGCGGGCTCTCCGGCCGGCCGCTCTCCAGAGCCCGGCCATCTTCTCCCTCTTACCGGCGGCCGGCCCGCTGCGCCATGGAGAGGGCTTCTTTGTGGGGTGGCGTTTCTTGGAACTATGCCGGGCGCCAGCTAATGGGAGTTTTCCATCAATTCGGTGCTACAGACTACAGGCTTCGCTCCATCGGGCAGGGAAATTTAGGTGCCGTGAGGCGCAGCTTTAAAAGCTGATAACGCCGGTTCGCTCCATACGACAGGTTATGCTTTGGCATAAAAGAAGTGTGGCGACCTTCATATTCAAGGTTCTATAGAGCGACACGCCGCTTGCAAAAGAGTCAGCGTTTGCCCACACCAGGTGTGACCACGCCGACATGTTTAATGCGACTCGAAGAGACGGAGCTAAGGGTAAAGAGGAAAAGAAAAAAAAGTGAAAACCGTTTACAACTCCCTGTAGCGCCGAATTGGAGCGCAGCTCTTGAGGAGGAGGAGGGAAGGGTACTGAGGGGAGGGTAGACCCGTCCTCCTCCTCCTCCTCCTCCCCTCATTCTTGAATATGCTCCAGGGGGGTCACCTGACCTCGGGGGGAGGGTGTCACTTGACTTCGGGGGGGGGGGGGAGGGGGGTCATGTGACCTCCCGGGGGTCACGTGACTTGGGGAGTCACGTGACCTTGGGGGTCACGTGACCTCTGGGAGTCACGTGACCTTGGCGGGTCACGTGACCTCGCGGTTACGCCGACGCCGCTCAAGCCGGAAACGGGCGCCTAAAGGCACGACCACATTGGCGTCGCGGAGGCCTGCGGCGCGACGGTCGGTGCTGCCGTTTGCCGACCGAAACCAGTTTTCGGCTTCAACGGCGCGACGTACGGCGCCGCAGAGTCAACCGCTCCGTGCGCGGTTCAGAGCTTGACGCCGCACGCCGCAGAAGAGAGGAGCCAATGAGAGATGGCGTAGATAGTGACGTCGCGATGCCATGGCAACGCTCAAGCCGGTCCTCGGCGCGTCTCACGTTCCGAAGGACGCGTTTCGCGTCGTCTGCTATCCCTATTTCCCCCCGATGCCTTCCGCAACGCAGCGGTTCCTTGAAACTATGCGACTGTTTCCCTTTTTATATGACAAGACGCAGCCAGACCGCCTAGATAATGACGCTAAGAACAACCGCTGAGAAATTATAGCAGAGGAATTCGGAATTGCAAGCGAGTTTCTCCGTGGCACTTGTTGCATGTCGTCTGTGTTGTGACGGATGTCGTGTTGATTTCGTGACACTTTCGAAAGTAGCCTTCATCTCTGGCGCGCCACCGGCGCAACAATGCACTGACCTGTCCTTCGGTGTTTCGGTAGAACCAAGGAGGTAACCTCCTTGTGTAGAACCAACTCGGGCGGACCCAAAACCTGCGTCTCCTTCCCTTCAGAGCGCGGCGACGTCGCAAGATCAACGAGCAGGCTAGGATAATCACATTCACGCTGATCACCAGGTCATTGTGGACTCCTACTATGTAGGTAGCGAGTGCGGTTTCGATGCTGATATATGCGAAAGATGGGAGCCGAAACGGAAGTATCTAACGAAGAGCAGACGACGAAAGAGCGGGAAATCCGACGGGAGGCGCGATCGCGAGATCCAGTGCTGTCATGTGACGCCCGCAAAACGGAGGCCAATGTGGACACCTCGCGTTGGGACGCCGGACGGCGGTGCCGCCCGGCGGCGCCGCCCGGTGGCGCCGCCCGGTGGCGCCGTTCACGCTAGTGTGGTCGGGCCTTAAGAGCTGCGCTCTAAAGGTTTTCGAGTGCGCGTGTCGTGTTCTCAGCAATGCGGGGCGTCGCCCATTTGTGCGTAGAAACTATATTTTGGTGTCGCGAAGCGACTGCGCATGCGGCGGGCCGACAACAGCGCCACCGCAGAAGCGCGACGTCATGGCTGCGCATCGGCGTATAATGCATAAAACAGTATTTCAGAAGCAATCGGTTAAAATAACGTGTAAAAAAAATAAACGCCACGTGACGTTTGTCGTCAAAGCGTGATGTCACGGGACACCGCGACTTTAGTGACCTGACGTCACGTGATGTTGTCACGTGACGTCACGCCACGGTGTGAAGTCACGGTTTCGCGTGACACCATTACCTCACGTGACATCAGGGTGTTGGATCAAGGTGTCACGGTAAGTCCCGTCAGATAAGAGCGTCACTTTGATATCACCTGACGTGGTCACAATAGATCCGGCGTCAAGTCGGGGTTTCACGTGGCATAGCGTCATGTGAACTGACGCCAGGTCACACAATGGCTTGATGTTGAACGTGCTTACATACCCTGCAGTAAGCTACGCACGGGCGGACGGCCCAAGGACGGGCAAAGTGAAGGGATCAGGTGGTTCCGTTATTAAACATTGCCTGCTCTAAAGTAGCTCGGTCATTCAGTAGAAAAGGCGCCACGAAAATAAGGGAGAGCTATGGGCCGAACGTGGGTTAAGCACACACGAAACCCGTTCCCTCATCTAGACTCTGGACAACCACAAGTCGCGGATAATCTTCTTGCGGTGGTAGCAAAAAAGAAATGCGAACTCAAATCGGTTTCTGCTTTAAACGCTAGGGGAAATGAAAGTTCTAAGTGAACAATAATAAAAAAAATAAAAAAAGTACGGGACAAAGCAGCAGGAGCCGGAACCTTGGCCTCGCCGCACACGGGATACTGCGACCGTCGTGAGACTCAATCAGCGGATCAGTCAGCATGGAATCTGGAAAGACGGCCTCTTTAGGTCAATCAAAGGTGGTGTTGACGCAGGCTTGTTGCGAGCGATGTGTTATTCAACGCCGACGTTCAACTCTGTATTCTGCAAGGAAGTTAGCGTCATCCTTTTTCAAACTGCGAGGGGAGCCGTGTTGGCGCAAGCTCAAAGGTGGAGAGGACATGGGAAAGGAGGGAATGGGAACGAATGAAAGGCGCGAACTGTACATAGGCCTTCAAGGTGGTATTGCGTACAGTCACAGAAGGCCTCAGAAGCGCAAGGCGTGCTTCATTAAGTTCGCGCTTTTCGCTTCGAAACTCGTTTTTCGGCATCCTTATCGATTGATTGATCGATTGATTGGAGTTTCATGGCGCAAGGGCTACTAAGGCCAAAATGCGCCAAGAGTGGAACTATTGTATAAGCAAAGGTTTGGAAGAAGAAAGAGCTATAGTAGCTGATGATGTAATAAAACTATGTATATGAGATTGTATAAGTGTATACAGGATGAAGGCGAGTTCGGATTACTAATTAAAATCATAGTCGGTGTATAAGGCCGATGTCCTTAAGAAAATTAAACACACAAGAATGCGGTATCAGCGGCTGTTCGCCAAATAAAATAACTAAGTGCAGTGGAGTATGCTCTTGATATATTTGCAAAAAGTTTTTGAAACGATCTTCGTCATACTTCGGGGCATCCTTATCGGTTAATGTCGCAACCTCAATAGAGAGTTTTAGGGAACCATGTTAGCACATCCGATACTGTACAATGGGCCCTCCGGTACGAATCGCCTATGTGCGAGTCTTCCGCGGTATCATATGAACAGTTCGTACCGGAGGGCCCATTGTACCGTATCGTATGTGCGAAAACGGTTCTCTAAAACTTCCTATTAGCTGCGGAACGGTAGTACAATGCTCGCAACTCGCCCCGCGCCATTTTCTTTGCGTGGACTTTCACTATACTTCTACGTTCACCAAAACAGTCTAGAGGACATGGTTCAAGGGTTAGTTTCCGAACCATATCGTGGTTGCAAAATCGAAAGCCACAAAATTGCGGCACTTTGTCACCGAATCTAATCGGGCGACCAATCCTGGAAGGCCATGCTAGCCAGAGGGCGAACGGCCGGTGTCCTCCTTTCCAAAATAAAATGAAGACGCTCCTTAGCTTCCAACAGATCGGAAATCATTACGGTCAGTCGCTCGCTTGCACCTTTCACTCACTTCTAGTGGGATGCGATCGACGAGCGGGAAGCTAATCTCAATTACACTGCGCGGAACCTGAATTGCGCGGAAACTTCGTACCTAAAGGTCTACACACTGCCCTATATAAAAATAATAAAGCTTTTCTTTTGCCCGGTTGGGGAGCTATATACTCTATAAAGAGCGCCATCGTTGTACCAATTTTGAAGGTCGACGCGCAGGCAGCGCTTTTTGCCAGGCAGAAATCCGCAATGTCCCTCTTCACTGCTCCTAGCCCTCATTCATCATTCATGTTCAAAAGCGAGGCATATGTATTGGTTCCCGTGTTGCGCCAGTGCTTTGCGATATATTTTTGGCTGAATGTGATAAGAGAATATGTAAGGATATCAAAAGAATGGCGAAGTTCACAATCTGTCGGTATGTCGATGATTTCTTGGTGCTTGCCCCGAAGTCCGTTACTGATGCCATGGACTTAATCAGCGATGTGCTGGATTGTTTTAACTTGCATTCACACGGATTGACGTTCACCCATGAAACTATGACGATGGGATGGCTTCAGTTTTTGGATTTGAGCCTCAACTTCGAAGGTGACCATGTTTGTTGGAAATACACTCTTAGAAAAAAGGGTATGGATAGTCCTCCCTTAGGGGAGGAACGGTCTTGTGACCTATGTTCCTTTAGAAAGGGAGAAACTTTCGTCCCTGAAGCAGGGGAGCAAAGTTCCTCCGTCACTTGCATCTCAATATGGCGTCCCCGAATAGAGCAAATCGAGTCCAATAAGGCTTGACAAGGACGCTACGTCTCTTGTACGGGACGAGAGCAGCAGCAAATGAAAGCGTAACACGAGCTTTCCGCAAACTGTGTTTATTTCCGAAGCCAGATTCCCCCCACAGGTACAGAAACTTGCGTTTCGAAAGCAGTTACTCAGTCTTCTCGTCGACAGCACAGCGATGTTAAACGGAGACAACCGATACCCAGTTACTTCGCGCACTTTGTGTCTTACCTTTGGTGTTCCTCCAGTCACAATTCCTTCGTCAACCGCACATCACGGAGAAGGGCAAACTCAATCCGCGAAACCAAAAGCCGCTCTCGAAAGAACAAACTCGAAGCCGCTGTTTATTGCGTAGCGTGAAAGAAGGTTAAATCGCTAGCCACCAGATGGCGGGGTCAAGCAGAGTAATTGCAAGTAGCTAGGCTAGATGGCGCTAGGTACCGCCCAATTCATGTTTTACAAAAATAAATTTTTTTTTCTGACGTCACTACTGCGCTTGGGGATCCTCTACTATACACACATTCCGCTTAAAGCATCAGGTGAACATACACTGAGCACATAAATATCAATACAACGGAACTCCACACTAACCCGAACACTACACCCGTGCTCTGCGTTTTCGTCTTTTATACTGGTCGTTTTGAACGTACGGAACTTTTCGGTGACTCCCTAAGCAATAAAAAATATACCCAGCATGTTGAATTTTTCCCAGCAATGTCATACCTCTGAGAGTATTTTGAAAGGCTCAGGCGATGAATCTCCTATTAAAAAGTAAACGCTCGATCATGCCGTAATTATTTGAAAGCTAATAAATCAAGCCGCTCTAATGCGGTTCGAAGCCACGAGTTTGTTTCCCCACACGGCACGTCGTAGCCTGTATTTCTATTGGTTTTTCTATATGTGCTGTTCGCGCAAAGCTGCAATTGCCGTCTTGAATTAATCTCTGTAGAGCGGATATTCACTCAGCTGGAAGTGATGCTTCACGGGCTAAGAAATCGCTTTTCGATCAACTTGAATGCAGTCAAAGCCGCGACTTGCGGCAGGTGTTAAGTGTACGGAGCTACGCCGTGGCGAGCCCGAAAACTTCTAGCGCTCATCCTAGCGCGCCACGGAGGGCAGTTTCTCCAGGAACCGTAGTATATTTAAACAGCAAAATAAAGGGTAGCTTCTTTTTTCGATTTTACCTACTATTGTTTTTTAATGCCGAAATTCCATACTGTAAATATACGTACTTTCCTTCACGATTTCGTACTGTTCAGTCCTTGCCCCAGAGCGCAATCGCTCTCCGGGACGAGACAATTCCGACAGTCACATTGGCCACTGTACGATAGGAGCTTTTACTGTTCAGACCAGTGTTCCAACATGACAATCCGCAAGTTGATCGATTGCACGTAATCCCTGAAGTGGTATTAAACTTTTTAATGTAAAGCGGAATGTCAACCTGCGACACTTTACGATCTCATTTTCTTGTTACACCACTGATACGCGAACACACGGTCACATCGGCGATAATTCCAGTCTTCTGTTCACTACCCACAACACTGCCATCACGATGTTGCAGCTATGTTGCTGACACGCACAAACACAGAACCACGTTGAACGCCGGTTGCACTCGGCATCGGAAAACAGAACCGAACTCAGGGGGGAAGGCACCCAGGCAGCCGGCAGCAAAACCTGCCTGTCTTGGACGCAGTTCCTGCGATTTCCATAACGTCGAAAACGTCGACACAGTTACGCGTGGTTTCGCTACTGTAGTGACTGCAGTGCTGTAGTTGCTGTAGCTCCGTGCCGCGCGAGTCCCGCAATCCGGAGACGGCCATCGCCCAGTGTACGTGGCGCTGCTGGCACTGCTCCGGAACTTCGCTGTTTCAAGCGGCTTTGTTTGCTCGTTTGATAAAATTAGTGATAAAAACGTCAATGCAACCGAAATGTTCTGCAAGTTTAGACTAGAAGACGGAATTACAGGCGGCGTTCGCTGCCGCTGAAGCTCAATCAACTCAACAGCTATTTATTAAACAACGTGCGCGACCTGCTCGAAAAACAAAACCGAAAGAGGATGAGTCGGGATGGCGAAAGCTTTCTCCCGTCTGCCTGGAGAAGGAGAAAAACGTTTCGTTGCTCCCCTTTTCTCGTGTCCGCTTGGGGGCGCGTCGGTAGAAGGGAGGAAGACTCGCCGTTGCTACTTTTTTCCTTTATTTTTTCTCAGAGTGTGTGAGCCGCGAACTAAGAAGGGGGTTCTGCCCTTCAATTCTGCGCAATCGAAACTCGTTAAAAGGGGAACAGCATCGTGCCTAATAAGAGCCTCCCTTGCAAAATCATGCCACCATGTCGGGGATGAAAGCTTCCTCACGCAGGTGAATCGTCTTAAACGCGGAGGGTACCCCGATCGATTCTTGGTGGAAGTAGCGGATAACCTTGTTTCCAAGATGAAGAGAAAAGATGACGATCATATTCCTTCCAGAAAACTAACAAGACCGGCGGTGATTCCTTATATTCATAATCTATCGCACAAACTAAAAAAAGTGGCGGCTCATTTTAAAGTGCCAGTGGTGTTTTCAGCGCCACACAAGCTGTCTCACCTGTGTTCAAAAACAAACAACGAAATGGGAGAGGGTAAGGTGTGTCAAAAGAAACACGCTAATCAATACGTGGAACGTGCAACGTCAGTGGTGTATAACATACCATTGAGTTGCGGGAAATGGAATGTGGGCCAAACGGGGCGTTGCAAAAATGAAAGGGCCAGAGAACATGCCTGGTCAATCAAACAGTCCCCGTCCGGCAATCTTGCGGTGCATTGTGGTAGGTGCCCATGTGGCCGGGAATTGAAAAAAAATTACACCATCTTCCCGAGGGGAACCATGGGGTGATGCGGAGCATCGCGTATCGTTATTAACGGTGTTATTAACGGTGTTAGTAACGTTGTTAGTAACGT
The DNA here is from genome assembly GCF_016920785.2 of Ixodes scapularis. Classification (NCBI taxonomy): domain Eukaryota; kingdom Metazoa; phylum Arthropoda; class Arachnida; order Ixodida; family Ixodidae; genus Ixodes; species Ixodes scapularis. The sequence goes on along the minus strand of NW_024609857.1, from coordinate 47,152,203 downwards.
TGTTAACTTGCGTGTTATTGCGTTAGTTTGTGAGGGTGTGCTGACGCTTGCTTGCGCCAACCCACTAACTGACGGGACTTTTCCTTACATCACACTTCATCGGAAGAACGGAGTGAAGTGGAGTCAACAGCGGTGAACTGAACGCGCGCAGCGCGCTACCGCTGCTTATATTCACACTTGAAGGAGAGGAGACTAGAGGAGGAGAGTTGCGCATGCGCGCGCGGTGTGAGTAGGAGCGAACGCACGCGAAGTGCACGCAGCTGGTAGAGAGAGAGAGCGGAGAGAGTAACACGCAGCTGTTGGAGAGAGGGAAGGAGGAGAGTTGCGCATGCGTAGTGTGAGTGCGGACTACGACGCCGCGGGACATAGATCCGAGCAAGAGATGCTTTGCATCTAGAAAACAACAGTTCTGGGTAGATACGAAAACAAAACAGCGCGAGAAATACACGCGGCATTCCGCATAAGAGAGCAAGGGGTGAGTCTGTGTATTAGTGCGCCGTCACTGCACTTAACTGATAAAGAGTTTTTCTTTTTGAGCCAACACCCCGATAGACGCTATTAATAGTCAATGTTGTTTTTAATAAACCTTCAGTTGTGAGTGCGCTTCGTCTCTGTCCCCTTCTTCGTCCTTGTTCATTCGGCGCTTTCCATTCAATTAATCATTCCTTCTCTTCGCCCGAAAGGAGAGGGCATACAAAAGTGCCCCTTCCCTCCCCCTTGCAGAGGGGATGAGAGGATTCGTCCTTTCTGGGACGAAAAGAAGGCATCGCTTGCCGGTTTTCGCCTTTCTGTTTGCGCCTCGGTCTAAACAATTTACGTTTCTTTATTTTCGTTTTGTAAATTGACATATTAACGTAATTCTTAGTCATATGATTCAGAGATTAGTCTCACAAAGATACCTTGAATGGGGTCACGGCATCCACATTCTTAACTTTCTGGACGAACTTTTGTTCTGTCAAAATGTGCACAACGTCGGCCTCCTTTACTTGGTACTGGAGTTCCCCTGAAACAGAAAGCATGTTAGTATTTAGACAAGAGTAAAAGGTGTTTTACTCAATAGCCCGCAGCTTAGGTGCTACGAGCACAACACAGTGCGTGGTTGGTAATTGGGGATATCATTAGATGCCGCGGATCATGAACGATTATGAGCTTATGCGGGATGGCTTCCGGTGTAGCCCAAGAATTTCAACGTTCACCGAGATGATTTCTGATTTCGCTTTTCTACTCGCATAAACACTTCCTTTCAAATTCCTTTTCTCGGTGAAAGAAAACCGATGTGCAGTGCTTCTTATGCTCGAGCTGTTCTCTAAATATTTGTTCAAAGCGGACAAACTGATCCACCGTATATCGTCTCGGACAAGGAACACTGATATATGTAGCATATAATCTCTTCATAACATGTAGATTAAGAAATTCCTAACTGGTGTCTCGTTGGTTTTCCTCCGGCTTCCGTATAACCCCCCCCCCCCCCCCCCCCCACCCCAAACTATGCACAAAATAATTTGTTCATAGTTTATACACTGCTCGATGTAGCTCTTGTAAAACTTGCTTGTCAGAGACTAAGTGCCATGATAATTTGTGTCTGGAGTATATCTCTGGATAAAATTACATAAAACTGATTTTATATAGGGTGTCCCAAGTCATCATGACTCGATCAAAAATGGACTGTAAAAATCGACACCTGCCCGTTGCAACGTTGGAATCTAAACTTTTCGTCGGGGATCTACGCTTCGTAATTTTACAAGAAAAAACCGACCTGTGAAATACACTTTTGACGAAAAGATTAGATTGCTACGTGCATGCGCCGATTTTTTGGGTCAATTTTAGATCGAGCCTGGTGACTTGGGACACCCTATACATATACTGAAGGCACTTGCAACCGAGTAGAACCCAACAAGCCAAGACCGGTTTTTAAGTCTCTCGCGACGGCTAAGGACAAGCGCCGCAGCAGCGCATTCGGTCCTACGCCGCCGCAAGAAGCCTAAAAACCGGTCTTCTCTCGGTCTCGGCACTACTCGGTTGCAAGTGTGTGAACGGTCCCTAAAGCTCTCCCTGGGAACTGATGGCTGGGTTCACAAAGACATTGCTCTGCAACCTCCTCAATCCAGATGAAGAAAAGTAATAGGAAAAACTTCTATTAAGTAAAGTGAATTTTTTTTTTATATCAAGTAATCAAGCAAGCAAATTTGTTTTTTCTCTGACCGGGGATTATTTGTTTTCACTATTTGTTCCACTATTTGTTTTCAGTAGCATAAAAATAACTGAATATGCCCGGCATTACCAGGGCTAGTATAACATCCCCCGTCATAACTACTGGGTGTATCATGGAGTGGCCAGGCTTTTCAAATCGACCGCGAAATGCGGTTTCTTAGCCTATCGCGCTACGACTTTGTGCAGCGTTGCCCACAAATGGTGCATTTTTTTGTGTGTAAAAGTTGCAAAGAGCGAACTTTCAAACAATACGGCGCCGTTTCGCACGGGAGACAAGAGATGGCGGAAGCGGTCGCGAAGCCAACTGCGCCAACGAACGAGCATACGGCGCCGAGAACCGGCGTCCTTAGCAGACAACCTTTTCGTCTCGAAAGCGGAGCGCGTTCCGCAGGCGGCGACAGTCGCTGAAACAAAAACAGGCGCGGTAACAACAAGGAACTGCAAAGCAGACGACATCGGTACCCCGAAAAAAATCAGTCAAAATATCCCGACAAATCGTTTTTCCAATCGATTGTGTGTTCACTGAATATGATTTATCAGTAAGGATGATAAAATAATGCATTGGCAACAGATATCAGAAAAGCTCGCGCCGCTTTTGAGTCGAAAAGATCGTCTGCTAATGACGCCAGCTCTCGGCGCAATATGCTCGTTCGTTGGCGCAGTTGGCATCGCGACCGCTTGCGCCATCTCTTGTCTCCCGTGCGAAACGGCGCCGCATTGCTTGAAAACCTTCGGCTTCGCCGCATTTCCATAGGAGCTAAGCCTTTTTCTTCCTTTACTTTTTTTCTCAGGTAAGTTTGCTCTCTGCAAATTTTACAAAAAAAAAAAAAAAATGCACCATCTGTGGGCAACGTTGCACAAAGTCGTAGCGCGATAGGTTAAGAAACCTAATTTTGCGGTCGATTTAAAAAGCCTGGCCACTCCTTATACACCCCGTATATATCTTATTTGGGAACAAAGTCACTGGATTGGTTCTTGCTCCGAAACTAAATTTACGCTTCACACACATGTAAATCTAACGTTTCGAGAATAGTGGTTGCCAGATATGCTTGGAGCTCTGCGCGCTTTGCCGGCAAGCATACATGTACTGGAGGGCTCCATAGCGAGCACAAAGATTGATGATTGTCCGTGCGTTTACTATTCAGCGAAGCATGCCAGTAACCGCGCTCGCCAGAGGGCTAAAAAATAGCTTACATACAAAGCGTGCAACGTAACGAATACTTAACGAACTTAGATAGCGCGAAGGACAGACAAGGAGAAGGACACAAAAACGTGACTAGTGTTAGCTAACTCACAACTGTCGTTTTAATTCAATATCTTGTAATCGTATTAAAACGACAGTTGTGAGTTAGCGCTAGTACCGCATCTTCATGTTCAAATCCTTGCCTGTCCTTCGCGCTATTTATGTTACTAATGAATGTAGCCTGCGACGCGGCACGGAGTACAAAGACAGTCAAGCTGGGCACTTAGGAGGGCACATAATATATTTCAGGCGAAGCGTAATCTGATGGTGCACACGAGCTGTTTAGCTTTTTCCGTGCCCTGAGTGAGAATGTCTCACGATAGAAACTAAGGGAAATTGTTTCTGTATAAAACATACTTTCCGTTAGAGAGGTCTTCGCCAAGACGATCACTGCTCCGGCGAAAACACACCCGAACGTGGCGAAGTAGTTCTCGATGCTATTTTCTAAGTACACACACAGGTGATCGCCTGGTTGGATGCCGTGGGCTTGGAACCCTGCAGCGTAGCGCTGCATTTGAGTTAAGCATTCGGCCCGTGTAAAAGCGTGTGAATCGTCAACCTGCAGAAAAATGAATGTATAACAAATTTTAAAAATATATCCTCGGGCTTTATAAAGAAAGTTTTATCGGTGTGAGACCGTGCCTGAGCTATAGACGAACAAAAAACGAGCTGTTTCTTTTTTTTTTTCAGAATATATATATATTATCAAAGGAGTCAAAGCGTACTTGAAGGTGTGAACAATAATATTCCAAATACAACACGAGACAGGTAATTTCAGGTCAGATTCTGCATTAGGTCAGTGCTAGTTAGTCCTGAAGTATGCGTGTACAGAGGCTGGGACGGATGCAAAAAGCGCAAAATATTTATACAAGTACCAATTAGAGGTTCATTGATGCGCCACCACGCGAACGATGTGACATTTGACTCTCACGTGGGCTTATTATGTATTACAGCTAACACCATAGCCATAGAGTCAAAGTACGCGTTTTTGTTATGTGAAATAGGCCGGACAGTAACCCATACCTTTCGGCCACCTCGTTCCTCTGATAAATATGTTGGTTTTATAAAACATTGAGATTGGGTTTATTTAATTATTATATATATGTGGACCATACAGTCTTCATGGGTGATAAAAACAATATACATCGCGCGAATTACAAGCCACGCGCTCAGAACGGGTTTAGCAAAGCGAATTTTCACTCAACATTTTATTGTCCAAGTGTCTACTCTGCCCATAAAGAACAATGACGACATCAATGAAATCAAATGCGATGAAACCAAAACGCCTGTATGAGCGAACGTGAACGAATAATATGCATTTTGATGCGTGTATTTGTGAATCGGGTTCACTCTTATAAAGAACATTGGGTGAAGGCAGAAACCACGGCAGGGTTCATGGCCTTTTGCCTCAGAGAAAGACATAAACTATTCCTAAAATGCTTGTTCAACTGCCTTCGGAAGATATACTGGAGTCATGTTTCGCGTAAAATATATATACATTGTGTTTTTTTTCTTCAAATCTCTACAAATTGTTTTAGAAAAGCTGTGTACTTTGCACTAATCCGGTCTGTACAGTTGAGTTATGCGGCACGGGGGACATATTTACGTGGATAATGGCCTTGACAAGTCGGTTAATTAACTATAATGCGTTAATTATCTTTTTAAATATTAAAAATAAAGATATTGCACGATTTAGAAACTTGCTGAGCTTAATCGAAAACCGCTAAATAAGCAATCTTATGAAGGTATAGGGCGCGTGGGAAACGCGGTGGTGAACTAGAGTTACCAGTCGTGCAACAAGAAAAAGGCCCCAGCGCGGTATTTCCGTCTTTTATTTATTTATTTTTATTTATTTATATTATTTTATCCTCCGTGTTTTTCCGCCGCCAGCATTGCGTTTGTTGCACGAGTGGTAACTGTAGCCATAGCCTCCTCTATAATGACAAAGCCTGGCAGATCGCCACGAGAAGCGGCCGCCGAAATGGAAAAGGTGGAGCGGGAGACAACGAACGAGAGGAGAGCCACGGTAGAGAAAGAAACGAACGTCACTACTTGAATGTTCAATTTCTAAGCTCAGCTTTGGACATAATTTGTGTCAATAGGTAGCCATCATTAACAGTTTGATGTCATATGACTATGATGGATATACTGCGGAAAACTAAGTCATTGCTGTGGCATCAGACGGATCAAGGCGGTCATTCGAGCGTTTTTCAGCTTCTTATTCAGTAAGGGACATGTCAACTGCATCATTACTTACCAGCATCACCTTTTCAGGAGCATTCTTTACTAGCTCCCTTGTCATTGCGTAGAAGGAACACTTGGGTATATCGAAAGACGGGAGCGGTGAATACACGATGCCGTCCTCGATGCGAGCCGTTATGGGCGAATCTGCATTTGAAACATGTGCCATGTTCGAGTAAAAAAAAAACAGAACTACACTGCTTTCAATACCTATGGCTCATCTCTGAAGCAGAGAACCATGTCCCAGGATATAGCTCATATGTGTTAAGACATATTGTGACGCAGTGTTCTTGTAAGCCAGATGTCCACACGCAAATAAAGAGGTGGGTCCAGTTCAACGACATACTATAGGAAAAAAGCTAATGAACACAACAGGGGTTGCCTATGTTTCGCTAATTAGCTAAATGTTATGTCGAAGTGCGACTACTAGTTATAATGGTAACCAAGCGTGGAATTGTTTGATTGCCGTGGCATATATGACTGTCGTACCTCGAAGCAGATTTAGGGGTCTTCGATTATGCTGAGAAAGATTTTAGATGGAACGATTTGTTCATTTTCACTAATTAGAAGTATGTAACTTCTAGTGTAATATTCAGCTAAGTGGTGTTTTTTTGTGTTTTTTTGCAATTCTTCGTGTGTGGCGTTGCTGGCACTTTGTTCCAGTAGAGAGTTATTATTATTTTTTTCTCAACGACTTCAGGAATTTTCGAGTCTTCGCTGAAACACCCGGTATAAAGGTTGTTTCACAAACGACTGGAAATATGGTTTTGTAATAGTTAACGCTTGAAATGGGGAAAAATTAATATTCACCGCGGGAAACGCCACAGTATAAATAAAATGTGACAATTAACAATATAATCACGTAAAATTTGCGACTTACTTTAATAATTCCTCGCATTTGTCAGATTACAAAATAGAGATTTCTTGCCCGTCGTCAAAATATCATATACAAATTGTGAAAAGCAAGAAAACCTAATTGTTGTTCGTGCTGTTCCCTGGCGAATATAGACTGTCTAGAGTCTGCCCTAGAGAAAAAAAGTAGAAAACTGCCGAAAGCAGCGCGCCCGGAGCGACATCAGAGTGCAGCGTGCCTGGTAACTTTCATGCTACAATCTCTAACTGAAGTCCGTCTCGGTAAATAAAGTTGTGCTGAAGGTATAATTCTTTTAGTTAAAATTCGACTTTTAAATTAGTATCAGTGTCTAGTGAAACACCCTCTACATTTGTAAGTTATACTGTGCGGCTTGCAAAACACTCGAAGTTGAAGGTATTGGTAGATGACGTTCGTAGTTACGAACGGGATGTGCGCTTCCTCGCAGCAGTTGGTTTCTCTCCAAAGAACACGAAATGATGCTGTGTCGTCGCTGTTCACGTATATACCTTTTCCACAAGGGCAACTTGAATGCTGCCACTTCTGATATGCGTTAAATACATCATTTTGATCTCTCCAAGCCGCTGGAAGGTGTTCACGAAAAATTCCTGATTGTCACACATTCTTGTTTCGCTTTACATATATATATATATGTAAAGCGAAACAAGAATGTGTTACAATCAGGAATTTTTTGTGAACACCTTCCAGCGGCTTGGAGAGATCAAAATGATGTATTTAACGCATATCAGAAGTTTCTAACGCATATCAGCATGTTTTAATTTAAACTGTATGTTATTTGTAATAAATAAAAAAGTTAATTAACAAACTTTACCTAATTGGCCGACTGATAGTTACGACTATCTCCCTACACCATGTCCTCCTGGCCGTATAACTCACCTGCACAAACCGCATAAATGTTGATTTCACGACTTTTTTTAAAACAAATCTGTTAAAATAAAAAGAAAAATACAAAAAAAAAAAAAAACTTGTATAATCAGTTTGTTATTTAGCCCAGAGAGGATCAGCCTTTGTGAAAGCGAGATTTATGGAAGAACGTCGTTTGTGGAGACAAAAAGCACGAAAATGGACAATGGGCTTCGGCACCAACCAAGTCTTTGAACGCTGCTGCGCAGATTCAGTGCCGACACTCGCGTCGGGCTCATTGATAAACGGCGTACCCGGCTACAAAACATTGAGGAATGCGCTGGAGAAGAGACATATTACTCCCAACAATAGTAATGAACTTTGTAAAGATAACAGGGAAGTTATGCGGCTATAAAATGAAGAGAAGGACAACCGATTCTTGAAAATGAGAGGCTAGCTCAAAAGCATACTTACCCATGTTTAATGAGTCTTTACCTTCGCTGGTAGCAGATCAGACAGTCTGTGCGCAACCGCCTGGAATTGGGGCTGCCAGCTCAACGACAGGTGCGCGGCACAAACATGGTTCGTTGAATAAGTGAAAACCTTTTCCTCTGCTCTGCACCCCAGGTTGTTACGTGGCTCTCCGGCAGAGCGTTACGTGCCGCGCGTGACAAGCAACGTGTTATTTTTATACTTAATACTATTTTGTTAGATAAGTAGCAATTTGTTACTTTCCGAGAACACAAACGAGTAACATCTATTCGCTCTGCCTGTGTAGCGAGTAACATATATTCAGTCTGTCTGTGTAACAAAGTAAAGAATAACTCGTTCCTTTTTTTAAAAAAAGATCACAGCTGGCACTAAATGAAAACAGCACAACGGAACAATCACCGGGGCGCGCAATGGTGACATGCACGTGGCGGGTGCAACGCGCTTTCGGAACGGCTGCTGTCGAGCGACAGCAGCCGTTCGCAAAGCGCGTTTTCGAAAGTCCGATCGTCTGTCACGGGCTTTCGCCAGCCATGTGTGACCGTGCCTATGAGATTAACCATTAAAAAAAAAAAAAAGAGAAATCATATGCACCCATATGACACATATATCTCAAAATACCATGCGAGGGACCATATGAACAGAAATCTGAAAATTAAGTGGTTTTGTCAGAACACTCAAGAATTTCAGGTGGATCAAGACAATCTCTTACGCATACACATATTATATACAGAGAACTCAAAATACTGTCCATGATGTGCGCCGCGTTTATTTATTTAAAATATCGCCGATTAGAAAGTTGCTAAAAAGTGGTGCAAAAGAAACAATGCCATTTATGTGTCGCCTGACAGGTACTGTTATAATAGACAAACATGGCCAAATATGAAGTTCACGCGTGCGCTCTTTAATGAGAAGAATGAGTCTAATATATCATACGGTTCAGTCATATGGACGCCGATTAAATGTTCAAACCCGGTTATAACCGGGTTAAAACTTTTAATATTATAATCGCCACCCCGTAATCAATTATTCCCGGCATAATATCGCTGAAAGGCAGGACACATTTTATTATGTTTTTTTTAACACACCGCAGTGCACATTTTGAGCATTGGATAAACGCAGTCAAATAAAGTAAAAACAAAACAAGACAAGAAAAAATGTGAAAGCCGTTTACAACTCCCTGTAACACCGAATTAGAGCGCAGCTCTTGAGGAGGAGGAGGGAAGGGTACTGGGGGGGGAGTGAAGTGACCTGGGGGGGTCACGTGACCTTGGGGGTCACGTGACGATGCCGATGTCGTCAGTGACGTCACTGATGACATCATCAGTGACGATGACGATGCGGACTCCGATGACGTCATCAGCGATGATGACGATGCGGATGTCAATGACGTCATCAGTGACGTCACTGATGACGTCATCTGTGATGATGACGATGACGATGCGGATGCCGGTGACGTCACTGATTACGTCATCAGTGATGACGGTGCGGATGCCGGTGAGGTCATCAGTGACGTCACTGATGACGTCATCAGTGATGATGACGATGACGATGCGGATGCCGGTGACGTGATCAGTGACGATGACGTCATCGGGGAGGTCACGTGACCTCGGCAGGGGGTCACGTGACCTCGGGGGGGGGGGGGGGGTCATGTGACTTTGGGTGTCACGTGACCCTGGGGGAGAGGTCACGTGACCCTGGGGGAGGGGTCCCGTGACCTCTGGGGTGACCTTGAGGCCGCGTGACCTTGGTTACGCCGACGCCGCTCAAGCCGGGAACGGGCCCCTAAGAGCTGCGCTCTAAAACACTCTTAATAATATTTTAGCTGCATAAAGCAAAGAAATATTGTGGCATTCTTCGACTTGAGGCAGTTTCTTGCCTCTTCACAATCATCCTTGCTGCACTATAGACAGACGCTCGAGAGACGTTTAAAGTTTTGACCGTATAGAGGCATTACTTTTCTTGCGGCCCACACCATCTGAGAAGCGAGGAAGCACAGCAATCGGCCACCGCAGTTCACCATTTGTCACGTCTGCTTTGGAACCATACAGCGACATTCCCGGACTTTTTGTCCCGCCGCCATTGAGCGTCACGACGAGCGGTTGTAGAACGTTGTGAAAATCGGCTGCTTTGAGAGGACTGACAACGTCGGTAGTACCAAACACTTTATGAGCGTCATTATAGTGGACCGACGTCAACGTGGGATTACGAAAAATGTGACCGCGGCCGTCAATGCCAGAGGAGCGAGAGAAAAAGCCTTAAAGCCCGACAGCTGTGCCTTTGGCTAGATGCACTATTAGGGAAAGTGAAGCTGTGGGGCTCGAGCCTTTTGTCCCTTTTGGCGCCCTTGGGGAATTTCCGCGTTCAGCGAACCTGCTAATCTTGGGACCGCCCTCTCATGGGCAAGCCTACAGGTCGTGGACGGTGTCTGCTTGCTTTGCTAGCCACGAAAACCCAGATGGGCTCTTCGTAAATCGCACATGGCTTTCGAGTTGGAATTTATTCTGGCTTAACCGCGAAGAATGATGTAGATATTTTTTTTTTAAGTTTTGCGCCGACTAACAGGATAGTGTTTGCGTTTCGCAGATGGAGAGCACGTCAGTAAAAAACAACAACAACAACAACAACAACAACAACATAAATGTTTATATTTGTCTAGGTTTACCCGGTTTCAAGATGAACCGATCACCAGTTAACCGCGATTAAAGTATCGACTAACTAATAGAAAAGTTAATCAGTCAATCGCCCAACCCTTTTTCAAGTTTTTTTGTTTTGCTTATTTGTTGAGAAAAGAGATTTCTTCTTTTCTACTCACTGCTTCACCAAGTTTTACCATGGTCAGTAGCTTTTGAGACGCTGAGCTAGCAAGAATTATAAATAAAATATCCATGTACAAAAAAAAAGGTCTGTGCCAATTATACCAATATGCAAAAGCACCCCCGATATAGAGCTGGGAACGGCCCAACCACTCTCTCTCTGCGTACTCACAACGCAGCGACGCGCAATGAGATTTTACCTTTCCGGCCGTTGGACGCTATACTTCTGCTAATCAATTTTAATGCCGCTGTACGCTATGCACTATTTTCTGCAGAAAAGAAGCATTTTGGATGATATGATAACATCTTCTAGAATGCGATGTTGCCAAAGTTTACCAAACTTGTGACACACGAAAAAAGAAATTATCGCGCATGACAATGACAACGACTAATGTGAAACATAAATTGAGATAAAAAAGAAACTGCCTCTGTAATTGCGAAAAAAATATTCATAATACGTTAAACCTTTATTGAAGACAGTCATTTATTGATACCAGAGCATCATTCTCAAAATATAATAAAGTAATAAAAAAAACAAAAAAAAACATTGCATCATATGACGAAAGTAATCCCTGGAGAAGGGGAACAAGAGGGACAAAGGACAAACATAAATCTCCAAACACAGCTCGCTTGCACCTTTGGATTTAATTGCATTATAATTGCATCATATGCTGCCTGAAGCAACGTGGTTTACGAAAGTTTTCTATTTCCCCATACCGGGTCAGCCGCATACACTGCTGGCCCAAGTGTCCACGAGCTCCTTGTTCGGAACCTTTCCGGTTTCCGTTTTCGGAAGAGATTCCGCGAAGAAGACGCCATCGTAGATATGTTTGTGGAGAGCAAAAGATCCTTTGGAAAAAATAGAAACCGTTTTTTCTATTAGAATTAGATCTGCAATGGTACACAATTAAAAGTAAGCGTCGCCCATGTGATTGTACGGCCTTACCCTAGGTTGGCCTGATACCAATTGAATTGCAAAGTCCTGAAATACTATTTGCGCTGAGAACCTGATAGTTTTGGCACAAGTGAAACTGATGTCATTTTTTTTTTCTTAAGCGAGTGTGTTGTTATAGTACGAAAACTCAAGAAAAACAACATAAAAGGACCGAACATTTTGTAGCATAGTGTCGGAGAGAATTTTAATATGACATTTCAGATGCTCAGTCACCTAGCGCGGAGGCCACGTATGGTTATATAAAGTTTTCCACCACATCATCCGACAATATCTTCTCTCAGTGGGCATGGCAGCCTTAGCGCAAGCATGGTGCTAAATCCGCTGCTGTTTTTGTGACGTGAGTGCTGTTGCTGCATATCCCCGCTTCATCGATGACTAGTCAGCACCGGTCCTATTCGTCCTGCCTTCATCTGACCTCATCACCGACCTGCAACTGTCGTCATCAACAGCAACCAATCCAACTTCATCTAGAGTGGTGACACCGGACATAAAAGAGAGGACCAGGCAACGTCTCGACAGTGGGCACGGCAACATTAAGCAAGCATGGCGCTAAATCCGCTGCTGTTTTTTGTGCAGGTTGGCAGACCATCTTCCATGGTTCAAAGCGACTATCTAGCTATGTCTATTCGTCCTGCCGTGCCCCAAAACTTGTCTCGAGTGCATTGTTGAAATGTTAGACATGATTTGTCTTTTACTGGAATTATTTGGCGACATGGAACAGAATCCCGGACCGAGCGTCCAAAAGATGTTGGCTCAGGTTCTTGAAAATTAAACCTGGATGACGAGGGAGCTATCAACTATAAAATAAAATAAAAAACATGCAGAAATCAGGTTCAGCAGTAAAACAAAAAGTTGGCTGCCGTAGAGGCGAAAATGTCTGTTTTGGAAACTACTGCAAATCAGTTTCCCGCCCATCAGCACAGGTTATCCTTACTTCAAAACCTAGTCGCAAAAATGGATGACAGAATTGATGATCTCAAAAGGAGGAGTCGACACAACAACATTATCGTTTGCGGCGTTCCGGAGGCTGCCGACGAGACAACACAATCCCTCCAAAGTCAAGTTGTGAATGGCATCTTTGGTGAAAAGCTCGGGGTGTCTATTACAAGTACGGAAAGACTGCACCGTATTGGTAAACGAACGGCTGATAGACCAAAGCCTGTTATAGTGAAACTTTTCATTTTTTTCCGAGAAAACGCTTATTTTTAAGAACTGCCGAAAAGAAGGGCTCGACAATATTTGTCTCTAAGGATTTTTCAGAAAGAGTACGCGGCGTTCGTGAGAACTTGTGGAACAGTGCTGCCGAAAACCGTACAGGGGGCGATAAAGTCACTCTAGTGTACGATAAGCTTAAAATAAACAACACACTTTATGTCTGGGATTTTGAAAGGTAAACGAGGGTTCCAATGAATCAGCGGTTTTCAGAGCAAATCAACTGACAGCCAAAGCGAAAGTCTGATGCCATAAAACTTATATTGTCACGGGTGGTGACTAAAAAAACAATAAATAAACAGGAAGAAATAAACGTTTAATGTGGCGAACTTGTGCCAAAAATAAAAGGGTACAAAAGATAATAACAGAGCGTCGCGGGCGTCGAAGTCGGCGTAGCAGCAGAGTCGAACGCTGGGGCGAAAACTGACTGCAGATCGTCACGCGGAGCCCCTTATGTACACGTGTGGGCTTCTGGAATGATCGGCGTAGAAGGTTCGGCGTGTAGAACATTCTGACCTCGAATCAGCAAGACCGTTCTCGAATTCACCCGAACATCAAATTACACTGTCAACAAAAAAATGTGTAGCCGCGGCCAGGAATCGAACCCCGGCCTTCTGCGTGGGAGGCAAGCGTGATAACCGTTAGGCCACGCGCGCGCTGCCTACTTGGCCAGCTGCACGCGCGGCATTACTCCCCCCTTTAAAAAGTGCATCGTCCCGATGCAACCCAAAAAACAAAACGAAGCAAGTAAAACAGAACGCTAAACTAAAGAGTCATTTGGAACACATAAGGGTCACAGTCCTAACGAGCGTAGTACGGCTTCAGTCGCACGACGTGGACGACTTCCGGTCGTGGAGGGCGGCGTGACGAAGTCCGTGTTCCGTTGGGCATCACCTCGTAGTTCAGATCCCCGAGTCGACGAGCGGCGTGTAACTCGCTCGGTGCCTTCTTGCACTTGAACCAGTACCGCGCCAAGTCCGGCGTTACTTGCGTCCGTGTGAATTTCGGTTTCCGCATCTTGATCGAAATGTCCTAGAACAGGAGTCTGCAGTCGTCGCTTCAGCTCGTCGAATGCCTGCTGCTGCTCCTCGGCCCGTTCGAACTTCTCGGCGTCTTTTGTGAGGTTTGTGAGCGGTGCGGAAATCCTTGCGAAATTCCGGATGAAGCGCCGATAGTAGGCACATAGTCCAAGAAACCTTCGCACGGCCTTCTTGTCTGTCGGTGCTGGAAATGCTGCGACGGCGCGAGTCTTCTCTGGGTCGGGGCGAACGCCTTCGTTACTAACCACATGACCTAGGAACTTCAGTTCGTCATAGGCGAACCGACACTTTGACGGCTTCAGGGTGAGTCCGGCGGTCCGTATGGCTTGGAGAACTGCTCGCAGTCGTCGCAAGTGCTCGTCGAAGTCGCTGGAAAACACTACGACGTCGTCGAGGTAAACGAGACAGCTCTGCCACTTCAGTCCTGCCAGTACAGTGTCCATGACACGCTGGAAAGTTGCTGGAGCCGTGCACAGTCCGAAGGGCATCACCGTGAACTCGTACAGCCCATCTGGCGTGACGAAAGCTGTCTTTTCTCGGTCCCGTTCGTCGACTTCGATCTGCCAGTAGCCGCTCTTCAGGTCCATGGATGAAAAGTATCGGGAGTGGTGCAGCCGGTCTAACGTGTCGTCGATGCGGGGGAGTGGATAGACGTCTTTTTTTGTCACTGCGTTCAGCTGCCGGTAGTCCACGCAGAACCTAAGCGTTCCGTCCTTCTTCTTAACCAGTACAACTGGGGAGGCCCACGGACTGCTTGAAGGTTGGATTATGTCGTCGTTCAGCATCTCTTGCACTTGCTCCTGGATCACCTCCCTTTCTTCAACGGAGACTCTGTACGGCGATCGATGCACAGGGCGCGCGTCGTCCTCGGTAACGATGCGGTGTTTCGCAACGACGGTTTGGCGCACCGTCGACGACGTCGCGAAACAGTCACTGTATTCGGCGAGAAGGTCACTTAGCTGCCGTCGTTTCGGGCTCGGAAGCTTAGGGTCAATGTCGAGCTGCGCTGGCGACGGACTGTCTTGCTGAAGTGGCGAGGTTTCGTCGGTAATCGTGGCGATTTCGGCGGCGTTTCGAAGTTCCTCGACGTGGCCCACGGCTGCACCTTTCGTGGGGTGTTGCGTTTCATTTCGGAAGTTCGTCACGAGGACCACAGTCCGCCCATCCTGAAGTTCAGCTACTCCTCTTGCGACGCCTATTCCTCTTCCCAGGAGCAATTGAAGGTTGCCTTCTAGGACAACTTCGCCGCAGGTAGCTGTATCGGTTACGACGGGTACGGCAACACTTGATCGCAGCGGCAGGTTCACGTGGTCGGTGGCGACTCGGACGGCGGCTGACCCTGTTTGGGGTTTCTCTGAAGGCGGAACAGGCTTCCGCAGCGTCAGTATGTTCTCACCCAGGTCGATGACGGCGCCGTATTCACACAGAAAGTCCATGCCAAGAATGACATCTCTGGAACACCCCATTGAAAAATATTTTTTACCGGAATGTAATTTCCAGTAGAAGTCTATTTTACTAGATTATGGGACTGTTTTTACTTCCAGTAAAGCTGTATTTTACCGGAAAGTAGCCGGACCTTTACTGGAATGTCACCGGTTGTTTTACAGGAATGTTACCGGATTTCTACCGGAATGTCACCAGATATTGCACCGGAATGTCACCGCATTTTGACCGGAAGTTTATTTCCAGTAAAATCTATGTTACTGGATTACGAGACTCTTTTCACTTCCAGTAAAGCCAGAATTTACCAGATCACCAGAATTTACCGTGTTTTCTCTTTCTTTTTTTGGACGCCAACGGTAGGCACTTAGGAGGAAGCCTGTGAACCGTGGTTGGTTATGTTTACCAGATGCTGGACGATTCGGTAACAATTAAGGTGGTTAGTCTATATAGACCTGAAGGTATTTATTTAACAGGCTCGATACCAGTGAAACAATTTGCACAGCTGTAGACAAAAGCAATAAGACCAAATAGGAACAACCAAATTCTTTGCCGCAAAAGATATCTTTCAAGGTACTCACAATGCCGCTGGGCATATTCCTAGACGTACGGTAGTTCAATTAATACAACCGCGCAGGTGCACCACACGGACACACACACGTATACTGTCAGCAGCACGTTTAGCGAAAACAACGAACGCGCAAAACCCTACTGAAAGAAACTATTTGAAATTCAAACGGGTGGCAAACTGGTCGCCCGTTTGAATCAAACTTGTCGATCCGTTTGGATCAAACTTGATTATAGGATACGGTTACCCGTTTGAAATGGTACCCGTTCGAAACGGTACCCGTTTGTTACGGATTACCGTTTGATACAGGTGCCGATTTGATACGGTGCCCGTATGTTACGAGTACCCGTTCGACCTGGCACGTGACCACAGGTTTTAACGTGCCATTCGAATTGGCAAATTATGCGCTAGCCCTAAATGGGTACCGTCTGGGAGGTTGGTTATCTTAAACATATTTGAGACGCCCCGCAACTCAAACGTATTTATAACATGGAGAAAGCACGTAGAACAAATGCGCTCGCGTAGGTGCTTGTGAAGGGACAGGAAAACCGACACGAAAGATTGTTTTCAATTCTTCACGAAGTTATACCTCTTGTGTAGACAAGTACAAACGTGCAAGCGGTCTGTGAAGACTATACATGTAGACTTTCGGGGAAATTATTCTCCCGTCTGCCACGCGAATATACGTTGCATAATTCTATAGATAATCTGGAAGAGTACGCGTAGAACGGTCGATCGTTGCCAACACGTAGGTTGCAGTGCACTTACCATAACAATAGCGGACTTGAAAGATGTAATCTGTGATATTTGTCGACACGGTCACAGCAGGACAACCACACAAACACAAACGAGAGGGAACGGCTCCTTGGAAGTTTCAACTCGATGCGGCGCACAAGCTGTCATTTGCCGAACCCAACCAAACCGCGAGAATTTGCGACTTCTTTGAAGAATCGCTCGTTGCCGATATATACGTGGGACTTTTCGAACACTGATAGCTTTGGTGCACATCCAATACGTCGTCGAGAGACATCCCAATAAGACCGCAGGTTTAGGCGACAGATTGAACCAGGTAGGACGAGCGAACTTCGAGCAGCAACTGACAACAAGCAGACAAAGAAAAAAGCGGCTGCAAGGCGCGCCTCTCCGGATCTTGATGCTTATCAGGGTCTATCAGGGTGTAGCTCGCGCGCTGCTGTGGGTCACGTGACAGGGGTGACAAGAGAGGAGGGAGGGGGCGAGGTCAAGGCGATGGGACCACCGGCACAGCCCCTCTCCCTCTCCCCAGGCATTCCAGTGAGATGTGTTTTTGTAGCCTCGAAAAACAAACGCGCGCGCGCGCGCATTTTAGCATGCTCGAACCTTGGAAATGGCGGCGGGGTGGCCAGAAGCTCGGCTTGCGCCCGAGCGAAGAAAGTACTTAGCGCGAGCTCGTAGTTTGAGTGCTGCATCGGCGGGCGTGCTCTCGCAATGCTCGATGTTCTTGCAGCCGCGTGTACGCGTGCTACCTTCGCTGCGTCTTGAATTAAAGTGAAACGGAGTCTAGACGTACATTCTTTCACGCGGTCGCGTCTTCTGCGAGAGAGATTCGAGCTGAATAAGTAAATTGAGGCAACAAAGATGGACAAAGTTTTAAAGTTCTGTCAAAAATATCGGCTCACCAAATTTTAGTTGCAGTATTTTAGTTGCAGTTGCAAGCGTTTACGTAAAAAAAAAAGGTGTTAGTTTTAGTTGCAGTATAATCGAAAATCAGCGCAATTGAAATATAAATATAATTACTTGCATTACGCGGACGATCTGAAATCGATGAACCGGCGCTCCCAGCCTTCCGGAAACATTGGCTGCCACGGCTGAAACGCTAGGCGTGCCCACGCCGTCGATCTGTACGTTCAATATCAAACGGGCTCCGGAGAGCCGTTTGATTAAACCGGTACAGTTTGCAACATGGTCACCGGTTTGAGCAAACGTGCGACAACTTTGCCCAAACGAGTCGCCCATTTGCCAAACGAGTCGCCCATTTGCCCAGACGAGCGACCCATTTACCAAAGGAGTGACCTGTTTGTCCAAATAGGTGACCGTTATGGCTCATACGGGCGACCCCTTTGAGCCATACGGGCGACCCCTTTGACAAGCTGGTGACCGGTATGGTTAAACTGTAACCGGTATGGACCCGTTTATTTTCATATAGGCGCCAAATGGTTTTTTTTTCAGTAGGGAACGAACATCCGCCGACGTTGAGAAGTCCCGGGCACACTCACGATGTCGTCCCTAATGCCGTCACCGCGGGTGCACCAGGCGTCAGTAGCACGCTTAGCGAAAACCACGAACGTGCGGAACGAACATCCGCCGCCGTTGAGAAATCCCGGGCACACTCACGATGTCGTCCCTGATGCCGTCGCCGCGGGTGCACCAGGCGTCAGTAGCACGCTTATCGAAAACCACGAACGTGCGGAACGAACATCCGCCGCCGTTGAGAAATCCCGGGCACACTCACGATGTCGTCCCTGAGTCCGTCGCCGCGGGTGCACCATTCGTCAGTAGCACGCTTAGCGAAAACCACGAACGCGCGAAAGCAACATCCGTCGACGTTGAGAAATCTTGGGCACAGTCTTTTTCGCTCGCTGGATGCTTCTGAAGACGGACAGACAAAGAGGCGTAAGAAACAGCTAGGTCACTGAAAAATATTTCGTTTCATCTGCACACCCAGCTGCTTTGGAAAATACAGGCCGCACACATGGAACGAGAAGCCTAGACTGAGCGTTCGTTCCTGGCCGGCCGTTGCTCCTTGACGGACAAAAAAAAAGGCTTTCTTCAAAAAAAAAAAAAAAGTGAGCAAAACGACCCTTTTGCATTTTCCCCACGAACCCAATGCGAGGGAGAGAGGTAGGTTGGTTGATTTGGTGTGTATGGCGCAAAAGCTACTAAGGCCATAGAGCGCCAAAAACGAGACTATTGCTGGAAAAGGTTTGGAGAGAAAAAAGAGGCTTTAGTAGCCAGTGATTAGATAAAAGATGGTAATGGGGTACCAAAAGGTAAAAGGGTGATGGGCATGATCTGTAAGTTAAGAAAGCTACAATCGGTGTAGAAGGCCGATACTATCTAAAAATTTGAAAACATTAGTATGTGTCACAAGAGAATCATCACTTAAGAGCAGGGCTGGGTGTAGTGGGACTTGTTCTTGATACAGCTGCGAAAAATACAAAAGCCGTTCTTCATGATAAGCAGGACATTTAATTAGAATATGAAGAATGCTTAAGGCATTGTCACACTGCTCACAAGTGGGGGCAGCTTCCCCACGAAGAAGGTAGCCATGAGTCAGATGAGTGTGACCAATCCTGAGCCGGCAAAGGACAACCTCAAAAAAGCGTTCCTGGTGGCGTGCACTCTGCCATTCGCTCAAAAGAGGTTTGATCATGTGCAACTTGTTGCCGATTTCTTGGTCCCATTCAGCCTGCCATTTGCTCTTAACGTGACGCCTGAGAAGGCCTTTGTAGTCTGTATAAGGAATGCTGTGGAGGTCAACTGTTCCTTTTACAAAAGTACTTGCCCCGCGATCTGCTGCCTCATTGCCCGGAATGCCCACGTGGCTGGGAATCCAGCAAAATACAATCTCGTGTCCCTGTCTTGAGGCAGCAACAACCTTATTTCGCAGTTCAAGGAGCAGGAAGTGCTTGAGGGGTGTTAGTGAAGACAGTGCATGCAATGCACTGAGGGAGTCAGTGTATACGATGGAGCGAGAGAGCTTTTTATCAAGTATGAAGCCTATGGTAAGAAGCAGACCATAGAGCTCCGCTGTAAAAATAGAAGCAGAGGAGTTGATTCGCCTAACAAGCTGAACTGTTGGGCCAATCATGGAACACCCAGCAGCAGATTCCGTCTTTGTACCATCTGTGTAGAAGCTTACAAATTCGGAATACTGACATTGCAGTGCTAAGAATTCCTGAAGAAACACACCATTAGAAGTATCAGCTTTCTTGTATCGCGTCAGTGAAAGGTCACACTTAATGACAGGGTGCTCCCAATGTGCTCCCACAACAGTAGACTGCACTACCGGGGGCTTCCAATCGAGTCCCATGTTCACACTGGCACTTTTCAATCTCAAAGAGAAGGGAGGCACAATTGTGGCTTTGTTCTGAAACACCCTTTCAGAGCGCATGTCTTCCACAGCCATTCGCGCAGGGTGATCAGAGATGGACCTGACTCTCAGGGAATGCATAAAGCCCAGAGAAAATCTTCTCTTCTCAAGAGACAGCTCGTTGGCCTCTGTATACAGACTTGACACAGGAGACGTGCGAAAGGCACCCGTCGCCAATCGCAACCCAAGATGATGAATAGGGTCGAGCATTTTTAGAATGGAAGGCCTAGCTGAACCGTAAACAATACTGCCATAGTCCAGTCGTGATCGCACTATCGAGCGATATATCCTCAAAAGGCACGTCCGGTCAGAACCCCAGGATCGGTGAGACAGGACTTTAAGAATATTAAGTGATTTGTAAGCTTTTAATCTTAGATTCTTAATATGGGCACCAAAGGTTAGCTTGCTGTCAAATGTAAGACCCAGAAACTTGTACTCACGTTTCACAGAAATTGTGGAGTTGTTTAGTGCAAGAACAGGTTCTGGAAGTAGTCCGCGTTTCCGAGAAAAGCACACACAAATTGTTTTATCTGAGGAAAACTTAAACCCATTTTGATTGGTCCAGGTTGATAGCTTATTGATAGTTAGCTGAATTCGTCGCTCACACAGTGACAGATTGCAAGACGACACTGAGATCTGAAGGTCATCTACATAGAGTGAATATTGCACCGATGGGGGGATAGCCAATGCAAGGGAGTTCATTTTGACAATAAAAAAAGTGACACTAAGAACGCCTCCCTGAGGGACGCCATTTTCCTGGACAAACACTTTAGATAAAGTTGTTCCTATCTGAACACGAAAGGTGCGCGTGCTGAGGTAGCTCTCAATTGTACGAAGCATTCGACCACGGATACCCATATCATACAAGTCCCTCAGTGTACCAAAACGCCAGGCTGTATCGTAGGCGTTTTCGAGGTCAAAAAATACAGATAGGCAACGTTGTCTATGAACGAAGTCCTCACGCACGACCGTCTCCAGCCGTACTAAATGGTCAAGAGTGGACCGAGACGAACGATAGCCGCATTGGTTCACATCTAGATGTCTATTTAGTTCAAGGAAATACATCAATCTTTTATTAATTATTAGTTCAAGAGTCTTTCCAAAGCAGCTAATCAAAGCGATAGGCCTATAACTAGCTGCACAGGATGGATCCTTACCGGGCTTGAGTATGGGTATGATTGTTGCCATTCTCCAGTCCAATGGAAAGTAGCCCTCGAACCAAATACGATTAAAAAGGTATAAAACAATATCAAGTGTGGCAGGATGGAGATGATGAAGCATGTAGTAATGAATACCATCTGGACCAGGAGCCGATGACTTAGAATTTTGGAGCACTATGTTCAGTTCGTGTAAGGTAAAGGGGGCATTATAAGCTTCGCGTTCACCACCGGATGTTTTCAGTACCATACTTTCAGCTTTCTTTTTATGTTGTAGAAAAGCAGGCGAGTAATGCTGCGAGCTGGAAATGAATTCGAAATGCTCGCCAAGGATGTTGCCCTGCTCTTCAAGATTGCTTGGACATTTTCCATTTCTGGAAAGAAGTGGAATAGTGAAAGCATGATATGAGCCATTTACTTTATGAATCCTGTCCCATACTTCCTTGGGAGAAGTACTGCTATTGATAGAGGACGCATATTTTTGCCAGCTCTCGCGTTTCGCTTTGCGACGAATGTACCTAGCACGAGCTTTCATTTTTCGGAAAGATATCAGGTTGTCCCGAGTTGGATAATGTCTTAGAACACTCCAAGCTTTGTTTTGCTGTTTGCGACTCTCTTTACAGTCTTCATTCCACCATGGCTTCGGTCGTCTAGGGAGCTGCCCAGATGATCGAGGGATTGAGAGTGATGCTGCAGTGAGAATATGGGATGTTAAAAGATGGCTGAGCTCATCAATCGAAAGCTGATCGAGGCTAGAACAGGCCAGGAGTGACGACTGCTTAAAAAGGCTCCAGTCTGCTTTTTCAAACTTCCAGCGTGGATGGCGTGTAGGTAAAGACTGAGGAGTGTCGTTACATTTTAAAATAATGGGGAAGTGGTCACTTCCATGGGGATTCTGATCAACAGTCCATGAAAAATCGGGTAGCAGATTTGCACTGCCAATAGAAAGATCGATGCATGTAGATGACAAGGATGAAGGACTAAAATCTGTAGGATGGCCAGTATTAAAAATGCATAATGACTGTGAAAATAATATGGATTCGATTATCTTTCCACGTGTATCTGCATGATCACTTCCCCAGAGGGTACTATGTGCGTTAAAATCACCGAGTAAAAGAAAGGGCTCTGGAAGCTGGCTTAAAAGAGAGTCGAGATCTTGTCGCTTCAAAGAAAGAGAAGGTGGAAAATACACTGAACATACAGTTATGGGTTTATGCAACAAGAGACGAACAGCGATAGCTTCGAGTGGCGTCTGAACCGGAACCTCTGCACACGGAATATGTTTTGGAAGCACCACCGCAACGCCGCCACAAGAAATGGACGTGCTAGGGCGGTCTTTACGAAACACACTGTAGCGTCTCAGAAAGTTAGTGTGAGACGTATTCAAGTGTGTTTCCTGCAAGCATAAGGCAGATGCCTTATACTCCTCTAAAAGGAACTCAACATCTGCCTCGGCAGTTCCACTGAAGAATTACAGAGCCCATTTTAAAGGATAAAAGATTTCATAAATGGATTAAAGCAGTTCTACATTTGCTACACCCTAAGGAGGAACCACCGGCTTTTTTCCTTTTTGTTTTGATTTAGCGGTTTGCCATTCCATGCCCTCCTGATCCGAGGAGGGACCTGAAGAGTCGGCAATGTCAACAGTTCCCACTGCATCCTGAACCTTGGATGCAGGTTTGCCAGTTCCGACGTGATCGGAGACCTGAGCCACGAGTTTCCGGCCACGGCCAGATACCGCCGAAGAAGTCTTCGACGTACCAGGCCGAGACCCTCCTACATTCACGCTTTCAACGTCTTTTGACGTTGATAGAGCAGCAGGTGGGCCCTGTTGCTCCCTAACAAGGCGGGCCGCCTCCGAGGAATTGGAACGACGGCCTCGCTCTCCATCTTGAGAAGAGCCACTGGCACGAGGCTGCCGGTCAGCCGGAGCTCGTGCCTGAATCGACTGGGGAGTCTGTGTGCTCCCAGCATTACCTGGGGCACCCTGCTTGCCCGCAGATCGTTTCGGGGCCTGAAAGGGGCCTGCCAAGGCCTCAAGAGAGAACTGAGTGGCCCTGGATTCCGTACGCGGTGCAGGGCCCCTGCGCACCGCGTCGGAGTAGGTACCTTTGGAAATTAAAGAAAACCTTTGTTTTGCTTCAGGGTACGATAAGTTCTCTTTGGCTCGTAAGGCAAGTATTTCCTTTTCTTGTCGCCACAGCGGGCAGGACCGAGAGTAAGCAGGGTGAGGACCCCTGCAGTCAGCACAGGTAACTGCACCTTCACAGATGTCGGCCACATGGTCGTGGCTCCCACACTTTGCACACGTCTCCCTCCCCCGACAGCTTCGCGATCCGTGACCAAAACGCTGGCAACGGAAGCATCGCTGTGGGTTCGGGACGTACGGTCTGACACGGCAGTTCAGGTAGCCAGCTTTGACGAGTGCATGAAGCGTGTGACGTTCAAACGTCAGGATAAGGTGCTTAGTTTTCACCTCTGCACCATCACGCCTCATCATAATGCGTTTGACCGCCACTACTCGAGATGCCCGCAGGCCTTCGAAGATCTCGTCTTCACTGCTGGAAAGTAGATCATCTTCTGAAATCGCCCCTCGAATGGTGTTGAGGGTTCTGTGTGTGCTCACTGTTACCTGTATGTCACCTAGAGATGTCAATTTTAGAAGAGTAATGCTCTGGGACGTTTTTGCAACTTCAACAAGCAGGTCACCAGAATGCAGTCTCTTCGCTTTGTAATCACCACCTATTTGACTGTCGAGAACTTTTGCTACAAGGAACGGTGACATCTTTGATAGAGGATTGTCAGGGACCTCAGAGTGGATCACCATAAATCTTGAAAAAGTTTCATCTTCTTTATCTTTCACTATGACTGTTCGTTCGGGACGATGCCTCTTAGCGGCACGTCCAGAACTGGGGGTTTTGGTTTGGGGGGTTGCCATAAGAGGCGAAGTTTGTTCAGAACCTGTGGTGTGCCGCCCACCACGGAGCCCAACAAGGGAATAGATAACGCACCATAACAAAAAGGGCTTTGCTGGAAACGTTATGCTATTAGCACTGCCTAGGAACTATACCCAAGTGTGGTTCTGGACAAGGGGTCTGTCGCCACCCAAGGTTAGCCCTTGCCGCCAAAGAAGTTGAATAAGGAAAGAAGAGAAATGAGAAGAGTGAAAAGGAGGGGAAGACAAGGGTGAAAGTAGAGAGGGGATAGTAGAAGATGTGGCGACTAGAATGAATCATCCTGGCCGGGCCTTACCAGGACTCCCGTCTATGAGAAGCAGGGGCCAAAGTGGTGTATTGCCTCGCCCGGGGGGCCCCGAAGGGTCCAAACCTACCCCGGGCTTGGCTCAACCACCAGGATGCCCTTTTCCCCAGAGACGGGACAGCCACGCACAGCCAGACGTGGGTGGGTCTTACCCACTTGTTAATCAGGGTCCGTTATGTAGCCAATGTGGCTGGGGTCCGCGGTGACGCTACTCACCAAGCACCAAGCACCTAAGGCGCAGGTGCCCCCTGCGGGGCTCGGGGTCCGTGGAGACGCCACTCTCCAAACACCTGCTTTCACAGGTGCCCCCTGCGGGGGCAATTCTAGTTTAAGAAGAGGAAAGAGCTATAGTAGCGTAATATATGATCAAACCACGAACTTGAATATGTATAAGTGTAAACAATAGGACAATGAATTTAGGATAGAAAGTAAAATCACAGTCGGTGTAGAAGGCCGATATCTGTGAGGAAATTAAAAACAGAACTGTATGGAATGAGCGGTTCGTCACCTAGTAGTAGGGCAAGGTGTAGTGGAATCTGTTCATTATAAAGCAGTGAGCAGTGTTTATACCGGCAATGGTCATACACAGGGCATTCAATGAGTATGTGCATAATACTTAGAGGTAGGTTACATTGCACACATTCAGGGGCATCCTCCCCGCTCAAGGGGTGTCCATGTGTGAGACGAGGCACCACGACAGAACAGCACACGACAAAACAGCACGCGACAAAACAGCACGGTCAAAACAGCACGCGTCAAAACAGCACAGCGTCGAAACAGCACGGCGACAAAACAGCACGCGTCAAAATAGCACGTGACAAAACAGCACAGCGTCAAAACAGCACAACGACAGAAGAGCACGTGCCAAAACAGCACGGCGTCAAAACAGCACACCTTCAAAAGAGCGCAGTGACCGAAGCGAACGGCGTCAAAACAGCACCGCGACAAAAGAACAGAGCGTCAAAACAGGACATTGACAATATAGCTAGGGTTTGGCGTTTTGGGTTTTTATTCTTTTGAAATTCGGGCGTACTTTTTTTCGGTTTTTATTCCAAACAGAAGTTTTCGGTTTATTGAGGTGAATATTTGTAGACTCATAAACTTCTAGGTTCTTTTCGGTTTATTGACGAAAACCAGTATACTGACGAAAACGCAATATTTAAAAGCGTTTGTTCAAAATTTATAGTGAGTAAACCAGGTACTGGTTTTCTTATTTGCTGCTGTCTGTGGCAGCCGACGCGACCTTTTCTGCAAGACGCATCGTCATCTGACATCGTCGTGTGCTCGCATTTGTACACAGGGCTAGCATGAGCTTCACTACCACTTCGGTCGGTGAGGCAAATATCAAAATCCAGAAATTTGGAAGCATTCTACTCAGTGCGTCTTTTTTCCCATTTCACGACTGTGAGAGGTGGTCTAAATTCGCGCCGACCACAGGAACGACAATAAAACAATCGTATTTATGTCCCCCTCTGGTAGACGGAAGCTAGGGGTGTTAAAAAATGTGCGGCATTTACGCACGCCCTTGATTTTCATTGTTCAGTTCATGATTAAACTCTCTTCCTTGAAAAAAGAACTCGGCGCACAAATCTCTATCAGGTGAAAAACCCAGATTTCGTCCTGAAGACCCCTGCGCCCCCGGAGGCCTTGTTGAAAGTTGAACCGATCTCGGAGACAAACCGAAAACTGCGAAAGGAAGTGTTCATACTGTCAGTATTGAGTCACATCGCCCCCCCCCTCCCCCCAATACATCCAAACGTTCTCGAAAATTCTTACCTTTTTCAGTTCAAACCGAATTCGGAAAAATGAATTCGGCGTACTTTTACCGGTTTTATTCGGTTTAAGCCGAAAACGCTGAACCCTAAATATAGCATTTGAAGTTAAAAAATGCACGTCTCAAATAAACCACTGTAAAGGAACTGAGGTTCTAGGCCAATTCGTCGAAAGCCAACTTGTCGACGGCCAATTTGTCGAATCCGTTCTTTTGGGAGCAAGTTCGGAGTGGGAGTATACTCGATGCGCACATGAAGGCTCTCTGGGCAGTACTGAAGCCCCGGCTGGTGCGTATTCTGGCTATTTCTCAAGCATTTCTGCTCATTTTGACGCGCAAGTTTGCTGGTGATGTCGTCTACAATAAATGAATCAATTGCACGGCAATGGGTTGTCGTCAGTTGTTAAAAAAAAAAGGAAAGCGTGCGTAGCAATGGTGTGCTCCGCCCATGCTGTACGGCAACAGCATTGAGGCTGTGGCATGTTTCTGCTTCACCGCTTTCCATTCGATCGAGGCATTCGTCGGCAATAATCTGTGAAGTTAACTCAAAACAACTTCTCGCCTGCAAGCTGCAGCCGCGACAATCGGAGCCCATTGTACACCTTGAATACGGTCGACATTAAAGTCACCTTTTCTTACCGGTTATATCACTGCATCTGTAATCTGCGGATCTCCCGCTTCTTCTGGGGGGACGTTCTACGCTTATGCGCTAATTACAAAACGACGAGTGCTACGGAACCTCACCGGACCGCCACAAACCAGATGATTCAGAACTTGAACTTATGGATTTGTTTTTTCCAATAACTTTTCCTCTTTCGCTGGTTCTACTACAAAAAGACCACGCAACGCGGCCAACATCGACGCGAAGATATCATCTCTAACTACACAATCTCTTCAGAGATCAGCGTAGTTAAGTATTAGTGACTAATGCTAACTTTATTAGTATTTAGCAATCCCACAGCGGCAGCACTCGGGACACTGACTTGAGTGCGATCCCGTCGCAACCAACGTACATTTTTTTTTATTATTGACTAGCTGTTGAATGATGTCATGCAATGGCCAACCCTTTTCCTTGACGTTCTGTTTTGTTTCCACAAAACGCTACCCATTACAGCCTTTTTAACGCTCAATCCTGAAGGATCAAGATAATTACCGCCTTTTGCACCAAACTGGTCAGTATGAATTACAGCAACCACAGCTAATAAAGAGAACAATTAACGGAGTTAGCATCATGGTGCCAAAATAAGTTTTCAAAGCAACCGATATATCAATCAATTCTGCGAATTTAGATCTCGTTTTCTTCTTCTACACAAATATCTAAACGCAGCAATTAAAAAAAATAACATTCCTTATTCCAGGCAAGGTGTAATAGATGAGAAAAAAAAAGTTGCTACACGAGATGGGAACTTTTCACGACGATGCTGCCAAACGAACGTTAGTTCCGAAATTGAGCCTGCAAACTAATTTCATTACTCGTCAAGGCGAATGTTAAACCTCCTTCGTTCATAAGACTACGCAAGAAATGGGTAACGAAGTGCCGACCACCTTGCGAAAAAGTCACAGTTTACTTCCACCGCCGTGTAAAAAATATAGCTACTCGCGTGAGGCGAACGAGCCGCTGCAGCGCACGCTCGAAGTTGCTACATGTGTGCTGTTTTGTCGCTGTGCTGTTTTGACGCCGTGCTGTTTTGACACGTGCTCTTCTGTCGCTGAGCCGTTTTGACGCTGTGCTGTTATGTCGCGTGCTATTTCGACGCGCGCTGTTTTGTCGCCGTGCTGTTTTGACGCTGTGCTGTTTTGACGCGTGCTGTTTTGACCGTGCTCTTTTGTCGCGTGCTGTTTTGCCGTGTGCTGTTCTGTCGCGTTCCCGTGAGACGAGTATGACCGATTCGTAACCTACACAGTATGACTTCATAAAAGCGCTCCCGATGTCGGGCGCTCTCTCACTCGCCTAGAAGAGGTTTGATAGCGTGAGTTTGTTGGCGGTCTCGCTGTTCCACTGAAGCTGTCACTTTGCTTTGATGCAACGTTTCAAAGAATTGCGGTAATCTTTGTATGGTATTTGGTGTGTGTCAATTTCTCTATCATTAGCAGAGCTGGCAGCACAATCAGCTGCTTCATTTCCAGGAATGCCAACACGGCTAGGGACCCAGCATAAGACTATGTCAAGAATTTTCTTCGCAGCCATGATAATCTTGTACTTTAACTCGGAAACCAGTGCGTTTTTTACACGGTTCATTGATGCGACTGCCTTCAGAGAGCTTAAAGAGTCGGTGTAGATTACAGCATGAGAAAGTCGTTTTTTGATTATGTAATCAACAGCCAGCAGCAAATCATAAAACTCTGCTGTTAGTATAGAGGCTTTTGAACTTATTCTCTTCACCTGCTTTACCGATGGTCCCACCATAGCACAGCCTACTACCGAGTCTTTTTTCGTCCCGTCTGTATAAGAACTGGCATACCCGTGATATCTGGTCCGAAGCTCAAAGAGTCCTGCCTTATGACTTCCAGTAGGAACATCCTTTTTGTTATACTTGGTCAGCGTAAGGTCGCAATGTATGTGGCAGCTGTTCCATGGAGCTATATCTGGAGGGTACTGAACTAACTGAGGCTTTGCATCCATTCCAACAGATTGTGCTGCAGTATTTTTCCTCGTAGAAAAAATGGGGACTATGGTAGGTGACGGGGTGCTCCGCGACAGAGCGCACCCTGACAGGGTACATAAAACCCAGGGAAAACCTCCTATACTCAAGGGACAGTTCGTTTGCTTCTGCGTAAAGGCTAAGCACTGGGGAAGTGCGAAATGCACCAGTAGCCAATCGCAGTCCTTGATGATGAATAGGGTCTAACATCGTTAGAACTGATGCCCGAGCAGAGTTATAGACAATACAACCATAATCAAGCTGAGAGCGAGTGACTGAGCGATAGATACACATCAGACACAGGCGGTCAGAGCCCCATGATACATGTGACAAGACTTTAAGGATGTTCAGAGATTTAAGGCACTTGAGTTTTAAGCTCTTAATGTGTGGAACGAAAGTCAACTTGGAATTGAACACAAGGACCAAAAACTAGTGTTAATTTTTTACGACAAAAGGAGAACCATACAAGTTCAAAGACGGTTCGTAAAGAACACCACGTCGACGAGAAAAGCTGACACAAGCTGTTTTTTCGGGAGAAAGTTTAAAACCATTCGCATCGGCCCATCTGACCAAATTATTGACCACAAGTTGGACGCGACGTTCACAATTTGAGGAATTGCAGCATGAAACGGATATCTGGAGATCATCAACATATAAAGAATATTGAACCGAAGGAGGAATTGCACGGCCAATGGAATTAAGTTTGACGATAAAAAGAGTGACACTCAGTACACCCCCCTGAGGGACTCCATTTTCCTGTAAAAACTCCTTAGAGAGAGTTTCTCCCAGCCTCACGCGGAAAGTACTGTGCTGCAAGTAACTCTGTATAGCACTCAACACTCGGCTACGGAAACCATTATCGAATACATCTTGCAGTATGCCGTAACGCCAGACCGTGTCGTATGCCTTTTCCAAATCAAAGAAGATGGAGAGACACTGTTGCCTGTTGGCGAAAGCCTCACGTACAAAGGTCTCAAAGCGGACGAGATGATCGACAGTGGACCGTGCTGACCGAAAGCCACACTGGAACTTATCAAGGCAGTTGTTTCGTTCTAGAAAAAACATAAATCTCTTGTTAATCATTCTTTCTAGTGTCTTGGAAAGACAGCTAGTTAGTGCTACTGGTCTGTAGCTAGATGCACAAGAGGGATCTTTACCGGGCGTCAGCACTGGTACAACTACAGCGATCTTCCAGGAGGATGGAAAGTGGCCCTCGAGCCAAACTCTATTAAAAATGTATAAAACTAGCTCCATAGTGGATGGACGAAGATGTTCGAGCATTTGTGTCGCTGGAACGTTTGGGTGTAATGTTCGGAACTGGAGACATACTCAAAGTGCTCACCGAGGATGTTGGCCTGTTCCTCAAGGCTTGCAGGGCACACTCTATTCCGACTCAAGAGTGGGACAGTGGATGGCCGGTAAGAGCCGTCATTTTATGTACGCGATCCCAGACTTCCTTCGCAGATACAGTGCTGTTAGTTGAAGAAGCGTACCCTCTAAAGCATTTTTTCTTCGATCGCCTTCGAATCCACCTCGCCTGGGCTCTTTTTCTTTTAAATTAAATAAGATTGTGTGTTGTAGGGTAGCGCCTAAATATACCCCACGCTCGATTTTCTGCTTTTTTGGCCAATCGGCAAACTTGGTTCCACCAGGGCTTTGATCTCCTGGGTAGATGCGACGATGTCATGGGGATGGAGATAATGGCAGCTTGTAAAATGTGCTGAGTGATATGTTCAGTAACTCTATTGATATCGAGATCGTCGAGTGATGTGCATGCAAAAAAAGATGATTCTTTGAAAGTAGACCAGTTGGCTTTTTCGAATTTCCAACGAGGAGGACGTGTTGGGACTGTCATAAGAGGATGGTTAAATTCTAAGATGATGGGAAAGTGGTCACTTCCGTGAGGATTCGGGATGACCTTCCATGAAAGCAATGGGAATAATGATTGGTGAGAAATAGATATATAGGTCAATGGAAGTGAAAGTGTGAGTTGCTGAGCTAAAATATGTAAGTTCATTTGTGTTTAGCAGGCACAATCCAGCAGAAAGCAAAAAACGTTCAACAAGGGCCCCTCTACAATCCCGTCTGTCACTACCCCACAGGGGTATGTGTGCATTAAAATCTCCTAAAAGTAAAAAAGGTGAAGGAAGTTGATTAACAAGGTCTTCTAGCTCCTCCATATGTAACTGATAACTGGGAGGTACACACAAAGAACAGACTGTAATTATTCGATCTAACAAAACACGTGTAGCCACTGCCTCCAGTGAAGTCTGCAGGGCTACCTCTTTAGAAGGAACTGAACGTTGCGCAACCACTGCCACACCTCCAGCTGCGTGAGCTGCATGTGTACGGTCCCTACGAAACACCTGGAAGTGTTTCAAAACATTAGTGTGGGTGGTCTTTAGGTGCGTTTCCTGTAAGCAACATGCAATGGGCCGGTGATCCTCTAAAAGATAGCTAACATCATCGTAGTTAATTTATCTTCAATAAAGGAAACGCCTCAATAACTCTGTTATACAAAAATTGTGAAATGTAGTTTATGTGTCGTTTGGTGCCACAATCCGTGGGATGGTTTTCTTTTTTACAGTGTCCTTAGGCCGTCCTCCAGCCTCGCAGGAGGCCGAGGAAACAGACCCTGATCTAGAGAGAGGAAGGTCCTCATCGGAGAGCGGGATGCTCACATATATTTTCTCATCCCATGAGACCTTGGGTGCTTTGGGCGGCAGAGGTGAATCTGACCGCCCAGGCTTTGAAAAGCTGCCAGAGGCAAGGGGAGGTAGCCCCCGACACCGGCCAGAAGGGCCAGCTGGTGCCGGTGACGGCACGTCTGGCTCCTTGGAGGGTGTAGCACCCTCCTTAGAGGGCACAACAACCTCATGGGAGCATGAAGGCAGTGGGTTGCCCGTCTTCGGACGTACGTAAAAGGACGGACATGACAGGTCTTCAGGGGAAGTCTGCGTCTCCACGGATGCCATAGACAGTGGGGGTCCGCTTCGCACTGCTTCGGCATATGAACCCCTTGCCTTGAAGGCAAGCTGTTCTCTAACGTCTTGGTAGCTGAGATTGTGTTTGACCTTAAGTGTAATTATTTCCTTTTCTTCTTTCCATTTCGGACATGTGCGTGAAAATGCGGGGTGTGGTCCGCCACAATTTATGCATTTAAGCGCGAAACACATGTACGACGAAACCGTCCGATCCGACGTCCGACCGCGCAATACGACGGTCGGAGGCGAGGGTTTTCGTAGCATCGGAGAGCGTTGAAAACCCTCGCCTCCGACCGTCGTATTGCGCGGTCGGACGTCGGATCGGACGGTTTCGTCGTACATGTGTTTCGCGCTTTATGGTCGTTTTCACATATGTCAGCGACGTGGTCAGAGGCACTACATTTCGCACAAGTTACTCGGCCGCGGCAGTTTCGGGAGCCATGCCCAAAACGCTGGCAACGAAAGCACCGCTGTGGGTTTGGAACGAAAGGACAAACTCTGCAGTTTATATACCCTGTCTTCACGGTGCAAGGCAGAGAGTGGAGTTCAAAAGTCAGGACTAGGTGTCGGGCTGGTATCTTCTGTCCGTCTCGTCGTAGGGTGATTCGCCGCACGGCTACAACAGCACTCTGACGCAGCCCTTCAAGGATTTCCTCTTCAGTACACTGAAGGAGGTCATCCTCAGAGATGACGCCGCGGACAGTATTCAAAGTGCGGTGCGGGGTAACACAAACTTGGTGTTCGCCTAAGCTAGTCAACTTGAGTAATGCCGTGCTCTGAGTTTTATTTTCTACCTCAACGAGGAAGTCCCCGCAAGTTTTTTTGCCTTGTAATTCTTTCCGATCGTCTGCTCTAGGACCTTAGAGACAAGGAAAAGTGACATCTTTGATAACGGTAGACAGTCGTTCGCAGCATGAAGTACAAGAAAACGTGAGAGGGTGTCGGGTTCTTTGGCTTTTTCAAAAGTAGGGGGAGCGGGGCGAACCCTTTTGGGGGTCGCTCTGCTCGGGGTTTAGAAGAGAGGGGAGCCATAAAAAGGCAAAGGGTGTTCAGAATCTGTGGCGCGCCGCCCACCACTGAGCCCAACGAGGGAATAGGTAACAAATGTGGCTTTGGCCCATAACAAATATGGCTTTACTGGAAGCATTACTCTATTAGCGCTACCCAGAAACTATAACCAAGTGTGGATCTAGACGAGAGTATCTGTCACCACCCAAGGTTAGCCCTTGCCGCCAAAGAAGTTGAAAAGGAAAGAAGAGAAATGAGAAGAGTGAAAAGGAGGAGAAGACAAAGGTGAAAGAAGGGAGGGGATAGTAGAAGGAGTGGCGACTCGACTGAATAATCCTGGCCGGGCCTTACCAGGACTCCCGTCTATGAGAGCAGGGGCCGAAGTGGTGTATTAATACACCACTTCGGCCCCTCGCCCGGGGCACCCCGGGCGAGGCAATTGCCTCGCCCGGGGTGCCCCGAAGGGTCCAAACCTACCCCAGGCTCGGCTCAACCACCAGGATTCCCTTTTCCCCAGAGACGGGAAAGCCACGCACAGTCAGACGTGGGCGGGCGAACCCGCATGGCTCGGGGCCGTAGCTTCAAACTTCTACAAACTTCAGGGTTTTCACAATGCGCAGAGAAGCAGTGCTAGCAGAGTTCAAGCGATCTCTGCTAGCACAAATCAAACAAACACACAAACACATTTGCTGGAACAAATCAAACAAACAGATTGCGCTGTTACCACAGGCCCGGTAGCGCGTCTTCTACCTGGACGTAGACTGAACTCTCCAAACGCAGCTTTGGTGCCCATTGTGAAAATTCTTAGGCATCGCCCGCTTTAAGAAAGGAAACATAATCAAAAGTAGCGTGAACCGGAACGGGGGACGCTCATATTCAACACAAAGAAAAATAGACGTTTGGGTTATTGGTAAGAACCTTGGATATAGGGGGTTCTTGTTTGAAAATCCCAGTTCGACTGTTCTGCTTCTGCATTCTGTTCTATTACTGTATGTTCATATCTCACGGGCTTCATAATACAGCTGTTCATGTATGTTTTCTACTTCTGAGAACCTACAAAGGATGGGTCATTGTTTCACAAATTTTTATCCTTCTGAAGCTTCTTTTTCTTTTTTTTTTATTAGGGGACTTAATGTACACAAAAAGTGGCGCATCTGAGGGCTGAAAAAGAGAATGTAACGTGTCGTTATTTACGCGTATGGATAATTGTCAATAAAAGACTTAAAAATTGTTTTTAGTCTTGGCTATTTTGGGCTATATTTATTTTATTTCTTTGGCTATATTTGGGCTATATCTCCCAGCTGCTTGGCGGTTTTTTAATGGGACCATCTGGAAACACTGACCACGGGATTATCATATCGCATATCCTGATTTTCGACTGGCATCGGTGGCTGTGCCGTGGAGTCTCACCCGGTCGGCCTAGGACGCAACGTTACGTGTTTGTCTGAGCCGCGTAGCCATGTCCAAGTTACGTGGTTACAAAGAAGTCACCTGAAGTTTGGCTTTGCCAATATCGGCGGCAAACCGCAATGCGTTTTGTGTGGTGAAGTACTCGCTCAAAGTTGCATGGTGCCGACAAAGTTGACACGCCATCTCCGGACAAAGCATCCAAGCTTCCAAGACAAGGACATTGAGTTCTTCGAAAACAAGAAACGAAAGTTGGAATCCCAAAAGCTGGATAATCCAAACAAGGTGAGGTCGAAATTATCAAACCACAGTTTTAAATAAGTTATTGATCAATGGCATCGCCTTGTTCGTGGACGTGCCTGCGGTGTCCGATCGGGCCGTTATCCTTGATCGGTCGCCGAAAGCTTGTTCGCCGTGCTTTACGGAAGCTGTGCTGACGATGTTCGCGGCAGCCGGCGACCCTCAATGTGCGTTTTGTTCGCTGTGCGTACGCTGATCGGCACTTCAGAGGCTCCGGCCTGGCGGTTAGGTGGCATATTTTGCTAGTTCACTTTGGTGCATGTGCCATCAACTTCCGACATGTATACAACGAGTCGCGGGATGGGGAAAACGAACGGGGGAGTCGCGGCGAGCCACGCGAGAGCGGAGAGAGGAGAGCGGAGGGGGGAGCGGGGGGGGGGGGGGGGGGGGGGTCGCGGCGGCCTATAATGCACCCCGGATGCCGCTGACCCTCGTGACGCCACTGGTTCAGCGTACAAAGCTAGGCTTTCGTTTCAGCTGGCAAGCTCGGCGGATGCTATCAAGGCAAGCTACATGCTCAGCTACCACGTGGCCAAACAGATGAAGCCTCACACCATCTGCGAAACTCTGCTTATGCCCTTACAAAAATATGTATGGACACTTCTAGGACGTTCTATAGAGCAGCGTCCATAGGCAGAACAAAAGGTGTCTATAAGCAGACCACGATCTCTGTTGCCTCCGTGAAGTCGTCCTATGGCTGCCCTATAGAATATTGGCCAACGGACGTTCTATGGACGTCCTATTCTATGGATGATGTGTGGTCATCCTATACCCTCTCTGTGGTAAGACGCCATATAGAGTCCATAGGGACTCTATAGGGTGTCTACACAGGGTCTTTACGGTGTCTATAGGGTGCCTGCAGAAAACCCATACGAAGTCTACAAGGAGTCCCTAGGGAGTTCACAGGGAAGCCATACAAGGTCTACACAGGGTCCTCATGGGGTCTGCCATAGCCTTCTTTATTCTTCATGCCCGCGCAATCACTCCGCGGGGCCCGTCCACCTCCTCGCCTCGGCTGTCCGCGAGGGGCGCTCGCATCTTGGGATCGAGTCGGCGCAGTCAGCGGCGGTATTCTGTGCCGGCGGGGCATCTCCGGAAAACTTTTGTTCAAGTGCACTTTCGCCAACGTAGAGCCCTTATTTACAACAAAAATGGTATGCAGTCTTTTCAGCAAGTGTAATAAATATTTGTTGCTTCATTTTGTTGTATGAACAGATGACACGCGGCAATAATTAAGGCAGTGCATGTAAACAAACGTCGTTTGTACCACATGTTTACATCGCAGTTTTGATGCGCGTCTTGAGTTAATAGAAATACGCGCTTTGATGAAAACTGTAATAAAAAAGCCACACATTTTGATTATCTCTTTTACTCTAATCATATCAAATTTGCCATAATTCGCTAAAAATTACCGATATTATTAGAGTGACATCCCCTACTCGATTTATTGAAACAGTAATTATACCCGAGTTGTACGATTTAGTACTTTGATAAAAAATAACTAAAGAATTAGACATTAAACCCATACCATCTTACCTTAAAATAATTATAACTATATTAGGAGATACAATAACAGCATAGAAAACACGAATAATAAAACTATGTTACAAAACTTTTTCATCTTCCCCCTGTATATATTTATATCTATAAATAATTACTATAGAAGAAATAAATATTACTACAAATATGGAACTTCCCTTGATTCAATCAAACAAAAAAAATTTAAGATCTAAAGATAATAAATTTATTAATAAAAATTCAACTAAAATAACATTATATATGTAAATTATATGCACATAAAAGACAAGAAATACAATGCTATTAAACAATAGATAATAACCTCATTAAAAATACTCAATGAATTTTCGTCTTTTTTTTAAAGCATTCTATTTTAAAAATCCAAATAATTAAAGGGAAAAAATGCAAAAGCATTAAAAGTGCTCTTGAGCTGAAATTAGCTTTGAAGCTTATATAACTCATGTTTCCCATGATTAATACAACTAAAAAGATATGAAGAATAACCAGCTTTTAAAAAGACAACACCATTAAAAGAAATAAAAATATTATTCTAAATTTCAATCATCTTTCTACTCAAAGAATTTCTCCAGAAATATTTTATGAGGGAGGTACTGCCGGTATTAATAATTCTGAACAAAAATCATCACAAAGAAAGAGATCGAAAACTTTTATGTACTCCTTTCAAAAGTAATTATGATACATTTTTATTTTATATTTTATTATTATTATTATTACAACTATAACAAATGATCATAACTATAATAATAATAATAATAATAATGACTTTATTTTCAGTGCCCAAAAACAACCACAGCGGTCTTCACTTTGGTGCACCTGTTCAATCCTAGAAACACGTTGGTATATTACCATCACCCAAAAACAAATAAACAAACAAAATGTTATCAGTAAATTACAAGGTTATTCAACTGATGGCGGTACAATGAAATGGATGTACAGAAATCGAGGTGCTTAGGAGCAATGCTGTTGTATAATGTCTGAATCCGAGAAAGCGGTGAAGTACAACAAGGTGAACGTACATCAAAGCATACAGGATGTCTAGTATGGCGTAAGTTAACATGAAAATTAACTTTGCTGAGCATTGATGGCGAATCAATTACACTATTCACAACCTTATGCAAAAATACAAAATCATTAATCGTTCGCCTTTCAGACAAGAGTGTAAGCGAAAATGACCTAAGTATGTATTCATAGTCATAATAACAGCGCCTTTCAAAGTACCTATCGTAAACAATACGAATCAATCTTTTTTGAACATTTTCGATGGTCAAGGCCTGTGCCCTAGATATTGAGTTCCATATTACCGAGGCAAATTCCAAACGTGACCTAACTAAAGATTTGTAAAGATGTAACAAACAATGAGGCCTCCTGAAATTCTTCGACAAACGTGATATGATTCCCAGAACTCTCATAGAACTTCCTACCACAAAAGATACATGATTTCTAAAAGACAAGGCACTATCAACGTACACGCCAAGATCCTTCACACACAGTACACGTTCAATTGGCATGATATCAAGATGATAAGTAAAACTGAAAGGCACATGGCGTCGGCACAAGGATAGGACCTTTGTTTTTGCAGGATTAAGCAATAATAGATTTTGTTCACACCACTGAGAAATGAGGGACACATCACGCTGTAGGATCTCGCAGTCCACAGGAGAGTGAATCATTCTAAACAACTTGATATCATCAGCAAAAAGTAACAACTGGGAACTCTGGACACAAGATATTATATCATTTATAAATATTAAAAACAAGAGAGGGCCCAGGATTGACCCCTGTGGAACACCTGACGCTGAAAAGTAGCTATGGGAATAACTATCAACAACGCGAACAGAGTTCGAGCGGAGTGACAGGTAACTCTGGAACCACTGACATAACTCTGGGGATAGACCATATAAAAATAATTTATGCAAGAGTAATTTGTGACTGACCTTATCAAAAGCTTTAGTCATATCAAAGTATATTGTGTCTACCTGCCCCCTATTTGTAACAAATGGAGCGCAAAAATCAAGAAAAGTACACAAATTAGTCTGGACAGACCTACCACTCAGGAACCCATGCTGCAAAGGTGTTAATTTTTGACGGAAATAAAAGAGCATCCGGGTATGTACAACAATCTCGAAAACCTTAGAAAACCCACAGAGCAGAGAAACAGGTCGATAATTCGTAACAACCGAGGCATCACCACTCTTTAAAATCGGAACAATAACTGATTTCTTCCAAAGAAATGGAAAGACCCCAGAACTTAGCGAAAGATTAAATATGTGCTTTAAAATGGGAATAAACAAATCACCGCATCCTTTGATTATAAAACTCGGTATACCATCAACACCACTTGAAAACTTTGGTTTTAATTTTCTTATCGCTTCCGCAATTTCGACATGATCCACTTGTACGGAATGCAAGAAGTCATGACAGCTTATCTTATCGTCACCAGGCTGGAAAGACCCGTGGCAGCTAGTGTAACATTTGCTAAAATAATCGGCAAAAATATTTGCAACGTCATCAGGCGACGAATGATAGGCCGGTGTGTGCACTACATCATCACGTAAACAGATGCCTCGACTTGCATCGCGCGTGTGGTGTTTTACAAACTGCCAGAACTCTTTTGGTCGACGAATCAAGCTATTCTCAACGCTATCGAGGTGAAAACGTTTATCACGCTTGAACAATTTTTTTGCTAAAGCACGATATATGCTAAATTTGGTGTACCAAAGTGTATAACCAGTATTTTTGAAGAGTCTGTGAAAATGTTCTTTTTTGCGCAGGTATACTTTAAGTTCTTGCGAAAACCAGTTAGGATAGATGGAAATTTTGTGTATGTTTCTAGGCACAAAGCTATCGATAGCATCTTTAGTAACTGAGGTAAGCGTCTCGCTAACGCGATCGACATCCGACATAGCAAGAACATTGCTCCAGTCAAAATTCTCGATAGATCTATAAACACTCATATAATCACCTTTCGAAAAGCAATAATTTGATGGCATACATGATACTCGTGACCTGAAGGGAAGATAAAACTGGACAATAAAAGGTGGATGAAAAACATCGATCTGTACAACGGGATCGAAGGCAGGACTCAAGTTTAAAATCGGTATATTCGAAAGAGCAAGATCAAGAATATTTCCTACGCTATTTTTTATCGTATTGTGCTGTTCGAGCCCGCAGAAGTTTATAACAGATAATAACGAAGATGCTTTGTCTCCTGTATTAGGAGAAACAGTAAAACATAGAAAACACAAATAATAGAACTATAATAAATTTTATTCCTTAACTTAATTATCCGTTTAACACTAAAGAAATCTATCAAACTTATCCCTCGTAGAAAAATTATAATTTTTTCCAAAAAGTTCGAACTATAATTTTGATCTAAATAATCATAAATTTATAACCAGACATCGTTAAATATGAATAAAATTTCATTTCTCTTAAATATATATTTTTTTATTTCTACATAAAAAACTATTTTAATAGCTCGTTTTAATTTTGGTAAATTGAAATGATTTAATTTCTTAAAAAAAAACCCGATGCAAAACATACCATAACTGAAATATAAAATTTTTTAACTTTTCAATAATTTTCATTTTTTTCTTAGTTTGAAAATATTTTTTCTTATAAAATACAAAGATTAAATATAATTTTATACTTATATTACTTAACCATTTTAATTTTTATCAAAACTAAAATTGCTAAGAAAATTGTTTATTTCGTTTGAATTCATTCGCAGGTAGCGAACGAGTTCAAACGCAATAAACAAGTTTATTTGCCATGTCCTTTGACTGTACTTCTCTCTTACCATTTCTTCTTTTTTTTTTTTGTATCACACTTCCCTGTGGAGCCTTACAGGGTCCACAGGGAAGACATACGGGTCTACACGGGCTCCTTATGGAGTCTGCAGAGAAGCCATACACGGTCCGCACGGAGTCCCTACGGGGTCCATAGAGAAGCCACTTTAACCGACGGTGGTACCGCGGTGTGAAAATCGCACTCCCTAACTCCTGGATCATTGGCCTCATAATAAAATGGCTTGCCTACACTTTCCTGACGTCAAAAAAAAACAAAAAACATAAAGTAAGGTTTTGATACTGCGCGTATACAGCATAACTAAAATTACTTACGCGTCGCGCGCAGACCCAGCCTAGTATACCGCTGTTTCACGACGATCATCCAGATGACCGCAATTTTGATAGGCACCAGTGCGCCCCGTATGGGTTGTGAAAGTTGCGAATATCTACGGGGGCCGCAGCGACCCACATATATCTACCTCCCACTGAGAAAGTAAAACCATTATCCCGGCACATACCAAACACTTCCATCTCCACAATGAATATACCCTGAGGTTGGATATGCCTTTAGACATCAATGTAACATATTGATACCCGGAACTTAATTAACAACTCTTTAACTCGGACACCTCGCTACACCTAAAGAAAACGTCTACCCGGCAACACTTTATTAATGTACCAATGTATAGCTCACACCATAGAGAGGCAATAGGATGTCCATAGACTCCCCAGGACCATAGAACGGAAATAGGAAGGAATGAAAAACTTTTTTCTTTCGCGAAGATCTCTATAGCGTTGTTGTGCCCATTCTGTGGCAAACCAGTGGTACATAGACTGTCTAAGAACTGTCTAGAGGAATCCATAGGATGGACAAAGGGGTAATAAGACGGCAAAAGTATGGACATAGGACGTCCATACATATTTTTGTAGGGGTGCCCTGCATGAAGGACGTCGTCGGTGCTGTCATAGGCAAAGAGCACGTGAAAAAATTGGACAAAATACCATGCTCGAACGACACCGTAGCACGGAGAATCAGAGAAATGGCGTCTGATGTGCAGGATCAAGTAAATAAAAAATTGAAGTCGGCTGGGAAGTTTTCCCTTGCCATCGACGAGAGCTGCGACGTATCCGGGAGCCCACAGCTTGTAGCGTTTGTGCGCTTTGTGGATGGCTCTATCATTGCCGAAGAACTTCTTTGTTGTCTGGAACTCGAGACGACAACAAGAGGTCAAGACATTTTCAATGCCATTAACAATTGTTTTGTTTGGCGCGGTCGTCGCTGGGACATGTGTGCAGCTGTGTGCACCGACGGCGCTCGAGCCACGGTTGGAAACAATGTGGGTTTTTTAGGGCTCGTTAAGAAAGTGAACAGTGCCGTAGCGTTCACACATTGTATGCTTCATAGGGAGGCTTTGGCATCAAAGGAGGTAAGTCCAGAGCTTGCGAGTGTCATGCAACATGTCGTCAAAGTCGTGAACAGCGTAAAGAAGGCCTTAGGCCAGTCGTCTCTTCAAGGCTCTGTGCGAGGAGATGGGTGCTGAGCACCAACACCTACTCCCGCACACCGAGGTGCGCTGGTTGTAGCGCGGAAAAATGCTGGCAAGGGTGTTCGAACTTAGGGAGGAGCTGTGTTTTTTTGGCAGAAGATGGGGCACTCGCAGATCCTTTTCATGACTCTTCTATTGTGACTAAGCTTGCCTATCTGCGTGACCTGTTTGAGCACCTGAACCAGTTTAACAGCAGCATGCAGGGGATGGGCACAAATATTGTCTCCTCTGGGAACAAGGTGAGAGGTTTTTGTAAAAAGCTTCAAAGTTGGTTGAGCCGGGCAAGCAGAGACGACTATTCTCCTTTTAAGCTGCTCAGTGATCTTGCAGGCTCTGGGGCAGTATCTGAGAGTGACAGAACCACGATCATGGCCTATCTGAGAACATTAAGGTGCCCCATCAAGAACTAGTTCCCAGAATCTGCCCCAGACACATGGCTTGTGGCCCCCTTTGTAGCTGACGTTGCTTGCTTGGCATATGAACGAGTCGAAGCTGAAAATGAGTTGATGGAGCTTCAGGAAAACACAGTGATAAAGGCAAGGTTTCCCACTGTGAGCCATGAGGCATTTTGATTGGGGACTGCAGAAATGTTCCCCCTTCTCCATGAGATGACTTTAAAGCTTCTATTCTTTTCTACAACGTACGCATGTGAGTATGCTTTTTCCAGGCTTGCGTACCTAAAAAGTAAATACCGGAACAGTTGGAATGTGGCCGCAGATATGCAACTCTGTTTAAGCGCGACTGTGCCGCGTATTGATGAACTGATCAAAATGAAGTGATGTGGCACCTTTGTTTTATGTTTTTCTGCTACGTAGCAAAAAAAGGCACCTGTTTTATGCTCCAGATGCGTTAACTTACTAACGTCCCCGTCCCCCCCCCCTTAAACCTTTTGTACAGAATAATAATAACTCATTACATGGGTTATTCTTTAAAGATAAAATGAAAGCCGTTTACAATTCCCTGTAACGCCGGTTAGAGCGCAGCTCTTGAGGAGGAAGATGGAAGCGTACTGAGGGATAGGTGACTCCTTGAGGTCACGTGACCTCAAGGGGGTCGCGTGACTTCAGGCGGTCACGTGACCTCAAGGCGGTCACGTGACTTCTGGGGGTCACGTGACCTCAAGGGGTCAGGTGACCTCAGGGGTCACGTGACCTCAAGGGGGTCACGTGACTTCAGGGGGTCACGTGACTTCTGGGGGTCACGTGACCTAAGGGGGTCACGTGACCTAGGGGTGTCACGTGACCTGGGTGGGTCACGTGACCTCGGGGGGGGGGGGGTTACGTGACCTCGCGGTTACGCCGACGGCGACGGCGACGCCGACGCCGCTCAAGCCGGAAACGGGCCCTTAAGAGCTGCGTTCTAAAAATATGCTGTTCAAAAGGAAATTAAAACATACCACAAAGGTTTAACAACCAAGATCTAAGCAGTCAATCACTCTCTTACCCAATGAGAAGAGTTGCTATCGCACGTCACTCCGTTTTTGGCGCAACTAGGCGCAGAAATTTGGGTTTGTATCAAAATGGCGCAATTGCCGCAGATGTCACGCCCCTGGTGGAGCGAAAGCTCACGCTGCAGAACCCAGGGATCAATCCCCCTCCCCCCCACCTGCCCGCTTCGATCTGGATGAGCATCGTACTGTCGTACAGTCGTGTATCACTACTGCGTGGTGCACATTAAAGACCGCAGGCTAGCGGTTGTACTGCACTGGCTAAATTGCTCATCTACAGCAACCGACTCGTCGCAACTTTAAAAATGGCTGACAAACTACAGACAACCCCAGCTATTAATAATGCCTTGAAAGTTTCTTCACACCCGCACCCCCAAATACCCTTCCTCTCTTTCTGGCTTGTAGCCTTGTCGAAAGCAGTAAAGGCCAACCCCTCCATTGTACACAAGCTACAGAAAATACGACAGAGCAACAGAACAAGACGTTGGGAGCAGAAAATCATTATGCATAATGTTATGATGCGCATGCCGAAATCTGCAACCATTTTTGGAGGGGATATTGCAGTCACGTTGCTTCGTTTCCGACTGCTGAATGTACAGAATCAGGGTGTTGATTTTATTATTTTGAAATTCCCTGACTTCTCTAGGTTTTCCGTGACATTTTCAGGTGAAATTTCCTGACCACTGAGCTGCCACATAGTTGGCGGCTAAATATACAAGACCATTAGAACATAGGGCATTAATCATTGAGCATGGTGAGGAGCATTTTGCACGGGCTCAATCCAACTCGCATATTCCGAAATATTCGGACTCGTCCGGTCCGGATTAAAATAGCACTTTCTTACCGCCGACATCGCCAGTGAAGCAGCCACTTCCGGAAACGAAATGAAAACCTGAAGCTCAACCACACATGTTAATAACCGAATGGCTGCATGGCCGCCAGATGCACACTTTTGGACACTTTCGGCTTAATGCTTGAATTTGATTGGGGTATGCTGCTTTCCCAATTGTTACTAAATCCAGTAGGTCTAACTGGATCTATCCCAGTGTCGCG
Source organism: Ixodes scapularis (assembly GCF_016920785.2). Classification (NCBI taxonomy): domain Eukaryota; kingdom Metazoa; phylum Arthropoda; class Arachnida; order Ixodida; family Ixodidae; genus Ixodes; species Ixodes scapularis. The sequence continues at coordinate 47,108,217 of NW_024609857.1, read as the reverse complement.
CCTTCAATTCAATCCAAGGCTTCGACTGGATTTGTTGGTTGTTCCTTTTGCATCGGGTAGCACACTCTACATCGAGTGAGCAGAGCCCACGCTCCATTCTAGGCAGTATTTATTGCCATTTGTTTCTGTCCCGAAGTCCTCAAGTCTTTGCCCAGGGCACCTGATGGCGTTTCCGGCTCATTCTCCCTGACTGGGGTCGCTTTTAGACAATATCCCTGATTTTTTCTGGTAATTAAAGTTCCCCTGACAATTCCCGGTCGCTAGACACCTTGCAGAATATATGAAAGCTCAGCGTAGCTGACTGCATACAGCCCACTTCAGTCCACGTGCATATATGCCTCGTCATTGTTTTGAAAATGAGCTAAACTAAGCCACAAAAAAAAAAAAACGCCAACAACTGTTTTTAGTGCACCATCAACATCCTTAGTAAAACCGGCACCACTGACGCAGTTAAAGATGTGTTGAGAAATGATCCTCAACTTGCCCCCTCAAATTGTTTTAACAATCAATACTTACACATGCTGTAGCGGCATAGATCTTGAAAGAGCCAATCGAGCACACGTTGCCGCAACTCCCACGGGATTGACTTGCCCCAATCATGTTGCTTCATAGCAAATGCGATGTCCGTTGGCAGTTCAGGCAGCTTGTACTGCGACAGGTTAAGTTCACCCTCTGGCTCTGCACGTGATGGTCCAGGCAATGCTACGAAGTCTTCCCAACTCCCAACTACAAATCACAAGAATGTATCATAAGCATAATGATAAATTATTCATCATCAAATGCATTCTGAGCTTTTTTTTGTTTGTAAAATTTAGGATTTTTTAATGCGTTATATATCGCAAACTTGGCATTGATCAGACTCTCTAACCTCAACCTATGTCTGCAGCTTCACAGCAAGGAAATTGCAACAATATGGATCAAGCTTTTCAGCGTGCCAGACCGCACTTTCTGCGATAATAAATTTGCACTGCAAAAAAAAAAGAAGAAAACTTACTGTATTACTTGCACAGCCGTATTATGCGAAGCCTCAACCATTACTAGCTGCATCCGTCCCTTATCCTCCATTTGTGTTTCAGAAGAGATAAACGGTTGCATGACTGTAATAAATCAACCGACACGTATTACTAGCACATCAGAAACATTGCTCGATCCATTCATCACTAATTTTGACCAGCAAATCGTGACATCAGGTGTGATAGCTTGCGATATCAGTGATCACTTCGCAACTTTTTTATGTATAGGTAATGATATCAGTAAACGCAAAGGCCCTAAAGTGCACACTTTAGTACAAAGTATTACCACTGACCGTCTTGACTACTTCAAAGATAACTTGAGGAACGCAAACTGGGTGGGGGTTTTAGACAAAACTAACGCGAATGAAACTTACCGGGGAATTTCTCCATATTTTCAAAACTATTTACGTGAACCACTTTCCCAATCGAAAAGTAAGGAGACCAAAAAAAGGCCGGAAAACATGGATAACGGCCGAATTATATGCAAGGGTACAAATAAAAAACAAGCTATATCAAGCTTCTATTAAAACAAAAGACCCAGACAAGCTTAAATTTTTTAAGGCGTTCAAGAACATTTTTAACAAGGAACTAAAGAAATGCAAAACCGTCTGCTACCACAATTTGTTCAGCTCAATTCCCGGCCGCACTGACGTGATGTGGAGGAAGTTGAATTCTGTTTTAAATCGCAACGACACGCAAAACAGCATTGAATCTATAACACAAAATAACGTTGAATTGACTGGTCGTTGTCTCGCTGATGTATTTAACGACTTTTTTTGTAAATGTAGGGGGACTCATATACAACTAATGCTTGCAGTTATATGAACCGAAGAATTCTGGAAACTTTCTATTTTAATCCAGTCACTGAAGATGAAGTGGTGTCAGTGTTTCGTAACGTAAACGTTAGTCACAGTTGCGACGCCGATGGTATACAGATACACCCAGTACTATACGTTTTGGACATTATCGGCCGTTACCTGGCGTACATTTTTAATCTCTGTTTAGAAACGGCCATATTCCCCCAAAAGATGCAGATAGCCAAGGTGATAGTGCTTTATAAGAAAGGCGATAGGAATGACATAAACAACTACAGACCTGTGTCATTTCTCCCAGTATTTTCGGAAGGCTTAGAAAATTGTATACATAATCGTTTTATTGTGTTTTTGGAAAAGCATAACGTCATTACAGAATCTCAGTTTGGATTAGAAAGAAACATTCTACGTAACTAGCTTTGCTTGACCAAAAAGAATTTATACTGCGGAACTTTGAAGATAAGCATATAGTACTTGGCATATTCATCAATTTTACAAAAGCATTTGACTACATTAACCACGAGTTGCTCATTCAAAAATTAGAGTTTTATGGTATTAGGGGACATGCAGCGCTTCTCATTAAGTCGTATTTAGAAAAACGGCGTCAGTATGTTAGTATTCAAGGTCACTTTTCTGATATCAAGCCAATTAAGTCTGGGGTACCACAAGGAAGCATACTTGGGCCATTGCTCTTTAATATATATATTAATGACATCGTTAACATTGCGGAGCAAGTGAAGTTTATCATTTACGCGGATGACACCAGCCTCTTTTTTTTCAGGTAAGAATTATAATGAAATTTCGCACGTAGCTAATGACACCATAAAAGCTCTAGACACATGGGCTAAATCAAATAATTCTCATAATTAATAAGAAGAAAACTAAGGCGACCTTATTTTGTGCCAAAAATAAGAACCCTGAACTTACGAGTGATATTTTTCTAGACTCTTCGCCTATCGAAGTGGTAAGCACGTTTAAGACTATGGGGGTGTTTTTCTCTAGGCACATGTCTTGGACTGGACACGTTGACTATATTATTTCTAAGCTCTCTCGTATCACTGGTATGCTGCATAGACATCGTCATGATCTTCCAAAAGGACTTAAGTTGCTTTTCTTTAACTCATTGTTTTTATCTCATCTGAATTACTGCCATTTAGTTTGGGGGACGACGACAAAAAAGTCTGCAGAAACTATTTCTATTGCAGAAAAGAGTGTTACGAATTGTGTGTAACGCGCCTTATAATTCTCACACTGACCAACTTTTTAGAGAGTTGCGTGTAGTGAATATATTTTATCACTATGCTTTCAGACTTAGCATAAAGTATAAACAGGAATGTCGCGTGTTAAACAGTTCTTTATTGTCATTATCATCACTTCGAAAAAAGCTGCAACATATTCCACCCGTCACTCGGATGTTTGGGCAGTAGAAACATCACGAACAGATTATGGCCTCCAAATGATTAAAATAACCTTGCCAACATTACTGAACACTCTTATGGTCGAATCTTCTAATATATGTGCGCTTAAGGATTATTTTATTTCAAATTAAACAATACTTACTGCTTTTGATTAGCTAGCAGATTATTGCTTTTGTTTTGTTAATTTGTTGTTGTTAAGTATTTTGTATTATATAAATTCTTGTGTATGACTTCCCCAATGCTGTGTACCTGTGGGGGGGGTTGAGGACCAGTCAAGCTGCTTTCACAGTTTTTTTCCTCAGCTGCCACCATACTTGTATGGTAAATAAAGTAATTATTATTAGGTCCAGGAACGAGTCAAAATTGTTGTCGTACATCTAGCTGTTGGGAATCGAAAATGTCAAATTTGCTGAACGGAAGACAAAAGGCCCGCGATTTCTTTTTCGGCCCGACTATTCACTGCTGTCATGTTCGTACCATTAACCTCTTCGCTACCGGTGTACACATTCGTGAACATCCACATTTATGCGCTGTACCTCAAGGAGGGATGTTTGGCGGAATTCAAATTTGGCGCGTTTAGAAGAGGTGGTTGTAGTTGCCACCATACCCAAGAGGCGGCGCCACCTGTCCAGTCAAAGCGCCTTCAGGAAAAGTTGAAATGGCGGCATCCAGCTCTAGAGTCGGACAGCGACCACGAGGTAAGTTTTGACAATTATTGTACCTTTTTTCTCACTCCTTGGGAAAAGAGTCATTTGGTAATGAAGTTTATAACTCCCGAAGACGACATGAATTATTTCTAGGCCAAAAAGCACAACGGTTGATTTCAAGCGCATCTTTTTACAATGTGTCACATTTGTGGACAAAGGTTGTGAACATCGCCGCTTCTCTTTCTGGCTTGTTCTCAGCAGCCAGATTCCTGACCGATGATGAGATCGCTGCCATGTTGGAAGAGAGCGACGCGGACCTTTCAGAGTCTGATGATGATGATGATCGTGCTTTGCCGTCATCGGCAAGTGGTCATGACACATCCGAAGATGAAGATGAACCTGAACCGGACACCACCAACCGGCCCAAAAAGCAGAAAAAAAGCTCCTGGAAGCCAGGAACGTGAGTTCTTGCACTTTGTTGCACTAAATTTTCTCGCACGTCTATTCATAGCATCTTTCTTTCAAAATATTTCTAGTTTGACGTATGGTTAACCTACATAATATCTGATTTTCCAGATTCACAAACCCTGACATGACAGACAGTCACGGTCAAGCAGACGTCGGTTTTCGGGAGCTTCTGTCCCCACATCAGTATTTCGCCAAATATTTTCCAATGGATTTTTGGAGGGAACTCGCTGAACAAACAAATTTGTATTCTGTTCAGAAACGAAATCACCGGTCAGTGAGAACAGACGTAGTTGAGGTGAGGAAGCTCGCTGGCATACACCTACTGATGGGAATTATGAACCTTCCTCAAGTCCAGCTGTACTGGTCACGAGCAACACGCACACCTTTTGTTGCTGACCACATGACCCGAAACAGATTCTATGAGCTGCGCAATAACCTGCACTTTGTGGACATCTCCGCAGTTACAGCACAACAGAAAGAAGACAGGTTACGCCTTGTGCGGCCAATCGTTAGCAGCTTTCAAAGTGCTTGCCGCTCATTGCCGCGCACAAAAGAATGCTCAATCGATGAGCAGATCATCCCATTTTCGGGAAGGTGTGCATTTAGGCAATACCTTCCTTCTAAGCCAAATCCACTTGGTCTGAAGAATTTTGTCTTGGCTTCCCCCGACGGCCTTGTTTTAGACTTCCTGGTTTACACCGGCAAAAATACAGTGACTCCTGAAGACATGAAGTTGTATGGCCTGGGTGGCGCAGTCGTGAAGCACCTTTCAACAACCGTAAGCGACCAGAAGGCGCACCTGTTCACTGACAGGTTTTTCACAGGACTGTCAATTGTGGACTACCTAACTGAGAAGCAAATGTTTTTGACTGGCACTGTGAACGCTAACCGCACACAAGGAGCAGTCGGAAATTTGCCGAGTGACAGGTCAATGAACCGTGGTGAAAGTGCTTGCCTCGTACGCGAGGACGGAAAAGTCTGTCTTGTGAAATGGAAAGATAACAAAGGAGTTCTTTTCTTGTCGAGCGCAGTTGGGTGTGACCAAATTGGTATGTGCAAGCGGTGGTCCAAGGAAGAAAAAAAGAAAATTACTGTTCCTCAGCCAGCTATTGTCTCACTTTACAACAGGTGCATGGGCGGTGTGGACTTGGCTGACAGGTATGTGGCGTACTACAGAATTAAGATCAAAACAAGAAAATGGACCATTCGATTCTTCACGCACTTCCTTGACCTTGCCGTGTCCAACGCCTGGATTGAGTACCGGCGGGACGCCCAAGAACTGGACATTCCGAAGAAAGAAATCCTTCCCTTACTTCAATTCAAGCAAGATATTGCAGAAACATTGATCAAGGCGAATTCTACAGAAAACAGCAGGACTGAAAGAGCAAGCAACGAGCCCACAATCAACAGAACAAGGCCTGTGCAACTCCCTAACAACGATACCCGCAGCGACCACTTCGATCACTTCCCAGAATATTGCCAGCTCGAAAATGCAATGCGGTGCAGGAAAAAAAACTGCAAAGGAAGAACAAGGGTGAGGTGCATGAAATGCAATATTTTTCTGTGCCTTCAGAAGCAAAACTGCTTCGCCGAGTTTCATAACGCTAGGCACTGATTCCGACATTCGTGGTCGGCCCGTCCATCGTGAACACAACTTATGTCCACGTTTGTGTACATACTTGTTTCAGCTAAAATAAATCAAATTTCTTGACTATTTTTTTTCTATGCATTGTTAAGAGGACGCTTAATAAAAATAGCAAAAAAAATCGGTTGTTTTCAATTGCTTCTTAGGTCGGTAGTGAAGAGGTTAAAGGCGCGTTCACACCGGCGATGCGATATAGTCGCGCGATAACTTTCATCGCAAAAGCGACAAGTATGGGAAAAAAGCGAAGCGATTCGCTTGCTGACCCGACTTTTTGCGACGCGATCTAGTCGCAAAGCGGCTGAGCTAATCAACGGCGTTCGGACCGGGAGTTTTTCAGAAACGACTCGCCTACGAAGGCGTTGAACTCGCTCATCGCGGACGCCAGTGTGACCATCTAATTTTTCTGCGATGCGATCTCGTCGCATCGCGCGACTACATCGCCGGTGTGAATGCGCCTTTACAGAACTTTAGCATGTCATTTTTTTTCCCTCCAAAATTACGATACCCGATGACAGATACGGCACCCCGGCTGCCCTCCCTCCGGCGGCCTTAATCATGCATCAATAAAAAAAAAATAAAAAAAACAACAACAAAAAAAAAAGATCTGCTGGGATAACTTCGCTGTTTACAAACCTGAATTAGCAGTGTGCTCAAATCAACTTCTGGAAACTTTGCAGCAACCGCATCACGGACTGAGCTCTCGGTCCAGCCTTCGTCTACCAATTCGACGATCCGTCTAAACTCCAGATAACTTGTAAGAATTCGCATAGCGCACAGCACAGCCCCTTTCACGGGGCTGTGCTGTGCGCAGGGCAGTGAGGCCAACGGTCACTTCACTACAGCCACAAAATCCCGGCCACCATGATTCCAGCTTTGAAACGTGCTTTCGCAATACGCTTGCGCAAGAAGACACGCCGACACGCTTCAAAGCAAAGAGCTCACACCAACCCGTGCTCGTTGCCTTCACTGCCCGCTCGTCTGATAGCGTGCTGCTCGGTCCGGCCAGCCGCCCCGAAACAAAGAAGCCGGGAGGAGCGCGCCAAAAAGAGTACAGCCGATAGCCGACGAAAGATTTTGTAAACAACTCCTAGATACGGGGAGAGCAGCGACAGCGCGAAAATGGCGAGCGCAGCATCACCTGATGCCGCAGCGCGACGCTACGCTATGCTTGAGATGCAATTTTAAGCGCTTAAAATATGTAGCATAATAAATAAAGCCTAACACTCGATTATAAAATAATAATTAGATTTTATGATAGTTTAATATTTTAGTTATCTCAACCACTGATATGTACTGTACCAAACGCGGTGCCCTACTCTGCTGAAATCAGTGAAACAGTGACATAAGCCCACTGACATCGTGTTTCCCGTGTATGACCATCCCATGACATACACAGGCGTACACGTCATTCTCTGCGTAAGCACTTGAAGGAATATGACTTTATGCTGTTATCCGCTGTGCGCTTACTTTGATGTGAAGTTCATAAATGTCGTGAACCATATAGGTCGCGTACACACATGTGATGGAAACTTCAATGTAGTATGTGGCCTGGACGATAGTGGGCAGTCGTTCACTGGTTTTGAAGCATACAGACGACACCTATATCGCAAGCACCACATCTCCTCATCGAGGGAAAACGCCACTGATTGAGCTGAGGCAAGTCCCAACAACAAGGCACCGCCTGTTCCAATCGATGGCATTTCTGGTACAACAAACTTCAGTGACAAGGAGCAGCCTGAAGCGAATGACAGTGCTGCTGCTGGGACAAGTGTCGACCAATCAATCGGTGCCGACCACTCAGTCGGTGCACATGATGATCTCATGGACGACTCCAGTGACCCCTGCGACACATCAAACCCGGAAGAGGAAAGATGCTTCCTCGGATAATGAAAAAGAGCTTCATCCTCTTTTATCTCAAGATAACTGAGGGCTTGAAACTACCTAAGAGTACAGCTGATGAAATTGTCGGATTGGTGAAAGTGCTGTTCGCATCAGCACTTCAGCACACTGCAGCTGAAATTGAAAAAAGCTTAAGCTGCACAACCTTGACAAATATATTTCCGGCCACATTCTGCACACTCTTCGATGCAGATACTGTTTTGGACAATATGCTTGCTGGTGCGCAAACCAAATATCAACGAGAAGCCTGTGTGAAGGCAAGTCTTTCTTATACAGCAGTTAAGGAAGTGAAACTGCAACAAGGTGAACAACCAAAAGAATCTTTCTGTTACATTCCTGTAGAAGATCTGCTCAAAAATCTCCTCACTTCTACAAAAACCTACAACAGTGTCACCGAGCCACTCAGCAAACAAGCCTATGAGATACTAACTGACTTCTGTGGTGCCCGCTTTCTTCAGGAGAAACAGCAACAAATGCTCAAGGATGACAATCAGAGTACTATATTTATTTTGCTTAACACTGATGAGGTAGAACTGAACAACCCACTAGGAGCAGCTGTAGGAAAGCACAAGATTCTTCTCTATTTCAGCATCCTGAATCTTCATGCCAGGCATCACTCGAAGCTAGTAGCAATTCACCTACTGCTGATTGGGGCCTACCCCACTGCCCAACACTATGGGTTAGAAGCTGTGATGACACCCTTGATTAAGGACCTGAACTTTCTCGGGAGCCACGGATTACAAGTCGGTGATGAGAAGTTTGGTGTGTCGGCTGTTGCCATAGTTGGCGATAAACTCTCAATGCATCGTTTGATGGGCATTTCATGCTCATTCAGTAGTGGACGGATTAGCAGGTACTGCTTAGCATTGTTTGCGAATCTAAAGCAACTCGTCACGCCATCAGAGTATGTGAGACGTACCCCTTTGTCGCATGCTAGCCATCAGGCTGCGTTTCTTGTCGGTCCTTCGCATGATGCATTGTATGGCATTACCGCCCTCTCTCCACTCGCTTCTTTAGAAAGATTTGATGTCACGCTGCAACTCCCTCCCAATGCTATGCACGATATCCTTGAGGGAGGAATTGCTTTTGTGCTTAAGACTGTACTGATGGGTCTGGTTGGATCTGGTGCGATCAAGAAAGAGGATTTGTGTCGGGTTGCCGAATATCCATATGGGGTTCATGACAGGAAATCCAAACCAGTCGCTCTGACCAAAAAAGTCATCACACCATCAGGTCAACTGCGAGGGACAGCGTCGCAGAAGTGGTGCTTGTACAGGCTTTTTCCTCACATATTTGGAGACCTCATCCAAGAGAATGATGAGCACTGGGAAATTTACCTCTTGTATCGACAGATTATTGACATCGTTTTTGCGAACAAAATTCCAAGGGATTGTATCTTCTACCTTGCGGTCCTGATCTCGGATTTCCTCACCTTGTTTGTGGAGCAGTACCCGGAGAAGCACATGAAGCCTAAACTCCATTACTTGTTGCATTACCCGGAATACATTTCACAATTCGGCCCACCTCAACGCTATTGGGCGATAAGGCTCGAAGCAAAACATCCATATTTGAAAGCGGTCGCGTCCAAAGTTAAGAACTTTAAGAACATTGCCAAGACACTATCACACAGGCATCAGCTGCTCCAAGCTTATGAACTTGGTTCAAGCATGAAGAATGAAAGTATTCAGGTGACAGGGATGGAGGTCGTGGAAACGGCATCGCTGCTAGAAGGGATCACAGCTGCACTCCCAGATCTGTTGTGCAATGAGGCCATGCTTACTTGTGTGGAAACTGCAGTGTTTAACCGCTGTAACTATAGAGCCGGTGACGTATTTGTCATCACAAATGGTAAAACTCCGCAGTTCGGGAAAATTAATTTTGTTTTGTTCCAAACGGCACGCTAGCTTTACTTGCTGAACAGCTAGAAACGGTTGAGGTGTCGAGGCACAGATGCTCACACCTAGTTCTGCCCTCTGGGAGGAACATTTGCCTAATCCCAGGTTTTCAGTTTGACTACTATCATCTTGACTGTTACGTATATGAAAATCACCTAGAGGTTGTACCCCATTTCGAAATATTTGCATAGCGATTGCTAAACCTCGTACAATGCAGCCTATGTTTGTTACAGTTTTCCTGCATTTTACAGTGCCTCTTACACTTTATAACTTTTAAGTGCTTAGAAGAAAACTCTACTTTTACTCTAAAAGTTAGGAATGGGCTAGGTATTGCGGACAGAGCTAAATTGTGCTGCATAATCTGTTGCATAGAAGAAGTTTGAAACTTTGAATGTGAAATCGAGACGAAAATGATTGTAACCTGTCTTACCAACTTGGCTTTGTTTAGGGGTTGATGAAACATAAGCAAAATGCGGTGCAAGAAGACAGAGCTGACATTTCTTTATTCAGGTCATCAAGGTACAGAACACTTGAGCACTCCAAAACAATTAAAGCTTTATTTCAGATTTGCAACTGGGATAGTGGTGTCGTGACTGCAAGGCAAAGGGGCGAGAGGGGGTGCTGAGCTTGACCCCGCGCTTTTCTACAGAACCGTTTACTATACCTGTCTGAAATTTCTGAGAGGCTGGAGCTCACCCGCCCCCCCCCCCCCCCCCCTCACCCTCCCCTCCCCCCCTCCCTCCCTTGTTTCGCAGCACCAAGCTGGGAACACTCAAATCGGCATGTACTTGTAGAATGTTTTTAAACAGTGAAACCGAATACTAAACCACGTGAGGATGTCACTGTATGTGACGTCGCCGATGGAGCCTTCGGCTTCTCAAAGCCATAAGGGCACAGCCTGTCCTATTCAACCCGATAGCGTTCAGACTCGTGCAGCAAAAACTCTAGCGTCCGCCGTCGTCCGTCCGGTGTCTGACGTTGACAGTAAAGCAAGCCAGGCAAAAAAGTTGGTACCTGCATGTACGAGGACGGTCCGATAAGTACTTAGCCTCACCGCCCAATAGCGCCAGTATCGCAAGAGAAATTTACTATCGTGTAGTACATTCTCGTAGACGGCTGCTATAAAAATTTCAACCGAATCGGACTGGTAGTTTTGTTTTGACCACATGTGGAAGCGGGCGTGTCGGCGAATTTTCGAAAAATGGAAAAAGAGCAATATCGGTCGGTGATTCGATTCTTGTTTTTGGAAGGGAAATCGCGCAGTGAAATCAAACAGCGCTTGGATGCTGTGTACGGTGACTCTTCTCCTTCGATGGCGACCGTCAAAAATTGGTTTAACGAGTTTCAACATGGTCGCAAGTCGGTTTTTGATGAGTCACGCCCAAGTGCCCCGAAAACGGCTACCACGGAGGATACTGTGACAAAAATCCACGATCTCCTAATGGCAGACCGCCAATTGAAGGTGCGCGAGATAGCTGAGACAGTAGGCACCTCAAAAGACCGCGTGGGTCATATCCTGCACACTAAAAGTTTTTACACCTTTAAGGGTGTAAAAGGGGTGTTTGGCAATTTACACCCTTGACTACACCCCTTTAGCACCCTTAAATCAGCTACTGCACCCACATTATTGTACCGAGAGGGGTGTTGTTTCGTGTTACACCCTCCATTTAGTGGAGGGTGTGAGAAGGGTGTAGAAGAGGGTGCTAAATAATAATATGAAAGGATTTCTGAAACCTTATATGTGGACCTCCCCATAAATGTATAGGTTAAATTTATGCTTAAAAACATCGGTTGTTAGCAGTCGTTTTTTATAATGTTAGTTGTAATTCATGCAAATAGTTGATAATAAAGTGCCTCTCCTGCGTGCAATTTTTTGTGTTCACAAAATTTTATACGAGTTCATATTCAATTTTCTTAAAAATTACTCCATCCACAAAAAATTGGAAACCAGGGAGAAATTCTGAATGCTATCATTTTTTACAAATATTTATTGATCGAAGTGTAGCAGTAAGAAAATCAGTCTCCAGTTTACTTCTGACAACACAACATGAAATCAAAATATAATATGTTTGACAAATATTCATGACATGCTGCCAGAACCTGTCACATTACCATGTCAACCTATGAAAAATATTGATTTGAAAATATGACGACATGCACAAGAACTCACACACATAAAGAAGCAGAACCCATAAAAAACCAGTCCGAGACATAAGACTTCCTAAAATATGGGCTAATGCAGTATCCTGGTGTAGATCACACAAAATCTGGAGAACCAGGAGAAAAAAGGAGACATTTGACTTTACTGTCGACAGTGACATCATTCTATTTTTACATTTATCAAAAGAAAAAAACCAAGAAAAATAAGCTGTCTTGTCCAACCATTTTAAACAATCAAAAAGCTAATTCTACTCAGTGTGTGTTGTCCAACCAGTTATCGCAGCAAGAGTCAACTGAGAAAAGGTGACAGTTGTTTTCACTGCCTGTTTTTCGACTGTCTCTCATCGTTGTTTAGCTAGTTTCTGCAGAGAGCACCAGAACTGAGTGGGCTACCATTCAATGATCCATGAAATCTCATAGCAATGAGTGACGTGCGCTTATAACAGTCTGTCCTTTGTGCTCCCGCATGTATAATGGTTCTGTTGTACAGTCTGTAAGTGATGTTACAACTTTGAATTCTTGCGTCGCACGGACAACATAGACGTGAAAGTGCTCGTCGAACCGGACTGTCTCAAGCACATTCCCCAAAGATAAAAGCACTTTGTTAACATAAAAAATTTGACATATATGCAGAAATTCGGGCAGAGCATCGTCAGGAACACTTTGGACAAGAACACATCCTGTTTTGTAGACCCTGCCTTCTATGCTCACAGAGTTCGCTACGAATGAATCAACAGTTTCAAGATCATGCTGAGAGATAAACTCCTTGACGCATTCAGGAAGATGTTCACAAAGTATGGGGCGACAACCTGTTGTGATGGGAACGCTCTTCTCACCAACAGCTGCAAAAGAGAAACACTGCAAAAACTGATGCCTCACTGCTAGACTGTGCGAAAGACTCTTAAAGTTGCGGATTTTACGAGCCATGTCTTTGAAATATTGGTGCTTTCCCTCGAAGCGCATCGCCCAAAGTTCAACTAATGGTCCAAACCTTTCCATGCACGACGGATAGTGAATAAGGTAGTGCATTTTGCAAGGAACTTTAACAGATGGGAACAATGTCTTGAAGTCGAAACAAAAAAAATGAATCTTCCTTTGCAGGTAGCCAATGTGCGAGACTGGGATTTTCCGGCTCATGATGATATCCATGATTTCGCGAAAAAGCAAGTAAAGTTGCCATACTTCGTGTTCTGTTGGAACACATTCGCCAACGAAAAAGGTTAGATGACGAAATAGGCAAAAGACCTGCGTGGCTGATCCTTTCATGGTTGCCTTTCCTTTAAGAAATTCACTAGAAATAGGCTCTGGCTTATTTCGCGCATCACAAGGGTCATAATTCCACTCACTAATTTCCTTGTTTAACTGTGCAAGAGTAAAAAGTCCTTGTGATATTAAGGAAGAAATGATGTGTCTTAGTGCAAATGGTATAACACCCTCGTGCAAGTCGTGCATAACGTCAGGCGGAAAATGCTGTGTGGCATTGAACCCCTGGCATGTAAGAGCACAAGCTGCAGTGACCCCATACAATGATGCAGTTGGCAGTCCAGCCTTCAACATGTTCATATGATGCTCGTGACCTTCCGGTGTGCGCAGCACGAAATCGGTCTCCAGGTGCTTGTAGTTGATTTCACAGTGCACGGCCATGCAGAACCTGCAAATCCTACCTTTGTTGAAACTACGTTTAAAGCCTCCCATTCTATGGCTCGACAGATTATCCCCAGTCAAAACAAAGACTGACCCTCTCATCACTTTTCCGTTTGCAACTATGCCTTCAGTTTCTAATCTGCTCACATCCTCAAGCAAAGGTGCAAGAATCTTAGGCAGACCATAGGAGTCCACATGGTGGTCATTCACTAAAAGTGCCAGGTGCATTCCTGATAGCGCAGAGCGGAACCTTGCAGGAAAATTCAGCACTGAGAAATACACGGCGGTCATCTTATGCTTTCCTCTTTTGCTGCCCAAAGGGTTGCACACCTCAAATTCATCAGTATATAACTGCAGGCAGATTTTGTGATAGTCACCTTCAAAGTAGGCATGGTCGCGAAATGCACTGCCATCAAACACAGAACACATATGGTTGTCAACCTTTGTGTAAGCATTAAAGTCACCCGATAAGGTTGGATGTTCAAGGATACACGTGAGGAGATCACAGAGCGGCACATACTCCATGGTGTCGTCTTTTCCATTGCTGTTGGTTCCTAGCACTACTGTACGGGGCTCAACAAGTGGAAGATGTGTCCTCCAGAACGCGTTCCGGCCAGCTGTCGTCAGTAGCCGGTCCAGTTCGTCAACACAGAATAGCTCCCTCACGTTGGCGGCCACCTCGTTGTTGAGCTGGAGTTGTTTATGTTCCAAAATGGATTTTACGAAAGAAATCACATCATTTGTGATTTCATCTAAGGTTGATTCTGGAAGTCGCCTTCCCTCTTTCCACTTGAGAAGAAGGAGAGCCAGCTGCTTTACACAGCCGCTTGGACCCTGGGTGGATTCACACACTTGTGAAGTCTCTGTACGCAGCTCCTCTTGCCTTTCTTCTGCGTCCGGATTACTCTGTACACCAACGTCATCACTTTGAAAGGCATCCCCAACACTCGGTGCTGCATCCACCAGTTCATTCGCTCCCACGGCTCTTTCTCTTTCGACTGATCCAGGGTGATTTCTGTACACATGTTTTTTATAGGAAGCGAAGAGTTTAAATGTCCGCATGCAGCCACTTAGGCCGCACACCCAGTTGCTTTCGTACCCATGAACTGAGTGAAAGTGCCTGAATAGTGCCCTCAACGAAAAAATGTGGGACGCACACCTTGGGCACCGGAAGTATCGGACACCTGGCATCTGAAAAGAAAGAAGCCCTCTTTTCATTGATATGACCTTCGTTACGTAAGTTTGATGCTCACACTACACGCAATCAACAAGAGGCAAAGTGCAATGTAACGTTTCTAAACCCGAGAAACACCGAAAAAGGAGATGCACACACAAACGAAAAAAAAAAAAAAAATACACGCAGTCTCTAACACAGCTGTGAACTCTTCGAGACGGTGGGTGTGTGGTCCTTTTCCGTGTCTCATTTCTGTCCTCTTGTGTTTAAAGTTTACCAACGTTTTAAATTTACCTTCTTGCCTGTGCCTTTACTCTTCCTTCAGTTGCACTGACATGCAGGTATCGAAGAAATAAAAATCGAGAAGAGACAGAAAGGACAAAGTCGTGCCTTGTCCATCCTTTTCCTTTGTGTCTTTTCTGTCCATGTTTTCATTTCAAAGGACCGAGGAAACATAAAGAGCACAATCTCTTCCGACATTAAACATTACAATGTGGCGTGAAGTATGTAATTGCAATAAATTAATTTCTGCGTCAAGATAAACTAAGTTGGAAGTAAGTTTAGAGAAGATAAATTATATCATATGCCATTAGTCAGTATCATATATAAAGTTACTCGCTTCTTTTTGCCGTACTGAGTCATCGCTTGCGAACATGACTCTAAACGACAAAGCATAACTTTTATTTGGAAATATTTGTAAAACATAGAGCACGGCCACTAAACACGATGACAGGGTACAAGAAAACACATATTTTCAACTTTCAACACACAAAGTATTGTCGAGTTAGAGCAGGGGTAACCTCGCTTTACTGCAGTGATGTGATTGGCCTAAGCCGTTTTGGAGCACCCTCTGGAGCAGCCAAAACAGAGTTGTGGAACAGCAAATCTGGCTTTTGGAGCAGATATCCGTAGAGAAAAATATATATTCATTTCAAGTAGTGGACAAACGAAGGACACATTGCTCGCCGCAATCAACCAATTATTGTTAACATAGACCACCTGGGAGTCTTTCAACATGTAACTGAAATGCCAATGACATGACACATTTTGTAATGCTTCAGTTTGTGGCGATAGCCATTGAAAAAAGAAGATCGCGTGGAATAAAAGTGCCACATCAGCTCGATTTTGGAATTTGTCAGACGTAGCCGCTTTTCGTCTGTCTTTTTCTACATTTGGTGACCCGGACGTGATACAAATATATCGGACCACATGTTTAAATTTATTTGAAAATGACCAGCTTAGTAGTAGATATCACATTATTAGGTTTATTAGTAATACAATAAATGGAAGCAATCTCCGACTGATGAAGCACGTAACTACTGCCTTGTAATGCAAAATTGTCGCGCGAGCGGAGATGGCTGTTCGATCGAAACCATGCCACTCCGCTCCGCCTCAACTAATTCCCAAAATTGTATGCAAAATGTAACTGTCCAACATACGAGAAAAAAAAAAAAAAGTCCAGCGGCACGTTCTTGCCAAGGCGGCAAACGAGGTACAAGCTAAACACAGAAAGAAAGAAAGAAAAAAAAAAGAAAGAGGAAAAAAAAAAAAAAAAAAAAAACCTGAGCGCATCGATGCAAGACATCGCGAGCCAGGATCAAAAAGTTCTTGGATCGGTTTGTGCAACGACTGAACTCGAGACAAATAAGCACGCTGTGCGGTTCAGCATGCGGACATTGCGTTCTTTGCTTTAGCTCACTTCTCTTCACCAACTTCCTTTCGCGGCTCATTTTTCACGTACCCGGGTACGTCTCGAAAGAAAGCCTACCGAGATTAACCTAGCTAATCAATACTTCGACACTGCAGTCTTTGAGCTTAAGGTATGTTTGTAGTAGCGCATTAAACAAGAACAGGATTGTCCTTACGTTTCAGTTCAGAAAGTGCCATTACTGCAGTGACGTGGGGACGGCAACACCCGATGTCGTGCGACCACAGTGACTGGAAGGCAGGGACCAAATATGGTTGGCCACGGCCGTTGCTTTTAGGAGCGAGTGCTTCAGCCCATAAAATCACTCCCGCCGCGCAAAAACATGGTTTCGTTTCACAGCATGACGGCATGGCTGGTAACCAGCACGCTAGCGTCGTAGCGTCCGCACATGCCCATGTCTATGATTAAATTTTTTTTAAAAGACGCGAGACTAGAGACGGCAGGAAAAACCATGCAAGACCAGATGAACGATTGATGCAGGGTACTGTGTCGGACGGCTGCT
This sequence comes from Ixodes scapularis, assembly GCF_016920785.2. Classification (NCBI taxonomy): domain Eukaryota; kingdom Metazoa; phylum Arthropoda; class Arachnida; order Ixodida; family Ixodidae; genus Ixodes; species Ixodes scapularis. The sequence continues at coordinate 47,091,232 of NW_024609857.1, read as the reverse complement.
TGAACCACCTAGCTCATGTGTGCTCAATTACGGTACCCGGTTTAGTTTCGGTTTTCAAAGGCGACCAATATTCGTCCTTTGGCGCAGGCTACCGTAGCAGGACGTAGCGGGGTTAGCCCCTTGGCGCAGTTTGGGGCAGCAATCACATCAGTGCTATAGAGAGTGGCTCCAGAGAAAGCCGCGTGAAGGGAACGGTGCGAAAACGAAACTTGCCGAAATAGCGGGAAAGAACGGAAGGAAAGGCGGCATCCCGATTTCTTTCCCACCAGCATGTTCATTCGCCCGCTCCGCCAAGGCTGCCAATTTTCGGTGGCTCTGCTCTGAGGAAAAAGCTGACTTTCTCTCTCCCCGGCGCTTCTTCCACGGCGAGATTTTGTGGCGGGTGGAAGATAACGCGGAACGCAGCGTGCGTCAAATTGACAGGAGCAGGCAGAGACCGAAATCAACGCGTCCTGGGTCATATATACCTTTGGATGCGTACGACGTCGCTCGGATGTGATGCTCTGCAGTGGCTGTTTCGTTAGTCAGGACGGGAAACCGAAGCAAGTGTCCACACGGCCACACCACGTGAGTGGGGACAACGTGGTCAGGACGGGGAACCGAAGCAGGTGCCCACGCGGCCACTCCACATGAGCGCAGCCAACGTAAAGTGAAGCCGTGACAGCCCTCCACGCGCTGCGAGCAGTGCCAGCAAATGCTGGACCAGCGTTACCAGATGGAAAAAAAAATCGAAGTCAGTAGATGGGCCCCATACATATCAGTAGATCACCAAACAACCAGTAGATACTAAAAAGAAAGTAAAAAAAAGACCTTTGTGTATTTCTCATTGGTCTTAATACATAACATAACATCATAAATAATATACTAAGAAACACACGTAGAAATTAGTTGCGTTTTTTGCTTGCAGCATTTTTTTTTTAATTCCAATTTCCAGCGGCCAGGTGTAAAACACATTTTTTTCCAGAAAGCAAAATGATTACCCTTAGTACTTTCCAACGATGTAGGTACATTCCCATGCTGTATTCAACGAGCTTGTATATACTTTTTTTCTTTTTGGAGGGGGCCGGAGGTGTAAAATGGCCGCTATCTGAAGAGTTGCCGCTTCTCATAGTACGTGGACGACACTGATCTCTATGACAATTGTGGACGAAACCAAGCAAAGCCAAAGACGTATCCGTTCCGAAAGTACGCGCGTACGCGCCTGCGTTGGCCATTGAGATCAGTGGCGTTGGCTGCATACGGCTTTGGGTAGATGAATCGAAGGATACGTAGATGCATATGTATAGTTTCGTTCCTAATAATTTCACATGCGTTTGATGGCTAACATGAGAACAGCCCTTCAAAATTGTGCATTGCTGTGCCCTTGAAATGTTTTTTCATTCTGTTGAAAAGAGGTCTCCGACACTCCACTCAACTTTGGCGGGGTGGCGGAGAGCAATATAGAGATCAATGGCGGAGTGTGGCAAAGCCGGCAAAGCAGCTCGACCATGAGCTCGGCGCTCTATGCGGTGCAAGGTGCCGCCATTACTTTCTGGACGTTGCCTGTTTACGCCGTTTACGTATCCTCAATTTTGAGAGCTGTCGAGTAGTAAACTTGTTAGTGAGCGCGTTGGTAATGATATAGGTTTCAGAAAGAGTTATATACGTAAAGACAGGGGACGGGACAACATATCTTTCAACTTTCAACAAACAAATGATTTATTGCCGGACGCTTCTCCTTCGGAGCTCCACTACAGGAGAGGGAAAGTTAAAAGGAGGGAGAAGGGAAAGAGGGGGCAAGACAAGGCCCCGGGAGGAAACTGCGGGAAAGTAAAGCGCAGAGACAGCGGGAAGGAAAGGAAGGAAGGAGGCATCCCAATTTCCCTCTCAGGAGCAGGGACCACTCGCCCGGCCCGTCAAGGACGTCAACTCCGGTCTAAGGAATGTCACCTCCCTCGACAGCCCGCTGTGTTCGCCCCCGCAACGGTCTCCCTGTGTTCTTACACCTCCCCTCATCGCCCTCCCCTCTTTCCCCATCGCCTCCCCAAGTCGAGCTCTGAGCGGCTAGCCGCCCCAGTAAATCTGTAGCTGCAAGTCGAAAGCTGTGTCGTCTGTTTCGTCCTCTTGTGTGTTTCTTTCGTTTTAAGTCAATGGAAATGTTCTTCGGCGCCTCTTTTATGGCGTACGCCTCCACGATCTCGCGCCCGTAGCGGTTCTTGATGGCCCCCAAAACACGCGCGGACGGGAACTCGGGGGCACATGGAGCGCAAACCTTGAGGTGATGGACCATGGGGTGTTGGGAGCAGGGGCGGATTTAGAGGGGGGGGTCCGGATGTCCTGACCCCCCTCTTGAATTCTGCATGTGTAAAATTTAGGGCGTGAAACGAGGGAGAGGGGGGGGGGGGTCCTAAACATGTGGTGCGCTGACCAACACCTGACCCCCCCCTCAGGAAATTCCTGCATCCGCCCCTGGTTGGGAGTCCTCGTCGTTTTTTTTTCTATTTCTCTCCTATGTTCGCGCAGGTGGCAGTTGAGGCCGCGCCAAGAGGCACGCGGCCCCTTTCGTTCCCTGCGCGGTCGGACGGGTGTATTCCGTGCCCTTCTCGTGCGGGGCAGAGTACATCGTACAGACGGGCCGCTGCCTCAACGACCGCCTGCGCGAACATGAGAGAGAAATAGAAAAAAACGAGGGGGACTCCCAACACCCCATGGTCCATCACCTCAAGGTTTGCGCTCCATGTGCCCCCGAGTTCCCGTCCGCGCGTGTTCTGGGGGCCAACAAGAACCGTTACGGGCGCGAGATCGTGGAGGCGTACCCCATAAAAGAGGCGCCGAAGAACATTTCCTCGGCCTCGCTGTCGCTGTCGGAGAGAGAGGTGACATTCCTTAGACCGGAGTTGCCGTCCTTGGCGGGCCGGGCGAGTGGTCCCTACTCCTGAGAGGGAAATCGGGATGCCTCCTTCCTCCCCCTCCTTCCCGCTGTCTCTGCGCTTTACTTTCCCCGAGTTTTCTCCCGGGGCCTTGTCTTGTCCGCCCCCTTCCCCTTCCCCCTCCTTTTAACTTTCCCTCTCCTGTAGTGGAACTCCGAAGGAGAAGCGTCCGGCAATAAATCATTTGTTTGTTGAAAATTGAAAGATGGTGTTCTCCCGTCCCCTGTCTTTACGAATAGTAAAGTGTTTTTGTTTAAATTCTTAGTTTTGGCGCGGTTTGTTCCTCAAGTATTTTCCGGAATATATTGTGTGCTTAAGCTACACTAGGTGGCGCAAGCTGCCACATATACACCATTAACCATCGGTTCAGCCATCTATCCACCCACAGCCTTCACCCACTTATCGTTCCTTTGTTCTGTTTGGCGCGTTACTTGCGGTGGTGACGAATGACGGTTGGCGAGTTTACCGAGTTGACGAGCCAAACGAATGTCAGTATTTTCGCGCCTAGCTGCTCGCGTGGCTTTAGCAGCGTTCGACAATGCCGCCCGTGCGGTGTCTGGTCACCGTGCCTCACCTAAAGGCTGCCAGGTCTTTCAAGCTCGAGGATGGATCGGTAAACTCTTTGAAACATGCGGTGGCTACGTGCCCCGTTCTTGGGAACTCCATCAAACTGTCTTCTGTCAGATTTCAGGCAAGTGCCTCGTTTCTGTTGACATTTTCCCCGTGCTCGAACTGTAGCAGGTCACAGTAAGCTAAGTAAACGAAGGATAGAGAAGACACCGAACTGCGAAGCTGTGAACCACCTAATCCAGAAAAAAATATCGAAGTGATAAGATTTTAACCGCCTAAACCACCGTCATCTTCGAATCTATCTTGGAAAGGGTACATGTTATGAGGAAATGACGTTTTAGCGCGAAGAGTAAAGTATAGACCGCATGAAAGCGATTTGGCGAGTGACGAGGCAAGCGTCGGTGAACCCGCTTCGCTGTCGCTCGGTCACTCGCGCGACGAGGCAATCCGCATGAAAGCAACGGGAGCAAGCGACATTGTAATCCAAAAGGAAGTGTCTAGAGTTCCGTCCAGGCGGAACGATGGTCGCCACTAAAGTAACGTCCAAGTTGGGTCTCGTATAAAGCAAATGTTGAAGGCTAGTTTCTGAAGGAGTAAAGCTATACGCACTCCGGAGTGCGCTTCGGACGGAAATGGCTACACGCACTCTGCGGAGAGCTCATGCCGCTCGGGTCACCCTTTTCGAATGGCACGTGTATCGCTGGGGAGCCCGCCTGCGTTCCCCCCGCTTCGCGGCGACAGTGTGAGGCTGCTAATTACAAAACGTAACCAGTACACGCCGCTTCGCGGCGTCCAGCCGGCAACCCAAGCCCCGCTGTCCCCGATCGCATCAGGAAAGGGAGTCCCGTACCATTTAGTTTTGCGAAGTTTCGTCGGCAACGAATCTTTTAGTGTTCACCGGAAAAAAAAAAAAAAAAAAAAAAAAAGTAAATATTGTTAAATGCTTCGACAAAACAAAATGTTTGAGAAAACGAAACAAAAAGAAAGTGGGACCACCGCGGATCGAACCCACGTCCACTAGCGTACGAAGCTGACACCTTAACCACTACGCTATGCCACCGCTTAAAAGAATGAGTTGTTGTGACTATTCCTTTTATATGAGACTAGCGGAGTGCGTATAGCCATTTCCGTTTGAAGTGCACTCCGGAGTCCGTAGGCTTTATCCTTTCTGAAGTGGTGGTGTAGTGTAGTGGAAAGGTGTCTGCCTTACACGCAGCGGGCCCGGGTTCGAAGCGCAGTGTGGGTTTACTTCTTTTTTTTTCTTCTCGATTTTTTTTTGTCGGTATTTACATTTCTCTTTTACAATTATCTCTGAAAGACATGAAGGCATGTTGTCGACGAAACTTCGCTGAACTAAATGGCCGGAGGTGCAATAGGGCATAGCGGGTTTGGGTTGCTGGCTGGGCGGCGTGTACGGAGGGCTAAGTGGGTTAATAGGGAGTTTTCATAGACCGTTTTCGCCGTCCCGCAATGCCCTACGCAGCTTGCTATGATGTCGGAACTCTACAGTCAAGGGCATGGGCGCACAGGCGCAGTAGCGGCTTCTTCGTTGCAGAGGGCTTAGCGGTGAACGACACATGGTCTACGAAAACTCCCTCTTAGTTTTGTAATTAGCAGCCGCATACTGTCGCCGCGAAGCGGCGTGAATGCAGGGGAGGGGGGGGGGGGGGGGGTGTTAACGAGCCCCCCAATGATACACGCGCCGTCGGAAAAGGGTGACCCAAATGGCACGAGCTCTAGCTCCGCGTTCCAGACGGAACTCTAGTAGCAGCTATCGTTCCGTCTGGAACGCTAGCCACACCGTACGTCCAAATCGCCGCCTTCCCTAGGTTCACAGGGGCGAGAGAGGAGGGTGGGGGAGAAGGTTAGGCATATCCATTTCAGTGCTCTGTCTGGACGTAACGCTAGCCACAGCGTTGGACGTAACGCTAGACACCTCTTTTTTTTTTACTTTTTTTTTGTAGGGCATTTGACAATATTTACAGTAAGCTCTCCACGTCGTGCGTATGGCCATTTCCGGTCAACGTGCACGAGCTCGTGCCTATAGCCTTTACTCTTCATTGAATAGGACTGATTTGAGCCAGCACATATGAGAACTGAAAAGAAGCTAAGTGCCTCTGGAGCTGATTTACTAACTATATAAAAATATTTTTGGGTTAGATATATGTGAAGCTAGTCCATGCGCATACATTTTACAGATGCTGGATTTGGTATTTGAAGAATACACTGACCTTGCTGCGGACGACGAAATACATGACATGGCTAAAATCACTCTCCTGCCCATTGTAACTGTCCCAGAGGGTGGGCCAGGCTCATCTTCCACTCAGGTATTTGGTTTTGCAACAAGTTCAAGGTATATCAAGCATTAATGAAAAAAAAAAAAAGAAACGGTTTATTACTAGGAATATAATCACAACTATGATAGGCTGTGTCTATACGAGCGTTTTTTTAATTTTTTATTCTTTAAAAATTTTTTAATGGTGATAGCTATGTTAATGCCGCCTTCACTGTATGTTTGTGGAGCTTGGTGCCTGATTATGATTGGTAGAAAAGCGTCCTGTCACTTCTGTACGTCCGTCACTATCCAGCAAGTGTGACGCCGGCGCCTCCAGCAGACACGCTGTCTGTCGAGATAGTGGCGAAGGGCATGAAACACGGGCGTCACTTTTTTTTTTGCATCATAATCAGGTGCACCTTTCAGCGTGTGGTTTTGAGTTAACCCTTTAGACGCCAAGGACGAGTCTGACTCGTCCACGGAGTTCGTCCCGCAAATGCCAAGGATGAGTGTGGCTCATCCGCTCGTTTCAGCCCGTGTCTGTAGTGCCAGCGACGAGGCACGCTCGTCCAGTCTATTTTTGTGTTGAGAATAGTTCTCCCGCTAGCCAGCAGGAGAAAAAGCGAACCAGAATTTCGCTAATTTTTGCATCATTTTGAGAATTTATCATGCTCCTCCGGCAACATGGGTTTTTAAAAATGGCGTCTCTTTCGAGTGGTGACATGCATCGCTCGTCTAGTCGGAAGCGCGTTTCTTTAGTTGATGATGAGTTTTCTACAGGGTGAAACAAGGAGACGGCACGCTCTTTAAATCGACCGGAAAATTCGGTTTCTTAACCTATCGCGCTACGGCTTTGTGCAGCGTTGCCCACAGATGGTGCATTTTTTTTGTAAAATTTGCAAAGAGCGAACTTACCCGAGGAAAAAGTAAAGAAAGAAAAAGGCTTAGCTCCTATGGAAACACAGCGAAGCCACCGGTCTTCAAACAACACGGCGCCGGTTAGCACGGGACACAAGAGGTGGCGCAAGCGGTCGCGACGCCAACTGCCTCCAACGAACGAGCAGACGACGCCGAGACTCGAGAGCCGGCGTATTTAGCAGACAAGGAACTGCAGTTCTTCGTTGTTACTGCGCCTGTTTTTTGTTTCTGCGACTGTCGCCGCCTGCGGAACGCGCGTCGCTTTTGAGTCGAAAAGATTGTCTGCTAATGACGCTGGCTCTCGACGCCGTATGCTCGTTCGTTGACGGCGTTCGTTGCGCCATCTCTTGTGTCCCGTGCTAACCGGCGCCGTGTTGTTTGAAGACCGGTGGCTTCGCTGCGTTTCCATAGGAGCTAAGCCTTTTTCTTTCTTTACTTTTTCCTCAGGTAAGTTCGCTCTTTGCAAATTTTACAAAAAAAATGCACCATCTGTGGGCAACGTTGCACAAAGTCGTAGCGCGATAGGTTAAGAAACCGAATTTTCCGGTCGATTTAAAGAGCCTGCCGTCTCCTTGTTTCACCCTGTAGTTTGGATGATGATGACTTTGCGCTAGACGATAGTGACGGAAGCGGGGAGTCCGCGGAAGAGTTTGAAAGCTCAAGTGACTCGGACCTTAGCGGCGATGAGGTCCATGCTTCGGCGCGAGACTGGAAAAGTGTGGACACGACAAATCCTCCATGAGCCCCTCCCCGCTTTCCCTTTATTGCCACGCCGGGCGTCACGACACCCGTCGACACGTCGCTCGTCGAACACGACACCCTCAATGCTGTTGGGTACTTGTAACTCTTGCTAAGCCAGACGTAATGACTCTGGTCGTCAATGAGGCAAAGAGGTACCTATGCCGATCAACACTTGGCGACCGCGCTGATCTCAAGGGGATCCCAAATGTAGGCGTGGTAACCGGTGACGGAAGCAGAAATGAGTCTTCTTCACCCTGCTGCTTCTACAGGAAATAGTAGACAAGCCAGTTGTCGAGTGGTATTGGTCAAAGCGCACAGTGATTGAAATCCTAGTGTTTGGGGAGGTGATGAGTAAGAGCAGATTTATTTTGCTCACGAAGTTTTTCCACTTTGCGAATAATGGAGATGATGCTGGTAAAGTGGGGCAAGCTCGTCAAAAACTTCTCAAGATCTGGCCGGTGTTGTTGCTCATGAAGTACCGCTTCAAAGCAAGCGGTCTCGGTTCCCATTTTTAATTTTTTTGCCTCACATGGCCTAAGATTGGATCAATTTTGGTTTTCAGTTGTTAAGCTTTTATACCCATGTCTTACATGCTTGAAATAAGGAAGAATTCTTCTATCAAAGTGTGCTATAAAAAAAATTTGAATTTTGGGTACATTTTTTCGAAAACTGGCTGGCGCTTAAAGGGTTAAGCAAAAAAAGGAAAAATTAACAGATGAATATCTCAAAGCCTGTTGCTTTTTCGGGAACCGTGTCAATTGGGTTGGCTTTTATTAATGGCCACCTTTAAAACTACAATAGACCCTTTCCGGAATTCAGTCTGGCCACTTTGATCACTATCATCATCATCTGAAAACGCCATATGTGCTACACTAATGGCGGACTTCTGTTTACTGATGAAGGAAGTTGAAGATGCTCCTGAGCATCTTCATCTTCAGACCCTCAGGGCTAGGGTGACCAGACGTCCCGTTTTGGCCGGGACAGTCCCGTTTTTCAGGTCCATTTCTGCCGTCCCGTCTTTTTATCCCAATATAGAATCATGTCCCGTTTTCGCAGAAGTACATAGTTTCAAAATTGGCACCAAGCGAGTAGAAGCAAACTGCAACTATGCCTATTCGTTGCAAGTATATTTTACAAAACTAACCGTAGGTACTTTACAATATTTACCCAGAGAGTAAAATTTAGGACTGTTCTTGCCCACAAACACTTTTTCTTTCGCGAGGACGGTAGAAATATTTTTTTTTTAGTTACTGGATATAGCACGGATGTAGAATCATGTAGGAATAGCACGCATGTAGAATTTAATTACATTTTTTCTCAAACTTTAGTACCCCCCCCCCCCCCCCCCCCCCCCCCCTTTACCGCTGGGATGTCCCGTTTTCTACCTTGAGGAATATGGTCACCCTACTCAGGGCCTGAGGACATTGCAGAGGGGAGTGTGTTACAAGGAGACATCAAAAGCAAACAAACAACAATCAAAAGCAAACAAACGACAATCTTAAGAATGAAAAAAATACATAATAATGAAATGCTAAAAGTTAACACTGTTAAGGCATCGTTTAGAAGCGATGGAATCGGATATGGATGCCACAGATGCTGGAAGGTGATTCCATAAGACCGTCGTCTGAGGTATAAATAAATTATAAAAAGTTGTAGTGTTACATTGAGGAATGCCCATCTGTGGATGGTCAAGAAATTATGATATGTAAAGAGGTGTCAGTAACTTGTCACATAGCAGAGGATTATAGTAATAAATTTTGTGGAACAGACACACTGTTAAGATTTCCACGTAATGCAAGGTTAGGTAGGTTCAAACTTATTTTCATTGATGTTACACTGGCAGTGCAGTGATAATTAGCAAGGATGAAACAAACAGATCTGTTCTGAATTGCTTCAAAAGCCAATATCAACACGTTAATGCCAGGGTTCCCAATTCAAGAGGCATATTCCAGCTTAGAGCGCACGAGCGTTTTGTAAAGAAGCACCTTGAGAGATAAGGGAACTGATGAGAAGTTCAGTGTGATTGTTCGCCTGCACTCAAGCACGTAGACCAAAGTATAGGGTGGTCCAAGTCACCAGGATCGATATAAAATGGATCATAGAAATCGACACCTGCACGTAGCAATCTAGACTTTTTGTCAGAGGTGTATTTCACATGTCGCTTTCCTTTTGTAAAATTAGAAAGCGTAGCTCTCTTTCTGTAAAAAATAAGGCCAAGAAACTTGCCAGGGTCTACGGCGGACAGTGACGCAGACGACAGGGGTCTAGTAGCAAGGTGTGTTTGGCGTTCGTATAGATTGATGGGCTACCTCCTTACTGCGACGGCTTGCGACCAAGGTTTTATAAAATGAAGATAATCTTTTTCAAATGCACCTTCGGTTAAAAAATAAATGCGGGCAATAAAAGCAGAACTTAAAGTAAAAAAAAATGTGTCTGCATAACGACAGCGCTTTTGCTGCCAACGTGTCGTCTGCTAGCTTTAGCTGGTCGGCTGCACCGTCGGACGCTGCTCCCGATGCCATCTATGAATACGATCGCCAAACACGCCCTGCTACTGGGCTTGGTCGTCTGGGTCGTTGCCTGCCGTTAACCCTGGCAATTTTCTTGGTCCTATTTTTTGTAATTTTACAAAAAAAAATTGACCCGTGAAATAGATCTTTGACGAAAGGTTTAGATTGCTACGTGCAGGCGCCTGTTTTTATGGTCCATTTTAGATCGATCCTGGTGACTTGGACCACCCTATATATAGAGTATTGTATCGGGCACATAGGGTTTTGTCGAGGGGGGGGACCGCCCATGTCAAAATGGCATAGATGGGGGAGGGGGAGCGGGCAGGGAGAGGAAGTCCCAGCAAAACTGAGGATTTGGGGCTATGTGCTCGTATTGTATATGCAAGTACAGTTGCTGGTGGTGTGAGCTGGAATATGCAAGCGGTGACCGGGCTGCGCAGACCACATAGCCGCAGCAAGTGACTGGCCACAGCCTGGTCGTCACTCATGCTTTCCTGCTTATATCGCTTGCTAATGTATGTATCGAGGTCCTCGTTAGATAAACTTTGTTTCGTGTTAGTACTGGATACCAGAGCAGTTTGAGTGTTGCATTAGAAGGAGGGGGCCAGTCAGGGCCATGTCTTTTTCAAAGTGATATGGCTTGCATGCTCTACTGGACGGTGTTGCACTGTACTCCGCATATTATTCTTAGCATTGAACAGCATCTCTGTTTGACACTATGTGAAATTGCATGCTGTGCATGTTTGCATCTACCGAAGAGCTTAAGCTTCAAATTCGGGCTCAGATTATGAGCCACGAACCAAGAATACGGTGCCGAATTTCTGTATTATTGAAGACGAGCGTATTGGTGAAGGTTCATATCCACACACGAAAGGATAAGAAACGGAAGGTGGACAGGGCCGAAATAGGACCTCTGGAAAGATATCTTGGTTTGTTCTTGTCCACTGCGTTTTTTATTCTTTCATGTGTGCATATGAAAATTTTGTACATTACGATTTATACTGAATTCCTGAAACGGCGAGCATCTAGCGGCATTTATTAGTAATAAATACACCAAACCTTACTTATAGCATGTAAAGTACAAACCGTTATATCATTAAAACAGCCTGCTGGGGTCCTTAACACAAATCCAGTAACTTTACACTGCAGGGATTTCCTTTCGTTTTAGGAGGAGGCTTCATTGGAGACGGTGCGCACTGAAAACTGTGAAACCGCCCAAAGAGAGAGCTTGCCAGATGAAACTTCTCCAGATGACTCCTCTCCAGATGTACCATTGGTAGGCATCGAGCCCTTTGAGCTGTAAGTGTGTTTTAATGGTTGCGACTATAGAGGCTATGTTGTGATACAAGGCAGCCTCGAAATGCTTCTATTCCGCTGTCACTATAGAACGGCGGACAAAGTGGCATCAATGGAAACGCTCATACCAGCTGCACTAGCGTCTCACCGGGTGCCTACCGTACATGTGCGCTTTGCTTAGGGTGGTGACATCTAGCCATTTTGGTTCGCGTCTTTTTATTTATTGTTTGCTTGGATCACATGTCGGCTAGTAGCTTTACCTGCGCGGTGCCGTTTTGTTTCATCTACTTCTTTGACGCATCTCACGTACATGGACCATTGTGTTCTGCTGCGTTCCCTGGGCAATGGAGGAACCAGGCACGTATCCAGGGGGGCCCATGGGGCCCGGCCCCCTCCCCCCCCCCCCCCCCCCCCAATATCTTCCATTTTGCTGGGGCCTCCTCTCCCTCTTCCCCCTCATACAGCATTTGGCCTCTGCCCCCCCCCCCCCCCCCCTCCCTCCCTCCCTCCCTCTTCCGAAACAAGACCCTGGCTAAGTGCCTGGGAGGAACACGGGCGCTTCACAAGACTGATACACGCATGTGTCCTCACCACATGCAGTTTATTCAGGGAACACAGAGCTGATAGCTCAGGTGGTAAAGCATGTTGTAAGTTTGAACTCTGACTCGGAGCTCGGGAGGGCAAGAAACAGAAAAACCGACAACGAGATGGCGATAAATCTCACGTGGTACGGCGCAGCGTAAGAACGTAAACAGACAAGACGAAAAATAAGCACACACAAAGAGAAGACACCGATCACGAGGAAAGCACGTGGATGCTCGGGTAACCTCGACTGGCACCTGACGGACTGAGCTTTGCCCGCGGCCTCACGTCATGTTTACACCAGCTCGGGCGAACTTGAGCAAGACGAGATGCCTGCCGCCGCCATCAACCATCTGGGGGTGCGAAAAGTGGACGGGAAAAGAAGCGGAATTTGAAACGTCGGTGAGAGGAGAGAGGAGGAAGACGCGAGCAACAGCCACAGCCCGGTGTGGGAACAAGAGAGATCGAAAACGAGCGCCCCGAAAGAAGCCACGCAAAAAGAACTCTTCTGTGTTTAACAAAGCTTAAGTTGTAGATTAGACTAATAAACAGTTCGTATTGGGTTTAAACCTTGCGGTTGTCATTTACAACAAAACTTTCTGGTGCCGAAACCCGGGATTAACCGCCAACAACCCCCGAACGAAGAAATGGCAACTCAAGCTACAATCGACCGACTAAGACGCAGAAGAGCAGTGGTCCGAACGTCAACAACGAAACTCCTGAACGAAATCGATGTTCTGCTGGCCAGGGAAGACACGCATACGGGTGAGCTTCAAGAAAAGTTTGAACTTCTGGTGTCCAGAGAATCAACGTTAAAGGAACTGCACCGTGAGATGGAAGCAGTGGTGGACTGCGAATCGATAGAAGAGGAGATGACAGGCGCGGAAGTTTACCATGAAAGAATCAGCGTAACGAAGACGCGATTGCGAAACAAGCTGACAGAACGTGAACAAGCCGCTGCCAGGTTATCTTTGATGCAGAACACGGCCGTCAAAACTATCGCAAATCAAGGACGGATGACTACGACAGTGAAGCTCCCGAAACTTGAGATAACGAAATTCCAAGGGGACATACGAGCATGGCAAGGATTTTGGAGCCAATTTGACTGCACCATTCACCAGAACGAAACTCTCTCGGAAATCGACAAGTTCAAGTACCTCAAAAGCTACCTGACCGGCAAAGCTGCTGCGGCAATTGAGGGACTCGCCGTTACTGCCGAGAACTATAAAGTTGCAATCGACCTCCTGAAGGAAAGATTTGGTCAACAGGAGCTGATCATCGAAAGCCATCTGTCACGGCTTCTAGAGATCAAACCAGTCCATGACTCCAGGAGCGTCAATGCGCTCAGAGCTTTATACGATGAAGTGGAGACGGGAGTTCGAAGTCTTGACGCCCTGGGGGTTCAATCGGATACCTATGGAACGATGCTCCTTACCGTTCTTCGAAAGGTCGTGCCGGCCGATCTGAGCCTGGAGTACAACCGGAGGTCCGCCTCACGAACAGCGACAAAGCACAACGAGCTGAGAGACTTTCTGGACTTCCTGAAAATCGAGATAGAAAGCCGAGAAAGAAGCTTATATGGGTCAGGACATTCCGTGCCACGAACCGAGGATCAAAGAACCTTTCGTGCAAGGAGAGATCAGCAGAGTCGTTATCCTCCTTCTGTGTCTGTACTAACAACAGCAGCAGGCCTGGATGAAAAGAACTGTGTGTTCTGCAAATCAGGTGCTCATCTGACTGCGGACTGCACATCCTCAATGACCAACGACGAACGCAAGAGTGTTCTGAAGGCTGAAAACCGATGTTATCGTTGCACCAAGAAAAACCATCGAGCAAAGGATTGCAGAAGTGCAAAGTGGCTGAAGTGTGCGCAGTGTGCAGGGAGACACGCAAGTGCCATGTGCGACCCGAACTTCAAGCCTCAGCATAAGACTACGGTAAAAGAAATGGCGAACACCGGTGAAACATCAACTTCGGAAGGAACGACACTCCAGTCAACGCTCAAGATAACAAACTCAGAAAGGAACAGGGGAAAGCGAGTACTTTTGCAGACCGCTCAAGCCTGGGCAGAAGGTGAAAGAGAGCGTTGCCGGATTAGACTTCTCATCGACGGAGGAAGCCAGCGGACGTTTATTCGCCAAACCGTCTCCAAGAGGCTTCACCTGAAGGAACTGGGTGAGGAGGACTTGACTATTTTCACGTTTGGAGACGCAGCAACGAAAACGAAATGCAAGCGAGTGGAACTGTGGCTCCGCAGCCAATACGACAGAAGATCCGTAAGAATAGAAGCCCTCGAGGTTCCTCACATCTGCTCAGATGTCATGAACAACCCCTCCGAGGAACTGCGGGGGCTGCCTGACGGAATGAACCTCGCGGACGTGGAGCTCTGGGGCAATCCATGCGAGGAGGGAATCAGCCTTCTCATCGGATCCGATCACTTCTGGGACATTGTGAACGGCGGAGTCAAGCGCTTGGATGGGAAGCTGATGGCAGTCGACACCATCCTCGGGTGGACACTTCAGGGTCCCCTTACCTCTACTTCTGCGACAATCTACTCGTCAACAACTGGAGTGATGAGGGTGACTGTGTCCGAAACCAACGACGCGGAAAGTTCGGCTCAGCTCAGATCATTCTGGGAACCTGAGCACATCGGAATAGCTGACAACGTGACGAAGATTTCAGAGACGGAGTTGCTCAGCGAATTCAAGAAATCCGTAAAGTTTGAGAACGAACGGTACCAAGTTTCACTGCCATGCAATGAAGAAGGCTGGCCAAGTCAATTGGAAAATGCTTGCCAGGTTGCGGACAACAAAGCAGAAGAAAAGAAAGCAATGGTGTTACAAGTAACTGCACCAGCTCTGTTTCCAGTTTTCGACTTGGAAAGGTACAACTCGGCAACCAAGGTAATCCGCGTAACTGCTTGGATCAAACGTTTCGAGAAGAATTGTGCCAAGACAGCAGACAAACGAAGCGGACCTCTCTCAAGCGAAGAACTGATAGAAGCCGAAACGTATTGGCTTACCATTGCACAACACGAGACCTTTGTGCCAGAAATCACGAGCTTGCGTGAAGACAACCAAGTTGACAGGAAATCGACTCTCAGGAATTTGAACCCATTCTTGGACATCGACGGATTGGTTCGAGTGGGTGGACGATTGCAGCACAGTGACAACAGCGAGAATGTGAAGCACCCAATCGTCCTTACCGCCGATCACCCTTTCACCACCCTTCTCATCGCTGGAGAACACCGTCGGCTGTCCCATGCTGGGGTTCGAGACACGTTAGGACGGCTACGGGAATCCTACTGGATCATCAGAGGACGACAAGCAGTAAAGAAAGTAATTCACAAGTGTTTCGCCTGCCGAAAACAAAGTTGCCTGCCCGCATCCGAGCCAATGGCTCCCTTACCGGCGGACCGAGTCACAAGAAGCGACCCTTTCAGCATCACGGGAGTATACTTCGCAGGACCTTTGATCTGCCGTCAACGGAAAGGAAGCAGGCTACATCGCTCTATTCACGTGCGCTGTTACACGGGCGGTCCACCTGGAGTTGGTGAGTGACCTCTCCTCCGCCACATTTTTGTTGGCTTTCAAGCGTTTTGTCGCACGACGCGGGATCAGCACGACAGTGTATTCGGACAACGCTTTAACATTCAAACGAACGTCGAAAGACCTTGAACTAATCTTCCGTGCCATCCGGTCTGAAGAAGTGCAGGCATACTTCTCGAATCACAGAATCCGTTGGAAATTTATCGTCGAGAGGGCCGCATGGTGGGGCGGATTTTGGGAAAGAATGGTGCGATCCAACAAGGTGTCTCTGCGCAAGGTGTTGGGACGCAGCAGCCTGGATTTTGAGGAACTAACGACTGTCCTGGCCGAGGTCGAGGCCGTCATAAATTCTAGCCCTCTGACGTACGTGTACGCAAACGCCGAGGAACCAGAGGTGCTCTCCCCGGCTCACTTCCTAGTGGGGAGGAAACTAACGAGCCTTCCGCCACATTGACTGCCAACTGAAGCGCTACCAGCTGGAGATCATCTTGCTCGAAGATGGAAATACCGCACTGCGGTGGTGGACCATTTCTGGAGACGGTGGCGGCGTGAGTATCTGCTCGAACTAAGGTCAGCGCACCTGGTCAAACCGACTGCCTCATCGGGACTCCAAGCTGGTGAGTCGTGACCTAGTTCTTCTAAAGGAAAACCGTCTACCAAGACACATGTGGAAAACCTGCAGAATAGAGGAGACTATTCAAGGAAGGGACGGCAGAGCAAGAGCATGTAAGCTGATCCTACCCGGGGGAGGAAGGCTTCGCCGGCCCATTCAACATCTGTACCCGTTGGAGTTAAAAGAATGACCGTGCCCGCTCATTCCGGGGGAGATTGTTGTAAGTTTGAACTCTGACTCGGAGCTCGGGAGGGCAAGAAACAGAAAAACCGACAACGAGATGGCGATAAATCTCACGTGGTACGGCGCAGCGTAAGAACGTAAACAGACAAGACGAAAAATAAGCACACACAAAGAGAAGACACCGATCACGAGGAAAGCACGTGGATGCTCAAGTAACCTCGACTGGCACCTGACGGACTGAGCTTTGCCCGCGGCCTCACGTCATGTTTACACCAGCTCGGGCGAACTTGAGCAAGACGAGATGCCTGCCGCCGCCATCAACCATCTGGGGGTGCGAAAAGTGGACGGGAAAAGAAGCGGAATTTGAAACGTCGGTGAGAGGAGAGAGGAGGAAGACGCGAGCAACAGCCACAGCCCGGTGTGGGAACAAGAGAGATCGAAAACGAGCGCCCCGAAAGAAGCCACGCAAAAAGAACTCTTCTGTGTTTAACAAAGCTTAAGTTGTAGATTAGACTAATAAACAGTTCGTATTGGGTTTAAACCTTGCGGTTGTCATTTACAACAAAGCACTTGGCTCACACACAGTAGGCCCATAGTTCGATCCCTGGCAGCGGCAAAGTGTAACAAATGTTTTAGAGCATTCATCAATATCGACGACGGTTTCTCTACACCATCATTTCAAAGGGGGGTGAAGAGCCCATAACAGCTATCGCTTTAAAATGAGGTTGAGAAAAAGCATGTGAGACGCCTATAACATATTTATTGTATTTCTGTTTTTTTGTTTTTTTTTATATGCTTCTACATAGCAACATTTTTTTTCTTTTTTTTTTTTAATAATCATTTTCTTATAAAATAATTGCACTATTTTTAGGCCTTCGTGTTCAGACGACGATGGGAACACCTTCATTTTCCCCAAGCTTGGAGCTCTCCATGATACGATCATCTCTGGCAAACCTCTGACATCTTCATCATTCCGAAAGATTGTGGAGCTCCTCTTTCGTGCAATGGTGAAGATAACAATGTAAGTAAGGTGGTCTCAAAATTCGGACTTATTCCTAGCTTCATCATTTCCAGTTCCTTTCATGGGTGACTTCTTTGTGGGCACCGGTCAACCTTTGTCTTGCTGTATCTTTCTGTATCCAGCTAAACCTATGTCTTAAATCACAGTATCGAAGCAGGTGAAACTGATTTTTGCAATATATTTGAAGTGGGTTTAATCCCTCTAACCCTCCTTGTATACAAAAAAAAAAAAGTAATTCGGAAAAAAAGCTAGGTTGCTTCTTTCTGGTCCTTATCTTGCCAAATTTTGTGCAGTGGTAAACATAGTAGATTGATGGCTTATTTGCGTTGTTTCACAAGTGCATCTTTGTGCTGAATTTTAGGCTTCTTGGTCGAGACCGCTGCGCCAAAAATGAAATTAGTCAGTTCAGGCTAGAGAAATGTTTGGTTAGTTAGGTCACTTCTTGTCATTTGCTAGAAGCAATCCATGCCCTCGCTGTATTTACAGGTGTATGTGTTGCTGGTGTGTAAAATTAATGGAAGCTTTAAGTAACTTGCTCGTTTTCCTTCAATAGGACAACATGTCTCTTTGTCGAAATTCATATTACAAGAATTTGCTAAGCGGAAAATGTGTAGATATTCCTTTTTTTTTTTTTAAATATCTGAAAATTTGGTGCGACTAGTTATAATCGATTGGGGGTCATTGGCATGTTTAAAACATTGATGCACTGTGTACCATCTGAACAATACCTTGCATCTTCCTCGCGTAGGCTCAGTCTGCATACGGGACCTATTGATTCACAATGTGGGTTATAATATTAGAGATTGTTGAGCCATAAGAATGGGCACGACTTTTCTGCAGGTTCCCATCTCAGCACTTTTACTCCAAGGTCACTCAGCTACTAACTGACAAGTACCCTCAGCTCCAAGATGTTATAGGAACTGGATCAGTAAGCACATTTCTTTTGCACGTTTATAATAATAGCTGCGATCAATTCTTAGCATTGGTGCTTCTATACATCTTTCCAAAAAACGCTCCTAGGCCGCCGCCATGTTGCTGATGCTGATGCAGCTGGCCCTCTATCAGCTAGAAATTTTCTGCCACCCTCTTGGACTGTGAACACCCGCTCAGTGCGGTTCTCTACCTGTTTTGGCGGTTTTGCATTCAACGTTTTCTCGCCCCTCTTGAAAGTTCCCACTTAATTTTTTTTATGAGTGCTGCATACCCTTTCTGTGTTATCTTCCATTGTGATATATAAGACTGGTAAGTGCCTGCCATTCAAGCTTTTCTGCTCGACATTCATGGGAAACGAAGGAAGTGATGGACGTCGAACTGCCCTCAACGCGATTTTGCAAACATTCTTCTCCCCCCTCCCAGAGATAATCCGCATAGAATCCTCGGTCATCTCCAAAAATAGTTGTCTGGGTTGGGGTGGGAAACGGGTCAGTCGCGTTTGTTCCTTTACCTTGGTGCTTTAGTGAAAAAGAAAGCTCTCCCCAGCTCAAAGGTGAAAAGAGTATAGCTGGACGCCATAATTTCATTCCTTGGCGCAGGAACGATTCCCTTGGTAGGCTCCCAATAACTGATATCGCAGCAAAAATGCTATGGCTGGACCTAAATTTAAATTTAGATAGTTGTTCAAGCTGTGGTATTTCTTTATTTTACAGGACTCGTGGAGAGTAGCACTGCGGTACAAGTTCAAAAATGAAAGACGTCGCCTTTCAGACGACGTCCGGGTTGCTGAAAACCGTGCAAAATTTGGATCAAAAAGACCAAATGATGGAGGTGCAGCCACACAGCTGAAGCGGCAAAAAAAGATTAAGCTGGTGAGGGGCAATGTTTAAACTTTCCGGGATAAACTTGGAAGATCAAAAATTGCTGATGTGGTTCGGATGCGGATATCGTGTCTGCATAGTGGATGATCAAATTGTTATCTACGCATGGTTTTCTTTCTACTCATCAGTGTCTGCCTTAGAAATCAACGAAACGCTTCCATCAATCAGATAACGCGAATCGGGAAAACTACAATGGTTTATCCCGTCTCCGCGAGTAGGTGGAAGCATGAAATGCTTTCGAGTGGAAAGGATTCGGAAAGATGATGATGGCAGGGAGCTCGATTCATTCCGATTCGATGGTTGGCACTCACTGGAAGCTCACCTGAGATTGGAGCTCACCTGGAAGCTCTCAAGATCCCAGGCGAGCTTCCATTAAGTGTCAATCAGTGATTTGGAACCAGTGGAGCCTCCTGCAATCGTCCTTCTTCTTGGGTCCTTGTCTCACAATGTCCATAAGATCTGAGAACATGCAGCACTCTAATGAGCAGAAAGAGTACTACCCTTGTCGCACTATGGTTTTCGAGATCACTGGCACGTAAAGCTCCTTGCACATCGCCAAAGAGCTTTGCACATGAGCAATCTTCAAGACTTCGTTAACACTACAATTTCTTCCTGTTGTGCGACGGCCATGTTCAGTAGCATACTTGAAAACCTTAATCTTCAAACCGCATGTTAGCTAATGTATGAAACCATCGTGGAAACCCCACGATCGTGCTGTTGGGGCAACCATAAGCTATAGACATTTGCAGAAAAAGCTCTCTGGCCGCCGCCATTTTGCGAACCAAGCGGCCCCTACCAGCCATAAATTTCTGCCACCTGCCTGAGCTGTGGAAACCCGGTCAGCATGACTCCCCAGCTGCATTGTGCATTCAGAGTTCGCCAACTTTTCTTGGAAATTTTTACTTTATTTGCCTGTTTAGGATGCTTACCCTTTGTGTGCTATCATGCACTGTGAGAACCAGGGAATACCAGGGCTCATAGCCTGCTCGGCCTTCGCAGGAAACAAACGAAGAGAGTGAACGTCAAGCAACTCGCGAGTCGTGACGGAGGCAGTTCGACATTCTTGAAGGATTATTTCCGTTGAGATAATCTCCAGAAAGCCTTCCCGACTTGTGTTCCGAGTCTTCGCGAAAAATAGCTGATAGGGTCGGGTCCGGAGTGTTTGCTTTGAAGCTGTGCAAAAAAGCAGCCCTCTTCTACATGTGCCCAAAACACGCCGGATTCCGTCTGATCGTCGTGAAGTTACTATCGTCGACACTGTTTATTGGATATGCTGTGTTATTTGAGACCTTTCTCAAATCCTGTTCGGATAACGCGGCATTGTGGGGTACGTACAATATATGTTGTTCGATTGATGAGACTCGTTGAATTTCATTTTGTGGGCGAGTAAATCTATGCAGTTTGAATATCCTGTGCGGTCAAATATTTTTGACGGTTAAGATCTTTGTAGATTGACAAGGCGGAGTGTATGGTGCCGTAAAAAGACCAACATAAAATAAAACAAACATCCCAGTTGCATTCGTTCTGTCGCTCACGGACTCACCAAAACAGCTTTCGTTGCTTTGTTTTTGTTCTCAAAAATAGTACAGAGCATTCTTAAAAACCCCGAGAAATTCTATTTGCCATAGAATACAAAAGAAAAATAGAACACGGCAATTTAGCCTCCACCAGCGTCCGAAAGTGTGCCCACGCAGGCTGCCACAGCCCACTGACGAGAAACTCCACAGCTCAGCGCAGTCTGGCAACACTGACTTATCCTCTCAAAACCAGGGATGCCTGCTGTAAATCGCTTCGTTCGAGACTGCCGCTTGAAAGGTCTATAGGCAACTTTCAAAAATCCTGCCATGCAACATTGCATGCGTTGCACGCTCGGAACAGTTGGCTGCGAAGCTGAGTGACATGGTTTCAGTCGAACAGGCGTTGTCTCTGCTTGCGCGACGAAACATGTGCAATCGCAAGTATGCTGAAGTTTCTCTCGCGTAAAACATCAACCAAGGCACCTGCAATTTTTTTGCTTAAAACCTGGCATGCTCGAAACCAATAAAATAGTGGCCAGTGTTTTTTTAATTGCTTGGCGACATTTATGGTATTTTACACTTGTGGGATGTCTCAGTTGTGAAAATGAAGTAGCGAGTTCCATTATGACACAATAATCATGGCAAATATCTGAAGCCGGAACTAAATGGCCCGCTAGTACCCGGAATTCATTTCTTGGCATCTCCTCACCAGGGGCCGCCCCGATTCGGAAAAAAGCTTATTGCAAAATGGCGGAAGGTTCATTTCTTCCCACGACCCCGGCTTGGCTTGGCCACCTGGAGATGGAGGTCGTTCCTTCCCATGATCGTCTAGCTGTTTATCGCTCAAAGTGGCGCATAAAAAAATTTGAACGTTCCCACCTCGTGATACAAAGTTGGGGGTGCATTTATTGAGCAAGGTGCAAGGAAATATGTTATATATTTTTATCTGGACTGTTTCCTTTTTTATATTGTGTGTTTTCTACTGTTTGTGCTCCCGTAGGGTAATGCCTTGGGCAATGTTAGGTCAAATGATTGAATTCAATTTTACCTTATCAGAAATTTTGGCATGCTAAGAGCATCAAGCACTAAAAAGGTAGTCAGTTGTTGTCCTTCTGTTAATGAATATTCATGTCTAAATCGCGCCCTTTCGATCATGCCTCTCAAGAACATCACTGCTTCGGCTTTGGCTGGAGAGGACGAAGCCAGCCTGATCGCCCATGAGGAATGGCTTATACGAGAAGGACGAAAGGCAGCTCCTGATGAAAAAGGAATCCATGAAAGGATGACTCTCACTGCAAGGAAGAGGCTCTCTGACATGGCACAAATGGGCATTGATGCTGTTAGGACAAGGTACCCATACCTGATGGACTCTCAGCGAGTGAGTCATTGCTGCTACTCTTCCGCTTTATTGAATACGAAGGTGTTGTTGACTTTTTTTTTGTACTCTTGTTTGAATACAGAAACTCTTATTGAAGGGACACTGACAGGGTGTTTATGCTCGCCGATGTTTTTAGTTGTACATGGCTTATGAGAACCCAACTGCCCAGAACAGAATTTGAGGCTCAAAATTCAGTTTCTTTCCGCCCGAGGACCGCCACGAGAACTGGCCGGTTCGAGTTGCGCTCTCTCTCTTTGTGATCACGGGCTGTTTTCTAAGGTTTAGACACAACCACCAAATTTAATCAAAGTCGTGGGTCATTGAAGGCACACAGTCAATATTAAAAATAGCAAAAAGATGAAACCCTTTTTTTGTGACTTCTAAAAAGCTGTTAATAAGATTATTGAGGAAAAAAAAAGTTGCACAGAGAACCGGACGCATTCTGTGCATTTCCTCGTTCAATAGCCCTTTTGCGAAATCCCCCAAGCGCCCTGGCCCGCGCGCGAGGAATTGTGGGAGAGACTGTCCCTGGCCTGGCCACTCTGCCTTGAGATCGCATTGCCTCGTCGCTCGTCTCCTCATAATCTTGTTTTTTGATTTCATTACCTATTTTTATATGTTCAAGTGTATATTTATTGGTTCTAAGTGTTTCTATTTTCTTCTGTGCGCAGTATTTTTTGCATATATATAGTTTTTGTCTTTATTATGCCTTTTTCGACGGGAGTGCTGACGAACAACAGGCCGCTTCGCGTGTCGTTCTCCGGGTGAGTGTTATCGTTGCTACTGGTTCCTGTCGTGCTGTTAGCTGTTCATTTTGGTTCACTTGACCCGCGTGCAGTCGTGAGGAGCCGTTTATGAACACCCACGCAGATGTCATAGGGGTAGGCAGACTCTAAATCAAGAATTGCGACGCGAGAGCAGAGTGCGCTGTGATTTAGCCGCCCGCGCCTGCTCCGTTGACTCGCAGTGCAGCGTATGCCTTCGGGTGCCGCTTGCTTGACCAAGATACAGCAAGCTGCTTTGTCGCTGCGAACCATTTGTCCGAATGTTTGCAAAGCTGAGGCATATGCAACGCTGTGGCGTTTGACAACTGCGCGCTGCGGTGCGATCCCTTTGCAAATGCCGACGGCTCAATGTCGCGGCTTGAATGTGCCTATGGCATGCCTTCATAATCTTTCTTTTAAGCGGTTGTCATTTGCCAACGCCCTTTTTCAAGTGCAGAGATAAGTTGCCGCGAATCATTTGTCCGAATGCCTGCAAAGCCGTAGCACCGTTTGTCATATCCAACGCTGCGGTGCCTGACAAACTGCGCTCAGCGGCGCGAGCCCTTCGCAAGCGCCGGGCGGCCCAACATCGCGGCTTGTGTGCGCTTATAGTATGCCTTCTTAAACTACTTGCTAAGCGGTTGTCAGTTAAAAGCACCCCTTTTCAAGTGCAGAGGTGTGCTGTCTCCCAGGCAGTCATCTTGAAACTCGTAGTTCCTTCGATAATTTTATTTCTCTAGTCAAGATGTCAGCTCAAGGTATTTTATTTCTTTAGGTCACCTTCAGCAGTAACATGCCCTCATAGTACAGTTTGCTGTGTGCCAGGCTGTACAAACAGTACTGCCGGCGGACGGCATGTTTCCTGGCACTGCTTCCCAAAAGACAGCGTCCTGCGAAGCGTTTGGGTGAAGACAACTGCGTGCAGTTGTGAGGCGCTGCAAAGTTGGACATGCCGAACAGTGTTACGGTTTCGCAGGCATTCAGACAAATGATTCGTGACAGCAAGGCGGCGGGCTGTATCTTACTTAAGTAAGCGGTATTGAAGGCACATGCTACAGTGCCAGTCAACTAAGCGACGCGAGAGCCGAGTGCGATTGAGCCACCTGCACTCGCTTTGTTGACTCGCACCGCACTCGGCTCTCGCGTCGTGATTGTTGATTCAGAGCTCTGCCTACCCCTATGACATGGGTGCGGGTGTTCATAAACGGCTCCTCTCGACTACACCTGGGTCAAATGAACCAAAAATGAACAGCTAACAGCACGATAGGAATCAGTAGCAATGGTAGTACTCACCCGCGGAACGACACGCGAAGCGGCGTGTGCAGAAGAGAATAGAAACATTTATAAGCAATAAAAAATACAGTGGTACAGATAAAAATAGGTAATGGAAATGAAAAACCGGATTAAGAGGAGACAGGCGACAAGGCAATGCGATTTCAAGGCAGAGCAGCCAAGCGAGGGAGCCTGTTGAGTGTTAGCAACATCCTAGCTAATGCAGCGACCAACGACTTAGTTGGAAGCTATGGTTCACAGGCCAGGTTTGGAGATCCTATCAACTCTATGCCATACTGCATGAAAAGGACTCGAGGGTCCGAAAGAAAAGAGTAAGAGATTGCATGTGAAGAAGAAGGTTTGATATTTCATCAGCGTGATGTCTGTAGTACCAATTATTTCTCTGCACTCTTGCAAGACTTGCTTGGCAAGTCAATAGACATATTAAGAACTTCAGAAGCAAAGGGAAGTTAAAAAAAATAATGTTACTAAAAAAAGAAACTTGCGTATTGTGTGTTCGTATGTTTGTTCCTAAAGCCCTTCCCACACGTTCAAGTTGTGGTAAATGGGGGATTCGGCCAACTCGCTGAAAGCCGACTCATCGACAGTCAATTCGTAGTATAGGCCAATTTGTTGTAGGACAATTCATCAAAAGGCAACTTGTCGAAAGGCAACCTGGGACTGTCATTTAACCCATTCGAGGCCGATTCCTCGAATGGGTTAAATGACGGTCCCAGGTAAAAGTTCATGGTTCCTTGTTATCTTTTGATCTAAATTTTTATTTGTGTTTGGACTAGGGACAGCGGTCTTTTTAGGTTTTAGGACAGTACCTTGAGACAAGTTTAGAAATGTAAATTTCGGGATTGTCCTTTTGCTAGTTTTCTTTATTACTTTTTGTAATGAGCCGCTGCGGACTGTTGCCGCGAAGCAGCGTGGACGGGTAGGCCAAGCAAACTCACACGTGCCACAGTGATGCACACGCGACGTAGTAACTGTCCCCCACTGCACCGTGAAAGTGGAGAAAGCTGCAAGTTGTTATCTTCGACAAGAAAGAGCGCACTGGATGTTTATTACGATACGGCGATATTACGCATTACTATAGGGCAGGATTTGCTTTAACATTTCAGGACAAAATTATATATTATGGCTTTGAAACAGCGGCGACCAGTTGGCGTCTTCGACTAATTTTTCTTCGACGATTTGCCTTATGACGATTCGGCCTATTCGACAAATGGGCTGCTGACGAGTTTACCGTCGATGAGTTGGCTTTCGGTGAGTTGGCCTAGACTCGGTAAATGGTAGTGCCAGTAAAATCTGAATTTAGGCGTTGTTTCTTGTTTCCCTTATTTAAATTAATGAACAAGTGCCAATTTCTTTGTAAATTTTATTAAAGAAATGCCGTGGCATATTTCCTGAACTTTCAATTTTTATATTTTCTTTTGTGAAGTTCGCTAAAGATTTCGAGAGGCTCACGAAGATGAACCTGGCCGACAAAGTCGCAAAAGGGATTGACAAGATCGTTCTGTTGGCCACAAAGAAGGCGATCGACTGCCAGGAGCATGTCCTACTTACACTGCAAGCAGCACCGCACATGGATCTGGGGAGGCTCAGGACACGGCGTGAGTACAGTAAGAAAACCGCTGCGCAAGGGAGGCTTTTCGACCAAGCGATAAAATACCACCATTCAATGCATGCATGGGAAAAGATAGTAAAAAAACAAACAAAAAACTTTCAGTCTTTCTCTTTTGTTGAGGAAGGAAGACTAGCGGAGCTGCACTATGGTGGGAATGAAGTAATGGCCGATCGCTAGTCGGCAAGCCAGAGTGGAAAGGTTGCGGCCATCTATGATGGTTGCTGCCGTCTCCTATATATGGCGGTAGCTGTCCAGAGTTCTGTGTCATCGGGTTATTTGAGGACTGACACGACCCTGGGGAAACTAGCCGCTAACAGCTCCACTGTAAAAAAAATAACCGAGTTTATGTGTGCAACCACGTTGGCGCATTGCTCGGCTGAGAAGTAAGCGAAACTATAGCTTTCAAAATGCGGCCTTTAGGGTGGGCTGCTTTGTGCTGGCCTCCCCTGTATTGAAAGATGGAACGTGACTGGCACTCTCGCTATCAGCGCGCTCGGAAACAATAGTGCTACGTGCTGCAATTTTGCCGCTCTGGTCGTTGGTCGCTCGTGCTAATCTTTTTCTGCTGCAGCTGTACATGCGCAGCGCCTTGGCAGAGGAGAACCCTCTGCCAAGGTGCAGGCAGCGTGGTGGAGGGCCGTAGAGGACAGACATTTGGGCTGCACACCAGTGTATGGGGAATAACTTTGGGAGTTTGTATCATACTCCCAAGGTTATTTCCCCGTGGTGATTTGAATTGTTTCATACCATTTGGTGACATGTCCAATGGCTTATCTATAATATTATGTTGCACCCATTTAGGTCGTTCTGGTGTGTTGCCTTCTTTTCTTTTAGTGGGGACAGGCTTGGCCAAGTGAACATCTTAGTATTTGTCTGAAGTTCCCTCATTGTCACTGATCCTACTGGAAGATAAGCAGAACAATGCATACATTTTTTTTCTGAAACCGTCCAGGACACGTGCAACGAAGAGTACAAAAATGTATTTGATATCTTGCACAAATGTTGTTGGTGTTTTTCAGACATCCTGACTGTTGCAACTCTGCGCATTTTGGCACTGAACGTCAAGGAGTCAACATCACTGCCCCTAATGTTCGTGCAAGAAGATGTAAGTTATTTCACTATATTTTTGCGAAAGTTGATGCTAGCAAGAACAAAGTTCCAGCCTACCTTCAATGTAGCAGGGTTAAATAAATGCTAACTAAAGAGGTTTTTTTGTTGTTTTTTGTGGGTAGAGTGTTCGTTTTTTTTTTGTTTTCACGGTATGTTTTTTCATAGTGCCCGCAGGGGCTAGAATTGGAGCCTTCTGAATACATATTAGTGACCATGTTGATGTCAAAGGAAACAAACATGTGAAATGCACATGAATACAAGTCCTGAAAAACCAATGAAGGCTGGAAGGCGGCAGGCATGCTGATCTTTCTAGGGTTTTCAATACAGAGACAGTGTAGCGTGTTAACTGGCTTCCAACAGTTCAATAGCAGCTTGTTCACCTGGCCCCTTTTGTTAATGGGGTGTCCCAAACATTAGGCCCACCAGGCCCCAAATACTTCTGTAACGCTCAAGAGATAATGGCCACCTAAATTACAGAGATATAAAGTAAAAATTTGAGGCGAACCAAGTTTCGGGTACAATGGCTGAAACGCCAAAAACCTAATAGTCTGGCTTCCAAAACACAGCCATGCTCAACGTGCCTCATGCTGGATTTTCACTGCTCCGGTTGGTGTTCGGACGGGAGAGATATGGCCAGCGACTGCACATAAAATGTAAATGTAGCTCGTGAAAATTAATTTATACAACTACATACGAGACATTGTTATGTTTGCTGTTTTCTGGAACCTTCATCTTTGGGTTTTTTTAGTGTAGAGGAGGAAGCAAAAAAATTAACATTGGCCAACGAACAAATAATAGCATGTACCGTTATGGTCAGTCGGTAGCCCTGTACGGTTCATAAATGCGGGGTGGCGAGGTAAGCAGGGTGCGTCCGTGGCAGACATAGATTGTAGCACCTGAGCTGCCTGCCTTCTGTCGGTGTTTGCCCCCTTTTTTCTCCTTGAAACTTGTCTGCCCTTGGCTATGTTCGCTGATACCGATAAGAACCCATTATTGCACCCAATGAGCGCTGACGACCGATGACACTGCCTGACAAAGCGCGTCTGCGCAAACATCCCTGCTTTTTGTCTTCTCTTCCTTCTGCACGTATTGTTTCTCATCTGTGCATTTGTTGGTGTCCTCTTATCCAAACAATAACCTCAAATGTACACAGGAAGGCTGCTGTCCGCATAAAGAAACCAGGCCACTGTAAAAGTGAGATGTGATAGCAAAGCAAAAAATCACTCTCATGGTGAAAACGAACCAGTGATGCGTCAGATTTTTGGCGTGACTTTTATTTTTTTTATCTCCAGACCTGTACTCATTTCCAACAATAAATAAGTCTAGCAGCGTATCATAATGCATCGGAAAAGTATCTCACTATTGAAATGCAAATAGGTTTCACAAATGCATCTTCATACTGAAATAGAGATACTAAAATATATCTCTAAGCTTATATCGCAATATTTTCATGTCGTGATGTTTCCCCAATTGTAATTCCTCATTCATTTTACATTGTTGCAGATGCCGGTTACTTATTTAAACATAAGCAATGCTCATGGCCTGAACTGGAGTGAATAATAGCAGTTGACAAGAGCAAACATGTTTTGGCCTTCTACATTAAAATATGTTGTGCCTTTTCCTTTTACCTAACGCAGGATGAAAACATCCCACCGACACCGTGTGTCCTGTACAGCGGGCAAGACTTAGAGGATGCAGACTTCTTTCACCTGGTTGTTGATCGTGAGAGGTTGTTCTCCGTTCCAAATGCCGAGGAGGGGCTGTGTATGTTGTTGGCAGCCTATTGGTTGTTCAGTATACAATATGAACGGAAGGCCTTCAACATGCTCGTCACTCTGGAGAGGCTTTTTCTCGGCATGAGCCACACAACTCCAAGGGCAGTGGTAATTAAATTTTTAAACAAAGTTTGCAGGCACGTGCATGGTTGAAGCAATGATTTGTGCTTCAACCACACGCGCATTAACTGCTTCGTTACGGTTCAGTTTGAGCTTTTTCTTTTTTTTTTTTTTTTTTTACGGTGTTAGTTTGCAGGCTCTGTAAAAATGGATGTCCACCCACGGGACAGTGGGGCTTTACAGTTCAAGTAAGGAAAATGAACACATATTTTATTCAACATTTTATAAGTTAATTTTTACAAAATAGGTTTTGGGAAGAATAGCAAAACTGGAGTGATACCGGCAGAGAAATGAGGCTCATTTATTGGTACGAAAATCAAAGAAGCAGTGCCAGTCAGTTTCAGTGCAGAGGTAGGTTTCACAGGACGTGCAATGGTGCTGAGTTTTCTTTGAGGAGCCAGGGTTCCTGCACTGTGTAGCATTCTTGACGTCTTCTTTCTTTGGCACGTGAAGTGCCTGCGCCGTCTGGACTGGCGAGTTCGGCAGTGGCTTGACTCTCTTGCGCGGAACCTGTGGCACCGCACAAACTTTCTAAAATGGCATCAGCCTGACTTGTTAGTCCTGAAAATCGAGCACAATCAATCAAACCAATTGTTTTCACTTCGCGAGTGTTTCAGATTGGTGCGAGCAAAACATGATCATCGCGAAATTCGTGTCATAAGTTTTGGGTCCCAGCGTCCACCCACGTAGACAGTTTGACAAGGGACTACTATAACCCTTGCTAATACTGTTGAAAATATTAAGCATTAGTGACCATCTGTGAACTTTCAAGAACTCTAGAAATATAAATTAACACAGCCTCCGTTTGTGTAAATCACATAAACTGATTACATACCTTGGCGTCGCCCGTAGAACATGCGAGTGCTGCAGGTCGCCATTTTTAACAGCAAGCAACAAGTTTTCAGTGCTGTTTGCTCAACACTCCTCCAGATGGCAGCACAGACTACGTCCATGACGGTGGACAGGCGTCCTTTTCTGTGTGCAACGAAGTTTTTTTTTTTTTTTCTTCTCCTTACAATTCAAAACCCAATGTTTACACTGGTGGACGCAGGGTCTCAGGAGGTTATACAGGGTGTTTCACGAAAGGTGGACAAATTCAATATTGCAAAAACTGCTCGAAGGCTTGTGTCGTTTTGGCCCTGGGCTCGAGGCCTATTTAGGAAAACTTTTGAAGTCCGGGATAATTAGATTGTTAATTATTTTTGAGTAATTGACTTTTTAGTATTGTGTTTTAGGTTATGGTTTCAATTAGAAAATTGCTCAGCATCATTGAAAAACACTAGATCAACATATTACACAACAATAGAAGGCACGTGCAGCATCTTACGACTTTCTGAAAAACCTCACAAATGGGATAGGTTTTTAAGTTTCGGTTTGCTATTGGAGCGCATCTCGACCTCGACGGCACCATGCCCCGTGGAGAAATGGTGCAACCAGCCTCTGCTGCGTTGCGCAAGGACATCGCAGCAGAGGTTGCTTGCGCCATTTCTCCATGGGGCGCGGTGCAATCGGGGCCGAGATGTGCTCCAATTGCAAAACGAAACTTAAAAACCCGTCGAATTTGTACTGTTTTTCAGAAAGCCGTAAAATGCTGTGCACGCCTTCTGTTGTTGTGCAATATGTTGATCTAGTGTTTTTCAATGATGCTGAGCAATTTTCTAATTAAAACCATAACCTAAAACACAATATTAAAAAGTTAGTTACTCAAAAATAATTAACAATCTAATTATCCCGGACTTTAATCATTTTCCTAACTAGGCTCCTCGTCCAGGACCAGAATGACACAAGCCTTTTTTTTGTTGCGACCCATAGTTTTCGCAATATCGAATTTGTCCACTTTTCGTGAAACACCCTCTATGTGGATATTGCACTTTTCGCGACAGTATTATCAGGTTAATTTTTATTTTGCTTACAGAACAAATGATAGAATGTTTTATGGAGGCATGTTTTCTTTTTCTGTCTTTAAATGTATAACTTATGCCGACCTCCTGTAGGTGAGGTATAATTTATCTGTACGGGGGTTCCTCATTCCTAGTCACTTTCCAAAACTTTATAATTTTCTTTGTACTTGAGATTTCTGTGATATTTTTCATTACATGTTGGCAGATAGCATTGTTTATGTCAAGGAATGGCATACATTGTATTTTTTTTTCGTTTGTCTTTTAGGGCACAATAAATGTTCAATTTTACACATTCTAATTGATGTCATAATGAGCTTCACTTACTGAAATACTGCTGTGGTTCAGTCAAGGGCTAGACCGCCATGCTTCCAATTAGTAAATAGATATGCTTAAGGAGATGAGTGAAGCGTGTTTCCTGCAATCCTCTGAGACAAAACTTGGCACTTGATCTCCAAACAGGAAAGCTCCACATGCTTCATTTGTAAAAGCCCATTATGTTTATAACTATGGTTTAGCCGTGCAGTACGATGCTTGGGGCCACTGCTTGCTCACTTGAAGTTCGAGAAAGGGCGGCACCGGAAGCACTACCAGTTGCCCTCAGGCTTATGATGTGGCTTGCAAGTAGCTCTTTTGTATTACTTCATGAAGTGAGTTGCGTTCAATGTGACTCGTTCTTTCTTTATCATGTGCCTTGTATGTGATTTGGCAATACCCCCCCAGGTGAAAAAAAGTAAATGTGTTTAGTAAACATGATAAGCTGAGAATCATGATAAGAATATCCAATACTTTATATGATTTTCGTACAATTTAGAATTTCTGATATGTGTATTGGACACATGCCTATAAAATTTTTACTAGGGCCTATGCTTCATTTCAGCTTTCGTCCGAGTGCGGCAGACACTACCGGCCAATCCAGCATCGGCAGAGTGTCATGTGAGCTTGAACTCCACATAACCAAAACGTTGCATGATACTCTCCCGGCACTGGATTGGCTGGGGTGGCCCAGCATCCACTGGGCCACCCCAGGGGGCGCCCATTTTACGGCAAGCACCCTCTACCAGGGGTGTTTGGCAAGCACCCATTATAAAGGGTGTTTGCCTGAACACCCTAAGGGTGTTAGCCCTGGGACAAACTGGTGTACACCCTTAAGGATGTAAAAACTTTTACTGTGTGCATAAAAGTTTGGGCATGAGAAAGCTGTTGGCGCGATGGATGCCGCGTTTTCTCACTCCGGACAACAAGCGCAACCGTGAGACCACTTCAGAGCAGTGTTTGACGCTGTTTAAGCGCAATCCGAGGGAGCATCTGCGTCGTTTTGTGATCGTAGACGAAACATGGATCCACTGGTACACACCAGAGAACAAGGAAGAGTCGAAACAGTGGACTTCGCCCGGCGAACGTGCTCCGAAGAAGGCGAAGACTCTCCTATCGGCCGGAAAGGTGATGGCCACCGTTTTCTGCGATTCACAATTTGTGATCTACATCGACTACCTGGAGAAGAGCAAAACGGTCACAGGGCTGTACTATGCCGAATTATTGGGCCGATTGGACACCGAATTGCAGAAAACACGGCCCGATTTGGCGAAGAAAAAAGTGCTCTTCCACCATGAAAACGCACCGGCTCACACCTCCGCCCTCGCCACGACCAAATTGGTCCAATTGGGCTACGAACTGCTCTCCCATCCACCGTATTCTCCAGATTTTGCCCCGTGGGACTTCATTTTGTTTCCAAACTTAAAAAAGTCACTCGCCGGGCAGAAATTTGAGTCTAACGAGGAGGTCATCACCGCCACGGAAGCCGACTTTGGAGACCACGAGAAAACGTATTTTTCAGATGGGTTAAAGAAGTTGGAGCATCACTGGGTCAGTGTTTTGAACTAAAAGGAGACTATATTGAAAAATGAATCGCCACTTTTCCAAAATTTTCGTTTTTCTTTTGTAGGCTAAGTACTTATCGGACGACCCTCGTACATACCTAAACTTTTCGTCAAAGGTGTACTTTAGTGGTGCATGCTACCCTGTCAAATTTCAAATTGCAGTTTCCTCTCTTATAGAAGTTAGAAGAATGTTTCTGAAAAGTTCTATGACGGACACCGACCTAGATCAACAGGCCGCAGCGGGGGAGTTGTTTGCTCCTGCTAACGAGAGATGGCGCAAACACTCAAGATGCCGCAACTATACTCCATGTCATTAGTTGCGTGCAGTTTAGGCGAAGTCAACGCCACGGGAGGGGAGAAAGGGCAACCGCTAAAAAGGCCGGGGAGGAGGAGAGAAACCTCCTCCCCTCTCTAACGTTCCTCGCGCTGCTACTGCTCTCTCTTTCTTCCCTCGCCCTCCCGTCCCACCTTCCTAGTGCTCTCCCTTTCTTTGCCTGGCATTGCCTTTGCCTGCACTGCACACAACTAGTGATATAAAGTATAGTCGCGGTGGCTGCGTCCCGTAAAATCCAAATACTTCTCGCCGTAATCTACCACTGTCGGAAATGAAGCACAGTGAGAATTAACAGAAATAAAGAGGGGTGTTACTGGCTAGCAAAGTAAAGCAGACGGCACGCAATCAACATTGATCGGGAGGCTGAGGAACCCTGTTGCGCCGTTTCTGGTTAGCGGAAGAAAATACGGTTCTTACTGCGGCTTGTGCGTCGGCATCACATAACATTTCGGAAAAGTTCTTTGTTCTCACACAGACAGAGTACGGAAATCCAACGTGCGCCTAAAATTTGAAACAAATACGTGCACCACTGAAATACACTTTTGACAAAAATTTCAGCTACACGTGTGCAGGTACCGATTTTTCCGGCTCAAATTACCAGCGAACCCGCTATTTATGCCACCCTATATAGTTGTCCGTCTGGTATGAATGTCGCTGTCCGTGATATGCAATAATTGATGTATTCAAAAGAGGCACACTAAGAAAATAACAGTGAGAGCGCAGGCGAGGTGGTATAGCATTACCATTCCTTTAAATTATCCGAAACTGGGGCAAGAAAGCTATGAAGCATCAAAACGTGAAGAGTTACAGGTACACTAAGTTTGATTACAGCATGCTTTGAGGAGTTCAATTGATCTTCGAAGCACCTTTAATGGTTTGAAGTTGGGAAAACTTTAAACCTTTTCAAATCATAAATTTAGGAAATTGTCGAATTTCCTAGCATAATAAAGTTAGAAAGTTCGAAAACAATAGTATATTTTTTAAATGAAAGGTTTGAAATTTGGAAAACAATAAAATTTCTTAACATAAACAGTTGGAAAGTCAAGAAAAAATATAACTTCTCAACATACAAAGTTTTAATGTTCTAAAAAAGTAGTTTCTCAGCTTAAAAAGTTTGGGAAGAGTCTCATTTCTCAGCATAAGAAGCTAAATATTTTTTCAAACTTTCAAACCCCATGGTTCGATCATGGAACCTTTGTTCAGAACCCCGCGGCATCTCAAGTTTTAATAGTGTCAGTCAGGTGATTGATTTTGGGAGGAACCTCCAGAGGCACTAGCACACGAGTTCCAAGAAATTGTAAGCAGAAAAAGGTTTGCACAGAGAAAGGTTGCGCACCACCAAAATGTGGACAGACATGGGCGGACTTGCCAATAGGCAGAATAGGCAGCTGCCTACGGCACAAAATTTTGGGGCGGCAAATTACGGAAGATTGATAGGGCGTTGTCGATTTCTTGCAAGCATCCCATGAGCATTTCGGTAAACCTGAGACTGGAGATAATGAACACGGGCAAAACTGACACGGACAAGTCCGTTTCAGTTTGTGTTTTATCCGTACTCTTTTATCAGTCTCGGGTTTACTAAAATGCGCAATCTTCACCAGCTAGCCTCCACCCTTACCTTTGCTTCAAGCATGCGATGTGCTTATGTTTACAGTAGAAAACAGACCCGATTCGATGACGGCAAGGAGAAATTTATAAACGAGACAGCCCTCAAAGAAACAATTCAACGGCTTCTTAACTTACCTGTTATACGAGACGAGCTTAAGCTTATCGAGTGTTATCTGAACAGTTTGAAGTGGTCGCAGAAACAACCCAACGGAACTCATGAGAACCGGAGCTTTGCGAAGACTCATCACGATAACTGCCCGACCGACAACGAAGGTCTCCATTAGCTTCAGAATGCAGCACCACTAACTGATCTGCTCAACCTTTCAATGAAGAAAAAGAGAAATAGACGACACCATGGAAAATTTAAGGGACACCAGGAAAGCATACTCTACACTAAGCATGTTACTCTGCAACCTCTGCCCCCCACTACTAAGTGGTCCTTATCGTGCCTGAGACGTGGCCTCACTACATCTCCCCTTCCTGTGCTTTCACAGGTTCAGTCTTTGAGGAGGCTTGACCAGTCGCCCCGAACATGACGCGTGTACCCGGTGGGAGACTCTCCTATGTAGCACTCGGCACATCCACCGAGCCGCCAACCGGTATTTCAGCAACAGGAGCTAGCCCGTCTAAAGTTGCAGGCTGGGTACCAATAACGTCGCTTGGCCGGTAGGGAGCACTTGGCGTAAACGGCACCAAGTGGCAACGGTTGCGCTGAACGACAGCTTTTGGCGTCTTGACCACGGGGGAGCGTGTCCGCTTTGCTGGGCTTAACATCTTAGCGACACATGGTATTGGCGACTCCAGCGAAATCGACGCCGCATAGCGACAATGCCAAGAAGCTCAAGAGAGGAGGTCGTTTCAACTCTGTCGTCTGCTATCGCTGCTTGGTTCTCGCAGGCAGCGTAGAAACAAACATCCTTTCCAGTGATTATTTTTATGATTCCGCCATTTCATTCTTGCGCACTGACCAGAAGAAGGTTTCTACCGCCGAAAGACCGCTTTGCTTTCATATGTAAGAGCGATTTTACATTGCAGTGCAAGAAATTTATGGTGGTCCGCATGCTGAATGACGAAAACGACCTCCTTTCGTCTGCTATTTTGCCTGACCAGCGCGCCCCCTATAGTTTGCTGGAGTCGCGAATATCCTGCGCTTAAACGACTCCTCCCGCTTCCAGAGGGCGCAGTGACTGGGCAGTGTGACGCCTAATAAAGTCCTTACGTTGACGTTTCCTCGTCATCTGGTTCCTGCTCTTGACGAGCAGAACGACACCGAGTTCGTATGGACTTGCATCAGCCAACACTGTTGTATGGTACAAGGGGTTGTACATGGCCATGCAGACTTCGGAGCTCAGCATTCCCTTAGGACGGTCAAAGGCCGACTGCTGACGGGACCCCCAACACCAGGCACTGTCCTTTTGGAGAACAGCTCGACTTGTTATGGTCACATCAAACAGGTGAGAACGAAAACAGCCTACATGGTTTGCATGTCCGAGAGGTTTCCCGACTCCACCAACATTCTTCGAGGCCTCCAACTTGGCCAGAGCCTTGACCTTGTCTGGATTGGAGCTGATGCCGTTTACACCGATAGTGACCCCCGAAAGCTTGACAACAAACGCTGAGAAGACGCACTTGGCTGTGTTGAGTTTCACTCCGGCATTGTTCAGGCGACCCAGCACTGTTGCAAGATGCTGGTCGTGCTCTTCTTGGGTGCGACCAAAGATCAAAACGTCGTCGATCATCTGGATGACCCCGTTGAGGCCCTCCGAGATCCTTCCCATTTGACGTTGGAAATACTCCGGAGCGGAGCCAATTCCAAAAGGGAGACGATAGAAGCAGCACCTGAAAAATGGAGTAATGAAGGTCGTGAGGAGCTGGCTCTCAACAGAGAACTTGATCTGGAGAAAACTGGCTGTTACGTCAAGCTTAAAAAAAACTCGTGCAGCGACCAGACGTCCCAGCGTGTGCTTCCCTGACGGAAGAATGTGACGCTCCCACTGGATTCTCTGGTTGAAGGGGCCGTGCAAGGACTTTTTTACTGGTTTTTAGCTTGCACCGAACCTGAGCACACTAAACGTAGTAACTTAATGAAACCTTTCTTTTCTCGAATTTCGCTTTATTTTAAAAGTTATAAACGAATTAAAATTACAAAAACAAGCGAAAAATAACCTCCTTCATGACGTCCTTGGTCGCTTGAGTGGCCGTGAACTAGAGGGGTAGTGAGCTAGGCCAGCGCTCACGGCTGCCGCGCTCCGTGTCGACGGCTCGAGAGGGCGTCACTAAGGCATGTTCTGGATATGCTGTATGAAGCGGGCAGCCAGGGCGGCTGGGATTGCATTTGCTGAGCGGTTAAACACTAATTCGGCATGACACTTCAGTGGTCAAAAACGACAGCAAACACGGGACGAAGATCAGTTCAGAACGGGAGCCACTTCGCGCTGCCATATACCGCCAAAAGTCCACACCGCAAGCCAAAGCTGCTCGCCGAAGGCCTTGGAAACGTTCGGAACCGGTCGGATCCTCCAGTCCAAATGACCGCAGCGCTGCCGCATACATCCTGGAACTTTGTGCGCTCGCCGCTCGTTGGTGCCTGATCCCACTACACCTTTCTAGTATGCGCCGCCTTTTCCGCAGCTCGGTGGCGGGTATGTCGACGGGTCATTTCTTGTTTCCGTACCTTCTAAACTGCATTTGTTTCTTTTCTAATCTAAAATAGTGAACAAAATCTACTTTCATAAATAATTGAAACGGTTTGCGCCACTTATATTTTAGTATTTCGACTAAAAAATGTGAAAGCCGTTTACAACTCCCTGTAACGCCGAATCAGAGCGCAGCTCTTGAGGAGGAGGGAAGGATACTGGGGGGGATCAACTGACCGAAGGGGGGGGGGGTCACGTGAACTTGGGGGTCACGTGACGATGACAATGCCGATGATGTCATCAGTAACGTCACTGATGACGTCATCAGTGACGATGACGATGCGGATACCGATGACGTCATTAGTGACGTCACGGATGACGTCACCAGTGATGATGACGATGACGATGCGGATGTCGGTGACGTCATCAGGGATGATGACAATGCCGGTGACGACATCAGTGACGTCACTGATGACGTCATCAGTGATGATGATGACGATGACGATGCGGATGTCGGTGACGTCATCAGTGATGATGACGATGACGATGCCGGTGACGTCATCAGTGACGTCACTGATGACGTTATCAGTGATGATGATGACAATGCGGATGCCGGAGACGTCATCAGTGACAATGACGTCATCAGTAATGATGACGATGCGGATGCCGGTGACGTCATCAGTGACAATGACATCATCGGGGGGGTCACGTGACCTTGGGAGGGGTCACATGACCTTGGGGGGTCACATGACCTGGGGGGTCACGTGACCTTGGTTACGCCCACGGCGACGGCGACGCCGCTCAAGCCGGAAACAGGCGCCTAAGAGCTGCGCTCTAAAAGAAACTTTTAGCGGCTCTGACCAGTAGTAAGCCCAGGACCAAAGACGTCACATATCGCGCGCTTTCGGCACCGCGGGTCGACCCCGTAGGTGGAGGAGGTTTCTGCGTCGTCCGGTTAAAATATGACGCACTGATATTTACTTAAGGCCTGACCACACTGGCGTGAACGGCGCCGCCGGGCGGCACCGCCGTCCAGCGTCCCAAAGCGAGGAGTCCACATTGGCCTCCGTTTTGCAGGCATCACGTGACAGCAGTGGTTCCCGCGATCGCGCCTCCCGTCGGATTTCCCGCTCTTTCGTCGTCTGCTCTTCGTTACATTCTTCCGTTCCGCACTCGCTGCCTACATGGTAGGAGTCCATAATGACCTGGTGATCAGCGTGAATGTGATTATCCTAGCCTGCTCGCTGATCTTGCGACGTCGCCGCGCTTTGAAGCGAAGGAGGCGCAGGTTGTGGGTCCGGCCGAGTTGGTTCTACCGAAACACCGCAGGACAGGACACGTCTGGCGTGCCACCGGGGCCTTGCTGCCCCGACGGCGCGCCAGAGATGAAGGCTACTTTCGAATGCGTCACCAAATCAACACGACATCCGTCACAACACAGACGACATGCAGCAAGTGCCACGGAGAAACTCACTTGTTATTCCGAATTCCTCTCCTATAATGTCCCAGCGGTTGTTCTTAGCGTCCTTATCTAGGTAGTCTGGCTGCATCTTGTCATATCAAAAGGTAAACAGACGCACAGTTTCAAGGAACCGCTCCGTTGGAGAAGGCATCGGGGGGAAATAGGGAGAGCAGACGACACGAAACACGTCCTTCGGAACGTGAAAGACGCGCCGAGGACCGGCTTGAGCGTTGCCATGGCATCGCGACGTCACTATCTACGCCACCTCCCATTGGCTCCTCCCTTCTGCGGCGAATGGCGCCGAGCTCTGAACCGCGCACGGAGCGGTTGACTCTGCGGCGCCGTACGTCAAGCCGTTGAAGCCGAAAACTGGTTTCGGTCGGCAAACGTCAGCGCCGCCCGTCGCGCCGCAGGCCTCCGCGACGACAATGTGGTCGTGCCTTTACTCTCTCCGTGCCCGCTGGCTTGCCCGAACCCCGAGGGACGTGGAAACCGCAAAAAAGGTAGACGCTTAAATATGATTGCAGGGCCCCTTTAGGGCGTGTGAGATGCAGATATATGCAGTACAAACCAGAGGACTGGGGATAACGATCCTAGAGCACCAGCTGTCAGGTAGTCGACTACGCATATCTCGCCATCAGCTTCCAACTTGTTCAGTTCTTCACGGACAACATTGTGAAGAGGAATCGGAATACGGCGAGGGACGCTGAGAGAGAACGGCTGTGCTCCTGGCTAGAGTCGTATCACGTACTCTTCCTTCAGTTCACCGAAACCTTTGAAGATGTCACTGTGAAGAATGCTTTGCTGATTGAAACTGGAGAGAGCGTCGACGAAAGCTACCAAGCCCATCTTCTGGATAGCAGGAAACTTCAGAAGTGGTGGGTCTTGGGATGGCAGGGCATAAATTCGCTGCATGACTGAGTTTCCTTTTCATGTCAATGTCAGAAAGTACCGCGAACTGTCAATTACTATCACTACAGGGGGAACCCTTTCGAGATTGCCGATGGGGACAAAATACAAGTTTACCTTTAGGAGCAAAACAAGAAGTGAAGTGCTCTGGTAGGAAAAAAATGTTGGTGGTAGTCGTTGCTGCAGTGGGTCACAGCCAGAGCCAGCTAAGCGGGAAGCGCATTGGCACGCAACGCCTGACAGAAAAAAGTTGAGCGACAGAGCTGGCACCTCGTGATGAGATAGGTAATAGGGCACAGGTAAGAATTTTACACCACTGAGGCATCGAGTTCGCCAGTTGATGGGTCCAGGGGCAAGCCGCAATCGCCGTTATGGAATGGGCATCCTGGCCCACACTGCTTGGCTTGACTGCAGTATCATACATACAAATTTGGAATTGCGCCATATTCGACGAGGCAAAGAGGCAAGGGGTATGCAGCAAAAGATGACAGAGCTTATTCACCATTCTCGACTGCTAAAACAGCGAGCGGCCAGCTGCACCACTGCGAAGAGCTCACACTTTTAGACAATGGCATGCTAGCTCATAACTCTGAATGTATACCATTTGACTTAAAGTGTCCAAAATAATGTAATTTCGAAACTTGTTACAGTGCTAATCAGCTGTTTTTAATGATCTACTTCCAGAAGCACAAGGCAAAAATAGCACTCCAGTATCAGGGTGCGGGGCTGGCCTTGGGGTGGGTGACCTCTGCGACAGCACAGGGCACACATTTGTGCAAAAGCATTTCTTATGTGTTATGCTGCAATGTGGTATATTAAAAAATAATTTCAGGCAGGTGATGGCATTCAGAGTGCAATCGCATCTTGATATCAGCGACGGGGCATCGCGAGAAAAGTTGTTGCAAAGAAGTGTTGCACGACAAATCAGTCAGCACATCCTCCATTAATGGAGGGGGATCCAGTTTTCAGCTTTTAACGATATGAACTCGTTATCCTGGTCATTAGGGTCAATTTTTATTACTATATACAGTGGCGTCGAAGTGTTTGGATGGGGGAGACGGGGGAGCGCCCCCGCCCCCCCTCCCTCCCTTCACCCTTTTTTTCCGATGCCACTGTCTACAATTTGTCATGATGCCTAACGATTTTCCTCAGCCGTGACTCACGCAAGACACACATGCGCGCAGCGAAGCACAACTCCACCATGACGGATTCTGTGTCCGCGTTGATCAGGGTCAAGAAAAATTTAATTTTCTTTTGGTGACAATACTAAGTGTTACGAAGAAGCACAGGAGCATATGTTGCCGTGAGTCTGCCAAAGCGAAGGCCAGAGAGAGAGCTCAACGCTCCCGATGCGAGGTCTTTCGTGGCGCAAACTCTGGCAAAGCTGAGCTAGTGTGCGCGCATCTAGCCTTCACTGTGGTTGAACGGATTCTCTCGCTGCGATTTCGTGTCGCTTCTCCTATGAAACCTAGCCCTTATAGAAAGCA
Organism: Ixodes scapularis; assembly: GCF_016920785.2. Taxonomy (NCBI): domain Eukaryota; kingdom Metazoa; phylum Arthropoda; class Arachnida; order Ixodida; family Ixodidae; genus Ixodes; species Ixodes scapularis. The sequence goes on along the minus strand of NW_024609857.1, from coordinate 47,050,469 downwards.
GTACGTTGTTAAATAATCAAAAACAAACAGCTCTTCGCTGGATCGCTTTTTTTTTTTCTCTCAAAGTGTTTGATTACATATGACCGAGAATAATGAACAGAAAGGCAGTGCTAGTGAATGAATGAATGAATGAATTTGGAGTTTTCTGGCGCAGCAGCAACATAGGCCATAGTACGCCAAACACAGGGTAAGGAAATATCACAAGGCTAAATGTTTACTATTGCCGCGGATCAAAATATCAAATATCACTTCAAGAAAACTGTAGTTTAAAGTCGATGTAAAATATTAAACTTTTCTAAAAAGTTAAAAACTTGTCTGTACGGAGTAACAGGCTCGTCTCCAAGCAAAAGTGCCAAGTAAAAAGGGATTTGTTTTCTGAAAAAGATCGAAAAGCAAGAGCTATGTTCGTTATTAAATTGTGGGCATGCTAAAAGGATGTGAAGTACACTTAAAGTTTCTGAGCAGTAGTCAGACATCGGTGGGTCGTCGTTTCTTAGAGGGTAGCTGTGAGTCAGGTGTGTGTGGCCTATCCTCAGTCGACATAAGATGACCTCATAGAACGTTTCTCGATGTCTGGCGCTGCGCCATTCACTCAAAACAGGTTTAACTTTATATAGCTTATTGTGAGGGTCAGAGTCCCACTCTACTTGCCAAGAATCTTTGATTTTATTTCGTAGTGTGGTTCTATAGTCTGTCACTGGGAGGGTGTGAATTTCAATGGACCTGTTTACACATGCACCTGCGGCTCGGTCGGCTTCCTCATTGCCGTGTATTCCTATATGGCTAGGAACCCAGCAAAAGTGACTAGTGATGTTTTGCTTTATAGCATTCATTAATTTAACACGAAGCAGACAAACCAGGGGATGCTTCCAGGATCTTGCAGAGTTAAGGGCAAGGAGGGAACTGAACGAGTCTGTAAATATCACAGATAATCTGCATTTTTGTTTGATTATTTCATCTACAATCACTAAGAGTCCACGAAGCTCAGCTGTAAACACAGATGCATTGGCATTAATTCGAATAACACGTTGGTAGGACTGCCGAACCGCAGCGCAGCCAGCATATCCAGCACCTTTCGTCCCATCAGTAAAAAAACTTTTGTCCGTCTCGTAACAACTAGCAATCTCAAAAAATTCTTGTTTTATAACACTAGCGGCGGCCACTTTCTTGCTGTATTTTGTCAAAGAGAGGTCGCATGTTATAGTTAGGTCATCCCAAGGAGCAAGTCTTTGTTCAGTTTCCATGACAGAACAAGATATGTCAAAACTATAAGTCGCTGCAGCATCCTTCACACGAAGTGCAAAGGGACGCGTTACGGATGGCTTGTTTTGAAAGGCCTGCTCATATTTTATGCTTTCAATCAAAGAAAAATTCGGGTGCTGTGGAAGAGTACGGAGTCTTAAATAGTACTGCGTGCTAACATAAAATCTACGTTTGTCAAGCGACCACTCATTTGACTCGGCATACAAGCTGGGCACGGGGGACGTTCGAAAGGCTCCGGTTGCCAGTCTGATTCCCTGGTGATGGACAGGGTCTAACATTTTAAGTGTAGAGGGTTTGGCAGAACCATAAACAATACTTCCATAATCCAAAACTGAGCGAACACAGGCCCTGTAGATTCGCAAAAGGCAGACACGGTCGGAACCCCAAAAGCGGTGTGCAAGGACCTTAAGAAGATTCGACTTTCGCTGACATTTTAATCTTAGTTCCTTTATATGTGAGCCAAAAGTTAATTTACTATCAAATATTAGGCCTAAAAACTTATGCTTCGATTTAACCGGAATGGGTGTACCTTTAATATACAATGATGGCTCCGGAGACATTCCTCGTTTTCGAGAAAAACAAACAGCCACAGTCTTCTCGGCAGAAAACCGGAAGCCATTCTGGTCAGCCCACTTACTCATCCTGTTTACCGTAAGTTGAACTTGTCGCTCACAGATGGCTAAGTTACATGAAGAAAAACAAATCTGGACATCGTCGACGTAAAGAGAATGAGTGATTGTGGGCGGAATTACTTGAGATAGAGAATTTATCTTTATAATAAACAAAGTGACGCTTAAGACACAGCCCTGCGGCACGCCATTCTCCTGGGGGAAAGGGTCGGAGATTGTAGCTCCCAGGCGTGCCTGAAAGCTACGATCCTGCAGAAAGTCAGCAATGCAGTTGAACATTCTCCCTTTTATGTTCATCGACATAAGGTCCTGGAGTATGCCGTATCGCCAGGCGGTGTCGTAAGCTTTTTCAAGGTCGAAAAATACAGACAGACAAAATTGCCTATTTATGAAAGCCTCGCGGACCGTCGTCTCAAGACGTACAAGGTGGTCAACAGTAGACCTGGAAGTGCGGAAACCACACTGGAAATTGCTTAGTAGGTTCTTTTCTTCTAGTATGTAGATTAGCCTGTTGTTAACCAGCCGCTCAAAAGTTTTCCCCACACAGCTAGTAAGGGCAATTGGCCTGTAGCTCGTGGCTTTACTTCTGTCCTTTCCTTGTTTTAAGATGGGGATGACAATAGCCTGTTTCCAGGTGCTAGGAAACTTTCCTTTCGCCCAGATGATGTTAAAAAACTGGAGGAGAATAATTAGAAATGTTTCAGGTAGATGAGAAAGCATGCTAGGGTGAATTGCATCAAGCACAGGGGATGTAGGCTTTGCAGCAGCAAGGGCTCGACGAAGCTCGACGAGGGAGAAAGGACAATTGTATTTTTCAGTGCAATCTTCTGACCTACGAATTGGAATTCTCTCGCGCTTGGACTTAAACTGCAGAAACTCTGCAGTGTAGTTTTCAGAACTAGAGACGTGTGCAAAGTGTCTACCCAGTGCATTGGCTTGTTCATATAATGATGAAAATGCTTCTCCCTTCTCGTCTAACAGCAAGAGGATTGAGAAAGGATGGTAGTCACCATCCATTCTACCTACTCTGTCCCAGACAATCGTCGCTGGCGTGAAACTATTAATAGAAGATGCATATGAGCAAAAGGATCTCCTTTTCGCCCGTTTCCTAATATAGCGGGCTTTTGCACGTAATTGCTTAAATGCCAGGAGGTTTATGGAAGTGGGATACCTCCTAAATCTTGCCCAAGAACAGTTTTGGCGGTTTCGGGATTCTTTACACTCATTATCCCACCACGGTTTAGGACGTCTCGGCAGCTTGCCGGATGTCTGTGGATTGGACAGACGGGCTGCCTCAACAATTGCTGTTGTTATGAGAGCATTTTTTTCGTCCACGGAGGCCGCTTGCGAAAGATCGAGGGAAGAAGGGATATTTGACTGAAAAAGGTTCCAATCTGCTGAAGAGATCTTCCAACAGGGGGAACGACAAGGCAGCCTGGGCAGGACTTGTGAGGGAGTAAGATACACCGGAAAATGGTCGCTTCCATAAGGGTTATCCAATATATTCCAAATAAAATCTGTAAAAAGTGCAGCGGAACAAATAGTGAGGTCAATGCAAGAAAAGGAGTGATTAACAGAACTGAAATATGTAGGCTCGCCTGTATTTAATATACATACTTCTCTGAGAGATAAAAACCGCGCCACAACAGCACCTCGAGTGTCAGTTCGGACACTGCCCCAGAGGGGGTTGTGTGCATTAAAGTCGCCCATTAAAATAAAAGGTTCAGGGAGCTGATCGACTAAAGTTTCAAGTTGGGCGAGTTCCAGGGCAAATGAAGGGGGGATGTAAATGGAGCAAATTGTAATAAGGCATTGCTGTAGCAACCTCACCGCAACGGCCTCCAGAGGCGTGTCTAGGGGGACCTCATAGGCAGGAGTGCCATTGTCTACGACAATAGCAACCCCACCGGCAGCGCCAGAGGTAGTCACGCGGTCCTTCCTGTCGACTTGATATGATCTGAGAAAGTTGCTGTTGGGTGGTTTGAGGTAAGTCTCTTGCAGGCAAAATGCAGAGGGTTCATGTTTCTGCAACAAGAGCTTCACATCATCTAAATTACTAAAAAGACCTCTGCAGTTCCACTGCATAAAACTCATTATTTAAAAAAACAGTAGAGCAAATATTAAAAAGTTAAAAAACTCGAAAGAGAAAAAAATTGAGAACATACTGATCAAAAGGGATCTTCAGGTCTTAAAATCTATCTTAATACGCGGGGCATTTTTCTTTTTCGTAGCTTCCTTCTGTTTCCCAGTGGGACCACTGGGAGCGCAAAAGGAAGACTCAGATCCCGAGAGGAGGGCGTCCGCGTCAGATCTCGGTCCGCTCTCATCCATTGGCTCCTCTGTTGGGGAGGCAATGACCTCAGGTTGACCTGCAGAGGTCGACTGCTTGGGGGGCTCCCCAGGCTTCCTCTAAGGACCAGAGTTCCGGGATTGGAGGCCTCGGCCCCGAGGGACCGAAGCAGCAGGTGAAGCAGGGGAGGCCATACCCTGCCCTGAGGTGGATGCTGACGCAGCAGCATCCACCTTGCAGTTTGGAAGCGGTGCCATGGGCACCGTTCCCGAGGTGGACGCTGATGAGGGAGCATCCACCTTGCGGTTTGGAGGCAGTGCAACTGGCACTGCTGCCGAGGAAGGGGGACCTAACGGGAGACGCAGGTCGTCCGAAGACGACCTGCGTTCCCGTCGACACCATTGACCGTGCCGGACCCCTGTGCACGGCCTGGGCATAAGACCCTTTAGAGATAAATGCAAAGCGCTTCTTTGCATCAATGTAGCTTATATTTTCTTTAATTTTTAGCGCAAAAATTTATTTTTCTTGTTTCCAGACAGGGCAGGATCTGGAATAGGCAGGGTGGTAGCCTTCACAGTTTGAACACAGAGGTTCGCTCTTACATGCTTCAGCAACGTGCTCTTTACTAGAGCACTTGGCACACTTGTTGGTCCTCCGGCAGTTCCGCGACCCATGCCCGAACCGCTGGCACTTAAGGCAGCGCAGCGGATTTGGCACATATGGGCGGACGCGGCACTGGAGGTAGCCGGCTCTAACAACTTCGGGAAGAGAGGTCGATTCGAAAGTTAAAAGAATATGTTTTGTTTTCAATTCTACACCGTCCCGACGCAGGGTGATCCGCCGTGCAGCCGTCACTCCCTGCGTGGCCAGCCCCTCAACGACTTCTTTCTCCGGCGTATCAAGGAGGTCATCCTCGGAGATGACGCCTTGAACGGTGTTAAGGGTGCGGTGTGCTGTGACAGTGACCCTATAGTCTGAGATAGAGTTTAGCGCTAAGAGGGCGTCACTTTGTCGTTTAGTGTTAATCTGGATGAGGAGGTCGCCAGATGACATTTTCTTGGCATGAAAGTCTTTTCCAACCACTCTCTCTATCACCTTCGCGACGAGGAATGGGGACAGTTTGGCAAGAGGTTTTTCGGTCTCCGAATGCATTACGAGGAATTTTGAAAATTTTTCAGGCGTAGATAGTGTTTTTTCAAGGAGTAGAGCTTCGGTGCGGCCTCTTTTCAGAGGCCGATCAAGAAAGTTTCGTTTGGAACCCATAATAATGGGAGGATCTTCGGTGCCCCGGGTGCGCCACCCACCACGGAGCCCAACACGGGGATAGGTAATGCGCCATAGGAAGAATGGCTTAGCTGACGACATTACACTATCAGCGCTGCCCAGGCACTATAACCCAGTGTGGTGCTAGACAGGGGGTCTGTCGCCACCCAAGGTTAGCCCTCGCCGCCAAAGAAGTTGAAATGGAAAAAAGGCGAGAGAAGAGGAAAGAGAAAGAAGAGAAGGCATAGTAGAAGAAATGGCGACTGACTGCATCATCCTGGTCGGGCCAAGCCAGGACACCCGTCTACGAGAAACGGGGGCCAAAGTGGTGTGTTGCCTCACCCGGGGGGCCCCGAAGGGTCCAAACCTACCCCGGGTTCAGCTCAACCACCAGGATGCCCTTTTCCCCGGACATGGGCTCGCCACGCACAGCCAGACGTGGGTGGGTCTTAGCCACTTTTTACTCAGGGTCTGTGATGTTGCCAATGTGGCTGGGGTCCGTGGTGACGCTACTCACCAAGCACCTAGCACCTAAGGTGCAGGCGCCCTTTGCGGGGCACGGGGTCCGTGGAGACGCCACTTTCCAAACACCTGTTTTCACAGGTGCCCCCTGCGGGGAAGTGCTAGTGAACAGTGCTAGTGAAGAGGCGTGCCGTGACTGAAGGAACTCCTGGTCGTTGGCGGTGTTTAAATCGACAGCGAGCTTTATATACAATATTTACAGGCAAAAGAAAAACATCGAAGCCAGGCGAAACGGTTGGGGCCGGCCTGCCCCGATGCTCCCGCTGCTCGTGAAAATCGTCGGTCGATTCGCTCGCGCCCCAGCCCCGTCTTTTTTCTCCCTGGCTTCTTCATCGTCTTCGAGACCGATATAGAAGTTTTTACAATGACTGCTTTTGGATTTCCGGGTTTTAGAGCTTGGGCCTCGCGCGCTACGTAGAAATCTATGTAAATGCGCACAATCACGACGGAAAAAGCGATGGGGAAGGGGGATTCCGGCAGTAAAATGGGAGAGGGGGCTAGGGGTTCTGTCTCGGTCGGTTCACATAGCGTGGTGAAACTCATCTGTTTGGGTCCTTGGGACAGGTGCCCGTTTCCGCTGCTGTCCTTAACCTTGGAGTGATTTAGTTTGTCTGGTTAGGTTCGGCCAAGCCTTTCCGATTACATGTTTTCATCTTCCTTATCTTTTCTTTCTGTGTGGACATGCATTTATTGTCGTTCTTCTTGTGAATAAGCTCAGCTGCGTCTGAAATTTCGTATCGCGCTGTCCATTATTTTTGTTTTTCCACGTCTCAGGGTTTAGATTGCAATGTTTCCTGACCAACTGACGTGCACATTTTCCCTTACAACTACTCTCGCCTTATATTGCCGTAACTGACTCTTCACGTATTTAGCTTTGGGTTTCAAGGTAATGTGACGTGCTTACGATTCGTAACTGCCGCCAGCAGTGAGGTTCGCAGTCTTTTCTTGTTCGTGATAAGGGATGCGAAGAAGAGGGCAGGAGAGGGGGGGGGGTCATGGTCACACAACGATAAAGCAATACTCGCAACAGCAGGAGTTTCCGCTCTCTACGACAGAGTCCCGCTTTCCAGCTTTTGACGCTTCCATGAAGGCGACGTTATGCGGCAAAGCCGCTATAAGGAGACGTCGGCTCGCTCCTAGTGAAGGTTTGTCGTAGATTTTCCCGTTCGGAGGTCATATGTTACTCAATGTTTTGCCATTACAGGTTAGTTCAAGTCACTGTAAAGTGCCAAGGGCAGTTAAAAAAAAAATAAAAGATGGAGTTTCTTAAATATCGACGCCCAAACTTGCCACATTTTGAGAAATCAGCTGCATTTCCGCGTTAATAACAAGAAGACAATTAAAGGTGGCTGTGATTAGCGATCCCGCGACAAGCCGAAGAGGACGAGGAAGAAGAAGACGGTGTGGGGCATGCGAGGAGCGCGATAGGGGATTCGGGCGGTTGACAAAGGACACAGCAGACGCAACCAGGCCGGACCTCCGTTGGCGTGACCAGACGTCAAGAGGCCCGACCCATAACCCGCTTCTCACGCAGACCGGGCGCCAACCTTCCGGAGGTAACCGAGACTGCATGCGTGGCGCAGCTGAACACCCGCTGCCGCTCCGTGCCACAAACGTACGGGGCCTGATTCATGCCTTCGGCCAACGCCCAGCTGCCTCGACGCTAAGTCCCTCGGCCCTGACCTTGGAGAACACCTGGTCATAGGCTACCACCGACGTACGAGGATTTAATTCAAGCCTTCGGCCATCGTTCAACTGCCTCGTCACTACGTCCAGCGGCCCAGACGTCGGTATACCCCTGATCATCGGCTGCCACGGGTACTACATCGCAAGGACTGAAACGTCGTGAGCGAGGGACCTTTATTTTAGGGGACACTCGAACCTTAACATTTGTTCAAGTGGTGTAAATAGTTGTGTAACTATTCTTTTTTTTTTTCATATTTCTACAGTGCAATGTGAATTATCCCATAACGCATCATCGTGTCTTCTGTCATTTCTTTACAATATCACGAACCTCACGACAGTGGACTATTATATTTACATATTCGTAAAGTTAAATTAAAGACACGGATTTTCATCTATTTTGTGAAGTATTATAAAAAGATAAATTATTTGCAAAAAAAAAATGTGAATGTCTCTAAAAACGCGTTTTTATGGCGTTGGATTTTTGTTTGTTTGTTTGCATAGAAATATTTTAATAATATTTTTACGTTTTTGTGTATGAGTTGTATATCTTTAGTGAAATGTATAGTGAAATGTATTAAAAAAGTTATGGTGACCTGAAAGCTTGGATGAGAAAAGGACGACTGTGAGAAGTAGCATTATGAAATCTTCTCAATTTTTACGCCTCGAGCTTCTTTGTTTTATATCTCGGCGAAAACAATTGCACAGCGTTCATATATAGCTGAATGTTCCTCCCAAGAACATGGCTTTCATATATATTTTACCAGAAATATCGAAATTATGACCCGGACCATCACTGTATGAACTGACGTGGAATCACCCCGAAGTCAATGATGAGGTGTGGCCATTTTTACTTAACTTTAGTTTTAACTAGTTTCCCCGTTCTGCAAGATACTCAGAAATTTGATGTGGGGGTTTAGGACCACAGCTAACAGGGAATATGTGGCATATATCGGAGTCCCCGATCCCCGAAAGAGGAGCCTCACCGGGGCACCATGCAGGCGGTATTTAAAGCAGGGTGCAGTGGGACGACATGCCCTCACGCCTGCAAAGGTGAACGCCGTTGAAAGTGAGTTCCCTTTCACCTACACTCAATATTCATTTCTACCGCACCCAACAATCATTGGGTTTAGTAGAATTTCACATATGCTCTCAATCAGCTTTACTTATGAGCACTCAAGTGAAATGCCCAAACAAACGCTTATAGCTTTAGAAGAACAAACACTGTCCAGTGCCAAAGGCTCGTGCTTCTGGTGACCCTAAGATAAGAAAAAAAAAGAGACATGTCGCTGAAGGGACATGTATGCTTGAAAACATCGTAGTCGGCACTCAATGTATCATTTGTTTATGTTGGAAACTAATGTTAAATGAATGCTGCAACGCCTGTAGTTGCTGACAGAGTGAAAACGATACAGCATACATTGCATACGCCCCACCACTGTCCATTTACCCAAACTGTCTCATTCCACAACTAACAGAACTGCATAGTATATAAAAAAAAACAAACGTATAACAAAATAGGATGCCCCGCCCTGCCAAATAATCTGCCACATAGCCTCACTTCTGTTATAAAAAAAGCAATTCTGCTTGCAAAAGAAGGACCAAGAGTCTATAGAAATAGACATGAAATGAATTGCCTTGGTGCACCTGAGGAGCAATGTGTCAAGTCGCTGCGACGGGAGATCATGCTAAACAAAAATTGAAGAAAAACATGATGCGCAAGGTTTATGTCTATTAAAGAAACTTTTATACCGCAATATCCCGACTCAGCGCCCATCCCCTTGCCACCTGGAATTCGCAAAAAAAAAAAAAAAAAAATAATAATAATAAATAAAAAAAAGCTGGGTGGGTGGTGGTAAATACGAAAACTGAAAAAGCGAGAAAATACTTTTTTTTTCTGCACATATCTCGCATGGTTCAGTGCGAGGTACACCGAGTTCAAAACTCTTGTTTATAGGACCATGCCATGGCGCTAAAAACAGTAGTGCCACCTTTATTTGTTAGGGTCTTCAGTTTTATTTTATTTAGTTTTTGAAGGATGTTTATTAACCTGAAGTTACAGCGACATTATGGTCGCGGCATTATGGAAGAATAGTTGTTTGCTGACCCCCGATTCGAGGTTGGGGCGTTCCGGGAAGCAGACTTTCTTTTTGTGAGCAAAAAAAGTGTGTTTTCTTTATTCTCATTTTTTTTTTCACGAGCGTTCCATTTACTGACAGGGTTCGTGGTCTCTGGCCTCGCAGTATGCGATCGGGGTTTCGGACTTGCTTTTAGTTTTAAACAAAGAAAGCTTCACTTTTGTATGTATCTTGTTTTTCACTTTCACGACAGGCCTTCGGTTCCGCGGTTGCGAAATTTGGGGAGGATAAATTGTTTGCTTATCTCATGATCCACTTTTCTATGGCTGAGTATTGACTCTGTTTTCTAGCGAATCAATATTTTGTCCTAAGAGTGGGGTGGGCAATGGCTCGGGGATAGATGTTGAATCGAAATATATTGGTCACCATTTCAAAGTTTGCAGCCCGTCTAGATTTGTGACCGAGGGGTCTAGGTGTTGCCCTTGTCTTTTTTATTTTGCGTGAAGTTCGGGATCTGAATCCACCTCAGGGTTTAATTTTTTTGTTTTGTTTAACTTTTATGTCTTCCTTGCACCTGTGACTTGTTAAAAGGAGTTTCCAACATCTTTTTTGTTTGCTATGGATGTTGCATGCTCCTTCGTCAAAAAAATGCTGGCGACATGACTTCATAACAAATCAGAACGTGTACCACTTAAGTACAACTTTTGTGTGTGTGTGTGTGCATTCAAATCCATGGTACAATGTTTAAAACAAATATTTACGTAACAACCAGCCTACCCCCTCCTATAATTCCTGGGTTATTGGGTGTACTTAATTGTTGCCTCTAGGGATTGCTTGCACATTTAATGATAGCGGTTTTGTGCAAAAGATCATTTCGGTTCTTTGTACTAATTCCTTCATAGTATAGAATTGTAATGCAGCCTGTTCTTGATATCTCTCATCTGCCGCGCATCTAGAGATGCGTTCCCTTGTCCTGTCTGGTTATAAGACATTTTTGACAAATTCAATCTCAGAGGACAATACATACATTCTGCAGCATGCGTGCCCAAGCTGATGGAATAACTTTGGTGTTGAAAGAATCCAAACTAGCATATTCTGTTAAGGCCCTATTGACAAACAGAATGTGGATGTACTAAAACTGACTTTAATTTGAAGGTATCCATCGCAACGCCTCTAGCACGCGTTCTGTGAACTTGCTGCTGAAGAAATATTCTCACCTCAGACACCAATCATATGAGGATGGAGAGGTAAACTATTAACTTAGCTCAAATAGTCTGTATGGTAAGAAAAGTCAACAGCGTTGAAGTTCTTGGCATTTGAGTCAATACAGCGGGCTTGGAGTGAGCAACTCTACAACAAACTCAGAAATATGAGAAGGAGAGCATCTACAGCAGCTGTGAAAATCCACAAGATGCGAGACAAGCTTGACACAACGCAACCGAACACTCACGTTCAGCAACGCAACAAAAAGCTGTGTCGTTTGCAGGTAAACTTGACCGATTTTACACTGGTCTCTCAATGCCCTTTCTGCTAACAAATATATTTAGTTTATAAAAGGCAAACAATCAAGCTTACGATGGAAATGAGACAAAGCAACGCAAATACCCTAATTGGAAGCCAGAGAGGTTGTAGAAAAAATACTTAGTTTATGGTGAATTTCAGCGTGCAATATTTACTCAGAGATAGGTAGATTCCAATTAGAGATCGAATCCTATAGATAGCTTGCACTGACGTCATTGGGACCTTTTTGGTGGCCAAACCTTCTCGAGTGTAGCCTTTACTGTACTAATTTTACAAACAGGAAACGAGTGTTGCGAGAGAGCTTAAACGAGTAAGCGTAGCTTTCACGGCATTAACGGCATGATTCTGACACCAGGAAGGAGAGGGCGGATATGACACCACATGCAAGCCATTATGCTTGAGAACTTTCGGAGACTAATGCTTATGACGGAGCCACTTGCATCAAGTTTCACTGCCTTGCACAAGTGGAGTTCGGTGAAGCTTCTCCACCTCGCATTGGCGTGCTCAGAGAAAGAGTTATAAACGCTTCGTCAGAAATCTTCTAAAAACATTCAAGAGCACCGGATCGTCTATCGGGAGACTGAGAAATCGCTTGCCAAAAATCAACAGTGGCTGGCTACTACGTCCAGTACATCCATTGACCCTGCACGCTACCGGGAGCGGCTCCTGATCACAGCAAAAGAACGACATGAGACACTTATGACCATGCATCACCCTGACAGAACCGCTCTCAATATTTCCAGTTCTTGCCTCGGAAACTGCAGTACGCTCTAGATTCTGTCCGACCTCTAACTTGTTACAATAGTGCTAATATGACACACTAAATCAGTTTGTCTGGTTATAGATTGTTTTTTGGCTTTTCATTGCCCCTAAACATTGATTGTTCACTACGCCAATCACACCTGCACTGGAACGTACATGTCCGCCTTAATATTTTGTCATAAATTGTTTCCATGCCAGTAGCTCCTCTCAGGAGACTTGCTGAAAATATTATTGTATCAAACATTACACAATGTAGGGGCTACATTGTACGTTGAAAACTCTTGTTTCTTATGATGTTCCGACTGCATAAAATATTTCTTGCAGCTTGTACATAGCTTTCAAGGCTCGAAAGGCAATGCGAGCTGTTTGCTAAGGAGTGAATATTGTTGTATCTTCTTTCAAACTCCTCATTCTTGACGCTAGTGATGGAATTTGAGGTCCCGTTGAAAAGGGATCTGAAAAAAGCTCCTTGAGGTTGGCCTGAACACAGTCTGCACAATAATAACGAGATTTTGAAAGGATGAGGAACTGGTAACATTATAAGAGACATTTTCAGGTAAATGGCTTAGAATGAAACTTCATTTCAAGCTTTCCATTTTGCTGTTTCACTTCTGATGGTCTTCCACAAACATCTTTTATACATATAGTTATGTACGAAATGACTGTGACTTGTAATGTGGCTAACAGCCACTTGACACAAAGCCGCCTGTCTACGAGTCCAGTGCTAGTAGTAATGCGTCGAACGAATGGGGTGTGAATGGGGTTAATGCTAGTCATAATGCGTCGAACGAATTGGGTGCTTGTTTTTTTGGACAAATCAAGCTTATTCTTTCCAAATATGAAGACCACTCCTTGTAAGAACAGTCCAAACATCATATGAGCCCGCTATGCACTGCTTTAATGTTGTAAAATACGACAGTCATTACGAGTGCATGAAGCTCGAAACTCTCCTTGAGCGTACGCCGTTAGTGCAGTACAAACTTGCCTACAGCAAGAATCCTGTTGTTGTGCTCAAGCATGGCTTACTAGATTGCGTTTGATTTTATGTCCCAGAGGGGTGCAGTGGATTTTGAACAACATGTCTCCACCTGGCTGCAGCGTTTGGACAAAGAAACCTTGCATCTGAATGTACAAAACCCGCGTGAATGCGGTGTTGAGTCTTCTGAGTTTCGATCAGCTGCCTCTCCTGCCCCCCAGTTCCCGTTTCAGCAAATCATGCTGAGGTTTCTACAAGTATGCTCCTCAAGACCTCTGTCATCCCATGGGACGCGTTTCCGTCTCAGCTCATGCAAGATTATGAAAAGCCAAGACGCCCGATAAAACGTGACTTGAACGACATGGTAAAGGCTTTAAGCGACAGGGTACTCACCTTCAACGCATAGCCAGGGCGCAGTCTCGCGGGCAATTGCTAATGAAGTCATGAACCGATACCAGAAAACGTTTAAAGACACTTTAAAGGGTACAGTGATCGCCACTGACCTCGAGACGCTTTTATGGAAGCCTGAGAACTGCACCAACAATAAAAAGAGGCAGAGCGGTGAGCATAGGAGACGAAAAACAGCAGATGATGAAGAAGACATCAATGTCAAAAACCCAAAACTGCAGAGGGACTCTTATGGATGCGTGGCTTGGCAGCCCGAGTTCTTGGCTGACAAAGCGGCTGAAACGCGAAAGAAAGAAAAATGCTGTGATGCAAACAGAGTTCAGGGCGGCTTCACCAAAGGAGTCGCTGGTGGTGCGGCTCATGTCTTAGACGTATCCATCAGAACGAGAATTCATCCACACGTCCAGGAGTGTCCTCGACGTGAAGCAAAACTGTCGATCCATTTTTGTTTCAAGAGAACCATCTCCGTTCCCATGCAAATACATTGATTGGCTCCAACGTCACCCAAACCTTTGACGAGCGACTGAAGACTGTTGGCCAGCAGGTTTTTCGGTATGCTCATAGTGAAGTGAAAAAAAAATCAAGCGTGAGGGTATGCTTGCAAGAAATTGAAGCCGCCAAAATTAGTAAGAAGTCTAGAGCAGTCGAATATGAAGGTGCTCCTCTATTACTGCTGGCCATCTTGGAAGAAGACAAGGACCTCTTCTATAAAGTAACCGAGGTAACCATTGCAAACAAGGCTTTGCAACCCTATTTCTTCTCAGCATTCCTAGCAGGTTGCCTTGTGATTTAACGTGCACACATGACTACAGTGTTGAAATGAATATTCTCATGTACGGGTAAACGTCTTGTCTGCTACAGAAGGTTTCTTTTTTACGCTGAGAATATCTGTTTGCATTGAAGGTAAACAAAATTAAACATTCTCTCAAAGCCTACGCACTATAAAAAATTCAATATTTCAAAAATATCTAGTCAAAACTTGGTGCCACAGCATGAACAATTAAACAGGCGATTATTTTTAGTATCGGAAATGTAACGCCAATCGGCATTTTGCATGTCTTTTATGCCCCAAAAAGCTTCTTCTGAAAAAGAAATCCAAAGTACTTATGTATGTGTGAAAAACCTCCTCCATACCAGGACACTGCGTGTGACGATGACTTGGGGGACGATGCCAGGCTCTCCTTTCATTTGTGAAAAAGGTAGAGTTGCAAATGATCCTAGCAGACAAGTAGGCATTGCTAAATTATAACACACTTCATTCAGGAGGTAGCTTTCTGACAGCCAAGTCGTTCACGATATGCAGCGACAGCCAGCCAGTCGTCCACATGTCCAGCCCGTCCCAGGCCTTCAAGCTGGTGTTCTTTGCCCACTTTGCCTTCCACATCGTTTACCGCAAGAAGACAAAACTCCGTTTGCAGTTCATGCGGAGGTAGGAACGAAACTGTCTATTCATTATTTTGTAATTTACTGAGTCGCGATGAGGACTGACCCATCACCTTTCACGCTTTTGTGTCATATATAACGCCCTGTGGCAAGCCACAAAACGGCATTCTAGCGGTTAAAGGAGAGCCTTTATGACGACCGTAAGGCTCCTAAATTCTGATAAAAATAAGAAATAAAATTATAAAAAAAAATTAATTTTAATTTTTGCCGAACTCGAACTACTGATTACCGATGGATTAAAATTGGCTGCTCCTTGGTGCGTGCTGACTTCAGCAGGCAGCATTAAGTAGAAGGGGTAAGGCACCTTCCTTTCAAGAAAAGATGACCCGTAGTAATTACAACACGCAACTCGGTAACTAAGTCCCAGGCTAGTCCTACTCAATAAAGATGCTCATATATGTCAGTATGTTAGCTGTCCTTACAAAAAGCGACCACTAATATCTGTTTTACGCTGTTTATGACCTTTCATATGATGTTGTGGTCGTGTGCACCTCCTGAAAGTGGCTCAGCTTTTAGACACCCGGTCGCGAAGGTATAGAATCCTATGCATTTTTGTCTGGTTCTGCTTTGTAGCAGCCTGGCACACAACAGGGGAAGTCATCCATTGAACACCGTGAGCAGAAACCCGATAAAAAAATCTCGTGCTAACCCGAAAACTCCCAAACGCCGGGCATACAACGCGAGCTGAAACGGCCGGATAACTGAGGAGAACTACAGGTACCAGAATGCACCGCGGCAGCGGTAGTTTCGCGCAACTCCTGGTGAGATCGGTCTATTTGACGGATGCTTATCCGAGAGTAGGCGCCGTGTAACCGAGCTTTCGGTTGCACGTCAAAAGAGCCCCAAGTGGTCGAAATTAATCATCAGTCCTTCGCTGCGGCGTGCCAGATGCCCGCCGTTGATTTGGCACGTAAAAACCCAAAATTTGACTTTTTCGTTTCTTGCTTTAGGACCACCGCCGCAGTGAACCCAGAAAGAGGCACGAAGGTTCAACGCATGAAATACAAACAACTGTGGGTGACGCCCAGGGTTGCAGCACTGGTGACAACGTTACATGATTATGACTTCTAAACATTGTGGGATTTCCCTTGCTGCTACCCGTCTCGGAGAATGACACAGCACACCGGTTCAACAACACGTAAACATTTAATGAGCGCTATCGCCTGCGCCGCGATCCCAACAGCCCCCGCGCATCCGCTGCGACGGCCTTTTATCAGCGGCGGAGCGCCGCTCGCGTGGCCAGTTGCCCTTGGCCCCCTCGTGGTCAAGATGGCCACTTATGATTGTCGGAGGGGCAGCCTGGGCCAACCGCTTGGAATCGCCAGGTTGCCCACAACTTTCAAAACATGAAGACACATGTGCCACCCTGACATGCTACCGGCTTAGACTGTTTGCTTTCTTATTTTCTTTCAATAAAGTTCTTAATATTCAATTGTAATTGATATGAGTACAAACATTCTTCCGCAGATAATATGTGATCAATGCAGGTATATTACGAAATGAGGATGTACAAAAACAGAATACCTGACACAGCGCAGCCTGAGAGAAGCGTTAAAAAACAGGGTAAACTAAAAAGCAAGCCTGCCCCGTGTTACTTGTCCCTCGTTGTTTGGTGCACTGCCACTGCTAAGCGAAATTAGAGTCTCGCAATCATCTTCCCTGATGGGTGGTTGCCATTTCAGCTAAGTAACCGGCACGATAAAGAACTGTTATTACAATTATTCTTAAATTTGTCAGATTTTATATTTGAGGGTGGAACAAGGGGTCGGCAAACGATGACCTTTCTGCTGATATATTACTACGCGACAGTTGTGTCCATAGGCATCTAGGTAGTAAAGCCTACATACTAGCAAAGGTATTAAGATGCATCTAATTACCTTTGCGTCACTAGCTTTCAGGCCTACAGTAAGTTACAGGTCAAGAAAGTAGCGGCAAATGACCCTCAAAAGGATTCATATATCCCTCTGCCACCTCCACATGCAATAGCGTCCCATCGTCTCCGTGACGTTGCAGCCATCGCGGGAGGAGGGTCTTGCCTTCCCTTAAATATTTGCCTTATCTTTCGACTTTGACTTAGCGTTGCGGAAGCCACGAGAGGGTTTTCCCCCTCCGATGGAAACAAATACGACTTTCGGGGGTTAGGTTCCCCCTCCGATGGATACAAAGGCTACTTTCCGGGTATCGGTTCCCTCTCCGATGAATACAAAAGTCGCTTTCTTGGAAAGTGGGGGTTGGAGACAAGTTGGCATCACTCTGTAGCCAATATCTATCCATTGAAGCGGAGCAAGGGGCATTTCCAGTGAACTATTCTTTCGACTGCGGAGGGATTTGGAACGGGCACATCACGCTTGTCGAAGGAGCTTCTCTTACCGTCATGACCTGTAACCGACTATAGTATCCCGATCGAAAAGACCATCAGACTTTCCTGATGGACCATCAGACTTTCCTGATGGACCATTAGACTTTCCAGATGGACCATCAGACTTTCTTAATGGACCATCAGACTTTCTTGATTGTCCATCAGACTTTTTTGATGGTCGATCAGGCTTCCTGATGGAACATAAAGAAAGTCTGATGGACCACGAGATGCGTTTTGATGGTCCATCAGAAGTTCCTGACAGAACCTAATGGTCTGTCGGACGTTTTTGGTGGGCCACCAGACGTGATCTAATGGTCCATCAGAACTGCTGACGGCGCCTGACGTTCCATCAAATATGTCTCATGGTTCATGAGACTCACCTGATGGTCTGACGGACATTCTTGATGGACCATCAGACGTGTTGTGATGGTCCGTCAGATCTTTCTGACAGCGCCTGATGGTGCCTGGCGGTCCATCGAATTTGTCTGACGGCCTGTCAGGCACCTTGTTGGGCCATCAGAGGTGTGCTGATGGTCCGTCAGAAGTTAAATGTTTCACTTCGGGTCCATCAAAAGCCTGTTTTCCCGGCCTTGAGGACTTTCTCTGCCACACAATGTTTATAAAAATGCTTCATTAATTGTTGCTCATGGTATTCTGACGACGTCGTAAGAGGCGTTCAATAACATTTGATATATGGGTCGCGACATATTTGCCCACATGTGATGATTCGCTGGCTCGCGAGGTGCTGATACAACTAATATGTCCCGCGATATTTCTTTACACACTGAGCCCCCGATTATAGGCGGACAGTAAGGCCGTCGACGGGTGGAGCTTTATGAAATAGTTCTGAGAAGTGCTATAGTGATAGCCTGGTGACGCACAAAACTGCTCAAAACCAACTACTCATGTTGTTAGTGCTCTGTTGCAGGTTATGTTATAAAAACGTTAACAACCAATCAGCTAAAAAGTATTATCTCAAACTAAAAAGAAAAAATCCTTTTTTTTCTGTTCTCTGAATGTAATTGCGCTTCGGAACATCGAGTCTGATTGTCACTTTTACCGTTTGACTGATGCGTGCTAACGAATGCAGGCTGCTCAAAAGAAACATGCGATTTCGTTGAAGGCATGACCAAGAGTATTCTGGTAGAAATCCGCATTTGTCCCTCAACCTCATGGGACTCTAAGAGATATGTGTCTGATGTATTCTTAAGTCGCGAAGCGTCAAACGGCGGGTCGCTAAGTTTCACGCGGCACGAACTCCGACGCCTGTGTAAAGCGCGCCAAACCGAAACCAATCTTTGGATGAACGCTAGTGACCCGCCGTGGCGGCGCCGCTGGTATCTACCGTTTCTATGAACTTCATGCGTTTTGCTGTTTTGCTTAACAAAGTCGACTTCCTTGTGCGTGCGCTCGACCCCAGTGGCAGAAACTGTGGTGGTTTGATTCTATTCGCTGCTATTTTCACAGTGTGTGACTTACTCCCGAAAGGCTGCCTATCGTTTCGCAATTTGCTTAGCTCACATGTAGCGCCCCTTGCCTTCCGCAATTCGACGACTAGCAGCCAGGCCTGGAACAGCAGCGCTCATGCGCAGAAATCGGTCTGGCGCGCGGTATGCTTTGTTTCTTTCACCACGGTTTGGCAGAAACAAAGGGACGTTAGCGTGGGAAAGCTCGAGGAGCGGCTTTCAAATCAAAAGAGTGGAGATCTTCATTTCGATGAATAATAATGTGAGCGTTTACCAAAGCTTTTCTCTATTTATAATGCGCAAGAAGCTCTGGCTCCAGAACGAGCTTTCTGTCTTTGGTCACTTCGGTACCTCGGGAAATTGGGGTGAGTATGCGTAGGCAAAGCACGGCGGTGGTTATCTAGCGCGCGTACCTGGAAGCGGAGCCGGAGCTTCTGGCGCAGAGTTAACCTTTGCGAGAGTTCATGCAGGCCAAGAGCCTCGCGTTTATGGCCTTCGCTGCGGAGTGTGCACGTGGTTCAAATTCGTTAAGTTCGGTCCCACACCAGGGGCGGCCGCACGTGCATTTTTGTTTGTGGTGTGCGGCATGCTCTCCACTTAGTTCTATTTTTTCTTTGTATATCATGCTCTCTGACGATTTTTTGTTTTGGATGCCCGTCTTCGTGCTCATGCGCGACGCCTCGCCAGTGTTTTATCGACTTGTTTAGCTTTTCTCTGTACATACTCATCTTTGTGCATATGTTAATTCTCGCGTAATGACCCGACATCGGTTCCAGCCCGTACTTATAACAAAGTAAACACGAACGGTGGAGTACGTGGTTTTTCGGAGCAATCTGAACGTCGGACGGTGAAGGCCTCGGTAACTGTCCGCGTGTCTAGCTTTGATAGCGAGATTGTGTGTTCCCACTGTATTGATGGAGCCAAGGGTCGTACCCGGAAAATATATTTGACAGAGATTGGGGGGCGGGGGGGGGGGGGGGGGGTATCTTGACAGGGCATTTGCATTTTATTTAAATATGAGATAAAATTATCAACCAACATCTGAACAAATTTCAAATATCGGTATGTATAAGCAAGAAATCACAAAAAGTGTAGAGAAATGTTTCACCTTCATTATTGCAGCACCTTTAGTTCGTCCAGCCGACCAGGTTTATGAAGGACGACATATGGTTTTTCAAAAGTCCTTTTTGGCGTCTGAGCCTTTTGGGAAAATTTGTGCTCGCACCTGGAGGCAGCTAACGAAGGCCACCAAACTTTAGTCCCGTAACGGGGAGCTCTATAGTCCTTTCAGGCAATATAAGCTTCCGTGGTCTCATTGAAGTCTGGTCGCAAAATGAAATAAATAAGTCAAAACAAGTTAAGGGAAGTAAGTCAAGAGTTTCAAGTTGTGACTAAACGACATCACCAAAGGTTGTCACTGAAGGAACTATACACAAGGGAGTCATGAGAGTGAAATCACGCTCGCTAACGAACGGAAGCATGGCACAAACGGCTACTGTCAATCACTGCAATTAGTCGCTGTGCCTCATTATTCAGAAGGTAGATGACCAAACATTTCTTACAGGTGTCGCATCTCTGCAATTCATCATGGCATGTTCAACCGTCTCCGAGGACATCTGGGGCGTACTGAGAGGTCGCTGCAAAGATTGCGAGTGCAGCGGCTTCGCGCGGACTGTGGAGCTCATCAGTCATGAAAGGGTACCTCTTGGATGGTGCATTTTGTGTGGGCATTCTCCTGTGTCACGTGGGGTCCTCACAGGTTAGTATGTGAGGAGTTGCTATCAGTTGTTAGCATTCATCGGTCATCCAGCAGTGCTTTCTTTCTACTTTATTTGTGCTTTGTGTTAGGAAGTAGGATGATCACGGTTGTTAGATGAAAAAGCGCCACACAACAAAGGCAAAGGGAAGAGTTGGAGAGGACGATGCGCTGCTTTTAGCTGAATTTTTAATCGGCAAAATTAACATATATACGCTTCCAGGCAAACCTTTCGTTCATAAACCAACTTTTCGCAAGATAAATTCCATTTGCTTATATCCATTTCCTTCTCACGAGAATTTATCTCGCGAGAAGTTTGCTTATGAGCGAAGGGTTTGCTTGCAAGTGTATCTATGTTCGTTTTTCCAAATGAAAATTCAGTTGAAAGTAGCGCATCGTCCTGTCCAATTCTTGCATTCTTCTTTGTTGTCTGGCGCTTTTTAATCTAATGATGTACCAACTTGCCCAACTGGAGATTCTTTTACAATCACGGTTGTCCTAAATTTTCTTCTTAAAACAGTCGTGTGTCTGAGCTCATCACATATACATCATTTCTGAATGTTTTTCGCGTTATTGCTCCTTAGCCATCTGTGGGACAGCTGTTTGATGTGTAGTTTGGGGACGCCTCACATCTTGACGCAGACGTTGGACAAACATCCCAGGAATGGATTGACACTGAGCGAAAGCTGATTCGCATACATTTTGTAACAAAGTATGAACAGTGTGTGAAGCACTGGACACAGTTGCAGGCTTTAAAAAGTATACAATGCAGATAAACATGATGCCATGTAGTATGTGCACACTCAAGTAAACATTTGAAATTGAGGCAGAAAGGAGTAGTGCAGCAATTATTCTGAATTTTTTCTATATTGCTTACTTCAACTTTACATGCATAAACATTAATGATAAAAAGAGTCCGGTAAGCCTCAGAGCAGCAGCTGACATTAGACCAAGAGACTTGGCTTCAGTGTCCCAAGAAGCCAAGCCTTGGTGAAAGAGTGGGTGCTACTCTGAGACAACTACCTTAAGCCCTTTATAGCATTCTTCATCTTAGCTTTGATCCTCTTCATATTTCGTTTGCTCTTGTTTAGCAATGAAGTGTTTCAAAAGATCACGCATAACCTGGCTGTTTATGTATTCCTTGCAGAGCACTCGACGCACCAATCAGAAAGGGCCACAACAGTGCACGAATCTGCATCAGTCGCATCCTTGTTTGGTTCAGTATGTGAAATACCAACTGACCCTATACAAGTCGTAGCAGTTCCCCCTCATAGCCAATGGTAGAAGCTGCCACAATATTTTGTGCAACGATGTGCCAGGAGACACCAGATATTCCAATTCTAACTTTACCCGCTTCAGCCCACTCATCAGATGAAGCCAGGCTACAGGCACCACATGTGTGCAAGCGCTGTGACTTTGTTACGACCTACTTCAACCATTTTGTGGAACACATGAAGGAGGTTCACCCTGGGGTCAAGGAGTACAGATGTACTACCTGCAAGGCAACTTTTACAGCTTTGTACTGTTACAAAGAGCACTGTAATAAGTGTCACAAACCTGCCTCGAGTGTCCTTGAGCCTCATGCTCCTACAAATGAGAACTGTGAAGCAGACGGTGGAGATTACAGCACTCAGCTATCCAGATCGTCTGTAATGACTGATAAAGCAAGACTTCCCGACTTGTGCAGAATGCTAGAAGGGAAGCACAGGAGTGCAAGAAATGTTGTTAATGCTTTTGTGGAGGCAGTGTCTGAAATGTTTCCTGCAAGAGGGGTTGGTCTAGATACTTCACAACTGAGCATTGACAGGGAGAGAAAACGCCTCTATGAGCAGAGTGGTATATATGTCAGGCCCTGCCAGAAAATCCTTTCAAATGGATCTAAGGCATACTACATACAGCTGAGGCCACAGCTGCAAAACCTTCTTAAGCACCCTGAGGTAGCAAGCTATCTTCTGCAACCTTTCTCTTACTCAGATGACGGTTTTCTAAGAGATTTTAATGATGGCATAAGATTTAGAAGCCATACAGTATTGAAGGAAAAGGAAAATGCTGTAGGTGTACTTACTACTGTATTGTGACAACGTGAAACTTGCTAATCCTTCGGGAATGAAAAGGGGCACATGTGGAAAACTAACACTTGTTTACATAATGTTTGCCAACATTCCTGTTTCAAAGCGGTCACAACTCAATTCGATATTTCTTCTTGCAGTGGCACATTTAAATGATCTAAAAGCCGTAGAGGCAAAAATAGAACTGCTTCAGGATTTCAACCATGAATGAGCTGTCATCTGAAGGAGTAGTGGTTCAAGTAGAGCAAGGAAAAATCAGGGTATATGGATGCTTGCTCGCATTTCTGGGTGACAGTCTTGCATGTCACAAAATGCTGCCTGTAAAAGGAGTCTTTTTCACCGAATGTTCGCCACGCATGCCGCAGCTGCAATGCTCTCACATGCAATTTTCTTTACACTTTCTTACATGCTGAATATCCGCTGAGAACTGACAATGAGATCGAAAGACACGTCTTGAATTTGTTGACGACAAAAAATGTATCGGAGCGCAAGGAGATCTCAGCCTCTTGTGGTATCAAGGGACCCTCTGTTTTAGCTCGCATCAAAGGCTTTTCATTGACCGAGGACCTGCTCTTCGACCCTATGCATGTCCTGCTGGAAGGTGTTGTTCTAAAAGAAATTTCTTTGCTTTTGCATCACCAAATCTATCACCTTCGCAATTTTAGTAGAAGGCAGCCGAACGATTGTTTGAGCAACTTTCAGTTCAACTCATTGGTCAGTTCCAGCGATTATCCACGTTTATTTGATGCTACACTGAATTTGGTGTCATCTGCAAGTGCGACTGCAATTTTAATGCTGCACCTGCCATTGATGTTGGACTCCATTGTGTCTGTCAAGCAGTTAGGGCCGACATTCAAATGCGTGATCATTATTTTTAATATCACTCAGCTGATACTTTCTTTAGTACTCAGTGTTGAGGCATTGGGTTACCTTGAGGCAACTATCATTGAGCACCAGAGGCTATATTTGAGTTGCTACGAAGAAAGAGCCGTTATGGCAAAGTTGCAAATGCTGCTGCACATCGTCGAGCACATAAAGAAGCATGGGCCTGGCCACCATCACTGGATCATGCGATGTGAGGGCAAAAATGCACTCCCCAAGTCAAAGAAACTTTTCAACTTTAGGATTGTTTCATTCTCAGCGAGTGAGTTTTTTCAAATAAGTTTGTCTTATTCCATGTGATATGGTAATGGTGATGCTAAACATGGTTTTCTTGACGCTGGCAGTGACTGCACTAGTGGTGTACCCTATTCCTTGACTGATGCATTTGTGCAAGCAGGTTTGCCACCTTCTGCAGTTGGTTCCATCGGTTCCTCGTTGGAATCTGTAGTGTCTGAGAATGTGGTGGTCACACTGAATGATGTGATGATGACTCGAGCTGTTTTTGGTGGCACTGGGTTCCTAACGATCACCACTATTGTTTGCTATTTGGACACGACTTTCTTTCTCCGCCATGTTATGGTGTTGCGGCGCTATGACCCTGGACTGAACTGCTTTATTTTGCGGGGAACACGTCATGAGACAGTTGTTACGAAACATGGTTTTTTGCTTCCTTGGTCTTCGTATGTCTACGCACATGAGGGTGACCTGCGCTGCTTGACCCGATTTTACACACAGCTACCCTAAAGACAGTGATACGATGGTTTGATGCCTGTTGAAAAGCTCTGCCACTTGTAATTGATCTTTGAGGTGAGATATTGTATATCAGAGTAAAATAAACCAATATACAAAAAAGCATTGTTTTTATTTTTGGCAGCCAAATCTTGAATGAACTGCCTCGCCAATCTTCTCTCTCGCGCTCTTTCCTACCGCTTGCGCTTCCTTCGCTCCTCCGACTTCAGACTCCACGCGTAGCTCTCCTTTACTTGTGCATTTACTCTTTCAAAACCTTCGCTCTTTCACAATGGCGCGACGCCATGGGGCCCCGGAGTGAGCTAGTCACTCTAGAGTGACTTATCACATCCGTCGAAGCAACGGCGAAAACGAGCGAGGCTCAGAAGTCTGAGCCTCGCTTAGACTGCCACCTCTCAAATACTGTTCACCTTATAGACTGTCCCCTCCTCACTCCTCTAATAAAGGGGTTTGAGACCCCCCCCCCCCCCCCCCCCCTACCAGATTGTCAGATGTCCACCTCTCAAACATTTCTGGGGAGAACCGTGATACAACGTAACTTCACTTCAAGAAAGTGTTTCTGGGCACAGACTTTTATTTTTATTTTCCTTGTGGAAGCCCATGTCTGTCCTCACTAATACATATATCATTATTTTATGGCCCAGCTGCATAGACCTACAGAAGTATAGATTGTAATATATTTTACTCTTCAGCTGGACGAGAAAAAAGCCGTAAAAAACGTTGCCAGCAGTGGGACAACCTAACCTCCCGACAATCTCGGCGTACCTTGATTCATTCTTTTTTTTTTGTGGACCTGCAACGTCGAGTAAGACCCGAAAGCATAACTGAGATATGAAGTCATTGTTTTCTTGGAGTAAGTAAACATTAATTACTGACAGTAGTGAAATAAGCTGTTGACAGTCGTAGCAAATTATAATTGTCTCGCACAAAAAAACTGATATTTTCAGTGAGAACCATTTGACTGAAAGCTCCAACTGTGCAATAATATGGGGGGAGTACCATGCCCTTGGCGAAGCATTAGCTCGGTCGCTTCCCAACGTGTTACGGGAGACGACAAAGCACGGTCACGGAAACAAACTGGATTTTGAGTTCGGCTGGGTGAGTAGGGTCTAAACAGTCCATTTTGTTGGAATCGCAAAGCACTTTAAAACATTATAGTACCACTGTATAAATCCTTTGTAATCTCACTTCAAGAATTCTTGGCAAAAAATGTTGTCAAATCTAATTCCAGTAAAGTAAAGCCAGTTGTAATAGATGTTTTGCCATTTCCCTTAAGTACCCCGGCGCACGCCCTAAGAATTGTGGGAATATTGTTCCTTTGCCTCGTTGCTCTCCCTTGGGATCACTTTGCCTTGCTGTTCTGTCCCTTTTGCGCTGTTTCTTATTATGTCGCGCTAAGTGCTGCCCGTTATAAGGGGTAGCGTCAGCATTCATCTATCCATGCATCCTTATTCTCCTATTCTCTAGGGTCGGGTTCGAAATTTACTCGATCCCACGCCGGAGTAAAAGTTTTGTACCCTGGCGTTCGAAACTTAACTCGCGTCGAACGTTGCTATAGCTGCGTTGCCACGTGGCATGACCAGAGGGAGCTGGCCGGAGTAACTCGGATCCGCTCGCGCCGCGCGTAGCACGTGGCATCAAAAGGGGCGATCCGTCCTCTGTGCTGTGGAGTTCTCACACCCGTTTTCTTTAGTTTTTTGCGGGCAGACGTGTTCGGCAGCCATGTCGTCGCCGCCAATCCAATGTTTAGTGACGTGGAAAGACCGTAAGAAAATTATTTATGTCAACGGTCAAGACAAAGCGGATGTGGTATGTGCCTTGATGCCGACAGATCTATGCGATGCTGTGCTGTCCGGCCGGATGGAGGTAAGTTCTCCCTTTTTTCCAGATTAGCTTGAATAAACGAGTTTTGGTGTCAAACGTTTGTTGCGAAAACGGAGAGCACGAAATCGAACGCTGTTCACCATTGTGATCAAAAGTTTCGACGGCGTCGTTTTAGTGATGAAATACGCGAATCTATCGCGTAGACGAGGGACTTGCTCCTTTGGAGCGCGTGATTGAGTCTTTTGAAAGTGTGAGGGAGCGTCTTTCGGCTCGAGCTCGTAGCTTTACCTGCGCTACGGGCGCATTTTGTTTCCTACTATTTCTTTGTATTTTCCCGTGAGCGCGTGCTCTCAACATCGGGTGCTATACTTCGTTTCATGTCATGTGCGAGCAAAGGCGAAGATATAAGTGCAAGCGTGTAGCTTCGAGAAATGCATGAACTGCACGAGCCTGCGTGTAAAAAAGGAACACACAGAGCGCAGGGCTCGCGCGTCTAGCATTGCCTTCGCTCGCACATTAGATGAAACGAAACGTCTTGAGTGCTGACGAAGGCACGGGCGCGAATGCGTTGCTTTAGAAAGCGCGTTCTATGCGCGGGTGCCTGTACAAACAATGCATCTTACACAACTATACGCTCTCGCGCCAGTGGCTTCGCCAGTACTGCAGACGTTCATGAGGTGGAGTATAGGACCCAACGTTTTATGGACCTTGCAATGGGTTACAGATACGAGCCCTTGGTTAAAATAGCTAGTTATATCCCGCCTAGTGTATTGTTTAATGGGCTCTATCGCTAATCACGTTAAATATGCGAGGCCCTAAATATCGGCATTCCTTTCAGGTCTACAATCCTCGATTTTATGCATATGTGGACACGTCAGATGACCACATTTTTTCTCATGGGGACAGAATTAGGCTTATTGGTGATGACAGTACCGGCGACGAAGGAAACTTGCCACTCAAACGCAGGTAAGTGGGTGAGTTGCAAACATGGGGCACAGTCAAATCTGGTGTGGCACCGGCTCCTGCATCTATTCTGTTTTCAGCACAAATGAGGGAGAGATGGTGAGAATGGTTCCCGGCAGCAGCCTGCCTGACGGTCAGCAGCCTGCTTCTAATAAAAGTGATTACAGGCTGCCTCCTGTACCATTGGATGTCAACGATGCCATTGACAATGCTGAACTGGGGAAAGTGCCCAGTCGTACGAGATCTACGATAGTTTCCTGAGTAACGGGCCATTTGCTGACAATCAACTGGTAAGTGCACGCCTGCATTCTTATGCCTCTCGTTTAATAGAGTCTGAGTTTTTGGTATGCCCACAGCTATCCAAAAGGACTTTACGAGACGGCTGCAAAGGCCCTCGTGTAGGAGTATCCCGTGCTAAGGGACACAATTGGCACCGGCTGGGTGAGCACAAACACAGTTACAGTTACGCAGCAGGTACTGTAAGGAAACACATGTAAATATGCCTGTTTTTGTCCTAGATTGCCTTTCTGTGCAGCGTGCACTTTAGCCATAGTGCTGAACTTGGTGTTACCACAGAATTTTAACAAGGGGAAATATTTATCTACAGGACTCATGGAAAGTGTCTTTTCAGTATAAGTTGGGAAATGTGGGAAAGACTCTGGACACAGTGCCTCCTGTACAAGCAACAAGGGAGAAATTTGGCAAGCGAAAAAATGTTAAGGACAGTGCGGCTACTAAAAGACAGTGTCGTAAGGTGAGTCACAATCTCAGCACTTCAGAGCATTTAAAAATTTGTCATCTGCTTGGACCAGGCGCAGCCTTATTCGCTACAAGGCCCAGAGACGTTTGTTTTGAAAGTATATCTTATAAGGGCTTTACATTGCGGGTATACAATAGGCTTATTATAAGAAAGCAAGTATTTATAAAGCGGGATGGCAACATTGCAGCATGCACTGGCCTCATTTTGATTGTGTACGGCTTAAGAAATATTTTAATGACGTTTTATTATAATCAAAACAAAGTATAGGGTGTCACCTAAAGTTCAGTGCGCAAATCAGTGCCAGATAGTACAAAAGCTTCTTGATGTTATTGGTGGTGTTTCTTTCCCGATAGACTGCGAATGTCCCACTAGACACAGATGTCGAGCTCGACGAATCCGTCATTAACGGACATGTTGACTTCATGACGAGGGAGATGAAACGACGTTCTCCTGACCTACGGAAGCTCGGAGATTCTATGAAAAAGACTCGCTGTTCGAGAAGAAAATGGATTATGGGGACGCAGCCATCAACAGGTAATAAACTGAAAAAGTGCCCAGCCTTAGCAAACGCTGAAATGGTGAGCAGAGCATGAGACTAGTACTTGTAATGCTTCCACATACAATGTATGCGCACAAGATTTTATAACTTTCTTAATTAACTCTTTACACGAATGCTATAAAGTCCGTTTCTAATTAAATTGTATTGCTATAACAGTATTCTGTTTTCCTGGGCAGCAATTCCATACAAATGCTATTCCCATAATTTTAGCTGCACCAGGAGTTCATTGCCATCACAGGCGTTGATTGGGAATCAAAGTTGCTGGCATTCATTAACAAGTACGGGGAGAGATGCCTCTACCTGGCGAAGTCTCGCCGCTGCGCGAAGGAGACAGTGCACGAGCTGTAAGCAGACCTCGAAAAACTGGAAAGAGATGCCAGGAAGTGTCTAGTTAAAAACCTCATCCTTGGATTGCCTAGTATTGCTGTAACAATGCTGTAACCATGCTGTTCGTCGTAGTTAAAATTTTCTTGCAACAGATTGCTTTGCAGTTGGCATGTTACAGTTATTATTCATGCTGTTAAAGGAACAGCCGAGATTTCTAAAAGGACCGGTAAGGAATAACCTCTTCACTTTTTCGCGGTCTAGGCCGTCGTAACTGGGCTGATTTTCATAAATGCAAATGTTAAAGGACATCTGCCCTGCCCTTCGTTTTGAGGGCTCAAAGGCACACGAGGCCAAAGATATATTTGCCGTGTCTGAAGGCCTGAACGTGGAGATCGTCGACATTATAGCTGGTGTCACAACCGTCATGGAGATTTATTGGATCTTCAACATCAAGCACTCAAGCCAGAACAAGAACACATTGGCGATCCTCGAGCACTTCTGCGGACTTCCAAGCGCACCGCAGACACTATCGGTGATACGGGCAATTTCTGCCATTGAGAACATTTTGAAGGATGTTGAATGATGTCTAGTATATATGCGCTGAATAAGTGTTCAGTGTTGAATGCGTGCTGAATAAACGTTCAAGAACTAATTATGTTGTGCTGTTTTTTTCATGCTGATGGCTTGCTAAAGAATGCGAGCCCTAGTTTTTAGAGTACTATATGCGTTAAGCAAGTAGTTCCTACTGGGTTTCGCGGATGAGATCAGTTCCCGTTACTAGCCTCTTTGGTTAGTAACTGTTACTAACACTCCCGTTACTAACTGCAGTTACTAAGAGGTTGGTAACATGTGTGACCAGCAGTTACTAACCTATGGTTGGTATGTATAATGACCTTTTTTTAAGAGTGTATAGCGATGGTTAGGGCGCAGGCCAGCTGGTTAAACGATGTCCGCGTCTGCCTGCTTTTCGCCCGTGTCCCTTTTTTTCCCCAGTCTCGGGTTTCTCATAATGCTTAAGTATCCTGTTCGTTTATTATCTTGAATTTCGGCGTTTCTGAGGAATCAGAGCTAATTCTCTGCTCTAAGGAATCAAAGCTTCCTACGTGACCTACAGGTTAAGGCACAGTCTTGCATCTTTTGTTCGCTGCGGGACTCGGTGATCCGTGACCAGAGGCCCTAATCTGGACACTTGGCAAAAACGTTGGCAAGAAGTCCGGCGGCTCGGATTGGCCGGCGCCAATGTCAAGTGCAGCGTTGGCCAATCACAGCAGTCAGATTTCTCGCAGACTTTTTCGCCAAGTGTCCAGATTAGGGCCCCAGATTGTGTATGGCACAGCAGATGGCAAGCTTTGAGAACGACTGCTGAGGGAGCACCCGCTCACCATGGAAAACGCCATAAAGCTTGCACAGGCTGCGTAAATGGCGGCGCACCACGATTCAGAGAAGACGGTAGAAACGGTCAGTAAAGTCAAAGTACCAAAGGGCAGAGAATACGTGCGATGCAAAAGGCAACATACAACAAAAAAATGCCTCGCCTACGGCCAACAGCCTCGAAACTGTGAAAGAAAAAATCACTTTGCGGTGATCTGCAAGTCGAAGTAATTGACGGTGTTCCCAAAGAAACGGAAAGCCCTTCGGACGGCGACGAGTTTGAAGTTTTGGAAGTGGCAGACAAGAAGGCTGGACCAGAGTGCTTGATTGAGGCGAACGTTGGCGATAAAAAGCTAAAGTTGAAGGTGGACACCGGCTCCCAAGTTAACTTACTTCCCCCTTGAGCTGGGTGAGCGACTGCAGTATTCAAGTCAAACTGAAAGAGAGCAAAGTGACGTTGCGAAGCTACAATGGCGATGCTATCAAACACGCTGGCACATTTGTCTTACCTGTGACTCATCAAGATAAGACAGTTGACATGGAATTCTTTCGAGTGAAGAAGAGACACGCTCTTCTGGGGCTTGCGGCAAGCGAACAGTTCGCCCTTGTCCAGCGAATTGCCGACGTATCTGCAGTGACGTCAAAAGTTCAGTCAAAATCGACGCCTCTCAGAGAGCGTGTCATGAAGGACTATCCAGAACTGTTCCGTAGTCTGGGGTATTTTTCGAAGGCCTACAGGATCGTCCACCAAGAGGGTTCCCGCTCGGTTGTTCAGCTTCCACGCCGTGTGCCTCACCTGCTTAAGCGGCCGTTAAAAGAATAACTAGAGAGGATGACAGCGGCAGGCATCATTGCGAGGATTGACGAACCAACTGAATGGGTGAGCCCCTTGGTCCTCGTTCGAAAAAATAACGGCTGCCTAAAAATTTGCATGAATCCTCGCAACTCAATGACTGCCTAAGACGGGGGCACTTTGAGATGCCCAAACGCGAGGACATCGAAGGAGAACTAACGAATGCCCGAGTGTTTTTAAGACTAGACGCGAATTCTGGCGTCTACCAGATTCCGATTGACAACGACAGATCGCGCCTTTGCACGATTAGCACCCCCTTCGGGTGGTACCGGTTTCTCCGCATGCCATTTGGTCTGGCATTAGCACCGCAACTCTACCAAAAGGCCATCTCTCAGGTTTCTGACGGCTTTCCGGGTCTCAGGGTCTACGTAGATGATGTGATGGTGTGGGGCGCGAACGATAGCGAACATAAAGAACGCCTACGAGCAGCTTTGAGTGCTGCCCAACTAAAGGAATCACCCTCAATACAGAAAAACGTGAAAGTGGCGTCAGCTAGCCGTCAAATGGCGAAATTCCGTCTTGGCGGGCGGCAGTGTGTGTGTGAATGTGGTGCCAGCTAGTCGTCAAATGGCGAAATTCCGTCTTGGCAGGCGGCAGTGTGTGTAACACAACCAGGATGGTCAGTTCCGCTTATTATCAGCAGATTAGGGCTTCT
Organism: Ixodes scapularis; assembly: GCF_016920785.2. Classification (NCBI taxonomy): domain Eukaryota; kingdom Metazoa; phylum Arthropoda; class Arachnida; order Ixodida; family Ixodidae; genus Ixodes; species Ixodes scapularis. The sequence goes on along the minus strand of NW_024609857.1, from coordinate 47,019,037 downwards.
ATTTTCACCGAGTCGCAGGTCGATTTTTCCAGTCGCCTGTCGCGTTTTTTTGGGCTTATTCGCGTTTTTCCCGCAAATATTGTTATTTTATCGCTGGACATGCTCATTGACAGTGCGTTTGTCGTCAAAAACGCGAAAAACATCATGACCGTTGGGCGCCGCGGTTAGGTGGCGGAAGCTACCGTCCGTCACAAAGTACAAAACAATTACTATCCCTTCACAAATTTTTGGCGCCTTGCCCATCTTGCCTGTCGGCAATCGCGGTCGTCGTGTCTAGTTGCCATTGTATTTTGCGCAAAATGGCTTCGAAGCTGTCGAAGTATGGCAAAAGATATTGTAAAAAGTGGGAAAAGGAAACACTGCTTAACTACTGCCTGCGACCAGTCACCGGAGACGATAAAAAAAAAAACAGAGTGCAAGTGCGAGATACGCGCTCATCATGCCGACCTCGTTCAGCACATGGCAACAGAAAAACACGTGAGGAACTCTCGGCCACTTTCCAGTGCATGTTTGACTACCACGGGCTTCACCAAGTCGTCGCCTCCAAGAACGATACAAGAACTGGAGCTCAAGCTGGCATGTTGCTCAGCGTGCCATGCCACTATCTGTCGGCATGGCACGCTGACTTCGTATTTCAGCGAGTTCGCCTTCGTATTTGAGCCAATTCTCTTTCTCATTTTATTATTAATAAACTATTTTCAAGAATATGCACATTTATTGAACTTCCGCTAGTTTTGGGCTTCTTCACGAAGGTCACGCCGCTTTTTTGGGGCTTGGTTGGGGACGACTATTTGCTTATTCGCTCGGACGCATCTGGCCACCCTGTCCCAAACTCACGAATATACCCGAGCTACTCCCATTATTCCGGCAGACCATATCACGCAACAACTCGTATAGAGAAACGCTGGACGCGGGTAAGTTTTCGAACGCAAGGGCACAAAACCTTAACTCTAGAAAGAGATCGAATGGATTTTAGTACACAGCCTCTCTGTTCTTGAGTCTGAACGTTTCGCCGCGTATAGCGTATGTTTAGCGCGTTTAGCGATGGCTTTCACCAACAAAGATTTGTTTGGTGTGACTCGTGGCCGTTGCAACGAGGCACAATGCGACTGCCTGCGCTACATGGTCCTCGGCCCTTTGAAGATTAAGTGCGATTATTGTGACCACTGTCCCAACATGCACGGGAAGATATGCGACTTGGGTAAGTGTTCTCACGTGGTACTGATTTTGACTTTTGATTCCATGTATTGGCTATGTTCGCGCCTTCATACCGCATAGGCCGATGATGAACTTACACGCGATGCGTTTTACCGGTAACGCTTCGATTGGGCGCACACGTTGATATGTTGCCAATTGCAGCTTCTCGAATAAACGTGGCTGGTAGTGGCGGGAAATCAAGAAAGCGTAAATTAGGGTTGCCAGGTTGGGCTATTAATAGCCAAATTGGGCTACTTTGTCATGCATTTGGCGTCGAAGTTTGGTGGTTGGCTATGTGGCTATTTTTGGGCTATTTCAAATCCTAACGCGGCACTTTTTTTTTTTGCTTGGTTTAGAGTACATGTACAAAAGACACTTCAGAATGGACACAAAGCGACAAACCACCTTTTCTGGATTTCCGCTTTCAGGAATTTTCTGCGTGAAGATTCGTGGGCGTGAGCTACCGTGACCTAGATTCAGCTGCGACGACATCGCTTTTGTATTAATTGATTGAGGCGTATTTTAGGCTCCCGAGTTCTTTCTGCTTCCTACTGAAGTCTCTTATTTTCTCGAGTTTCCCACCATCCTCCTACAGGAGGCACCTCATCCGAGGAAAAATGATACTAAATTCAACCCAAAACATACTCCAGAATTTGATGTCGCCTGATAAAGCGTGCTGTACCGGATATAACAATGGAAGCTTTTCCGCGAAACATGGAAGTTTCTTAAAACACAGTGAGCCATAACAGAAGACATGAGATTTGGAACAATAAATATCCCGAGCAAAGCCAAGATCGATGCGCAGGGGCAGCCCTGTTTCCGCTGCTCTCCGAGCTTGCCATCGCGCTCCCGACACTGCCCATGTCGAATGCCGCCGTGGAAAGAGTATTCAGTCATGTGTCCCTCACAAAGTCACATCTAAGAAACAAGATGTCCCTTCCAACTTTTCAAAACGTTCTCTATGTAAAGTTTGCTTTCCTTGGGAAGAACGAGTGCTGTAAGTACATCAACCCTACTGAAGAAGTTTTTGCCCGTTTTAACACGGAAGTCATGTATGAGGCGAGTAAGCACAACATAAGCGAGTGCTTCATAACTAGGTAACTAAAAACGCGTGTGAAATATTTCTTGTACTTGTCTGTCTGAAATAAAACATTCAATGCATTTCAAGATGTCGTAGGTCTTGCAAGCTGCTCTTAAACCGCAGATATGCAGACGCAGTGCCTTGGAATTGAGCTCGCACATTCCAGCCCACGATATGTTGGGCTGTGCAGAATATGGCTACTTTTGGGCTACATAAATATCTTGCAATCGGCTACTTTTGGGCTACACCTTCTGGCGTTTGACGGTTTGAGCTAGAAACTACATGGCAACCCTGGCCGTAAACTCGTTGGGCGTGTGGATAGTTGAGCATGTTTGTTTTTAATTTGGCTGTGTCTGCAGTGCCGTCCGACGGCACTCCAATCGCGCCTACAAGTGCCGTCCGAAAGAGAGTCGGACGGCGCGTGCATCACTGGGGAGCTCGTTAGCACCCCCCCCCCCCCCCCCCCCCGGCTTGCGATGACGCCGCTTCGCGGCGACAGTATGCGGCTGCTAGTTACAAAACTATTGACCCATTTGGCCCCGTCGCATATATATACGCCGATTCGCGGCGTCCAGCCGGCAAACCAAGCCCCGCTGTACCCCATGCCCCTCCGGAAACGAAGTCCCATACCATTTCGTTCAGCGAAATTTCGGCGACAACATTCGTTTTTTCCTGTGTTAATAATAAAAAAAAAAAAAAAAAAAAAAAAAAGTAAATATCGGAAAACACTTTGGCAAACTAAAATGTTCGAAAAAAACAAAAAAGTAAGCCCGTACTGGGGATCGAACCCGGGATCGCTTTCTTCTGAGACAAACACCTTACCACTAAGCTACACTCCGCTTCGAAAATTTCGTTTTGAGAACTCGCTTTATACGAGACCTTCGGACGGCAATTGAACGCGTGAGTGGAGTACCGTCGAACGGCACTTGAACGCCCTGCAAGAGTGCCGTCGGACGGTACTTTAGACACTACGTTTTAATTTACGATAACGAAAGAGGGACATTGAAGACAAACAGACAACACAGGCTTTCGACTTTCAACGAAACGTTTACGGGTCTGACTTCGCCTCCCCGAAGCTCTGCTTCTTTTTCACGCCGCAATTCGCGCGCCCCAGAGGCCCGGCTGAACGGGTCAATCACCCGTAGCCAGCGCTGATTTCGAACAGCTTTCTGGCTAGCATTTTCTCTGAAGTTTTGGAAAAGATTCCGCAGTAACGCTGCCGTTAAATCAACTGATGATTGAAATAAGGAAGCATCTATTCTCCCCGCAGCCGGGAGAATAATTTCCCGAATTTCTACCGTCATTGGCCTCCCATTGGGTGTCTGAAATCGTGTGACAACTGCCGATAGAATACTGACTTTCTTATTCCCCCGGTATTTCGTGGAAACACGTTTTTGCGAACAGCGTTTTAACGGAGGCGCGTGTTTACCCCCCCCCCCCCCCCCCCCCCCCGTCTCCCGAGTGAGTATCACAACTGTGCAAATAAAGACTATTATTAATATTATATCATTTGTGAGCTCGTGCTGTGGGCATCGAGCACTGCAGCAAATAACATAGCCGCAAAAAATAAAAAAAACCCAGGCATCCAGCACATACAGGTAGCATGTGCTTGTTGCCCCCTCTCCCCCCCCCCCCCCCCCTCAAAAAAAAAAAAAAAAAAGTTATTCAGGAGTTCTCACGTCTTGTTTTTCACTTTCTGTGTTGCGTTTTTTCTTTTTTTTTTGCTTAGGGGGCGGTTTTGCGATGATTTTACACTCGGCTATCAATGTCAAGTTTCTTGCACAGCTTTTTAAACAACAGGTATAATACTTGAACTACATACTTAAGAGCCCTTCGTCTCAGGCTTGGCCAGTTTGCTGACGTGTTTAACACTGCTCTTTTTGTTTTGTGCCTGTTTCAACCATGCTGAATATAATACAGTGGAAACAACCGATGGTGCACGATAACATGGAAGTCACTCTGAGCCCAAGTGACACTGCAAACATGGAAGCCGCTCAGAGCCAAAGTGACACTGCAGACGGGGCCAAGATAGAGACGTCTTCAGTGGGCACAGTGGCAGGGCCGCCAACAGGATGTCACTTAATCCACTTCTTCTGTCTATGCAGGTTAGTAAATACAACGTCTCTATGTTTCGATCTGATGATAGATGCCTTGTCCTGCTGCTGTGCCCAAGCAGTGTGTTTTGTTTGATTGTGCCAAGTTGTTACTATTGCTTGCTGGGGACGATGAATCTAACCCGGGTCCCCTCACGGAAGCTCAGGAACAGCTTATGTTGCAGGGTCTGGCTATTCTTCCTCAACTACAGGCGGGTCAAACGGAATTTCTTAATGAGTTAAAGACAATAAAAAATAACCAGAATTCACTGGACGAAAAGATAGGAGAATTAACGAACAGACTTACGACTGTCGAAGTCAATTTGGCTTCGCTACCACAGTTGCGGGTTGATATGGATCACCTTAACATCTCTATGAGCCATATGGCCGCGCAAATTAAGAGCCTATCCTCGCAGTGTGATAACCTCGAAAGTCAATCAAGGAGGTCGAATTTGATTTTTTATGGAATAACTGACTCCCCTGGCGAAACCTGGACCGCCTCGGAGGCTAAAGTTGTCTCCCTTTGCCAGGAAGTTCTAGGAGTTGAAATTAATTCTCCGTGCTTGGAACGTGCGCACAGGCTGGGAGCTTTCAGAGCGAATCGTAACAGGGCTCTCATTGCGAAATTCTCATCATTTAAGCAGAAACAAGATATTTTGTCCCTTGGATCGAGGCTAAAGAACACTCCATTCTCACTTAGCGAGGATTTTTCACCTAAAATGCGAAGTGAACGCAAAATTCTTCTGGAATTTGCAAAGTAAAAAAAATTGCAGATTTCAACTCAAGTATAACCGCTTACATATTGGTGACCAATCCTTTTACGTTGATGCAGTCACTAGGTCCGTAAAAAATACTGCTGCCTAAGAATCAAAAAGGCCTCGTCAGAATGTAGTCGCACCTCTTACTAATCTTATCGTTCTAAATGTAAATTGCAGAAGTATTAGAAACAAAACTGACGATCTTGCTGCTCTAATCCTGGTCACTGGTGCTAGCATTGTTATTGGGACGGAATCTTGGCTTGATCAGTCTATATCCGATTCGGAAGTTTTTCCATTGCATTTCGCAGTGTATCGTAAAGACAGGAATGTTTCAGGTGGTGGTGTCTTTTTGCTTATTCATGAAAGTTTAAAAAGCTGCAAGATTGATTTCAATGGCTTATCTTGTGAAACGGTTTGGTACCGCGTCTACCTTGAAAATGGCAACTACCTTTCCGTAGGCTGTTTCTATAGGCCGCCAGCAAGTGATGCTGGCCCAGTTTTTTCTTTGTATAATGTTTTGTCAGTGGTCGAAGACGGTTTTGTTGTTATTGGTGGCGACTTTAATTTACCTGAAATCCAATGGATAGATCACCGGCCTTTAACTGCTAGCTCTTCTGGTATATACGCAGCATTTATTAATCTGATTAATGACTACAGTCTTAAACAGTTTGTTAACGAGCCCACGAGAATTTCTCCCAGCCGCTCGAGTCTTCTAGATCTTCTTTTCAGTAATTACGATTCGGCTATTACAGCTGTAACAGCCATTCCTGGAATTAGTGACCATATGGCTGTGGTCGCTAATTTGGCTTGTTCTTTTAAACATGATTTTTCGTTTCGTCCTAAGAAAGTGTACTTATTCGATAGGGGTGATTATACTGGCCTATCGAATAACCTAAGTTCATATTTTCCGGCTTTCGAAGAATTAAGCGTATCGGGTGACGTGCATTTATTGTGGAACATTTTTAAAACGAGATTATCAACCCTTGTTGATACTTTCGTTTCATCTAGAATTCGTTCGTCCAAGCGACGTCGTGACAAACCATGGTTTAATTCTGAATTACGCAAATTAACAGGTAAAAATAAACGTGCCCTCAAACAATACCGCACACGCCATGACTCTGCATCTTACAGAAAATTAATTGAGATAGGAGCTGCCCTCAAGCATGCGATAACTTCGTCCCGAGCAAATTACTTCGCGACGCTAAATACTAAGCTTAAACAGAACCCGAAGGAGTTATGGAAGTTCATTCGATCAAATCGTAAGGATACCGTGGGCGTCCCACCTTTGAGTGTCAGTGGTGACATTGTCACCGATGACAACTTAAAGGCTGTCACTTTTAATAACTACTTTAGGTCTGTATTTTCGGATGTCATTACGTGTGATTATGATCATTCCGAAGTAACGGTTAATCCTGTGGTCTGAATTTCATGTCTGAAATTTATTTTGACGTGCATGGTATTTTTAAGCTTTTAACTAAAATAAAGCAAGGTTCAGCGTCTGGTCCCGATGATATCCCGAACACTGTTTTAAAGTCCTGTGCTGATGTTATCTCCCGTTACTTGACCGTTATATTTACAGTGTCTTTGGAGACTGGTGTATTACCACATGACTGGAAAACTGCAAATGTTGTCCCGATTCACAAGTCTGGTCCCAAAAATCTAGTCGTTAATTACAGGCCAATCTCTCTTACGAGTGAATCTTGTAAAGTCATGGAACACGTGATTTACACCAGTCTCATGAGTCACCTTGCCCAAATTAATTTTTTTACTCCAGCTCAGCATGGCTTCCGTTCTGGTTTATCCTGCACTACTCAGTTAACTGAATTCTATCATGACTTGGCATTTTCATTGGATAGGGCAAAACAGGTCGACTGCATATTTTTAGATTTTAATAAGGCCTTTGATATGGTTCCACATGCTCTCCTTATGTTTAAGCTTCGGAAACTAAACATTGATTCCAAAATTTTTTGTTGGATAGGTGACTACTTAAGCTACAGGAAACAGTCTGTAGTCATTAATGGGATTCGGTCCCCGTCAGTCCAAGTTACATCTGGTGTCCCACAGTAATCGGTACTCAAACCTCTCCTGTTTTTAATTTTCATTAATGATCTGGTCGAAAAAGTTTCTTCTAAAATAAGATTATTTGCCGATGATTGCGTTTTGTACGCAGATGTTTCATGTAATGCTGACGCCCTTGCTCTTCAAAGTGATTTGGACAGGATTGAAGCTTGGTGTTTTCAATGGCGTAGGTTTTGAATATATCGAAATGTGTCTATATCAGGTTCACAAGAAAAACGAATTTCTTCCCTTCTTTATACACCATTGGTGGATTGCCCCTCATCCTTTTAAATGAAACTAAATATTTAGGAGTTATTTTTTCGTCAAATTTAAGTTGGAATAAACATGTTGACCATATAACCGCCAAGGCTAGTCGATCGCTAGGTTTCATTAAACGTAATTTTAGATTGGCCCCCTCGTCATTGAAAGAGACCTTATATTTTTCACTTGTTAGATCAGTTCTTGATTATGCGTGTACAATCTGGGACCCCTATAGGTTCAACTTGGAGGAGCAGATTGAAAAAATACAGAACCGTGCTGCAAGGTTTGTTACGGGAAATTATGATTTCAGGACAAGTGTAACTGAACTGAAGTCATCGCTGGACTGGAGGCCGCTGAGGCACAGACGTCAGTGCCTTCGTCTAAAATTTCTGCATAACATCTTCCACAATAACACTGGTATATGTAAATCAACACATGTTCTAGAACCTGCTTATGTGTCTTTAAGGGTTGACAATTCAAAAAAGATCCGTCCATATAGGTGCAGAACTGATGTTTTTAAATTCTCTTTTTTTCCACGGTCTGTTGAGGATTGGAATAAGCTTCCTAGTGACATTGTAGAAACTTTGATGCCAGAGCTGTTCTTTGAGAAAATTCAATTGTTTAAATTTTCATATGATTTAGTCTTTATAAGTGCAGTAGTGTTTTCTTCTTTTTTTCATGTATAACAATGTATATTTTGCATGTTATTTTTGTGCCCCCCTACTGTAATGTCTTCTAGGCGATATAGGTACTCTAATAAATAAATAAATAAATAAATAAATAGAGATGCCATCCAGCTTGGACGGACAGCATGTATGCTCTCAATGTAACTTTTTTTTGTGAAGCGTACACCTCATTTGCAGAACACATGATGACTTTTCATCGTGGCACTGAGAGTGTCCTTGTGTGTAGTAAGTGCAGCTGCACATTTGAATTTTTGAAGCATTACGAAGAACACTTCAAGATATGCTAGAAGAAAACTTCAGCGTTCTCGAGTGCTAGCCAGAGCAACGAAATGGACGATGGAAATCTTTTCGAACTTAGCTGTCTTGAAGGGCAGGATGCCACACAAAGTCCTACTGTAGTTGATAGGCTGTCAAGTCTGTGCAGGTGCCTGGAAGGACAGCACAGGTGGCACAAGACAGTCATTGACATTGTTGTTGAGGGAGTTCATGAAATGTTTGCGATAGCTGGAGTGCCGAACACATAAAACTGATCGCCTTCAAAAGCAGCACTATCAAAATGCAGGTGTCTTTGCGTCTCCTACTCAAGTGAAGCTCCTAGGGAATGCAAAAGCCTGTATTATAAACCTATCAGATCTTCTTCAAAACCTTCTGAGTAATCCAGAGATTGTTGCTTATGTGAGAAATCCATGCAGACCTCAAAATGATTCTGTCTTAGGGAATTTTGGGGATGGAGCAAGGTTTCATTCGCATCCCATTTTTGAAAAGCATCAGAAAAATATCCTACTGAATTTATACTACGATGATACTGAACTTGCAAACCCTATCAGCACAAAGAGAGGTAACCTAGGTAAACTTGGTATTTTTATGTGACACTGTTGAACTTGCCTCCTCATGAACGCTCCAAGCTAAGTAATATCTTGTTGGGAACTGGTCACACAGCAAATTTGAAAAAGTATGATGCACGGCTGAAGTTTTTTGAAGCTTTCAAAGAAGTTTTGAGAGCGCTGGCCGATGAAGGATTAGTGTTTGACACAGACAAAGGACCAAAAAGGTTTTTTGGTGCTGTAATGACCTTCACAGGAGACGCACTTGCTACTCACTCTTTGGCAGGTTTTAAAGAATCGTTTAGCCCAACAGTGTTCCGCTCTTGCCGTACTTGTCTTGTACCAACAGCAGGCTATGTGCAGTACACTCGCTATGGACAATGTGTTCTTAGGTCGGACAGTGAAGTCAAGGCACAGGTGCAGAAACTTGCTCGTTGGCGCGGTCTGCTTGCGTCCCAACGACTGGCCCCTCGGGAGAGGGAAAAGCCTTTATATAGGCCCGTGCCCTCCGGCGGCGACCCCGCCCGTCCCCACGGTTATAGTGCGGTGAAGTCGGGAGGCCGTCGGCAGGGTTGTCGTGAGTAGGGATCCAACCGACTCAGCCCCCTTGATTTGTTAGTAGAACCGTGGCGGCCAGAGCCTCAAGTACAGTAAAAGTTCTTCCGTGGCCCTTGGTGAGGGCATGGTAGACGGCTCGGTTGTCGATGAGCACACGGGTCTGGGGTGGTGCCAAGAGGAGCGCGAAGGGGGCAGCCCATAGTTCTCTCTGGTAGATGGTGGTCGGGGTGTCCGCAAGGATGGCCACGTTGCCTTCGGCAAAACACATGCCCAGTCCGGAAGAACTGTCGTCGGCGAAAATATCGCGAAGCACTGGGACATAGTCAAAGGGTACTGAGGTAGGAAGCACGGTCACCACTTGTTCGAAAAGTTCTAGCCAAAGGAGGGAGGGGGGGATTCCTGAAAAGGCGGCCAAATGGAGTGGTCGTATGGCGTGGTAGTGCGCCGCATGAATAGAAAAATAAAACGACCAAAGTCCAGCTGCCCGCTAGTATGCTTTTTTAGTCTGCGGCCTACGGAGGGCTCGTACACGAGAAGGTCTCGACGACGAGTGGGCGTGTGGACAATTGTTCCGGCGGAAACGTCCAAAAAAAAAAAAAACCCGAGGAACTTGACGGTCGGGGAAGCGCGGAACTGCGAATCCGTAGGGTTCAAGCGGATGCTACACGCAACAAGTTGCTCTAAAAAGTCATCAATCTGTTGCTCTAAAAAATGGGATCGGTGGCACCATGTTCATCTTGAGTTGAAGCTTAATGTGAGTTCAATTTCTGAGTAATTTCCTCTCTCGAACACATATCACCCTAGAGACACCAATAGGAGCTGCAGCCTCATCGAGGTCCACGGCTGGGACGATGGCAACCCCAAAGAGACAAGGTGGCAGGCCGAAGAAAGAGTATTCACCCCGCACGAAACATACGTTAGATAACCTAAGAAAATCCAAAAACCGATTGCGCAGGAACCCCTTGAAGGCATCACAAAAGCCTGGTTTTTCGAATCTGACACGACCTCAAGTCATCCAGGGCGCATCAAAATTTTTATTTAAAGGGGCACTGGACCTTTTGAAGGTGCAGCTGTACTTGCAGCCAATGAACAAGTTCGGGCCAAGATGGCCTGACGAATTTAAACCATTTGCCCTTAACCTTTACTTTCAGAGCCCCAGTGCTTACAAGTACCTCGCCAAGTACCTGAGCTTGCCATCGGTTCGAACTCTCAAGAACTGGCTGGCCCACATTGCCATACACCCTGGGGTTGCACCCAACATCATCAAGACTGTTGTCGACAAAATTTACGATTGGCCTCTTAAAGATCGCGCATGCATTGTAGTGTTCGACGAAATCGTTCTAAAAGAAAATCTCTTCTATGACACCAAGTCGGATATGGTGTATGGCTTTGCAGACAGCGGCAAGGAAAGTACCCGTGATATGGCAAATTCAGGCTTAGTTATGATGCTGGCGGGTATTTCTAAGTCCTGGGTGCAACCATTGGCTTTCACTCTTTCAAAATCGAAAGCATCCCGAGAATGTCTCCAGGATATAATGACAGAGGTTATTCAAAGTCTGAGTTCCGGCGGCATCTTTGTGAAAGCTGTCGTGTGCGACCAGGGGGCCAGCAACTGCACTCTTGCACGCCGGCTGGGTGTCACACCAGATCATCCGTTCTTCCTTGTCGGTGACGCCCAGGACTACTTTCTCTTTGACACCCCTCATCTGCTCAAGTGTACACGTAATAACCTGCGCAAGCATGTCCTCCGAATTGGCAGCAAATTGATCAAATGCAAATACATAGTGGACTTCTAGAAAAACAAGCACCCTCTTCGATCACGATTGGCAAAAAAACAGACCGACAAGCACATTTATCAGACTCCATTCGGAAATATGAAAGTACAATTTGCTGCGCAGGTTTTTAGTGACACTGTTTCTGTTTCTCTTGCAACCCTTTTTTCTCTGAATGAGCGGCCCCCTGAGGCTCAGGCCACTTGCGATTTCCTTCAGCACATGGATCAAACTTTGGATTCACTGAATAGCTCATCTCTGGAATGCGGTGACCAAAAAATCAGATTCGCACTAAGCTGTTCATCGGGACATATGAATTTCCTAAGGGAGAAAAGCTCATGGATTTCGAAGTGGCAGTTCCTGTCACCACGACGGCCCCACACAGTAAGGGGATGGCAAATTACCATCAATGCCGTCCTCTTACTGTGGAAAGACCTCAGCCTGAACTTCGACTTTGATCACTTACTAACAAGACTGCTCAACCAGGACCCACTGGAAAACTTGTTCGGGATGGTGCGGCAGCAGCATGGGTGTAATGAGACGCCCAATTCTTTCCAGTTTGTGGCAGGCCTGAAACACATTTTTCTTGGAAAGATGTTTCAGCTTTCCAGTAGAGGAAACTGTGAGGCAGGCGCTGCCACATTGGTGGTGGAATTGAGGCACCTTCCGGTGTCGACTGCAGCCAGCGACCAGCCCGAACTACTGCCAGCAATTGAGGCCGATGAGCTTGACCTACCCGATGAGTCATATGACGACCTTATCCAAGAAAATGTTGAATACCACTTCGCCAGTTTCTTGTTGGAGTCGTTTCTTAAAAAAAGTTTGTGTCCTCTTCGCCCGGACTTGTTGAGTGCTGCAAGTGGGGTGCTCACCTCTGAGGTGCAGTTTCATGCTCTCCTCTAAGTCAGCGCTCCTGGGTCGATTTTTGGCTCTTTCTGTCCCCCATCAGGTGCATTCTTTCAGTGTTTCAGAATTCTTGAACGAACCTTTCTTCAGATGATCAACAAGCACATTTACTTGCCGAAGGTTGCTGAACACATGGTACATTCCCTGGTTCCTCATTCCGAAGAACAATTTTGCACCAAGGAATGCGCGAAGCAGTTCCTCAATCTTTACGTCAATGTGCGGCTACGTTGGCATATTCGCCTGTTGAACAGGGAACTCCTAACAAAGCGTGCTCTCAAAACACCAGCGCAAAGAAAGAGGAAACAATTGGCACCTTAACCGCATCAATGATACAGTTTATTATGATTTCTGCGCACTGAACTGCAGGTAGGGAATGTGTTTGCGTGAGATACATGTTGAAGACTGGAGGTTCGCAGTCCTAATGTGTTGACAAACTTCCTTTCTAGATCAAAAACAGTCATCTCATTTCACCGCAGATTGACATTACGCTGTCTAAACATTTATATAAACAATTCAGCTTTGCTTTGCGATAGAACCTAAGAAACATTTTTGTCAGTGCTGAATTGACCAATCCATAATAGCCCTCGTGAAATTTTATTGTTGAGGCGGAGCCAACTGACAGGCATTAATAAATAAAAAAGTATGAGGCACCGTATTTGAGAGGTTCAATATCGAGGAAGTGTGCACAGGCCATAATAAAGTCAGTGCACTTTATAATCTGACATACGATCTGGTGACTCGACGTCGCGTTTCAATTCGCGAAATCATTGTATATAGCTTGTAAACCTTGTAAATACGTTACTTACGCGCAGTCTTATTACTTATACGTTCCTAGAATAGCGATCATATAGGCTTTTCAATAACCCTCTAGGTATGAGCTACTTTCATGAACTTCCCTAATTGCGCAGTCAGTATTTTGAATGTTTACCGCATTCCTGCTATTCAGAACACTGTGTAGAGTTAACGCACGTTGAAAGTTTCATTTATCGACTTATGCTGTTGTTCATAGCGCGTGCGCATGCTCGCATAGTTACCAGGAGTTTGGACATATTGATATGTATATATAGGGGTATTCACTGGACGCCATATTTGAGGTAACTGCTCACAGCGCATGCCCGGAAAGAGTATCCGGTCAGCTCTCGGGCAACCGCACGAGAAGAGGGGAAAAAGAAATCCTCTTATCACCGGGACTTTCCTTTGTGGGTCCCAGGCTTCCCCAAACGTCGCTATTCTCCCTCTAGAAGATTATAGAAGATTAACTTGCCACTCAAAGTTCGTACAAAAGCATCTTTCCCCTCTCTCTCTCTACCCCCGTGGTCAGGAAGCAGCAGCGAGCTCAGCTATGACGGCCAGTGAATACTCCCTAAATGTATATTATGTCATTCTAGAACTAATTGTTTTTGCGTGTTCATCACTTTTGTGCTTTTATTGTGGAACGTTTCCAATAATTAAAGAAATGACCAGATCTGAGTGGAAAACTAGCGGGATAATACTCATACATTTTGTGTTACTTACAGTTTTCATATTTGTACGTCTTTCTATTTCTGACCACTTCCTTCGTTTAATGTTCGCTCACTTAGGGGTGTTACATACATTAAAGTACATAACATTATGTAAAGAGTTTATTTTGAGAGTGTGGCCTAACCCAAGAGTATCAAACAGCAATGCATTTAATTCCATCACCTGGATTTCTTTGCCTCAGTGATATCGTTCTAATGATTATGTGTTCAAAGATTGCATGTGCAGACTACACTCGATCGCTCCGGCGCAGCCTAGTCTGCGCCGAGCCGTTTTCAGTTTTCGGTGCCGACGCGCTGTTGCGCGCAGTATCGAAAACCGAAAGTACTAAACATCGGCCGCGCGTGCAAAAAAAAAAAAAAAAAAAAAAGATTTGGAGAAAAGATAGTGGGAGAGAGAAGGTACGCGAGGGTGTTGACTAAGGTGGTGCCATCTCATGAGAGTGTTGTGCGAATTTGTCTAGCCCCAGACCTCCTTTCGCCATTTTGCCGCAAAGAGCCGTGTCTCTAGTTTCGCTTTACCACGGAGCTGCACTCTCCTGATTAAACTCTCGGAGCACTACCGCCGACTGCAACAAAGCCAGGCGCGCGCGGACAACGCCCGCTCGCAGCGCCTGCGTAGCCTATGCGCCTGTCCCTAACACGTGACCTGCGAGAGACTGCGGAAGTTCCCCGCCGACCCCCCCCCCCCCCCCCCCCACCCCTCCCTCCCCTCCTCCAGTCACACATGTGCGCGCCCGCTGGCTGGGAGCAGACCCTACAAGAACAAGGGGAGCGGATCGGATCCACCCATCACCGTGCGATTCCGGTGCGTTTCCTCTCACTGGATTCGACTGGTTACACCCAGAATCGCGCGGATCGGAACTGTCCACAAGTTTAGAACCGTGCGGATCCGAACTGGAACCACTCCGATCTGACATTTTCGTGCGGGTCATCTGGCTCCCACATAGAAGCAGTGTGGTAACTCGTCTTCCTACTTACCGATGGTTTAGTAAGGAAAGGTACCCCTCCATTGCCAGTGCACAAAAGAGAATTTAGGGTGTGTATTTAGGGGCAATACCTGTACATAGCGGTATTATTGTGTGATGAGCTGCGATGAATTTGTTTCCACATGCAAACCACATGTATGCTTTTTGTTTTCGCGAATGCACTATTGTATGTTCCTAATTTGTTTCTTGTAGATGAAAAAGAAATATGCAGTATAGTTTTATGCAGGCTAGTTCTTAAAGCAGGCTGTTGTCAGAGGATACCTGATTGTGTCGGGCTTTATTTGGTATTGGTCCTTCTGTTGTGACACATAATAAATTTGCATTATTACCGTCTGTCCCAAGTCACTTCGGTTTTTTTTTTGCAACGCACAATAAGGTATTGGTGAAGTGCTGTTTTTTCAACCTTACATTTTTATTGTACATAAATTGACAATTAGGACTTTCCTATTTTGTTTCTTTATATAGAGAACTCTTCCGAGTATGCACTGGTCTTCTGATAATCTGCTGCCCCAGTTTTCACCAGTGGTTCAGCCATTACTGAAAGGATTGGATATCAGCAAAAACGACCACCGACGACAGTCCAAGCAGCTCCGCAACGAGCACATTAATTTTCTTAAGTAAGTATTAAAAGTAAACATGATTATATCCTTATTATAAAATAGTAAGGGCTGTTAATATATTCAAGCAGATCTGCCAGTTTGGAAGATAAATTTATTTTTAGAAGTGGCGTCTTGCTACGAAGATTGGAAATTAACAGTAAGGCAGCATGCTCCACGGCTCACCATATAGGGATGCTCTGCTCTTACCTACCGTAGAATATCGTGCATCCGCACTAAGTGCCCACCCCCAAAGTTTGAAACACATGAAAAATATTTTTCGCGATTATTTTCAAATTTTGAGTGGGGGCTTGCTCAGTATTTTATGGAATATACCAAAAATATGCCTCAGCTTGGTCTGTGCTATGCTTCTTATTTATTCCACTTCGCGAGTTCTGCTGCAAGAGACTCGTTACTTATTTCAAAGAGGGCTTGTTTATTTTACTGTACATCTTTACTGTACATTCCCTTATAGCAGTGGTATTTCGAGCAATGGTTTTGTGCTGTCTTTTTTTTTTTACCTCAATGTTTGCATTGGCAACATTCAGAGGGGATGTACAGTGTATTTTATACTGATGGAGGCAAAACTCAAGGATCCATGTGTGTTGAAGTTTGAATAATTGTCACCAGGAGTCAAAATCAATCCAAAGTCGTCATCACGGACATCGCTTCAAGCCACTTCATAGCGTTGGGATGTAGAACACAGCACTTTTCTATATTTTTCATTTTTATTGGTCCTCACCAAAAATATGGCAGAATTATATTGCTTTTGGAAAAAAAAAAACATGGTAGAGTGTTATGCTAATAAGGCGTCTGTCTCAATTATTTTTCAGCGAGAATGTACTAATTCAAGATGAGAATTGTGCTATACGGCGATGGAAATACATTGCGTTAGGAGAGTCACTCGCATCAACTTACTCAAACATGCTCTCGGAGAAGGCCCGAAAAGACAGAAAGGGGCGAACTAAGTCCCCGAAGGCAACTTAAATAGCAGTTTCCAAGTGAACAATATTCATAGGTGTTAAGGGACCCTGAAATGGTGGCCTCAGGCATGCAAAAAAAAATGCTTGTAACTCTTGCACAACGGGTCGGCGTCAGGTTTTCAGCATATACGGTTTTGCCCCATATGACGTCGTGCATCCCGGCCCCTAATGAGGCAGCGTTCCGTTCAACGCTTACCTTCCTGTCTGCTTGGAAGACGAGCCCCAAATCACAGCCAAGTGATTGGCACTCGTGACGCCCGTGACATTCTGTGGGGTGGATCGTGGTAGGCTCGATACGCATACCATGATTATGCTCGATTCTCTAGCGTTTTTTGGGGCGAATGCCCACATTCTGTAGGGCGAATGTGGTATGCTCGATTCGCATGCCACGATGTTAGCAAAACTCAGAAGCTTCCCCTTTCCCTGTCTAACCGTTTAGGGCACCTTTTTATGATACCTTTCAATGTGCTCCACTAGCCAAATATATTTGCGAGGGGAATCACCTGAGCGAGTTGGTTATACATATTTAGTTCTATGAAACCAGCTGAACTTACAGAAAAGACACCCAATCACTCTATATTTCTGTTACGTTCAGCTGGTTCCACAAAACAAATATTGTGCCACAAAATGGTATATATTGAAGTAATTCAAGAAACAAACATTTCCTTATAATTTAGGATGGAAAAAAATGGCGGCTTGTTGTTAGGCTGCGCTTCGCGCGCACACGACGAACGTACGCTCATCTTTTTACACGCCAACGGATCATTTTGACACGGGAATGATTTCTTGATGTTCCTAACCACCCAAGGAACAAGCCAAGTGAGTACTCTCACAGAGAGGACGGATTTTCTTCGTGTCTTCGACCCCCTTTTGAGAACGGCAAGCGAGCTGAAAGCTAAGCCTAGGGACGGGCTTGGCGCGGCATTGGCGGCATGGCCTCACCGAGCCCCGCGGCCTCGGCGCCGACCCAAACTGTACTCGTTCAACTTCCCGAAGCCTACCCTGACCAAGGAATCGTACACAACATTCCTGACGCTAACGAAGAAGCATCGGTGATTTTCGCCGAACACCGGTACATGAAACCGGCATTGCAGAGTGAGCCGACGGTTAAACAGAACCGCCGACGCGCAGCGGACACCACACCGACAGCTGACGACCAAGAAGACACCGCCTCGAAGAGATCGAGACGACCCAGCACGAGCAGCATTTGCACGAATCAGTCTGCATGTTCGGAACTAAGGACCGACAACATCATGGACACCGGCAATTCAAGAGCCGAAGAAGAAACCAACGACGCCGAGCATCCCATAAACTGGCAGACTGTGGTCTACGGTAGGCGCAAGAAACAAGAGGCGAGTAGATATCTCTCAAGTTTTCTAGAAGCCGCGGCAGCTAACCCTCAACTGAAGCAAAAAAAAGATTCTTTCAACGTTGTATATCGCTCGAAGGAACCTTACGATCTAGCGGGAATACCGGCAGCTGTGGTAGAAAGAAATTTCTACCCGAAGCTAGGCTTAAATCCCAAAACATGCACGCCATCACAAAGACCATCGATTCGCTCCAATAAGGCGGCGAATACAATATCCGTCAAAGTATACGACAGAAAACTTATGGCACCGCTACTGGCAATAACGTCCATCAGAGCCCCCGACAAGACTGTGGAGGTGGTGGCACACGAAACGATGCTCGAAAATACTTGCCGAGGTGTGGTCCACGAGACCGACCCGACGGAATCAACGCAAGAACTTATTGAAACAATCGTCTGCAGAACACACGAAGTTTTGCACGCAAGACCTCTTGGAAGTCGAGGTTTAGCGCTCGTCACCTTCTCTGGAACAAGGCCACCACGGCAAGTTCTAACTCTTTTAACCATCATGAGATGGTTAAAAGAGTAACTCTTTACATACCGATGACCATGGTGTGCCGAAGATGCCAAGGCCTGGGACACAAAGAAAATGTATGCACACGAAAAGCAAGGTGTCAAGACTGCGGGTGCATTACCCTTGAAAGACACGTATGCGAACGCAAGTACTGTGCCAACTGCCGCTCGTCCGCCCACATAGCAACAGATCCCAACTGCCCGGCACGCCTGAAAGCCAACAAGCTACTTCAAGCTAAAGCCATAGGAATGAAAAGCAATGGCAGCCAGGGGACAGGAGGAAAAGGCGGAGCCACAGCTGAGAGTCGACCCCCGGAAGTCACAATAACAGAATACCCTGAACTCCCAAATTCTACTCCAGGCAGAGGAAGAAGCAGGAGCGCGAGCGGCGCATCGCAGCAGCCGTCGGCTCGAGAAACATCAAGAAGCCTCTCGCACAAACCAAAGAAGGTGTCTCACAATCGGTCGACTTCAGTGCACCGCCGTAGCAGCAGCAGGAGGCCTGGCGACTACGCACATGCCCTACACCACCGAAACAAGAAGGGATACCACAGAGATGAAAACGACGAACTAAAATCATGGCAAGAGGAAATCCGAGCCATTGAAGCAGAGGCCAAATCAGGCAAGTCCATGATTCTTCAACTTGAAGCGGAACTTGCCAAGTACAAAAGGAAAGAAGAAGAAGACAATAAAAAGAGGGAAGCTAGAAAGGCAGTCATAACAAAACGCATTCAGGAAACTATGGAAGCGCGCAAGGCAGCCCGCGAAAAGAAAGAACAAGAACGCGACACCTCCAGGCAGGAGATTGTCTGCAGCGTACCAACAACAGAAAAGGAACCCCAACCTCAACTTACCCCTACACAGAACGCAAGCCCAAGCGATTGGGAAACCGTCCTCCGACAGATACAGCTGATGCAACAGCAGATGCGAGAAACACAGCAGTTTCAACAATTCGTAATGCAGAAGCTAGGGATGAATACGACATGCCCACTAAAAGAACAAAAGAAGCACCTCTGAGAGTTCTACAATGGAACTGTCGCAGCCTCTCAAGAAGGAAAGCCGAACTACTTAAGAGAATTGAGGACTACAAGTTCGACATATTACTCTTGCAAGAAACACGCACTGATGAAATTGACCTCTCTGGCTACCACAAGATAGCAAACCCAGCAATAAAACGCGCCGTTCCTGCGGGGCGACGTAACAATGATGGGGAAAAGGAGGTGAAGGCTCAGGTTAATGTGTTTATCAGTCGAAAGTTAGCCTTCATTGTCATAAATACAGACAACTGGTGCACTGACTACCAAGAGGTGGTAGCAGTACGAGTCGCACTCCAGACCACTCAAAGAAGACTAACGATTGCATCTGCATACGCCTGTCCCTCGAAACCATATGATCACTCATGGCTTAATTATCTCAAGGATCAATATCCAGACGGCTACCTCATCATGGGAGGGGATCTCAATGCCAGAATCGAGGACTGGGCTAATCTACAGCAAAACTGGAGGACCAAAGAACTTATGGAAGCAATAGAAGCCGGAAATCTCGAACTCATCAACGATGTTACTAGACCAACGAGACACTCTCTAACTAGCTGTCAGTTAGACACCATAATCGACGTCACCCTGGCCACACCGACAACAGCTCGCAAGATAACCTGGGATATGACGCAGGACGCTTGGGGCAGCGACCACTTCCCCATCATTATGGACGTCGCCATTGGAGGCAATAATCTTAAGCAAAAAAGGCCAACGAGAACAATAATCTGGGACAAATATAGGCAAAACCTCAAAGAACAAGGAGATGTCTTGGAACCATGTCAAATCACCGCACTACTCGCAACAGCTACAAAGATTGCCACAGAAGTAAGGCAAGTCTATGAAGACACGCCAGAACCAGACTACCATCTCCTCGCATTATGGGACAAAAGGACCAGAGCCTTAGAAAAGTACCGACAAGGGAAAGAGAAAAAACACCTAGACAAGGTCAACCGTTTAACGGAAGAAGCAAGCAAATACGGAAACAAATTATCCATCGACAGATGGCCAGGGTATTGCGAGTCCTTCGACGAGAAAACCAACCTTAGGGACGTGTGGAAGACATTAAACTCCATGTCAGGAAAAAAGAAAGGAGTCAGCCCTGTCCCGGTCATCGCACTCCTCTCCAATGAAAAAACTGAAGAAATTCTCAACAAATTGGGAGACATCTTCTTTCCACAACCCCCAACGAAACCGGAGGAAATCATTTACCACCCAACCCATTCGGGACCTGCACACAAGCCGGAAGACTTCCCCTTCACAGAGTGGGAACTCGGAGCGGCGATACAACAGTGCAGAAGCAAGAGTGCACCTGGAGAAGACGGAATTACAGTGCCCATGCTCAGAAACGCACCCCTGGCCACCCGTCTTGTTATCCTCAAATGGTTTAACGAAATCTGGGAAAGCGGGCAACTTCCCGAAGAATGGAAGGTGTCCCTGGTCACACCAATACCTAAACCAGGGAAGCCAGCAACTGACCCCAAAAACGTCCGACCTATTTCCTTGACCTCAATCATGGGAAAACTTATGGAAAGAATGGTACTCCCACGGATTCAGCACAACGCTGAAACCCTCGGCATCTTTCATCCAACGCAAACCGGATTTAGACCGAACTTGTGCATACAGGACAGTCTGCAGATGATATACACAGACGTCGTGGACATGCACCCAGGAAAAAAACAAATGCGAGTGATTGTATCTATCGATATAAAGAAGGCTTTCGATTCTGTCCCCCATCAATCAGTCATTGGCAAGATGGAGCAGCAAGACCTCACGGGTAAACAACTAGACTTTGTGAAATCATTTCTCTCGGGACGGGTCTACAAAATCCGAGCTGGATATGACAAAGAGTGTGGAGAAGGAACCCTTCAAGAAAATAACATTGGAGTTCCTCAGGGCGAGTGTTGTCACCTACACTTTTCAACATCGTTATGGCACCACTCCTCTGGAAACTTTATAAAATACCCAACCTCAGGGCGACGATTTACGCAGATGATATCACGATCTGGACGCATCAAGGGCCTCCCGAAGCCCAAGTTGTCGCCTTGCAGAAGGGACTCGACACCATTGAAGAATATCTTGCTGATGTGGGAATGTTCCCATCGCCAGAAAAAACTAAATATACCATCCACGGCCGCAATCAAGACAACAAAAACCTAGGTCTTACCTTTGCGGGAGACCCAGTCCAAAAAGCAGACTCCGTTAAAATCCTTGGAATTAACTTTGGGTACAAGCCAAGAATAAGCAAAGCTTGGCTGGCCGAGATCTCCAAAAAATGGAAACAAGGTATCAATCTCGTCCGAAGAATATCCACGAAAATGGGAGGAGCTGGGGAAAAAACAGCCAAAAAACTCGTGACTGCAGTGCTAGTATCCAAAATAGCCTATGCGGCGAGATTCTACCGGCTCACGAAAACCCATCTTTCCAGATTTAAAAGCATGATCAACGGAGCAAGAAAAGCCATCCTTGGGCTCCCACGCCACACTTCGGCAGAGGAAGTAAGCAAGTGCATCTTCCTCCCAGAACTCACAGACCTTATGAACCAACAGAAGGAGGCTCAACTATCCCGTCTACAACATACAACCGAGGGAAGAAAAATTGCTAAGTACATGGGAATCGAGATACAAGAAGAGGCCCCCATATCGCCGAGCAAAGCGCCGTGGGAACTCATTGACGTAACTCACGGGTGCAAACCTCTCCCAGCTACATTCAATGTGCTTAGTCTCCACTGTGAAAAAATGTACGTGTAAGCAGCATATTTTACGACACTGGTGGTGCAACGCACTACATAGGCCCATGTATCTGCAGCTTTATGCCGGGCGTTCTTTTCTTGGCCACATTGCATAGAAGCACACTAAGCAGTAGCCTTAACTGCAAGTAGTTGAAAGACACTTCCGAGTCTTGAAACACTTATTTTCTGGAAAGGTGCAAAGAACACTAATAATAATGTATTTCTTCAGGCACTGAGTAAAGCTCTTGGTCCAGCTGGTCCATTCAACAAAGAAAGGCTGTTTGTGCTGCTGCATGCCACGCTCGGTGAACGCAAGACCAGTCTTGTGGCTTGTCTGCCGTGCTACTTTCTTAATGAAGATATTGTGAGTATTTTGGATAATAGTGCATGCCAAACGGTGTTGCACTGATTCTAACAATGCACTTTCTAATCTCAGATGACTCTGGAGACAGAGCTAAGATTTGGCGACAGCATGGCTAACCTCTTACAGAGACTATGGAAGCTTAAGCAACTGGTATCTAATATGTGTAACCGGCAGATGGACTTCGCCGAGACCGACGATTACCTGAGGGGAGGACATGCTAAATGTGCACTCATAACATTGGTAAGCTGGTTGGTGTGCAAGATATTTGTGCAAACAAATTAAAAGACATTATGTAGTTTAAAAGGTTCTAATTGATTTGTATAACGTAGCTGTGAATTTTGTCTCCACATTCCTTGGTTCTTGGAAGCTTGGAAAGGGTTTCATGACTGGGAACTAGCTAGACAGGCCAAGGGCACAGATAGCTTAAGTTAATATTTTTGGAACTGTGCACTACAATACCATTGTACAGGCATACTAGTGAAACCTGATTGGGTGTCCAGGGAAAGTGTTTTACAGTGTTACACTTGGGCATTTATTAAGCTCACATTTTGAAGGCTGGAAATGTACCATATACGTTTCTGGAGCAGCAACAAAGGTATACGACGAAAACGTCCTTGTGTCTCTCGCCAAGGGAACGGCGCCCGTGCATAAGCGGGTATGTATACACATTATCTGAATAGCTCGCAGAAGAAGGTGGGTTGTGCGTTGGGCTACGTTCCGATTCCGCGTTCGTTTCTTCTTTTATAGCCGGAAGCGTAAGAGACGTGCCAGGAGAGTTTATATTTTGCAAGACTATGCTTTTGTCAGTCTTTCACTGTCTATTTACTGCTACAACGCTCTTTCGCAAAATCGCTCGTGCATGACGTAAGTGAGCAAAGTTCGATAAGTGAGAGTTCTGGATGAGCCAGATGAATGCATGAACGGCGCTGTTCCCTTTTACGCGCGGCAACTTCGTCCATGGAGGCGAGCGAAACATGTCTACGACGGGCCTGTCACTTCTGCCCAAGCCTTGCTTCTAGAGGATGAAATTTGACCTGTTTTTACTGTTCTGTTTTTACTGTTCTAGCTATATCTAGCTAGAACAGTAAAATTAGTACAAGTACACTTAGTATACTAAGTGCAGTGTTCCTTCATGCGCGTTTTACGCGGAAGGACTCCGGAAGCATTGTGTTTAACGATAAAATACTGCATCCAGCTGGGTATAAACGATGAATAATCTCCGGAAAAGAGGAATTGCTATCGTGATTTCTCCGATATTGGATAGGCACTTGCCCAAACGATGTAAATATTCCCTCCGTCGGTCGATGAGCTTAGCAAGCAATTCGTGTGTATATAAGCATACGACAACGCATGCACTGTATGAGTGTGGTTGTGGTAACTCCAATTTCGAACGTCGTCGAAAGCGCACGCGGAATAATGAGCTCCGTGGGAGCTGAGCAGGCGTCACTGCTTGGACGCGGTGATAGGGCTTTGGATCTTCCTGCTGATCATCGGTTTATTCTGCAGACGCTACCGGCGAACGACTCTTCGAAATGCACGGCATTTCTGCACGCTGACATCGGAATGCGGCCGTACCGCATTCAAGGTTTCAGGGAACCTTTGCGGCAACTTGCCGTCCTGAGCGACGTGACCGATATGGGGGTGTTCCAGATGGGGCACGTTTAGATTGTCCGCCTCAAGTCGGCTGCTGCCAAGGAGGAACTGATGACTTAAGAGGGCGCGGTACCTCTATTTATTCGTCCGTTTCAGCCACCAGATGGCGCGCGGATCGTAACGTGGTTGAACGAGCAACTTCTAGATGGCGCCAGTATCGAAGTGTGAAAAGGCCCGCGTTATCCGCTACGTGAAATAGATCCCCAAAATGTGTCGTGTTCTCCCGGCGGAGGAAGTTTCTCCCTCCCTCACGCGCGCTTGGTATGTCTGCGGTCAGTCAGCTCAGAGTGCATAGCATCGGACGTCAGTGATAATACGCGCGGTGGCCGAGTCCGGCCTCCACTCTGTGTGGTGCAGTGGGTGGCGCTCGTTTCTGTTCGGAGGTAGGAATAAAAATGTCGGTCCCCTTTTTCACAACGCACGTTTCTATAGATTTTTTTTTTTATCTCAAGTGACCTAGAGTACCGCCTCTTCGAAATCGTCCTTTCCGGCGAGCGATTGAGAGTCAGGTTAGCATTTTATTTTGGTCAGCACTACGTTCAATGAAGACCTCGGGCGGCGATGTAATTATGTATTGCTTCCCAAAGTGTGTCCAAGGTGTGCAGTGACAATTGGAAATGGTATTGAAGGCGCGCGACCGTCGGTTGGTAAAATACGTGCGTTAGATTCACTTATTCAGTCTAATCATTTTTTCCAACGTCTTTTATCTGTTTCGACAAATGACATGGTCGAGTCTATTGATAACCTTAGCTAGGTTGGACGTACGGAGTGTCCGGGCTTTAAAAAAATTTGCTTCGTTTATGTGAATGAATATCTGTTTTCTCTTTTCCGTGCTCGGTGCTATGCAAAAATCGCTTAGATGTTACGGTAGCCTATAGTGTGGCGGCGTTTTGCACGCTGACTCTCTACTGCATTCGCTGTGCACAGTATGTGTTCAGATGGAATGTGTCAAATCGTATTTCCGATCGATATGATGGATTTACTTTGCTACAGTGTTAATTATATTTTCCTGATTTACACTGGTCTGTCCCTGATCTAAGCTAAGTTCAAATTCGAGGGTGCAGCCAGACTTAGCGTCGTAACAGCCGTAATGCGCAGAAATAAATTAGTACCATGAAAGAAAAACAGAAGGATGATGATGATGATTGGGGTTTTTTGGCACAAGAGCAACTTAGGCCATATTGCGCCAAACAAAGGTTTTTCCAAGAGGCTTAAAAGTATAATCTATACGAACTGGAAGCTACAGCTGGTGTAAAAAGCCAGTTTTGTGAAGGAAATTTAAAACTCGATTGAATGGTACCAATGGTTGATCGCCAAGCAGAAAATATGGGTGAAAGGGAAGGTGACCTCGAAAAAGTTCTGGAAAACATGATCGCCGCTCTTGGTTTAAAGATTTGCAATGCCACAGGATGTGCAAGACAGTCATACCTTTCCCACAGTTGTCGCAAAGTTTAACGTCCTCACCACAGAGCAGGTGCAAATGAGTCAAACGGGTATGACCGATCCGTAAGCGGCAAAGGAGAACCTCAACTTGACGGTCTTTATGGGAGGAACTCTCCCACACCCCCAGTTGGGGCTTGATAACATGAAGCTTGTTCTCTTTTTCCGAATCCCAATCCAACTGCCATGACTTCATAATTGATTTCTGGATGATTGGTATCAGGTCTTGGTGTGGCAAGCCAAGAGGGAGTTTTGGGGACTCCTTTGCAGAGCCAGCAAGCAAGTCTGCTTTCTCATTGCCGGAAATACCTACGTGGCTAGGAACCCAACAGAATTTAATCAAGTGTCCTAGTTGAAGCGCTCGGTTTAACCGCACCCGAAGATATTGCACGAAAAGGTTCTTACTGTCTGCTAAGGACGAAATGGTTAGAAGAACGCTCTGGGAGTCGACAAAGAGAATTGCTTTCATGATATTGTTCTCCAGTAAGTACTCAACAGCCATTGAAATGACATACAATTCAGCAGTAAAAATATTTGCAAGAGTATGGAGTTGTCTAACTTTTTTGAAGGCAATGGAGTAAACCGCACACCCCACGAAAGTTGGTGTTTTTGATCCATCAGTGTAAAAGTGTGAGTAGTCCTTGTATTTCTGTTCCAGTTCAGCAAACTCCTGCTGAAGAACGAGTGAAGAAATAGCTCTTTCTGTACTTGGACAGTGATTAGTCACAAGAGATTGGCAGAAGGTCCCAAGGTGCAATTCTTTCATTGCTCTTCAGCAAAGCAGCTTCACTAACGGGAAGCTGGAGTGATGTTGCCATGCTTTGAACTCTGAGGCCGAACAATACTTGGCTTGTTTTCAAAGAGTCGGAGGCATGTAGCAGATTGGAGGGCATCAAAAGAGGGATGTTGAGGAAAACTGTATATCTTGTAAGCATAACAAAGACTCAAATATTGCCTTCGTCTTTCCAGAGACATTTGATGTGTATCAGCATACAAGCTAGGCACAGGTGATGTTCGAAATGCCCCCGTGGCAAGTCTGAGCCCCAGGTGATGGACGGGGTCCAACATCTTTAGGGCAGATGGACGCGCCGACCCATAAACAATCGCACCATAGTCCAAGCGGGACCGTACCAAAGAGTTGTAAAGTCGCAAGAGGCACCGTCTGTCGGACCCCCAGGTTGTATGCGACAACACTTTGAGAATGTTTGAAGAACGTAGGCATTTATGTTTCAAATCTTTCAAGTGCGGTATAAAAGTAAGCTTTTTATCAAATATTATTCCTAAAAACTTGTGGGCCTCCTTTACAGACACAGCGACATCATCCAAGTGCAACACTGGATCTGTAAACAGGCCACGGCGGAGTGAAAAGGGAACACAGATTGTCTTTTCAGGGGAGAACCTAAAGCCATTTTGATCAGCCCACTTGCTCATCTTATTGATTGTGAGCTGCAGTTGTCGTTCACAGCTGGATAAGTTACAAGAGGAAAACAAAATCTGCACATCGTCCACATACATTGAATAGGATACAGATGGTGGTATAACCTTTCCCAGGCTATTAATCTTCACAGCAAAGACTGTAACACTTAGTACTCCACCCTGAGGGACGCCATTCTCCTGGAGAAAGACACCCGACAGGATAGAGCCCAAACGCACTTGGAAGGTCCAACCCGTCAAGAAGCTTTGTATACAGCGAAGCATGAGACCTCGGACACCATATGAGTAGAAGTCTCGAACGATCCCATATCTCCAAGTCGTGTCGTAAGCCTTTTGTAGGTCAAAAAGGACAGAGACACAGTGCTGACGATGGACAAATGCTTCCCGAATAGAGGTTTCCAGGCGGACAAGGTGGTCTACTGTGGAGCGGCCTGCTCGGAAGCCACACTGATTTCTATCAAAAATGCCCTCTGCCTCTAAAAAATGCATAAGACGACGATTAATGAGTCTCTCATAGGTTTTGCCCAGGCAGCTTGTCAGAGCAATTGGGCGGTAACTTGTCGGTAAAGAGGGGTCTTTGCTGGGTTTCAGAAGAGGGATTATGTGTGCCATTTTTCAACAGTCCGGAAAACAAGCAGCATCCCACAATAGATTAAAAAAAGTGAGCAAACTGCTTAGGGATTCAGGTGACAGTCTTCTTAGCATCTCGTACTGAATCCTATCTGGCCCAGCCGCAGATTTATTTTTGACACCGAGAGCCAACTCAAGCTCACACCGTGTAAATGGCTTGTTATAAGGAGCACCCTGACCACCAGACAAAGAAATAGTTTGTTTTTCTGCTGCTGATCTAAACCTCTTAAAGGATTCACTATGGTTGGCTGAATTAGAGATTTCCTGGAAGTGTTCACCAAGAATATTTGCTTGTTCCCTCAGGGATGTTGCTGATGGAAAGAGGGGTATCCTGAAAGACCGATAGTCTCCCCTAATCTTCCTGAGACGATCCCACACTTCCTTTGAAGAAACAAAGCTGTTCAAAGAGGTGACATACTTTTTCCAAGACCTGCCTTTCGCTTGCCTTCGCGTCCAACAAGCTTTGGCTCTTCTTTTCTTGAATTCAAGTAAATTCCTAGGAGTGGGATAACGTTTGAAGATGCACCATGCCTTGTTTTGAGACTTGCGTGTAGTGGTGCAGTCTTCGTTCCACCACGGCTTGCACCTCTTGGGGAGTTGTCCAGACGTCTGGGGGATACAGCGTGATGCGGCATTCATAATTGCTTCAGTAACATACAGCGTGGCATCTTCAGGGCTCATATTTACGAGAACAGATGAATCAATAAAAGCCTCCAAACAAAAAAGAGACCAATCAGCCTTTTCCAATTTCCACTTTGGAAGTCGTGTCGGAATAGAAGGAATTGGCGTCGTGCTTTCTAGAACAATGGGGAAATGATCACTCCCAAAAGGGTTATTTAAAACAGTCCATGAAAAGCATGGAAGTAAAATTGGTGATGCAATTGAAAGGTCAATAGATGTGAATGATTGATGTGCTGCACTAAAAAATGTAGGTTCCCTCCCATTAAAAAGACACAACCCAGATGATAATAAAAACCGCTCTACGACACCTCCACGTGAATCCTGGCGAGCACCACCCCACAAAGGGTGGTGGGCATTAAAATCGCCTAAAATTAAAAAAGGTTGAGGTAATTGTTTTACAAGTGACTCAAGTTCATTGATATGCAGTGGAGAGTTAGGAGGCAGATAAAGAGAAACTACCGTGATCAAACGGTCAACAAAAAGGCATACCGCTACAGCCTCTAAAGGTGTAGAAAGGGGGACCTCAGAGCAAGCTGCACCACTAGTGCCACTCCTCCAGACGAGTTTGAGGAAATTCTGTCTTTTCTAAAAACCTGGTGCTGACGTAAAATCTGCGTATTAGTGTTATTTAAATATGTTTCTTGGAGGAAGAGTGCAATGGGTCTTAGCTCGTCCATAACATAATTTACGTCATCAATATTTCTGATTAGGCCACGGCAGTTCCACTGCATAAAGCGGAAATTGGCCATTCTTTTAAAATTGAGTTAAAATATGAATAAAGAAGAAACACTGGGAGAATAAATAAAAGTTATAAAGCTGCCGCATGTGGCAAAAATTAATTCGCAATGTCACATTGGGGGGATTACCGGTTTTTTGCTTTTCTGCTTACTCTTAATAGTCTGCCACTCCATATCGTCTTGGTCAGACGTATGAGTGGAGACTTCTCTACACTCATCCATGACCTCAGTTTCCTGAGGCGAGGTCTTTTCTACAGATTTGTTCAGGTTCGGGGAACGGGGCGCCATGCCCCGCCCGCGACCAGCCCCAGCCGAAGAGGCAGAGGAGGTGCTGGGCGAAGCGTCGCTCAAGTCTACCCGTTCCTGTCTCTTAGGCACTGTAGGTGCGGCACGAGAGCCATGCCGCTCCTTAGATGATGGTCTCTCCAGGGAGTGTGGGCGAGAATGTCGACCCTTCTCCCTGGAAGGAGATCGCGGAGAAGGGACGGTTGCGGCAGCCACCTGCCCATCCTGAGTTTGGGAAACAGCCTGAGAAGACACAGGCTGTTGACCTGTTTGAGCGCGAGGATTCGCACTCTGGCTTGGAGGGTCCGAAGACCGCCCAGCCGAGATTGCACGCCCCGGAAGCTGAATCTTCAGCTGGGACGTGGGGGACTGCCGTGGCTTCCCATAGTCCAAAAAGGACGTCTGGGTTGCCACTGCAACCCTCAGTGGTGCAGGTCCCCGCTGCACCACTTGGGCGTAGCCGCCTTTCTGCACGAATGCAAAGCGACGGCGTGCTTCAGGAAAAGAGGTTTTCCTTAACTTTCAAAGTGAGGATCTCTTTCTCGTTTTTCCATGTCTTACATGATCTGGAATATGCTGGGTGAGCTTCTGAGCAGTTTACACAGCGTGGGTTGTTAGTACATGCATCGGCTTCATGGTCGGTCTTGCTACACTTCGCACAGGTGGCCTTTCCACGGCAGCTCTGAGTGCCATGGCCAAATCTCTGGCACTTGAAACATCTACGGGGGTTTGGCACATAAGGCGACCCTGCAGCGCAGGTAGCCAGCTTTCACAGCTTCAGGAAGGACGGTTGATTGGAAGTTGAGTACAATATGTTTTGTCTTGAGCTCGTTCCCATCACGACGTATGGTGATACGTCTTGCAGCTGTGACACCTTGGTCAGATAGGCCTTCGACGATTTCACTTTCAGAGCTGTCAAGGAGGTCATCCTCGGAAATAACTCCTTGGATGCTGTTTAGCGTTCGGTGGGGAGAGACAGAGATGTTATATCCAGAAATGGACGTTAAACCTAGTAGTGCAGTACTCTGCTCGCTTGATTCAACCTCAACAAGTAGGTCACCGGATGGCATTTTTCTGGCTTTGAATTCCTTACCGACAACACCCTCGAGTGTTTTTGCGACAAGGAAAGGAGATAATTTCGAGAGCTGTTTCTCATTTTCGGAGTGAAGAATAAAAAAATTTGGAAATCTGGACGGTGTTGGTGGTGTCTTTTTTGGAATTTGGACTTCGGTGCGGACCCTTTTCAGGGGCCGATCGAGGATGGTTTTAGTGCGAGAACCCATAGAGATGGGAAGGAAAGTTCAGTGCCCGGGTGCACCGCCCACCACGGAGCCCAACAAGGGGGTAGGTAATGTGCCATAGCAAGAAAGGCTTGGCTGACACAATTACACTACCAGTGCTGCCCGGGCACTATACCCTAGTGTGGTTGCAGGGAAAGGGCCTGTTTCCACTCAAGGTTGGCCCTTGCCGCCTAAGAAGGTGAAAAAGGAAGGAAGAGAGTGTAGAAGAAAAGAAAAAGAGGTGAGAGGAAAAGTGAAAGAAGGAAGAAGAGGGTAGAAGAGGCGACTGACTGAATCATCCTGGTCGGGTCAAGCCAGGACACCCGTCTACGAGAAGCAGGGGCCGAAGCGGTGTATCGCCTCGCCCGGGGGGCCTCGAAGGGTCCAAACATACCCCAGGCTTAGCTCAACCACCAGGGTCCCCTTTTCCCCGGACACGGGTTAAGCCACGCACAGCCAGACGTGGGTGGGCGAACCCACATGGCTCGGGGTTCGTAGTGACGCCACTCACGAAGCACCTACAAAAGTAGGTGCCCCCTGCGTGCGGGTATGGTGGCCCACGTGGCTGGGGTCCGTGGTGACGCTACTCACCAAGCACCTAGCACCTAAGGTGCAGGCGCCCCCTGCGGAGCTCGGGGTCCGTGGAGACGCCACTCTCCAAACACCTGCTTTCACAGGTGCCCCCTGCGGAGAAAAAAAAACAGAAGGATACGAGACGGCTCGGTATTATAGAAGTAATGAGTGTACGATCGAATGATGCCATCGTACACTTTTTTTCTTGTTGAACGGTCTGCATCGCTGGGAAACGCTCAAGGTACCAGCGAAGACAACGAGCTGGCGTGAAATTTCGGAAAACAAGCGTCACTTTCATCATGCGCTTTCATTTTGATATGGCGCAAATTTCGCGCGAAATAGTAACAGGTAAGGCAACAAAATGTAGATGTTAGGTCTGGAACACCACCAGACTCAGCCGTGTTGGGAGCATCTCTCGCGAGTCAATACGTGAAAGGTATTGAGCGTCGAACTGTAGGTGCGAGTTATCCATTTCAGCGAAACCTTGATTTCGCAAAACTATTGTGTGTTAGAATATGCACCGTGTTAATCAGCTATGACTATACCCAATCTCAAAAGTTGGGCGCAGTACTTGGAAGCCACGAGCGAGAAATAAATGAAAGTTGATATTGTAGGACAATCGCGACGTGGAGACCCATAAAAGAGAGTCCCGATAAAAAGAGAGCTCCGTCTTCCCCTTCTCTTCAAGTGCTTGGGTTACGCTTTCATTCCTGCGCCTTTGGTAACACTGCGTGCACCTAAAATCGCCTCCTTCCCTGAAAAACACCGTGGCCTTCAGAATTGAGGGCTGCTACGCGAAAGCGAGCGACATGGTCACGGGAACGAAGGCGAGGTGCTCCGGGCTTTGAAAACGCTCCTGATCGCAACAACTTTTTTTGTTTCATTTTTTTTTGTCGAGGCACAATTTTTTTTTTCTTTTCGTCTAGCTTGTTACCCCCCATCAGGGGTCTAGGACATTTCGGTGTAGGACATTTCGGTGTAGGAACTTTCGGTGCGGACTTCTCGGTGTGCGGCCTTTTCGGTGCAAGACATTTCGGTGTAGGGACTTTTCGGTGCATGGACATTTCGGTGTATGGATATTTCGGTGCATGGTCGTTGAACACAAAAGGGACACCCAAGATTTGGTTTTCTCGCCCTTGTAGTATTTATCTTTCGCCCCCAAGTTGATACGAAAAAGTAATTCATCCTCTGTTCAGCTTTGTTTCCTCGAACGCTACAGAGAACGCTTCGGCATTCATAAGAAACTTTTCCCTCCTTTTGGTTCATTCTTTGTAGTTGACAGAACAATGGACCTTTCTGCTTCTCTAACTTTTTGTGTTCTGAAGACAGCCATCTTTTTTTAGAAACGGGGATAAACGTTAGTCTTATCGCCTCCGACAAAGGTTGATAACCGTGCGCCTCTTTCGGGAAGCCGGGATCGGGGAACTTGTGATGAAAAGGGTCAACAATGCCAGAAACTTGCCTTACCTTAACCTTACACTTTGAGAACTCGATGTTATATGATAAGCATCTGATATTTGCGTGTCGCCTCGTCGTATACCAACCGGTGTTGGTTAAAACGAACAAGGAGGTGACTTTGTTGGTCTGATTCGCCTTTAGCGGAAAGATGAAACTTTATACGGGCTTCAGGACAAAGCCATGGACGAAGCTCAACACGATGCTTCGAAGAACGGGGCCGCCGCCAGGAGTAGTTATAGGTAGGACTCCGTGTTTTCGGATATATCCGAAAAACTCTGAAAAGCACTCGCCGGCTAAAATTTTCGTTGATTCGGGTTTATCTGAAAAACTCCAATATCGAAGTCAAAGCACAAAAAATATTAGTTCTAATATAAAACGGTACCAAGAGCGCTCACCAGTGCCCTTCCAAAACTTGTATAATTGCCAAAAGAGGCTCATCTCGTCAATATGCGTGCCATCAGCGACAATAGCTGACGAAATATGACGGCACCTATTACAGCAAGCTCTGAGATAGAGTTCCTAACAACCGTGATTGCACCAGCTGTAAAGTTCGTGCAATAAAAGTGAATTTCGTTGTCTTCATCCGTCGAAGTGTGAATAGCTTCTTTTTATTTTGTTCACCATTTTCGGAGATCTGGAAATTGACCAGAAATAAAATTCGATAAACTCGTAATTTCTGAGAATTCAGTATTTACCGAAAATAAACGCCGGTAAATGCCAGATTTTTGAGAAAAGAAAACACAAAAAAACCTCAAAATTTGACGAAAGCTAAACTCCGAAAGCATGGAATCCTAGTTATATGCTATAAGTAGTTTTTGGTCTAAACCGAAAAATACAAAGGGTATGCCGATTTCTTTTTTTTTTTAAGATCACTATTTTAGAGCGGGAAGAGTAGGGGCAGGGGAGGGAGGAGGTAAGTCTACCCTTTGTTCGGCTGCTATGTTATGCTCCTGCGGTGTCCAACAATCAACCCAAGATAGCTTGTCCGGATATAGGCTTATCACTGGAATTGCCTTTTGTAAAGCCGTTCCATTCAACAAACCTTTTTTCTCTCCTAGAAGAATTATGGAGAAATTGACAATACGGACAAACAAGGCAGGAATTCGTTTTCTTTTGTTTCGCCTTCAGCGGGTGAGGTGCGAAAAGGGGGGCACCCCTGCATTTGGTCTTATGTCACCAGTTATTTCTGCCCTTTCCAGTTAATTTTTCGCTTTCTATCATAAAGGAAGGAAGGTCCAGGAGAGGACATAACGCCGCAGATGTGAAGCGGAGGGAGGGGGGAGAACTTCCGGTTTTAGAGGACACGCCCCTATTGGTGACTCACTTGTGTGTCGCCTCGTCGTATGCCAACCAGTGTTGGTGCAAACTAACTCGTCACTTCCCTGAAATGGCTGTGTACTTGCGAAGTAACCGCGGTGGGCTGAAACTTCTGCACGAAGGCTTCGAGTATGAGAAGGAACGTTGCTTCAAAGAAAAGGTGAGCCTTTCACTGAGTTTGCGATTCAAATGCGATCTTTTTTTAATAGTACGAAGATTGTTACGCCGACTCTTCCTGTCTTTAGCTAAGTTATAATTTATAAAAACGCCTATTCCTCGCAGACATACTGGCAATGTAGCCGGAAACTGGAGTGTAAAGCAAGGGCTCACACTATTGACGAAGAAGTTGTCATGCTGATCAACGAACACAGCCATGCACCCAGCCGACTGGACCAAGAGGCCAAGTTGGCGTACTCATCAATGAAGGAAAGAGCACGGACGACTGAGGAACCCAATCAAGCCATCGTCGGACGCCTGGTGGCCGAGATGACACCGGAAGCTTGCAGTTACTTACCGCCTCAGGACACTGTTAAGAGAACATTAAGGTAAGTGTTATACACGAATGTTACGAATTAACATCTTTGCTACCTTAGCAAAATATATGCCACCTCATATGCTATGGAGATGTCCAGTTTATTATCGGGCTAGCCTAAACATTTTTAAAATTGAAAATATAGTAAAATAATAATGAGTAACCGCCCTATAGTTGAAACGTGACAGCAATAATATTTCCAACTTTTTTGCATGCAGGAGGGCGCGGGCGATGGAGCAACGGCCGATGCCTCTCCCTTCACGCTTAGAAGACGTCGTCATCCCTGCGCAGTACGCGTCGAAGATTGACAGGTCCAGATTCCTGTTGCATGACTCCGGTGTGCAAGACCAGGACCGTTTCCTTATCTTCTGCAGCCCGCAGATGGTGGATGTTCTCCGAACATCTAAGAAGTGGTTCGCCGACGGGACGTTCAAGGTTGCGCCTGAGTTGTTTTACCAGGTTTACAGTCTACACTGCGAAGTGGGCGGCTCCATCCTGCCTGCGGCATACATTTTGCTAACGCGGAAAGACTGTGGGACGTACACGCGAGCCCTGAACACCCTTAACGCCGAGTGTGGGGGAGATTGCGAGCCAAGGACCGTCACAGTGGATTACGAACTGGCGGCTATCAACGCTTTCAGGGCGGTCTTCCCAAGCGCCGACGTGCGCGGGTGTTTTTTTCACCTGTCGCAATGTGTCTACCGCAGACTTCAGTCGGAAGGACTACAGGAGCTGTATGCTTTTGACCCCGACATAAACCTGGAAGCTCGCATGATCCCAGCTCTTGCAATTGTACCCCAGGACGACGTGGAGGGGGCATTCACCGAGCTTGCGTCCAGCATCCGCGCAGAACTTCTCCCGGTGGTCGACTACTTCGAGGATGTGTTTATTGGGCGGCTAACGGCACGGGGCAGAAGAGATGCGCAGTTTCCAATTAAGCTATGGAACCACCACGACACCGTTCTCCAGGGCGGCTCCAAGACCACGAACTCAGTGGAAGCCTGGCACCGGAGCTTCCAAGCTCATGTTCAGTGCTCGCACACAACTCTCTGGAGATTCTTGGAGGTGCTACAACGAGAAGACGCCCTGCAACTTCACCGGCTTGGAAGACTCGAGATGGGCCAGCGCTTCAAGCAGGCCTCGAAATACGCGAAGGCTGCAGAACGGTTAAAGACACTTGCTAGAGAATACGACGCTAGTGATGTGCGACGCTTCCTTAGGGGAGTTGCCCACAACGTGTCGTTCTAGGTCCCGGGCCATGTGCCTTTTGTAAATAAAAGTGGTCCACATTACATTTTGTGTACTATTTTGCTTCTGAATGCATTTGGCTTCGGACTTTTGCTTGATAATGAAACCCACGACTAACCTATGATGTGTATCTTTACCTGTTTCTATAGTATTCAGAAGGCCTATAATCTCGAGCTACTTTCCAGAAAGAGCATTCCATCAGGAATAAAGTCAGACAAGCGAATAAGTTTGTGTTTAGCTATACACCTGCTAGCTAGGAAAATATCCTCGTAGTGTGAAAGAGGAAAGTAATTTAACTTGTTTAAGGTATGTATGTCTTAATAACGAGCAGAATCAACCGTGTTTGAATTGGGACAAGCTTTATGTCTTAATGAATACAACTGTTATATTTTATGCGTGAACATAAAATGTCCGAATAACTGCAAGTAAGTTCAACTTCCCGAACTTCAAATTTACACCGAAATTTCCGTGCACCGAAGCGACCGTACACCGAAAAGTCCGTACACCGAAATATCCGTGCACCGAAATTTCCGTGCACCGAAATGTCCGCACCGAAACGTCCTACACCGAAATGTCCTACACCGAAATGTCCGGATCCCCCCCATCAGCGCAAAAACTACCATAAACTAAAAAAAAATAATGGGCATACAATGACCACGCACCCACTGGGACCCGAGTCAAGGCAAGAAACACTAACTACTAAAAGGGAAAAAAAATCATGTTCGCATACACAGACAGAACGCCTCCATCGAAAGAAATGAATCATACGCTTGTTCTGCCAGTCTCGTTGTGCGTCTGTCAAAAGCCACAAAGGAGGAAGATTATCAGCGCTTCACCACTTCCCCCCCCCCCCCCCCCCCCCCCCCTAAAGAGAAGAAAAGAAAGGTTTCTTGGGCGCACGCGGTCGCCCAAGCGACGAGCTTGGAAGGGTATGCGATTGTAGCACGTTTGTCCCGCGGCAGTTCCCCTGTCTCAAATGCCCACGGTCCGTCTCCCAAATACCAGTCTTACCTTCCCGAGTAGCAACTCCGCAGTGATTCTGAATCATTCTGATGCTTTCCAACGTTGCAAAACTGTCAGACAAATATTTGCACACAAGTATACACTGTTTGCAGGGCTATCTACAGCGCTAAAATTCAAAAGTGCTATGTTGGATTCGGGAACTGGTGTAGGTTTAGCTAATGAACTTTCCAGAGAACGATAGTAGTTTTCGGGGTTCCAGGCGACCGGACAGGTCGCAATTATTGGTTCATTAAAAATTGTATTTTATAATCACAATCGTATCATCAAGGGCACGCCATTTCCTCATCGCTTCTTCTACGAACAGAGTTGCTGTATTCGTAGCACACGTAGACGGAAACGGAGACTGTGCCCAAATAATATCTTCTTTTGGCAGGTACTGCGCAGCGATTACACAGAATGCCTCTAACATAAACATGCTGCTCCACATGTGTATTCACAAGACGCGATACATCGTTCTCCCAATTTCGTTGAAATGGGCATGAAAGCGCGTAACCGCTACTTGGTTGAAGTTCTACTTAGAGGTGAAGCGTTTACCATAAAAATCGTTAAATATTGGTTGTTGTTTTTTCGTTTCACTACAAAACTGGGTTCACTTCAAATTTTTTTTTTTTTTTCATGTCGTCTCCACAGCGTTTCTACGTCGGTACTTTCGCGTTAGAAAACATCACATAATGTGCGTGAAAAAACTGTACGAACGATGCTGCATAGCCTCTTTTTTTTTTAGATTAAAAAAAGTAGTTGGCTTCCTTTCGCACTGCATGTTTTAGCATGGAAGTTCCTATTTAATTATGATGTCTTCACCTCCTTAAAAAAATATACGGAGTGGGCAGGTTGGCGGCAGCGAGGCCGAGATGTCTAATAAGTTGTTCCTTCTTTTTGTTCAGATCACGCTGCTGCCTCATGGAAAATCCACTGATACGACAGCAACTAATCTTTGCTTCGAGGGTACCATCGATTGCACGCGTGGAAGTTGCGCGGTGACAAGTCAGTACACCTCACCCTACCGTGACTCGACGACGGCCAGTGTCATCTTCGACTACCAGGTGTCGTGGGACACCGAGCGACTACGTGGGACATCAGCGTTGCTGTCCGAGTGTATAAAGGCGTGCCATCTCGACAACTACTTCAGTGGGCAGGTTGGCGGCAGCGAGGCCGAGATGTCTAATAAGTTGTTCCTTCTTTTTGTTCAGATCACGCTGCTGCCTCATGAAAAATCCACTGATACGACAGCAACTAATCTTTGCTTCGAGGGTACCATCGGTTGCACGCGTGGCAGTTGCGCGGTGACAAGTCAGTACACCTCACCCTACCGTGACTCGACGACGGCCAGTGTCATCTTCGACTACCAGGTGTCGTGGGACACCGAGCGACTACATGTATAAAGGCGTGCCATCTCGACAACTACTTCAGTGGGCAGGTTGGCGGCAGCGAGGCCGAGATGTCTAATAAGTTGTTCCTTCTTTTTTTCACGTACGTTTTAAAATTGACAATTGCTATTCTTTCCGTTCGGACGATCGTTTTTTATTGCTGCTGACCTGCCCACGCCACCTGCAGTCTTGTGTTGCGACTTCCGCTTCTTTTTTTCGGTCACTTCTTTGTTGTGGCGACGTTGAATCAAATCCTGGTCCTATGAGCGCAGACCAGTTGGCCCAGTTCACGCAGATGCTTCACCTGTTGAACGAACTGAATTCTCGGTCGCAAAGGTTTGAGACGGGTCAAACAGAGTTAAAAA
This sequence comes from Ixodes scapularis, assembly GCF_016920785.2. Lineage (NCBI taxonomy): Eukaryota > Metazoa > Arthropoda > Arachnida > Ixodida > Ixodidae > Ixodes > Ixodes scapularis. The sequence continues at coordinate 46,980,727 of NW_024609857.1, read as the reverse complement.
GTTCCATTGATGAAGTAAAACAGGGTCAAAAAACAATCGACGACAAAATTACAAATATCGGGGAAAGACTTACGTCTGTTGAGAATAAAGCGGGAACAATGGAGAGTGAACTGGATGCACTGCGACGGGAAAGCAGAGATCAGAGGAATGTTAATGCCGCCTTGCATTCACGTCTGAATGAAATGGAGGATCAATCTAGACGAAACAATCTACTTTTCTACGGAATTCCTGACAGTGTGTCTGAAACGTGGTCACAGGCGGAAGAAAAGGTTAAAAACGCGTTAGCGCTCTGCTTCGACAGGGGTTCAGCTGAGTTGACTGCCAACACGCTGTCATTTGACGTCGAGCGTGCTCATAGATTGGGACAGTTTTTTGCAAACAAATGTAGACCATTGATTGTCAAATTTTCGTCTTTTAAAACGAAGGACCAGGTGATGCAGCTCAGAGCCAAGCTAAAGTTAAACTGCATCAGCATTAGCGAAGATTTTTGTCCTGCGACGCGCTTGGCTCGAAGGAACATAATCGAATTTGGAAAGACTCAGAGTTCCACCTTTAAACTTACTTATAACAAGTTGTATGTAAATGATAAGTGTTATTTTTATGACCAAGAGCTAGACCAGATCTCGGAGCTCTCTCGACCACGACCCTCCCGTAATTTGGTGCAACAATCACCAAGGTCTGAGGGTGCGCCCAGTGCACCCACACCACTTTAGCGGTCGGCGAGGGGTGGTGATCGTAATCTTCCCTCGCCTACTATGTCCAGTGCCTCCTTAGTACGTGATTTTTCTTTTTTGCTTTGTAACGTCAGGAGCGTTATCAACAAGCGCGACGCCTTGTCTTCTTTAATTGACACATGTCTTGCTGATCTTGTGCTCTTGACGGAAACTTGGCTATCCGCAAAAGTAGATAATAGTGAGATTTTAAATTGCCAAAAGAAGTATCGGTTCTGCAGATGTGACAGGGGAGCTCGGTCTGGGGGTGGCGTTTTGATAGCGGTTTGCGACGAGTTGGTTTCTTTTGGTGTGTCGCTTGCCTCGCCTCTAGAATTGACTTCTGTGCGCATTCGTCTGAACCACAAGGATGTAATTTTTTGCGCTTGTTATCGGCCCCCTAATTCACCTTCTGGATTTTCTTCTGATCTATATGATGCTTTGAATACATTACACGTAAGGTATCCGTCATTGCCCATTTTTGTTCTTGGTGATTTTAATTTCCCTGGTGTTTCCTGGGACGCACCTTTTCCCGTAGCAAGCTTCGGCTCTTTTGAGTGCAATTCCTTTCTTACTACATGCTCGGATTTTAACTTGACTCAGCTCGTGAAATGTCCAACCCGTACAACCCCGACAAGTGCCACTGTCCTTGACCTAGTATTCACTACCCATCCAGATCTTGTACAATCACTTTCAGTTTTTGCAGGTGTAAGCGATCATTCCGTCATTCACTTTAATATTCCAAACAGTTCGCCTCGCAAATGTGCAGCTTCAAAGGTATTTAGAGACTATAGTAGGGCTGACTACACCGGGATTAATAATGAACTTGAGATATTTTTATCAGATTTTCTTCAAAAATTTTCTGAGCAATCGTTGGAAGATAATTGGTGTATGTTTAAATCGAAAGTAACTGAGCTTACTAGCCGTTATATACCCCTTCGTAAAATTAGGAATACACAGTCACCTTGGTATACGCCAACATTAAAACGGTTATCAAACAAAAAAAAGCGCATTTTTCGACGAGCCAAGATATCAATGATCCCAGAGAGATGGGCAGCTTATCATTGTGCAGAGGATGAGTACGCACGTGCACTGTCTCTCGCCAAACATACTTTTTTTAATCAAACCCTTCCATCGCTACTGGAAACTAATCTGCGTAAGTTTTGGCACGTTGTGAGCGGAAGTGAAAGGAAACCAATTGAACTTGCTACGGATAGCGAATCGGTCGTTCCTAGGGAAAACTGCTGCGTTGTTTTAAACTCTGCATTCTCATCGTCGTTTGTTAACAGCACGCCATGTATGTTTCCCGATGTTCCGGTTTATGATTTTATTCCGATGGATCCAATAGTTATTGACTGGGCAGGCGTAATGAAATTAATTCAAAATATGAAGCTTTCCTCTTCTCCAGGTGATGATGGCATTAACCCCAAATTTTTGAAGAACACCGAAGTGTATTCATCTATAATATTGTCGAAGATTTTTGCACAATCATTAGAATCCTGTACGCTTCCGAACGACTGGAAGGTGGGAAAGGTGGTTCCTCTGCACAAATCAGGTAACACTCATTGTCCCAATAATTATAGACTTATTTCATTAACCAGTATACCGTGCAAACTCATGGAACATGTCATATACTGTCATATGGTGTCCTTCCTCGAAACTAATTCTTTTTTTAGTATGCATCAACACGGCTTCAGAAAAAATTACTCATGTGAAACTCAACTACTCGCTTTTACTAACGACTTATTCTCTGCTGCAGATCACTTAATCACTGTTGACTGCATTTTCATCGACTTTTCTAAAGCATTCGATAGTGTCTGTCATAGCCTGCTCCTGTATAAATTAAGTAAACTTAACATGGACCCTAATATTTTTAAATGGATAGAATGCTTCTTGTCTAATCGCACGCAATATGTAACCGCCAATGACCATAACTCCCCTCACTGTCCTGTAACGTCCGGTGTCCCGCAGGGGTCAGTGCTAGGGCCCTTGCTTTTTCTTATTTATATTAACGACTTACCTAGCTGCATTTCTTCATCTGTAAAACTTTTTGCTGACGACTGTGTTGTTTATCGCAAAATTCTGGAACCTGCTGATCATCATGCTCTTCAGTCTGACCTCGATAACATTTCATTTTGGTGTGACACCTGGCTAATGAAACTTAACCCTGCTAAATGTAAGTAAATGAGAATTGCACGTCATTCAAATTGCATCCTACCATGTGACTACTTACTTAACCGTGTTCGCCTAACGCAAGTTTCGTCCTACAAATATCTTGGCATTATCATTTCTGCTAACCTTTCATGGCAAGATCACGTCAACCACATCACTAGTAATGCTAATCGCGCACTTGGTTATCTACGGCGTAATTTTTCTTTAGCCCCAACTAACTTGAAACTCATACTTTATAAAACTTTAGTGAGGTCAAAGCTTGAATATGCATCATCAATCTGGGACTCTCATATTAACTCCATTGTTTTTCAAATAGAAGCCATTCAAAACCGTTCCGCGCGTTTCATCTCAAATTACTTTCGAACTGCCAGTGTCACTTCCATGAAATCTAATCTTAACTTACCCGATCTTTCATTGCGTCGTAAACTATCTCGTCTTTGTCTCTTTCACAAGGTTTATCATTTCAATTCTCTACTCAGTGACTCTCTCTTTCTGCCAACATCGTACATTTCTTCCCGCAGCGACCATCAGTTCAAGGTTGGCGTCCCAAGCAGCCGCACCAATTTGCACTTCCACTCGTTCATTCCCAAAACCTGCACAGACTGGAACCACCTCCCCGCCTCCATCGCTTCAATCACCGACAGCGACCGTTTCAAAAGCGCCATTTGCAACCATTTTTTTGTAATCTCCCTGCTGTGTTTATGTTCATGTTGTATTTTTTTTTTTTTTTGCTTCACCACTCCTCTCTGTAATGCTTCGGCCTTGAGAGTAAATAAATGAAATGAAATAAAATTTAAATTACCGAATTACAAAAACGTCAAAATTGCATAATTGTTTTTCGTTGGGACGCCATGGCGACAGCGACACTTGCGTTCGCTTGTGCTTTTCGGCAGCATTTCTACGATGAATCGCCAGGACCGCGACAGACAACAGCATGCCACTCCGGCTTCTGTGACGTCATTTTTTACCACTGCGGGACCACTTTTAATGTGTGGGCGGGATAGGACGCTAAACACACCAGTCGGAAACGCGCTCCAGGTGCCATAGAACTGCTCCTAAAAGTAGCTGACACGTGCTTTGCTCCGGGACTGTGATTCCCTCACAGCAGCTCTAACTGAGGTTTGCCAAATTACGGTGAAACGGAGTATAGACAAAACAGACAGGAAACGAGCTGCGAGCATACGCTAGTCAAACTTACAACAAAAAGGATTGGTTTTTCCCCAAGCTGGACGACATTTATCAGGCATCTTTAGAGCTGCGACGCCCAAAATCACGCGTACTCAATAAGACTTTTTTTCTCTCGCGTGTTTGTGATTGTTACAACGCCCTGGAAGGAATATATATATATATATATATATATATATATATATATATATATATATATATATATATGATGAAGTCCATCTGAAGGGGTACCGATAACTGCGAACCACGAACATGAAGGATTCGCTAACATCCGTCAGTAGTGCGAACGGTAAATCGTCACGCAAACATATTCTCACAAGCTGCAGAGATTTATTTGGCTTAGCAACTAGAGTATACTAACGGCACGTGATTATTATATACCCCCCTCCCCCCTCCCCCCCCCTCCCCCTCCTCCTCCTCCTCCTCCTCCCCCCCCCCCCCCAAGATACCATTTCTCGGTTCTTCAAGACCATTTCCCTAGTCTTCAACGGCCGCGGCTGCACGCCCACGCCCCTGCCCTCGCCTACGGAGGTGCGTGGGCGAGGGCAAAAAGCCATGCCCTTGATAGACCACGGAGCTATGTCGTGTCGTCTGCTACTGTACCGCCAATAGGAGAGCGATAGCTCTGTGTGTTCCACAATGCGTGTTGCGGTATGACTCTGTACGTCTGTCCTGGAGGCAGATAAGAATATAGGGTATGTGGCCCCCTCCTAAGCTAGCAAAAACAAACAGTGTGAACCAGCCTATAGAGTTCGTTTTGCATTTTATTGTGGTGCAGCACTACACGCTGACTCAAGGACGTAAACACGTGTTGGTCCCCAAAGTGTGTCCAAGGGGCACAGTGGCGATTTATTGAGAAAAGCAGCATTCGGCATAAGAGCATTAATCAAAGTACGCGCCTTTTTCCACATCGATACGCTCATTTCCCTCTACTACGCATTTATACATAGTCATCTTAACTACTGCATATCTTCGTGGGGAAATACTTATCGCACACATTTGTCTCCATTGCAGCACGTCCAAAATCAAGCATTTCGTATCATCACCTTTAGTCACTTTTCATCTGATATTTCTTGGTTTTTCCGTGCTTTTAATATTTTATCTGTTAGCAATTTAAATAAACATACCCTCGGGTTACTTGTGTATAATTTCGTGAACGGCAAACTCGCTCTAACACTTCTTAACGATAATCAGTTTCCACAACTATAGTAAATTTACCGCCAACTTCTCAGCCACGGCTGTGTGGAATTCATTACCTTTAGCCATCAAGCAATCACCATCAATTCACGTGTTTAAAGGGGCACTGACACCCCAAAGGTCGTATTTATTTTTATTGTCTAAAACGATGCAAGTTGCAGTCATAGACACGCAAAAAAAACCGCATCGCGAAAAAAAATTTTCCCGCGCGCGCGCGCGCCTTTTTATTTTTGGCGTTTGATTTTCCCGCCTCTCGCCTCCTCGCTTCTTTTGATCGGTGACGTCAAAAATCAGGAAATTTAGAAGCTTTGTAGGCGACATCTCTATTACATTTAATTACGGCAATCGTAAAACATGTTTTTTAACGCAATTGCGAACGCACTACGGCCCTTCTTTTTGAAATACCAAAAATCGGGAGTTCGTTGTGGTGCCGTCTCCTGGATTTGTATCCTCCAACGGAAAACAGGCGACACCGCTCAAAACCGGTCTGCCGTAACGCCGCCGCTCACTCCTTTCCTCCTCGCTTTGGCAACAGCAGGGAGTGGTGAAAGAAAGTCGACCCTCAGGTCTCCGCGATTTTTGACGTCAAGGCACCGGCGCCGATCGCGCGGGAACTTCGAATTCGGCATTTGGAAATTGTTTTTTTACTTCACAAATACTGAACTCCCAAATTTCAAATTTTGAGGGTAATGTCCTGGCATCGTTTTCAATCGTTTCGGATAATAAAAAAAAATATGATTTTGATGTGTCAGTGCCCCTTTAAGCAGAAACTTCGCATATTTCTTCAGTCCTTTTAGTCATACATTGCTGTCATGACGTCATTGTGTATCGCTCTTTTTGATAATTGCCGTTTTGTCTCTCATATTATTGTAATTAGTACTGCTTTTCACTTATTCTCAAAATTGATTTGCAATTCCAACTGTTATAACCTTGCTCTGTTTATTCAGTGTTATTTTATTTATAAGTTTATAATTATTATGAGTGTTTAACTTACTGTTATTTTGTTCATTTTATATCACTGCAATTAGTTCTGTGTTTCACTTATTCATGTCATAATTTATTTTCTATTCTGACTGCTGTAAATTTGTTTTATTATTATTTCTACCAATAACAGGAGGTCCCTTTCCAGTCTCTGACTCTGGGACCTCCTTCTGTAATATTTCTAATGTATTTAAATTTGATCTACGCACAATAAAACCAACCTAAAAAAAAATCGTATTGAAGGCGCGCGAACGTTTGCTGGAAGATACCCGCGTTAGACCCACTTTCTATTCTAATCATTTTGGCAATGACTTTTACTTGTTTCAACACATGACATGGTGGACTCATAAGCTTAGGTGGACTGAAACCACAGAATGTACGGTCTTTAGATTACTTGCTTCGTGCATGTAATTAAATAACTGTTGCGTCTTTTTTTATTTGACGATGTAACAACCGTAATGCGAGAAAAGAAGAAACATTTGAACGAAGAAAGATTAGGATACGAGGTGCCACGATGTTATGGAAGTAATACGACAGATGCTATCGTACACTTTCACTTATTGGAGGTTTTACAAGTTGAACGTCGCGTTTATATCCGGTTGAAAATAGTATAACATAGACAAAGCTTCTACATCTATTGAAGGAGCTTTTTCAGAAGAACTGGTGCTCCTACTTTGTTTGTGGTATTTGACGAGCTCGGTGGTTTTACAGAGCCGGGCGAGAGAGAAAAGTAGGACTTTGCATTGATGGCTCTTACGAGCATCGCGATGGTCTACATCGAACACAGAGATCATATAATAATATCGAGGAAAAGGCCCAGCATCTTTTTTATGCTTTGCTGTCATAAACGCAAAAGCCGGTAAAACATCATTTGCAATGACAATATTTAGCGTCCTTTTGCTTTATTCCCGCAGAAACAACCGGCGAAAGTCATTGTATCAGAAACAAATCACGCTGACGAACAGTTGAACAAAGGCAAAGCGTAGATGCAAAGCGAGCGCGCTTCGCCTTGTTCTGTATCTCGGGACCGACGATGTCAGCGTCCGCATTGAATCCCCCCTCTCTCCGCTGCTGTCTGCCCCGCTGACCATAGTATTTCCTAGTATAGCAGCCGTTGAGTTGTACTGTCAAAATAGCTGAAATAACTTTGCTGACTATGATTGCACCTCCTATGTTAGTTATGGTGCAACAAGGTTGCTGATCAGCTTATGAGACCAGCTCTACCCAATGCTATCTCCTTCACTCTGGGGACTTCTCAACATATTCCTTGCATTGGTGGAAAACTGATGTAATTTTTTGTCTACCATTTGTTGCATTGACATGATTGATGCACAGCTGATACAACCTGGCTGGTTTATGACAGGGCTTAATGCAGCCCTTTTTCATACAGCCATATGCTTTCTTTTATGGTTCAAATATGAGATAATAAAGATCAAGGTTAAATATAATTGTTTGTTTTTTTGTATTTGCAGGCTGCTGCTATGCACACTGCAAAATATATATTTTATTTATGAATTTTTTCACACCATTTATACAATGGGCAAAGTGTGTGCAACCACGGTGTGTGAGTTGTGTACTCCAAAACTACCATCTGCAGGCAGCCTCAAATTTAGCACACACATAACAGTGCTTGTCTCTTAGCGAGTGCAGTCATAAACATATATCTTTTTAGGTTCACGGCTCCTGATGATTTCTTTTATCAGTCAAGCCATTTTAATCTTTTGCTTTTAAAGAAGGGAAAGACTGGTGTCCGCTAGTGCTGCACAGCTTACTTCTCCATAGGACCCAGGGCCAGAGCTTGATAATACATTACTCACCCTAATTAATCTTCCATTTCAGGTCCAGAGCAGTCTCCAACAGTTAAGCTGGTGCTTGAGCTTCGGCTACAGAATGGGGAGATTTTGCGGCAGTTGGGGGCGATGCAGCAGGACATTAGAAACTTAAGTTTTAATTTATCGCAAATGAAGGCCTCAATGTCTGCTGCACCGCCTTCGCCGGAAATGGCTCCAGAGCCGTCGCGGGCGCCCCTTCCAAAGCTGCCCGCGGTGACTATGGAAGAATTCAGGGAATTGGAAAATGCCCTGAAGGATAAAGCTACAGCCACAGCCCTGGTATGTTGCACTTTCCTCCTTTCATATGATGATTTTTCCAACATGCACTGCAGTGCTTGTCGCTGGCTCATAATGTCAACTATCATACTCGGCCACTAAACGGGTGGACACTGCATTTGCTTTACTCAATGTTAATAAAATGATAGCTTTTCAGTATGAAGAAAAATGAAAACTGGTTGTGTCGTCATAGCCGTGTTTCTGTGTTTGATTTGGTATTTGGTCATGCTTCTACATTTCCGTTGTCCCTTGTTTTTCACAGCAGCTGGAGGTGGCTACGTGGGTTAGGGCAACTGACACGGTTGCCGAGGCCTGCCGAAGCCTTCTGGAAAGGGCCCTCAAGAAGGAGGTCCAAATAAAATTTAGCCTCCTGGGCCGGAAAGGCAAGCTACCTTTCCGGGGGACCCTCCTCTGCCGCATTGTGACAGGTATGATTATATTTGCTTAATTGATCAACACATTGATAGATCCTTGTTATTCGAGTTTGCTGAAGTGCATGCAACTGCTTGACTGTTATAGCATGTCACTTTCAAATCAAATCCTTTATTTGTGCCTGTGATGTAGCATATAGTACAGGCACTGGGAGGCAGACAAAAACCCAGCAGTTGTTGGCTTGACAAGGTTTGCACACTTGTTCACTCAGCAAGCAGCAAGGTGACAAATGTGATACAAAGAAAAATATAAGAGAAAAAGAATGGCACCAATAAATGTTAGTAAACACTATAAACTATTTGGGGATTAGTTTACAGAGCTTGAAACATGATTTGTCTCATCGAAGGGTGGTCACAGGTTCTATTTGTACATTTTGTCATAATAATTGGTTTGGTAATGATGGGAGATGATGCTTTAACATTTGTGTGCAGTGGTTAGTTAAATTAAACCTACCATCACGTAGGTTACAGGCAGTAGTGATCTCAGTCAGGTGAGGTATGGAGGGTAATCTCAGTGTGTTAAATTTATTATACTTTAATTATGTACCATATGGTGCTAGAGAATATTCACATTGGCTAGTATTTGGAAGAAGGTTCATTGTATGAAAAAGATTTTTAGTCTTGAGTGTTATATTTTACATTTACAATAATACACACAGCCTTTTTCTAAAGTAAGTTCGTTTTCAACAATGCTTCTAATCTGTTATAGCGTAACATATTTAGTTCAAAAGGCCTATTATAGTGCCTGAAAATTCTAGCTATGCCTGAATGCAGCATATACTCTATCTCACAAGTTGCATGCAGTGTAGTGCAACTGTAGCCCTTGTCAGCCAATCAAGAACATAAATGCACCAGTGTACATGTGTTCTTGCACAGCGTATCAGTCTTCGCCTGCATTGTCTGGTCTCTGTAGAAGCCATTACAGGCAATTAAGTTATTCCTTACAGTCTGCCGAGTCATTCCATATGCCTGGATAGTTCATACTCTATAAATACAGCATAATCTCGATGATAGGGATTACCCGGGAACACGAAAAAATATTCATATAATCCTGAATTTGTTTAATCCAAGACAAGCTAACTTGTGTGTATACTTTGTCTGTGATGTTTGTTTGCACTCTTCTGCCCTTGTAGTTGCTCATAAGCCCCATCTAAAATGCATAAAGCTGCGCAGCGCTTTCTCGGCTCATATTGCTTGCACTTATGGTGCAGCATGGAACATCAAGAGCGTTAAGTGTTTCTACCATCGACGACACAGCTTTGTTGGGCATGTGAGTTAACCTTGGCTCGTTGGGCTGTGAGCCAGGCATGCTGCCGCTTGGCCAGCATAGACTGGAGGTGGAGAGGGGGCCAGCGGCAACTGTGCGTACTCTCTTCCCCTCTAAGACCAGCTGAGCCCACCCACTCGTTTCACATGCACCGATGGTTCACGTGCTCATATCACCCGGGACGACTTGAGTACTGTTTGTATCATCCTGAATGGCAATATATTCAATATTGACCGGACCATCTTTAAATTCACATGACCCTGAAATTCCGGTCAATCGTTATTGTATCATCGACATTTGACTCTGTGCAATCTGAGCCGTACCGGAACTTGTAACCGCATTGGGTACTCCTCCACCTCGTCGCACCTTGCAGCTCCACACTGCACACAACTACTGAGACAGAGTATAGCTGTGCAGTGCCGATGGGAACCTCTTCTTAGAATAGAAGTGTGGTCATTAGTATAGTAATCAGAAAAAGAGAGGAGCATGTTGCTTCTCTGTACCTAGCTCTTGACCTGACATCTGTATTTTAATTACTACTGCTCTGGATAGAGATTTAACCCTGGTTGGATCCAATTTCCTGATCCTAAGACTATTCTAAGTATCAGCGGCAACCGTTATGCCTTGATGTTTAATGCAGAACGTTTAAAATTTCCACTTTCAGAGACCATCAAGAGTGCGAAGGCTGCCAATGTGCCAGATGTCGAAAAGGCCATTGGCAGGTGCCTGGCCGGTGCTGTGGACCGGGAGGGGGGCAGGCGCCAGAGGTTTTGCCGCCAAACAGAGGCCATTCAACTGCCAACTGGCGATGTGTGAAGTGCAAAAAAAATAGCACAGAAAGTTGTTTTCAAAATAAATTATTAGCAAAGAAATTATTTTGTTCATTTGCATGGCAAACTAAAATGCACGCAATATTTTCTGATGGTAAAATTATATATTTTTAGCCTGCATGTTGCAAAGAAAATCTTCAGTGTTATCAATACAAGAGAGATAAAACTATTATCTGTTGTTGCAGTTGTACATTATATTGCCAAATATCGGGAAGAGCCTGGCGGCAAAGGGTTACCAGTGCAAGTGTGGTAAACTGCTCAACCATGGTGCCAGGAGAAAGGCACGCCCAATATTTGTAGTAGTTTGGCGAAAAAGGCCTTCGGACATTTGGCTGCCGTTCCGACAGAGATTGGCAGCCAATTTTAACGTGGTTGGCAAAACCTATCTAGGCTAAAAGGGCAGTGCCGTTATGTCCAATATTGGCTGAAAATGGGCAAGCGGAGTGGTCCAATATTGGCTGAAAATGGGCAAACAGAATGGTCCAATATTGGCTGAAAAATGGGCAAATAGAGCGGTCCAATATTGGCTGAAAATGGGCAAACAGAGTGGTCCAATACTGGCAGAAAATGGGCGAACAGAATGGTCCAGTATTGGCTGGAAATAGGCAAACAGAGTGGTCCGATATTGGCTGAAAATGGGCAAACATAATGGTCCAATATTGGCTGAAAATGGGCAAACATAATGGTCCAATATTGGCTGAAAATGGGTGAATAGAGTGGTCCAATATTGGCTGAAATTGGCTAACCAAATGGTCCAATATTGGCTGCAAATTGTCAAACAGAGTGGCCCAATATTGGCAGGCTAGCTGGCCCAATATAGCGCCTGGTAGCGTTTGCCAATATTGACCAATATTAGTGCCAGCGTGAGCCTATATTGGACCAATATTGGGGTGCTACTTGGGCACATTCCCCGTGATTGTAGGACGCCTCGCTGTAGTGAGTACCATGGATATGGTCACGAACGCCAAGACTGCGTTCGATCCTACGCTCGTGTCGCAGGAGGACGCCAAGCCGAGGAAGACACGAACGAGCTTGTGATGGACGAACAAGAGGCGGAACAGGCGGCGGCGCCCTCAACGCAAGCGTCCGTAGCGTCGGCGACTTCGAAGGCAACAGTAACCGCTAGCAAGGAATGCGAAGGGAAACCGGAAGGAGAAAAGTAGCCTTTTGTGGTCCCAGCGCCAGCCGAGACGCGGACCGCGAAGCTCGAGGAAACCACGGGGGACTTCGAACATTCAGCATGCTCGGATGCAGCTACAGTAGAGGCAGCAGCGGAGAGGACGGATATACATGCAAGGAAATGGAAGTGGCGCCGGAGAACAGCCCCAGCGACAGTGATGTGGTTATTGCGGCAAGTGCGCCAAACTGCGCCAAGTGGCTAACCTTGCTACATACTGCTACTTTTTGCAAAAATATGGGCAATCTGCGCCAAGCCTGCGCCGAAAAAACAATTTCGGTCGCCTTTCAAAATCGGAACTAAACTGAGTACCGTAATTTAGCATGCGTTGTGCTATGTGGCGCAAGCGGCCGCCCGACACAAAATACCCTGCATCAATCGTCCATCCGGTTTTGCATGGTTTTCCCGTTGTCTCGCGTTTCGCGCTCTCGTCGTCTAGTAAATCTCGTCTCGCACTTTTTTTTTTTTTTTAATAATAGACGCGGGTGTGCGTGGGCGCTCCGACGCTAGCGTGCCGGGTTCCAGTCATGCCGTCATGCTGTGAAACGAAACCACGTTTTTGCGCGGCAGGAGATATTTTGTGAGCTGAAGCACTCGCTCCTGAAAGCAATGACCGTGGGAAAACTATATTTGGTTCTGTCTTCGAGTCTCCGTGGTCGCGCGACGTCGGGTGTTGCCGTCCGCACGTCGCTGCAGATTGGTGCTTTCTAAAATGAAACTAAGTACCGCCGCATGTTCATCAACCTTCCTGCTCATGTTTAAATCATAGGTTACTACGAAAATCCCTCCTCAACACAATACACTGCTGTGTCGAAGTATTGATTACCTAGGTTTCTCTCTTTCTCTCGAGAGGAACCCCGGTACGTGAAAAATCTGCCGCGAAAGGAAGTTGATGAAGAGAAGTGAGCAGAAGGCAATGTCTGCGCGCTGAACCCGCACAACGCGCTTGTTTGTCTTCAGTTCAGTCGTTGCACAAAGCGCTCCAAGAACTTTTCGACCCTGGCTCGCGATGTCATACATCGATGCGCTCAGGTCCTTTGTGTGTGTGTGTGTGTGTGTGTGTGTGTGTGTGTGTGTGTGTGTGTGTGTGTGTGTGTGTGCGCGCGTGCGCGTGTGTGTGCGTGTGCGTGTGTGTGTGTGCGTGTGTGTGTGTGTACGTGCGCGCGCGCCAGCGTGTTTGTGTATGTGTTTGTTTGTGTAGTTTGTACCTGGTTTGCCCGCCTGGGGGCAAACACGCGTCGCCTGACTGTTTTTTGGCGTATGCTCGACAGCTGCATTTTGCATACTATTTTGGAAATCAGTCGGCGACGGAGCGGAGCGGCATGGTTTCGGTTTCGATCGAACAGCCGTTGCCTCCGCTTGCACGGCGAAGCATGCGCAACTGCAAGCCCGCCGAAGTTGCCCTCGCGTTCAGGCGAACATGAATGCACGACAGTGGCACCAGCCAGGACGCTTGCAATTCATTGTTTTACGTTTGCTTACTTTTGGCGAAAATCTGGCACGTCGGGAACCAGTAAAACGGTGGCAAGCAATTTTTCGAATTGCTCGGCAACGCCTACGGCACTGTACACTTGTGGGATATCTCAGCAGTAAAAGCACAAGCAGCGAGTTCCGTCACAACACGTCACATCAGAACACAACACAACATCAAGTGCCCTTCGTTTGTACAGCACCTAAAACCAATATGTTTATTTTTCTGAGGTACTCTGTTCCGGGGCTGTCACTGCCCGAGTCTCGCTGCAGAACCACCCCGGGATCGTCGTAGCCCAGGTATATACCCAGGCAGCACACAGCATTGGGCCAACATTGGATTTGAGGTGGCAAAGAATGGCCCAACAATGGCCCAACTGAGCCATATGTTTCCCAATATTGGAAACACACTGGACAATAATGGACTATCAAAGCCAATGGTTTTCCAATATTGGTGATACGTTGGCATAGGCTGGTCAACATTGGACTATCAAAGCCAATAGCTTTCCAATATTGGATATATGCCGGCATATGTTGTCCAATATTGGACTGCCGGAGCCACTAGCTTTCTGATATTGGCTATACGCCGGCATAAGCTGTCCAATATTGGACTGTCTAAGCCAATAGCTTTCCTATATTGGATATACGCCGGCATAACCTGTACAATATTGGACTGTCAGAGCCAATGGTTTTCCGATATTGAATATACTCTGGCTTGAGCTGGGTAATATTAATCTGTCAAAGCCAAGAGTTTTCCAATATTGGTGATGTCCTGGTATAGGCTGGTCAATATTGTACTGCCATAGCCAATGGCTTATCGATATTTGTCTCGCCTAGGCTGTAGGCCCGCGACCCTCTTTTTTGCATTGCAGAGGTAGGAAATTGGAAAAGAGTCATTCATGAGCTCGCTCGGGCGAGAATTTTATTTAGCCAACTTCATGGGGCGTGCGTCGCCGGGGCTTTATAACCGCTATCACAAATACGTCCTTAGCTGCCTATAGGACTATTGCAGTTTTTTGCCGGCTGCTCTCCCTTCGCATTGCGTTACCTCGGCGGTGACAACTTAATTCCGTTTTTTAGATTTAAGTATTTTTGTCTTTTCTCATATATTTTGTATGTATACGTAGCGTTAACGTCTTCTCTTTGTCCGTGCCCCTGCCATGTTTGTATTTCTTTGTGCGTGCTCCATTTTTATATTTAATGTTTCTGTGCATATTTAGTCATTGTCGACGCAGGTGTCAACAAACATAAAGCCCCCGCTTACGTCGCAACCGAAGTGACTTCTACTTTTAGTTTTACGAGAGCCTATCGCGCTATAAAGTCATATATTAAACTCGAGTGAAGTCTCGAGAGGGTTGCTTCGACTGCCAGTGCACATGTCATCAGTGTAGGCAGAGCAACGACGTAGCAATCGCGACGCGAGAGCATACTGCGCCTCGATCTGGCCGGCCGCGCTCGCTCTGCGGAAATGTGAGCGTGGGACTCTCGAGCCCCGTTAGCTTACTGATGCTGCAAGACGCTACTTTGTTGTCGCGAATCATTTGCCCTTCGAACGGTCGCGAAGCCGTTGCGCCCGGCGTACCCTACGCAGCATATTTCAGAAACCGTTCGCGCAGCATCGCAACCTTCTTACTGCGAGCGTCGGTGATTCATCGTGTGTTGAAAGTCGGACGATGTGCTGTTCGAGGTGTCTTTGATGTGCAACTCTTTCGTAAAAAAATTTGAAGTTTAAAAACGCGAACCTAACAGTGTACAACCAGTTTTAAATTTATTGATAAAAAATATATTTATATATTTATAGATATATTTGTGTACATCGTGCGCAAAAAATAGTCGCGCTTAGTTCTTCATTCTAAACCATAATGTAAGTCATACGACGCAAAACATACTGTCGTCAAACTTGCCCCGTTTAGAACCACTTTTGGACTGAACAGTTTCTTTAGGAGTTCGAAAGCTGACCTTCAAAGAGCTGTCCTGTTAAATCGGTAATGACAGCAAGGTAGACGCTATGCGTGTTTAAGGCCAATCCTGTCTCCGGTTAGGGTCACGTGACTACTGTCTCAAAGCTGGCGATAAGGCAGAGCACGGAACCTGCCTAAAGCACAAGGTCACGCATAACTTCTACTGCACTATCAACCTTGGGTAGAAGTGACAAAATCTCTCGCTCCGTTCATTGTTGAGATGCCCCTGAAGATAAGCCTTTGTAAGCGCACCCCACCCCCGTTCTGGCCTGCTTGCTTTGTACTCCTTCTCTCTTTTTTCTCTCTCTCCCTAAGCTGAAGGCGCGGTTGCTGTGCGTACTCGCCGGACTTGAATCCGCTCTCTGTGCGCGGGTAACGGCAGAAGTGTGGTCATGTGGTTTGACAAACTCGGAATGCCTGCGTCGCAAGGACCGGACCACTGGACCGGACCTAGTTTCGCGCGTGATGCGGCCTGCGGGGTGCTGGCCCGCTGTGGATTTCGCTTCTGTGGTAAATGGTATCTCGTTCGAAAAGTCCTACCCGTGTCGATTTCTTCAGAGAGGCCCAAGACATTCTTGTGAACAGTTTAGTGTCCGGTTCGGCAAATGGCAGCGTGTGCTACATTGTGTTGAATCTTCACGGATCACTTCCTTGTAGTTTTTGTGTTTGAGTGGTTGTTCTGCAGTGCCCGTGTTGACATATAAGTCGGATTACATCTTTCAAGTCCAGTATTTTCAACGTAAGTGTGCTGCAACCTACTTGATGATCATTGTCCGTTCTTGTATGGGCAATCTTCCGGATAACCTCTAGAATTGGGCATTGCCTATCTCCTGGCAGCTGGGAGAATAATTTTCCCGCAATCTTACCGACAGTCGCCTGCCATTATCTGTCTAAAATAATGTCACAACCGCAGGTAGAATACTGACTTTCTTATTCTACCTGCGTTTCGCAAAAACACGTTTCGTTGCCACCTTTCTGGTCGACATTTACGTTTCATCGACATTCGTTACGCGAATTGCGCGCTGTAGGGGCATTTCGTCGCGCGTGTATTCCCGAGGCGCGTGCTCACCGAACCAGCCCACCCTTTCGCGCCGCTTCATGCTAATCTGAAGCGGTTCATTGCAACAAAAAAAGAAGAAAAGAGAGTTTTTTTATGAAACATCGCGTGTTGATGAAACGATCTGTCTATGAAATGTAGTTCGATGAACTGATCGCACCGCCAATGAGGGGCGACTAGTGGTACAATTTTGGCGAAACAATTCTGTCAGCTGCCGGGAGACTGGACACTACCCAAGAATTACCCCGGTTGTTGCTTGCTTTGCAGTCTTTTTAATTGTATCACAGCTGAGTAGTACCTCTTCACATATTACGAATTGCTGAGATTGTGCTTGTCTACAGAATAAGCTGTGTGTAATAAACTGTTAGGAGATTTCAAAACAATCCCTTGTGTCTGTTTACCTTCCTTTTTGCAAACAACTTGGCGAGGGCACTTGCAAAGAGCTGGGCGAGTGCAACGATGGCCAAAAATCAGCATGACGGCCAACATTGGATCGGGTCGCGCTTCCAGTGTTGTCCAATATTACGCCGGTCTTCGCCAATGTGGGAGCACCTTGGCTGGAACCATGGTTTAGCGATGGCCCAACATCGGCACCAATGATGGGGCCGACATCGGCTGGAACGATGACCGAACATTGGCCCAACATTGGCACCGATCACTGGGACGACATTGGAAAGGGTAGCGCTTCCAATATTGAGGCCGGTCTTTGCCAATGTTAGGCCAATGTCGGACCGACATTGGTGTGCTGCCTGGGTATGGTCGGGGCTCGCCGTTTCCACCGGTCTTGCTCCAGAGCTCGCTGGTGGACCGCTCCGGGGTTCGCCATGGGCCAGGCCAGGCAGCCCGGCTCCGACGTTCTTGTCCCACTCCAGCCTCGCTCAGCTAGCACTGTGTAGCGCCAGCTCGTGTCTTCTCCGCCGACCGCCTGTCACGTGCGCTCTGCCTCGTCTTTCACCCTCGGCTCCCACAGCGGTAGCTTGGTATTTCTTCTAAACCTCCACAAGAAGGTCGCCCGAGAAGAGCTTTTTGGCTTCATACTTCGCTCCTAGCGTGCCTTGAAGCCCTTTGGCAACAAGGAACGGAGACAGTTCTGAAAGTGGTTTGGATGCGTCGTCGGAGTGAAGAACAAAAGATCTTGTAAAAGTGTCGTTTACGTTGTCCTAGGAAAGAAGTGTTGATAGAGCTTTGGAGCGGGTCCTTTTCAGGGCCTGATCGTTTGGTTTAGTTTGGAACCCATATAGATGGGAAAGGAAGTTCAGTGCCCGGGTGCACCGCCCACCACGGAGCCCAACAAGGGGGCAGGTAATGTGCCATAGCAAAATGGGCTTGGCTGACACAATTACTCTACCAGTGCTGCCCGGGCACTATACCCAAGTGTGGTTGCAAGGACAGGACCTGTTTCCACTCAAGGTTGGCCCTTGCCACCTAAGAAGGTGAAAAAGGAAGGAAGAGAGTGTAGAAGGGAAGAGAAAGAGGTGGGAGGAAAAGTGAAAGAAGGAAGAAGAGGTTAGAAGAGGCGACTGACTGATAGGGTCAAGCCAGGACACCCGTCTACGAGACGCAGGGGCCGAAGCGGTGTATTGCCACGCCCGGGGGGCCCCGAAGGGTCCAAACGTACCCCGGGCTCAGCTCAACCGCAAGGATCCCTTTTTCCCCGGACACGGGTTAAGCCACGCACAGCCAGACGAGGGTGGGCGAACCCACATGGCTCGGGGTTCGCAGTGACGCCACTCACCAAGCACCTATAAAAGTAGGTGCCCCCAGCGTGCGGGCCCATGTGGTTGGGGTCCGTGGTGATGCAACTCACCAAACACCTAGCACCTGAGGTGCAAACGCCCCCTGCGGGGCTTGGAGTTTGTGGAGACGCCACTCTCCAAACACCTGCTTTCACAGGTGCCCCCTGCGGGGTACAAAGAGTCTGGCCATTCATTGGGAAGTATAGGACGCAAATGAGCGGACGCCCTTGGCCGAAAGCGTGCTGGGCGTGTACCAGAGCGTCTTCACAAATTCGAATGTGGCCAATCAGAATCCCTAAGAAATGCCCTGGCCGTGGTCGCCAGAAACAAAATTAATAAGTGCGTTGGAGTAACTCGCGGTGACTGAAAATACGGTGCACGTGCAGTTTCCATCGCGGTCATCCAAAAATCATGGTGGAAGAGCGCGATTAGCGTAGCGATTGACATAATCCGTACGTCAGGCGCCGAGGCCCGTGAATCTGCCGCCCTCGGTCACACTCTGTCCGATCAAAACAGAGGTCGAGCGGCACATTCGTTTCTTACATCCTTCTGCGTGATCATAACCTAAACAACACGTGAACTCTATTTTGAACCATGAAAGGATGCTACATTTATCTCTTACCCTCTTGTTAAAACCATATACCCATGACTAAAACTGTTTTTCACTACCACCGCCAGGGGAGTCTTTTCGGTTTCTGGTTGGCCAAGAGAGGATGCCAAGCCCTCTTTCTGCGTCTGGTGCGCGCCCAGTCTCTGCCCTGGCCTCCCATTGACGAAACTCTCTGTATACACAGCTCTGGGATGGAACTAAAACCACTATAACTAGCGAGCAATGCTATATGCACTACGTAGTGCAGCTCCACCGGAAGTTTCTATATGCACGACGGCGTGGTGCCATCTCGTGGATGCTTGTCAAACCACAGATGCGGGCTGCCATCTCGCGGACTTTTTGTCATTCTCGCTTCATTTCGCGCATAACGCGAAGGATGTCGGTCATAGGTGTCGGTGCCTCCTTAGTCATGGAGATCAGACTCGGGGAGAGGTTCGAGTCATACCAGGATTTCGATAAGGCTTTTTGCCTCTTTCAATTGAAAACTAACCGCTTGTTCGTCAAAAAGACAAGTAAATCGATGGCCGTCGTCAGTGCGCTCTCAGTTGGAGCGGTGAAACTTGAAAGCAAGCTCCAGTTTGCTAACGCGACTTTTACGTGTAAGCATTGTGGACGTCACAGGACGACCGGCACGGGGATTCGTCCGAATCAAAGGTACGTAAGTTATACCTTGAACCAATGAACATTTTTCTGCAAGCCCATTGTTTCGGTAGTACGGTGGTACCGCTGATTGGTTGTCAGTTCTGTCTGACCAATAGACTGTACTGTACCTGTACTTTCCTGACTGAAAGTACAGGAAATCCAACAATCTCCTGTATCCAACGACAGATACACAGCAGTGGTCACAGTAGCACAAAAAAGCATGAAAGCCACGATCGGATATAGGAGCAGATACACAGCGTACTGCTATGACGGTGGCAAGCTGGATCCAAACACAGGATGTTTCAAGGAGCACCACTTCTACCCGCCAGACTTCAGCGAACTACACAAGTGGGAAGAAGAGGGAAAGTGTCACTACGGTCATGAGTGTCCTGTCGGGGAAGACTGCTGGGGATCTACCGCCGCAAAATGCCTCGACACTCATCTGAGTCTGAACACTGCTACAACCAAAGAATACTCCGGAAACAACGAGGAGTGGTTGGTGTTCCCTCATCCCAGCTGTGTGTCCACTTGGAGATGCGGTGTGCACAGCACTGAGTTCCCGATCTATGTCAAAACAAAAAACGGCCGAGAAACTTACCAGACCACATTCACGAAGAGTGGGGCAGAACTGGACCCGTTCAAAGTCTGGAACCAGCTTGATGTGGAGACTTCGATACTCTTGAGTCCCGCCAAGACCTACCAGATCACGTGTACAGTGCAGTGCTACCATACCAAAGATGTACTGCCTACTTGTCGATTCCCTGCAGACACCCGACTTGAAGAGAAAGGGGAGACATCTTTGAAGTCGATGCAAATCGGACCGCATCCTACCAGAACATCCATGTCGACATCCTCCACAATTAGAGCCATCATTCAGATTACTTGAGACACGGAAAAACAGGTACTATAGCCGGATGCAACCTGAGAACAATTGTTTAGCTCCACCCACAAGCGCATTGCGCCCATCTGAAGTGCCTCCGCCATCGAGAAAGTAGTTCGCTAGCAACGTTGCTTTTTCTTCCTCCAGGAAACGTGTCTTAAACTACTACAATATTTATTTAATTCATTCAGCACATTTAAATAAGCTAGAATATGTTTTTGTCACCGAAATAGCTGTTTAGTAAAGAAAGAAAGTCATGTCCAATGTACCGTCTTCCCAATTCATTTTCTGTCCAAGACACTGTCTAACATACCGTCTAACATACCTCTCAGCAGTGCTAAGCCTCGCGCCCGCTTCGAAATTTTCGTTGGCGATAGCGTCGCTGGATGCTCACGTTGTCGCGCAAAAACTGCTGTCAACGCAACCCGATACCATTAAGATTTCGTGGCGTAACCGCGGGCACCTAAAACACGGTGCAAAAAAGCAGAATATTTGTCACGAGAAACTAGCGTCGCGTTGCTAAGGCCAGCAGCCATGTTGAGCTTTTTTTTTTTTTTTTTCAAGAGGATCGCGAATGGTCCACGGAATCGTGACGTCATGAAAACGATTGGCTGGCGTTTCTCGGCGTAGGATTACATTTTCCTCTAAGAGGCATTTCCGGTTTTCTCTTAGCTTACAACCGACTATAACAAAGTCCACAAAACATACAAGTTGGTAGCGGCTGCCTCCCTCGAAGATCTGTCCCAAGTCATGACATCCATGGTCCACGAAGCGAGTGAAACGAATTACAACCTGTTCCAACTCTTCCAAGCTCTCGTCAGCATCCAAGAGAAACTGTTAGCGACGATTGAAAGTGTGGCCAAGCTAGATGACGAACTCATCGGCAAAGTGATGGGAATTCAGTCAAGGACAAAGTGGTTCAACGACAAGATCTTCCATCTGTGCCCTTGTTTTCAGATACACCCTGAGAACCAAAGTAACTGTGCTGGGAACTTCATTTACAAGAACGGGAGGTACGTGACAACCCTAGACCAGTCGGTGTGTTCCTCTTTTTCCAGCGGATCGGTGACCTACCTGAACCTGACCACACCTGCCAACCTGGAATTTGGGGTTCTCCATTTCCCACCACCACAGGGAACAACCGCAAGTTGGGAGGGCTGGAGTTGGCTAGCAGACCAAAAGCAGCATCTGATCGACAGCATGATGTTCCGTGACTGTCACTACACCAGGCTCCGGCAACCCTCTATCAAGCATCTACAATGAAGGACTTGGTTTGTTCTCCTGTGGGGCTGCACAAGCTCAACCGCATCGAGGTTAGTTTTGAAGGATCCTTGCAGCGCAAGGCCGAGAAAACCGCCAAAAAGGTTTGAAACGAGCAACACGCCTTCTCCGCAAGTTGTACTTGATTGCAAGGCAGCGAGGACCTTCTGCAAGTAAGGACCCAACGGCACAATGAAAGCGCCGCCAGCTTCGTTGAGGACGTGCTACGCCTAAGTGCCCGCATCGACCCTATGGCCAGCGAGGAAAAGAAGCTGCGCGTCCTGATGAGGGGCGTGAAGAGCGAAATCTTCGGTGGCCTTGTTCGTCATCCCCCTGACGACAGTAGATAAACTCGTCGCTGAAGCCACGAACATGGGGCGGGCTTTGCAAGCACGATCGAGCCACTACAATCGACTCGCCGGCTCCCACGCTGCTTCGGTGATTGCGTTGTCGCCACTTGACCTGGGCAGCCTCGAAGTCGACAACCTTCGCCAGATCATACGCTATGTCGTTCGGGAGGAGATCAGGAAGGTGCTGTCCAATGTTAATCGCCCTGCCT
This sequence comes from Ixodes scapularis, assembly GCF_016920785.2. NCBI lineage: Eukaryota > Metazoa > Arthropoda > Arachnida > Ixodida > Ixodidae > Ixodes > Ixodes scapularis. Next base: position 46,958,494 of record NW_024609857.1, on the reverse strand, counting down.
TGCTATCCATGACCGAAGTAGTGCGAGAAGAGCTGCAGCGAGCTATTCAGCCGGAGGCTCCCGTCGACCTGCCGCCACCGGAACAACCAACGGTGAGCTACGCCGCCATGGACCGACGACCGCCACCTGCTGCCCGTCAATTTCCTGCACCATGACGACGGCATGCACCAGCACAGCTGTATCCCCGACGTCTCGACGATCGACCTCAGTACGTCCGGCTAGAACAACAGGCGCCCAGGAAGACCACATGTGGTGAACGGCCAATTGACGCCCGTTGTGCTACCACTGCGATGAAGCGGACTACATCTACCGACGACGCCCCTACTGCCAGCTGGGCCTACGATGGTTTGCGCCCTACGACCCTCGACCAGGTCTTGGAGAGCGACCTCGGGACATCGAGGACTACCTCCGCCGCTCCTCATCTCCTGAATAGTCTCCCTGCCGAGGATTCCGTTCACCGTCTCCCCGACGCTCGCCATCGCCCTTCCACCAGTCTCGCCGACACAGCCTGTCATTTATCGCTTCCCGTCAGGAAAACTAGGCGCGGCAATGCCGGGAGGTGGTATTGCCAAAGACAAACAATGCCAAGGTCCTCCAAGATCATTGGAGCTCTCCCCCTAACGTCGCAACGTCGCGAAACAACGTTTCTGGAACAGTGTCGAATAACCTCAAAGTTATCATCGACGGCAACAACGCGACGGCACTCGTCGACACCGGAGCAGACTACTGCGCTTTGAGTGGGAGACTCTCTCGTCGTCTTCGGAAAGTTGCGACGTCGTGGGACAGACCGCAGATACGAACCGCCGGCGGTATCTCATTACACCTGTCGGCAGGTTCACTGCTCGCGTTGAGATCCACAGTAAAACCTGCCCTGCGATATTCGTCGTTCTGCAAGACTGTGCAAGGGACGTCATTTTCAGAATGGATTTCTTGTGTGAACTCAGCGCCATCATCGACCTTGCGGAGAACAAGCTCACGCTTCGGAAACCAGTTTAATTGGCGGAAGGTCCAAAAGGGACGTTAGCTGCAGTGCGAGTCCTTACCAGCCTCGTAAACCTGCCGCCGCTGTCGAGTGTCTTTGTGCCCGTTGGGACCGAAGAAGCCACCTGCGGTGTAGCACTTTTGGAAGGAATCGTCCAACTTCTCCTTGGACGAGGGATTGGCATTGCAAGAGGCGTAACTGAGCTCCAGGACGGGCGTACCGTAGTCCTTGTCACCAACTTCTGGCAAAACTCGCAGGGGGACTGAACTTTAGTTCCGGCTAGGAAAGGGCATGACAGTTGCTTTACACAGCTATTTTATAACAATGCAATATGCTATCTTCAGACAGTGATTATAACAACGTAGACTTACTTACCTACGCAGAATATTTATTCAGAATATATAAATACTGCAAACTAACACGGTCCTTCACAATAATGGCTTCCTGCTTAAACACTGTTTCTTTCGAGGACGATGATAATGCTCAGTGGTTCGTGCCCCCTCTAGGTGGTGAGTGTGATTTTTATACTTCATGAGCATGCATCTCTCTTCAGATGTTGCTTAATACGTTATATGCTGTTAATAATATTTTATGGAAATGAATTTTACGCGCCGAAAAAAAACATACATGTCTTTTAGAATAAGAGAGGGCGTTATTCTAAAATGCAGGATATCCGTAAAGGGATGCTTGTTTTGTAAGATTATTTGCATCCCATTTCTAAGATGTGAAAGTAGCAGCGGTGCACTAACCTCACGACTGTGACACACACACCCATGACACATCCTTCCCTCGATCACACGATGTTCTTGCAAAACTGATGTTTCCGTTTACATTAAACAGAATATTAATATCTTCTGGAAGTGGACGTTGCTACCGTCTCAAAATTGAATACCGGAAAACTCGTCCATATATTTACTTTTATAAAAAGACAGGATGTTATTTTAAAATGTAGGATATCCGTCGAAGGATGTATGTATTCTAAGATTAACTGTAGCAGCTTCCGACGTGAGATATGAACGTAACCAGAGACGCTTAAATTCATGGACGCGCCACACCCTTCCTTCGACTACCGAAAAACATACCCCGCCCCCAACCACAATGTCGGTCGAAGGATGTGTGTGAGTCTGATGATTACTTGCATCCGATTCCGACGGAAGAAGTAATATCAGTGCACCAAACAGTTAAGTAAACTTCCTTCTATAACAGGATGTTACTACAACAGAAAGGATGTTTAACTCTTAGGATATTGATACCCCTTCTTTCTCTCGCGCTTTCTATTCAATTTCATATAAATGCAAGTGACATGTTGAATATGACAGTCCCTCTGATGTAATGGCAGATGACGCTTCCCACTTCAACGAATCTGAAGTTCTTGCTGAGCTGTTCGCTAACGTGACCCAGGAACAAGACATGATGGGAGGTACGTATCCGTTTTTTCTACTGGTTTGTGTTTATTTAATCTTTCGGATGCCTAATGTCTAAATTAGATTTGTATTTAGAGTAAAGCTATACGCACTGCGGAGTGCATTTCCGACGAAATGGCTATAGGCACTTCGCGCAGAGCTCATGCCGCTCGGGCTATCCTTTTCGAACGGCACGTGTATCACTGGGGAGCTCGTTAACACAGCCCCCCGCCTGCGTTCACGCCACTTCGCGGCGACAGTATCGGCTGCTAATTACAGAACTTAACCAGTACATGCCACTTCGCGGCGTCCAGCCCGCAACCCAAGCCCCGCTGTCCCCGATCGCACCTCCGGAAAGGGAGTCCAATACCATTTAGTTCTGCGAAAATTCGTCGACAACATCATCGCAAAAAAAAAAAAAAAAAAAGAAATGTCGTAAATATCGCCAATGCCTCGACAAAACAAAATGTTTGAGAAAAAAAGAAAAAAAAGTAGGCCCACCGCGGATCAAACCCGCGTCCACTTGCGATGCTAAGCCATCGCTTAGAAAACTCCTTGTGATCATTCGTTTTTGCACGAGATTAGAGGAGTGCGTATAGCCATTTCGACCGAGATGCACTCCGGAGGGCGTATAACTTTATTATTTTATTTATACTCAGGTCGGGATGCCATCATATGAGAGGAGACGGCGCTGATGAGGGAGATGACATATGACATTTGCTCTTGCGACAATCAAGAACTGCAGGAAGAGGTCGTTGCAGAATTTGGGAAACTGATTTCGGCCTTTGCTGAAACCTTGGTGCCTTGTACGCAAGCCGCAAAGGATACATTCAACGACAGCGTCAAGTGTAAGACGACAGCCGCTGAAAATAACCTCATCAACAGCGTCAATGAAGGAATGCTCGAAGGTTGAAAGTACTGATGCCTATTTCTAAAACGGTTTATTTAAAAAAAAAAAAAAAAAAGATCAATTTCGAACCAGCACCAAATCTTTAGTTGCCGTCATCACAGGCGCAGGGCCTCATATGAAAATATCGTGCCCCTGATTGGCTGCTGCCGCTTCAAACGTCTTGGAGTTGTGAGACTGCTCGCGTGCAGATATAGGGAAAGCTAGGGAGCAACCCGCCAACAACCTCAAAATTGCTGGAAAAGTTGCCCCGTCTGAAGCAAGACCACCTTAGGCAAACAATGTCTTGACGACAGCCCACATAACCATTCCCTGCTCATAAAAGAGCTCTTGCGCTTTTATTTCTTTAATTTCGCTCCTCCCCCTTCCCGACTATGTTTACAACTGGATAGCAATTTTTAGTATATCCTCTCTTTACACTCGCCATCAGGTGTTTGACAAGGAGTTTGAGGCGTTTGTGGACTACGACTGCGGAGCAGTTCTCGAAGATAAAGGAAAAATCATCTTCATTCAAAAGAGAAATGCGTCTGGGATTGAAGCAGAGTAAGCTTATGTTGTTTCATTTTAACAGTGCTGATAAATTACAATGACCAGAGTTTGCAGATGTTCATAGGTCTTTTCTGCTTCAGACTATCTAGTGTTATGGTTTCGGACACTGGTGCAGAAGGGGTGCAAACTGTGCGTTCGGACTTGGACTTTGTGCTTCCAGACTTTCCATTCGACATTGTTCTGTCATTGAAAGCCCAGAAAGACAAGGCCTGCCTGACAAATACTCAGAAAAAGAATAATCCAGTGGATATACCAACTTTTATGCCAGTACAGTCTGTAAGTTAACTCAGCAGAGACATACATCAAGGTTATGGCACTGAGAATGGTATGTGAAACTTTTCAGTTATCCTGGAAGGCTCTATGCTGCAGCACCACGGCAGCTCGTCCTCAGGCATCCAGACCTTCGGGACAGCATTGGCACAGGATAGGTAAGTTTTTTTCATGACATGTGAGTATCTCTTAGTGTTCAGTAATGATCCTGAACATTCTAGGACTCCAGGCCCCGCTCACTTCGCTTTAAAGCGAACTATGAGCGACGGAAGCTTCAAGAACATGGGATTCTTCCCAACAACAGAGCAACGTGCTCCAAGGGGACTGCAGCTCTGGCTGATGCTGCCGACCTTCGCCGTTGCTACAGGACACCGGTGGTACGTGGGGGGGGGGGGGGTGGGGGGGAGGGGGTTCTTACATCTTGTACGCCTTGCAGCACTGCTTGTGCGAACAGGACGTCGGCGGTTTTTCGCATTTTACTTGGAAAGTGTACTGGCTGGTATCAAAATGTACAACTTACCATAGAATACCGAGCGTCCGCCCATTCCACACTAAGCGCCCACTCCCAAATTTGTAAAATCTAAAAAAAATATGCGCGGTACATTTATATGTAAAATTGATGACCGGACAAGGCTCATCCCACATTTTTTGCGATTATCTCCAAAGTTTAAGTGGGCGCTTGCCCGGTATTATATAGTAGCTTAGTGTTTCAACTGAGCCATCAATACTAAGAGACATACAGTGAAGACAGGTGATGGCTTGTTCGCACTAAGTGTGTAGCGGGACGCAAATAATTCTTGTCCATTCTCTGCCCTGTGGCATAAGGATCGAAACACAGGTGCCTCATACTTTATTCATATTCACAATAATTCTGAGCTTCTGTGTGGCATTGCACACATTCAAAGAAAATTTTCATGACACTTTATTTTAATGTGAAATGCGACTAATTGAAATATTTGTTTCTCTTCCCTTTGATCCTTCAGTCTTCGTCTTCTCTTGTAAGGATCCCATTGTCTCACCACCTTACACAACCAGATATCATCTGGGTTTGTAAGGTAATGCAAGGGGCACACCATATCGATTTGTTCTTTATTTTTTTCTACATATACCGGTCACTTAGAGGTTGTTACACCTACCTTCTCGACAGACTTCCTTAAAGGGCCCATGGAACAAATTTTCGGCTGGTATAAATCACTTTAGATTGGGATAATATCACATCGTTCAGTAGGCCAAAAGAAAAAAAGGTAGAAAGTCAAAAGCCTGACTTTCTGTGAGAAAATTTGAAAACACAGCGGACTATTTCGTACCTCCTCCCCTTCGTAAGCTCTCTGCCTTTTCACTGTGATACATCCGCGGTTCCCAAAGCATGTCACTGGGTCCAAACGCACGTCACACGATACCGGACCTCACTTATTCCTTTCACCGCTAAGCTGACATTGCGGTGGAAGCTACGCGCCTGCTTGACCAATCAGCCGCCTCCCTTTTATCACCAGACCTCATTCTCTGCGCGTGGGTATGCACGAGAGAGCGTGATCACGTGGCAAGTGTGACTGGCCCAACGAGCACGTAGCTTCCACAGCACTGTCAGCTTCGGGGTGAACAAGGTGGGGAACGCCTCTTTTGTCTGAATTTTCGGCGATGGGCTAATCTTCTAGGGGGAGAATGGCTCTGTCCAGCTATAGACCTTTTCTGTGTACTCTCGTCTCCAGCCACCTAATAGGCGCATCCGGTATGGGCGACGAAAAAATAATCCAACGTTTCAACCTGCAAATAGTAAAAAAATAAAGGGGAGGCAAAACGAGAAAGTGTGACGTTTACGATTATATCCTAAATGCCTTCTATTGGCGTGGCAAAGGCAAAACAATGTTTTCGCCCATACTGGAAGTGACGTCAATTCAAGATGGCGGCGCACTTGCAGAAAAGGTCTATACAAACGAGATTCCGTGCAAGAGGGGACTCCCCTCTTTTCGTCTTCTTGAACTGTTTGGTAGACTGCGTGATTTATGAGTTGAGGAGGAAAGCTAAACAGGAAAAAGTTTGATTGTTGTTGTTTACGATTTAATGGCGCAAGAGCAACAATGGCCATGCTGCGCCAAACAAGGTGAATCAATAAAGAGGGGTCAGTTGAACTAAACTATGGGGAAATAGTTCTATAATTTGTTTAAAAATCCAGTATTTTCAAGAAAATTAAAAAGACATTTGAATGAAATCAGCGGTCGCTTACCAAGTAACAAGGCAGGGTGAAATGGAATGCGATATTTGAAAAGATCAGGAAAAAATAATTTGTGCTGCTGCCGAAGACCAGGACAAAGAAATAAAATATGAAGAACAGACAAGGGTTCACCGCAGCGCTCACAGGATGGAGGTTCTCCACCAGTAAGTAGGTGGCTATGAGTGAGGTAGGTGTGGCCGATTCTCAGGCGGCATAAGAGGACCTCGTGGAATCTATTTTTGTCAAAAGATGTTTCCCAATTACCAAGGTCTGGCTTGATGGTGTGAAGCTTATTGTTCACCTCTCAATCCCATTCAGACTGCCACGATCGCAAGACTGCAAGTCTTGTAGGCATTTTTAAGTCTTGGTGGGGAATGCGTACATGTGACACTGGGAGATTTTGCGAAGAGACGGCCAGTTTATCTGCAGCCTCGTTGCCAGCAATGCCCACATGGCTAGGAATCCAGCAAAACCTAATATCGTGCCCATCCTGTAGGCCCTGCTGCACCTTAACACGCACAGTTAGGGTCAGCCGATTCTTTGTTGATAGAACAGAACACACAGCCCTAACAACACTCTGGGAATCTACAAAGATGATGGCTTTCTTTGTTTTACTCTGAATAATATAGTCAAGCGCCATCATGACCCCGTATAGCTCGGCAGTAAAAATGCTGGCAAGAGTGTTCAGACGAGTAACTTTGGAAAAACGAGAAGAGTATACAGTTGCACCAACAAACGTTGACGACTTTGCACCATCAGTGTTGATTGATTGATTGATTGGGGGTTTATGGCGCATCAGCAACTAAGGCTATATTGCGCCAAGCTTAGACTATTGCGATTCGGGTTTAAGAAGAGGAAAGAGCTATAGTAGCAAAATATATGATAAAACCATGAACATGAATGTGTATAAGTGTAAACAATATGACAATGAGTTTAGGATAGAAAGTAAAATCACAGTCGGTGTAGAAGGCCGATATCTGTGAGGAAATTAAAAACACAACTATATGGAATGAGCGGTTCGTCACCTAGTAGTAGGGCAAGGTGTAGTGGAATGTGTTCTTTATAAAGCAGAGAGTAGTGTTTATACCGGCATTGGTCATACATAGGGCATTCAATGAGTATGTGCATAATACTTAGAGGTAGGTTGCAGTGCACACATTCAGGGGCATCCTCCCCACTCAAGAGGTGTCCATGTGTAAGACGAGTATGACCGATTCGTAGCCTACACAATACGACTTCATAAAAGCGCTCCCGATGTCGGGCGCTCTCCCACTCGCCTAGAAGAGGTTTGATTGCATGTAGTTTGTTGCCGGTTTCGCCGTTCCACTGCAGCTGCCACTTTGCTTTGATGCAACGTTTCAGAGAATTGTGGTAATCTTTGAAGGGTATTTGGTGTGTGTCAATTTCTCTATCATTAGCAGAACTGGCTGCACTATCAGCTGCTTCATTTCCAGGAATGCCAACATGGCTAGGAACCCAGCATAAGACTATGTCAAAAATTTTCGTTGCAGCCAGGATTATCTTGTACTTTAACTCGGAAACCAGTGGGTTTTTTACACGGTTCATTGATGCGACAGCCTTCAGAGAGCTTAAAGAGTCGGTGTAGATTACAGCGTGAGAAAGGCTTTTTTTGATTATGTAATCAACAGCTAACAACAAACCATAATGCTCTGCTGTTAGTATAGAGGCTTTTGAGTTTATTCTCTTCACCTGATTTACCGATGGTCCCACCATAGCACAGCCTACTACGGAGTCTTTTTTTGTCCCGTCTGTATAAAAACTAGCATACTCGTGATATTTGGTCTGAAGCTCAAAGAAGTTCTGCCTTATGACTTCCTGTGGAACATTCTTTTTGTTATAGTTGGTCAGTGTAAGGTCACAATGTATCTGGCAGTTGTTCCATGGAGCTATATCCGGAGGGTATTGGACCAACTGAGGCTTTGCATCCATCCCAACGGATTGTGCGCCAGTATTATTCCTCATAGAAAAAGGGGGGACTGTGGAAGGTTTGTTTTCAAATGTGCGTTTGAACTTGATCGTCTCAATATTATCTCGAACGGGGTGCTCCGTGACCGAGCGAACCCTGACAGAGTACATAAAACCCAGGGAAAACCTCCTATACTCAAGGGACAATTCGTTTGCTTCCGCGTAAAGGCTAAGCACTGGGGAGGTACGAAATGCACCGGTAGCCAGTCGCAGTCCTTGATGATGAATAGGATCCAACATCTTCAGAACTGATGCCCGAGCAGAGCCATAGACAACACAAACATAATCAAGCTGGGAGCGAACGACTGAGTGATAGATACGCAGCAGACACAGTCGGTCAGAGCCCCATGATGTATGTGACAAGACCTTAAGGATGTTTAGAGATTTAAGGCACTTGAGTTTTAATCTCTTAAGTGTGGAACGAAAGTCAACTTGGAATCGAACACAAGGCCCAAAAACTTGTGCTCATTTTTTACAACAATAGGAGAACCATACATGTTCAAAGACGGTTCCTGAAGAGCACCACGTCGACGAGAGAAGTTGACACAAGCTGTTTTTTCGGGAGAAAATTTAAACCCATTCGTATCAGCCCATCTGACCAAATTATTGACCGCAAGTTGAACGCGACGTTCACAAATTGAGAGATTACAGGATGAAACGGAGATCTGGAGATCATCAACATATAAGGAATATTGCACCGAAGGAGGAATTACACGGCCAATGGAATTAAGTTTGACGATAAAAAGAGTGACACTCAGTACACCCCCCTGAGGAACTCCATTCTCCTGTAAAAACTCCCTAGAGAGAGTTTTTCCCAGCCTCACGCGGAACGTACGGTGCTGCAGGTAACTCTGTATGGCACTCAACATTCGGCCACGGAAACCAAGATCGAATAAATCTTGCAGAATGCCGTAACGCCAGGCTGTGTCGTATGCTTTTTCCAAATCAAAGGAGATGGAGAGACACTGTTGTCTGTTGAAAAACGCCTCACGTACGAAGGTCTCAAAGCGGACGAGATGATCGACAGTGGACCGTGCTAACCGAAAGCCACACTGGAACATATCAAGGCAGCTGTTTCGTTCTAGAAAAAACATGAGTCGCTTGTTAATCATCCTTTCTAATGTCTTGGAAAGGCAGCTAGTTAGAGCTATTGGTCTGTAGCTAGATGCACAAGAGGGATCTTTGCCGGGCTTCAGCACTGGTACAACCACAGCGGTCTTCCATGAGGATGGAAAGTGGCCCTCGAGCCAAACTCTATTAAAAAGGTACAAAATTAGCTCCATAGTGGATGGATGAAGATGTTCGAGCATTTTATAATGAATACCATCTGGTCCAGGGGCAGTTTGTTTGGAACAAAGAAGTGCCATTTGAAGTTCGTATAATGTAAATAGAGTATTGTACGGTTCGTGCGTGCCACCTGATGTGATAACAGCTTTTTTTTCTGCATTGATCTTGTATCGCTGGAACGTTAGGGTGTAATGTTCCGAACTGGAGACATACTCGAAGTGTTCACCGAGGATGTTGGCCTGTTCCTCAAGGCTTGCAGAACAAACTCCATTCCGACTCAAGAGTGGGACAGTGAATGCCCGGTAAGAGCTGTCAATTTTATGTACGCGATCCCAGACTTCCTTCGCAGATACAGTGCTGTTAATTGAAGAAGCGTACCCTCTAAAACTTTTTTTCTTAGCTTGCCTTCTAATCCACCTCGCCTGGGACCTTTTTCTCTTAAATTCAATAAGATTGTGTGTTGTAGGGTAGCGCCTAAATATACCCCACGCTCGATTTTGTTCTTTTTTGGCCAAACGGCAATCTTTGTTCCACCAGGGCTTTGGCCTCCGGGGCAGATGCGAGGATGTCATGGGGATGGAGAGAATAGCAGCTTGTAAAATGTGCTGAGTGATATGTTGAGTGGCTTTATTGATATCGAGATCGTCAAGTGATGTGCATGCAAAAAGAGATGATTCTTTAAAGGTAGGCCAGTCGGCATTTTCGAAGTTCCAACGAGGACAGCGTGTTGGGACTGTCATGGGAAGATGGTTAAATTCTAAGATGATGGGAAAGTGGTCACTTCCGTGAGGATTCGGTATGACCTCCCATGAAAGCAATGGGAATAATGATGGGTGACAAATAGATAGGTCAATGGAAGTGGAAGTGTGAGTTGCTGAGCTAAAATATGTAGATTCATTTGTGTTCAGCAGGCACAATCCCGCAGAAAGCAAAAAACGTTCAACAAGGGCCCTTCTAGAATCCCGTCTGTCACTACCCCACATGGATTGTGTGCATTAAAATCTCCTAAAAGTAAAAAAGGTGAGAGAAGTTGATTAACAAGGTCTTCTAGCTCCTCCATATGTAACTGATAATTGGGAGGTACATACAATGAGCAGACTGTAATTATTCGATCTAACAAAATACGTGTAGCCACCGCCTCAAGTGAAGTCTGCAGGGCTACCTCGTTAGAAGGAATTGAACGTTGGACAACCACCGCAACACCTCCAGCTACGTGAGCTGCATGTGTACGGTCCCTACGAAACACCTGGAAGTGTTTTAAAACTTTGGTGTGGGTGGTTTTTAGGTGCATTTCCTGTAAGCAACATGCAATGGGCCGGTGATCCTCTAAAAGATTGCTCACATCATCGTAGTTAGACAGGAGGCCTCTACAGTTCCACTGAAGGAAGAAAGACATTTATCTTCAATAAAGGAAACGCCTCAATAAGTGTTTTACGCAAAAATTGTGAAATGTAGTTTATGCGTCTTTTGGTGCCACAATCCGTGGGATGGTTTTCTTTTTTGCAGTGTCTTTAGGCCGTCCTCCAGCCTCGCAGGAGGCCGAGGAAACAGAGCCTGTTTGAGAGAGAGGAAGGTCCTCATCGGAGAGTGGGACGCTCACATCCATCTTCTCATCCAATGAGACCTTGGGTCCTTTGGGCGGCAGAGGTGAATCTGACCGCCCAGGCTTTGAAGAGCTGCCAGAGGCACGGGGAGGCAGCCCCCGACCCCGGCCAGAAGGGCCAGCTAGTGCCGATGACGACACGTCTGGCTCCTTGGAGGGTGCAGCACCCTCCTTAGAGGGCACAATACACTCATTGGAGCATGAAGGCAGTGGGTTGCCCGCTGCCTTCGGACATACGTAAAAGGACCCTTGTGGAGATGACAGGTCTTCCGGGGAAGTCTGCGTCTCCACGGATGCCATAGACAGTGTGGGTCCCCTTCGCACTGCCTCGGCATATGAACCCCTTGCCTTGAAGGCAAGCTGTTCTCTAGCGTCTTGGTAGCTGAGATTGTGTTTAACCTTAAATGTAATTATCTCCTTTTCTTCCTTCCATTTCGGACATGTGCGTGAAAATGCGGGGTGTGGTCCGCCACAGTTTATGCATTTATGGTCGTTTTCACATATGTCAGCGACGTGGTCAGTGGCACTACATTTCGCACAAGTTTCTCGGCCGCGGCAGTTTCGGGAGCCATGCCCAAAACGCTGGCAATGAAAGCACCGCTGTGGGTTTGGAACGAAAGGACGAACTCTGCAGTTTAGATACCCTGCCTTCACGGTGGAAGGCAGAGAGTGGAGTTCAAAAGTCAGGACTAGGTGTCGGGTTGGTATCTCCTGTCCGTCTCGTCGTAGCGTGATTCACCGCACGGCCACAACAGCACTCCGACGCAGCCCTTCAAGGATTTCTTCTTCAGTACACTGAAGGAGGTCATCCTCAGAGATGACGCCGCGGACAGTATTTAAAGTCCGGTGCGGGGTTACACAAACTTGGTGTTCACCTAAGCTAGTCAACTTCAGTAATGCTGTGCTTTGAGTTTTGTTTTCTACCTCAACGAGGAGGTCTCCAGCAAGTTTTTTTGCCTTGTAATTCTTTCCAATCGTCTGCTCTAGGACCTTAGAGACAAGGAAAGGTGACATATTTGATAACGGTAGAGAGTCGTTCGCAGCATGAAGTACAAGAAATCGTGAAAAGGTGTCGGGTTCTTTGGCTTTTTCAAAAGTAGGGGGAGCGGGGCGAACCCTTTTGGGGGGTCGCTCTGCTCGGGGTTTAGAAGAGAGGGGAGCCATAAAAAGGCAAAGGGTGTTCAGAATCTGTGGCGCGCCGCCCACCACGGAGCCCAACGAGGGAATAGGTAACACCCCATAACAAATATGGCTTTGCTGGAAGCATTACTCTATTAGCGCTACCCAGAAACTATAACCAAGTGTGGATCTGGACGAGAGTATCTGTCACCACCCAAGGTTAGCCCTTGCCGCCAAAGAAGTTGAAAAGGAAAGAAGAGAAATGAGAAGAGTGAAAAGGAGGAGGAAACAAGGGTGAAAGAAGGGAGGGGATAGTAGAAGGAGTGGCGACTAGACTGAATCATCCTGGCCGGGCCTTACCAGGACTCCCGTCTATGAGAAGCAGGGGCCGAAGTGGTGTATTGCCTCGCCCGGGGGGCCCCGAAGGGTCCAAACCTACCCCGGGCTCGGCTCAACCACCAGGATGCCCCTTTCCCCAGACACGGGAAAGCCACGCACAGCCATACGTGGGCGGGCGAACCCGCATGGCTCGGGGTCCGTGGAGACGCCACTCTCCAAACACCTGCTTTCACAGGTGCCCCCTGCGGGGTTTGCACCATCAGTGTAAAAATTATTATAATTTTTGTATTTTTCCTCCAATGCAAAAAATTCCTGCTGTAAAATTAAAGGAGAGACTCTGCTTCCTGAATTTTGTGAAGCACCATTCACAAAAAATGGGTTTGACATTCCATGGGGCAGTATGGTGTGAACTATCCAAAAGGTTAAAATGACGAGTCAGATTGAGGGAGGAGCGAAGACTATCGACACGAAGACTCAAAGGCCGCACACAACAGTTGGCTTATTGTTAAAGAGGCGAGAAAACCTAGAGTTTTGAATACAACTATAAGTGGGAGAGCTGGGGTCCGACAAAATTTTGTAAGCATATGTGAGGCTAAGCAGCTGTCGCCTTTTTTCAAGTGACATTTCATGACAGTCAACATACAAGCTAACCACAGGGGAGGTGCAAAAAGCACCAGATGCCAAACGCAGCCCAAGGTGATGTACCGGATCGAGCATTTTTAAAGCAGACGGTCTCGCAGAGGCGTAGACAATTGAGCGATAATCAAGGCGGAATCGAATAAGAGAAGAATATAGACGAAGGAGACATTTTCTATACGATCCCCACGACTTGTGCGAAAGAACTTTGAGTATGTTCGATGCCTGCAGAGTTTTTTGCTTGAGCTGTTTGAGATGCGAAACAAAGGTAAGTTTACGGTCGAAAGTAACTCCTAGAAACTTGTGCTCCATTTTGACAGCAATGTTGTTTCCATTTAGAAGAAGTCTAGGATCTAAACAGAGGCCACGCCTTAAAGAAAAAGGAACACAAACAGTTTTCTCCGGACAGAACCTAAAACCATTCTCATCAGCCCATGTAGACATTTTATTTATGGCCAGTTGTAGCTGCCGCTCACAGCTAGACATATTACATGACGCTACAGATATCTGAATGTCATCGACATATAGCGAGTAACATACTGAAGGAGGAATGACTTTACTAAGAGAGTTAATCTTTATTGCAAAGAGTGTGACGCTTAGGACTCCACCCTGAGGAACACAGTTCTCTTGAACGAACCAGTCTGATAAAGTTGTTCCCAACCGAACTCGAAAAGTGCGTTTACATAAAAAGCTCTTTATACACTGAAGCATTCTACCGCGTATTCCGTACATAGAAAGGTCGTGCAAGATGTCATATTTCCAAGTGGTGTCATAGGCCTTGTCCAAATCAAAGAAAACAGATACACAATGCTGCCTGTTGACGAATGCCTCGCGCACAAAGGTCTCCAGCCGCACCAACTGGTCTGTTGTAGAGCGTTCAGGCCGACAGCCACACTGATTAATATCCAAGATATCATGCCGCTCGAGAAAATAAATAAGACGCCTGTTAATTAATCTTTCAAATGTTTTCCCCAGACAACTTGACAATGCTATTGGTCTGTAACTTGCAGGAAGGGAAGGGTCCTTGCCAGGTTTCAACAGCGGTATAACTTCAGCCCGCTTCCATTCAACAGGGAAGTAGGCATCACACCAGAGACCATTGAAGTACGTGAGAAGAGCACTGAGTGACTCTCTAGATAAGTGTCGGATCATGTCGTAGTGAATTCCATCGGGACCGGGGGCAGAATTCTTGCGGGAGTTGAGAGCCACTTCAAACTCAACCATTGTAAATGGCTGATTGTAAGGTGCAGACGCTCCCCCTGTGAAGCAGAGCCTCGTCTTTTCCATGCTTGCCTTACGCTTCAGGAATGCTGGAGAGTAATGTGCGGAGCTTGAAACAGCAGCGACGTGAGTGCCCAACACATTTGCCTGGTCTAACAATGACGCTCCAGAAGAAGGAAAAAGGGGGATCGTAAAACAACGGTATTTCCCCTCGACCTTGTGAAGTCGGTCCCACACTTTCTTTGCTGGAACATAGCTGCTGATGGAGGACAAGTAACCTCTCCAAGATTTTCCTTTAGCCTGCTTCCGAGTCCAGCGGGCACAAGCTCTGCGTCTCTTGAATTCCATCAAGTTAACCGATGTTGGGTATCTACGAAAGACACCCCAAGCCTTATCTTGGTTATTTGTGGTGGAACAATCCTCCTTCCACCATGGCTTACATTTCTTGGGGATGTTCGAAGAAGTTTGAGGGATGGAGCAAAGAGCAGCACCAACTATATGCTCTGTGATGTAGGCTGTGGCATCGTCATGAGTTAATGAAGAGAACATAGAGGGAACAAGCTTGGATTTTTGGCTAAAAAGAGCCCAGTCTGCTTTTTCTAGCTTCCAACGCGGAATCCGTTTCATGAGACTGGGAATAGATTACACGCTCTCCAGAGCAACCAGAAAGTGGTCGCTTCCAAACGGATTATTTAAAACGCTCCATGTGAAACAAGACACCAAGGATGGAGATGAAATGGAAAGATCAATGAATGTAAATGAGTTGTGAGCTGCGCTAAAAAAGGTAGGCTCTCTGCTGTTCAAAAGACAGAGACTTGATGACAGTAAAAACCGTTCAATGACCCCACCATGCGAGTCCTGGCGTGTGCCACCCCACAAAAGATGGTGGGCATTAAAACCTCCTAAAAGTAAAAATGGGTGAGGGAGCTGAGCAACTAAATCATGGAGATCATGAATATGCAGTGGAACATTTGGTGGAATATAGATGGAGACAATGGTGATGAAGCGATCCAAGAGGAGACGTACAGCTACAGCCTCAAGGGGTGTAGAAAGAGGAATCTGAGAACAAGCAACTCCACTTTGGACGATTACTGCTACTCCACCAGATGAGTTTGATGTGGAACGACCTTTTCTAAAAACTTGGTGACGACGTAAAATAGACACATGATGATCATTGAGGTGCGTCTCTTGTAAAGAGAGAGCTATAGGACGGAGGTCGTCTATAAAAAAAGTTAACACCGTCAATATTCCATAAAAGGCCGCGACAATTCCACTGCATAAAAGTAAATTTAGCCATTATTCTAAAACTAAGTTAAAAATTAGTAAATCAGTAAAAGTAGTAAGGTACAGGTAAAAGTAAAAACGTCAACTCTGCCGCGAAGGGCAATAAAGGATGTACAACATCACGATGGTGGGGTCACCAGTTTTTTTGCTTTTGTGTTTACTCTTGGTAGTCTGCCACTCTATGTCGTCTTAGTCAGATGCAGGAGTGGAGACTTCACACTCATCCATGGCCTGAGTTTCTTGAGGCGAGGCTTTTCCTGCATGTTTCTTTGGGTCTGAAGAACGGGGCGCCATGCGCCGTCCGCGACCAGACCCAGCCAAAGGGGCAGAGGAGGTGCTGGGCGGAGCGTCGCCCAAGTCCACCCGTCCCTGTCCCTTAGGCGCTGCAGGTGCAGCACGAGAGTCGTGCCGCTCCTTCAATGATGCTCTCTCCAGGGAGTGTGGGCGAGAGTGTCGACCCTTCTCTCTGGAAGGAGATCGCGGAGGAGGGACGGTTGCGTCAGCCACAGGTCCCTCCTGGGTTTGGGAAACAGCCTGAGAAGACCCGGGCTGTTGACCTGTTGGAGCGCGAGGGTTCGCACTCTGGCTTGGAGGGTCCGTAGACCGCCCAGCCGAGATAACATGCCCCGGGAGCTGAATCTTCAGCTGGGGCGTGGGGGACTGCCGTGGCTTCCCTAAGTCCAGAAAGGACGTTTGGGTCGCCACTGCTACCATCAGTGGTGCAGGTCCCCGCTGCACCACCTGCGAATAGCTGCCCTTGCGCAAGAATGCGAAGCGACGGCGTGCCTCAGGGTACGAGAGATTTTCTTTCACTTTAAGACTAAGTACTTCCTTTTCTTCTCTCCACGTTCTGCAGGATCGAGAGTATGCAGGGTGGGGATCACCGCAGTTTACACAGTGTGGGTCGTTGGTACAGGACTCTGCGGGGTGGTCAGATTTGGCACATTTCGCACACGTGGCTTTTCCACGGCAATGCTGGGAGCCATGGCCAAACCTCTGGCATTCGAAACATCTTCGAGGATTAGGCACATAGGGCCTAACCCTGCAGTGAAGATAGCCAGCCCTAACAGCATCGGGGAGTGTGGTGGAGTCAAAAGTTCGAACTATGTGTTTCGTTTTCCGCTCTTGACCATCCCGACGCAGGGAGATGCGCCTTGCAGCTACAACTCCTTAGTCAGAGAGCCCTTCAAGTATTTCAGTGTCGGAACTATCGATCAGGTCATCCTCAGAAATAACGCCCTGAATCGTATTGAGTGTACGATGGGGTGAAACGGTCACTTTGTGATCAGACGCGGAGTTCAACGCCAGGAGTGCTGTACTCTGCTGTCTGGATTCAATTTCCACTAGTAGGTCACCTGAGGGCATCTTTTTGGCTTTAAAGTTCTTACCGACCGCACTTTCTAGCACTTTCGCAAAAAGAAAGGGGGACATCTTGGAGAGTGGGGTGTCATCTTCGGAGTGCATAACCAAAAATTGGGGGAACGCAGGAGGAGATCGGGTCGTGTCTTTTCTAGGAACTTCGGTGCGGACCCTTTTCAGGGCCCGATCGAAGAGAGGTTTAGCTTGAGAGCCCATGAAGATGGGAGAAAGATTCAGTGCCTGGGTGCACCGCCCACCACGGAGCCCAACAAGGGGGTAGGTAATGTGCCATAGCAAGATGGGCTTGGCTTACACAATTACTCTACCAGTGCTGCCCGGGCACTATACCCTAGTGTGGTTGCAAGGACAGAACCGGTTTCCACTCAAGGTTGGCCCTTGCCGCCTAAGAAGGTGAAAAAGGAAGGAAGAGAGTGTAGGAGAAAAGAGAAAGAGGTGGGAGGAAAAGTGAAAGAAGGAAGAAGAGGGTAGAAGAGGCGACTGACTGAATCATCCTGGTCGGGCCAAGCCAGGACACCCGTCTACGAGAAGCAGAGGTCGAAGCGGTGTATTGCCTCGCCCGGGGGGCCCCGAAGGGTCCAAACATACCCCGGGCTCAGCTCAACCACCAGGGTCCCCTTTTCCCCGGACACGGGTTAAGCCACGCACAGCCAGGCGTGGGTGGGCGAACCCATATGGCTCGGGGTTCGTAGTGACGCCACTCACCAAGCACCTACAAAAGTAGGTGCCCCCTGCGTGCGGGTATGGTGGCCCACGTGGCTGGGGTCCGTGGTGACGCTACTCACCAAGCACCTAGCACTTAAGGTGCAGGCGCCCCCTGCGGGGCTCGGGGTCCGTGGAGACGCCACTCTCCAAACACCTGCTTTCACAGGTGCCCCCTGCGGGAAGGAAAAAGTTTGAAAGCGTTTCGTTACCCTTTTTAAGCTGAATGCTTTAGTGCCACCTGTGGCAGCCTTCCATGCCCTGCTGGAAACTTTTTTTTTTGTGCCTTCCACTTAGGCCTGGACAACTGCTTCCGGTTTATCAATGTTCAGGATATGGCATCCTCACAGGTTTTTTATGCCACCGAAAGGGTCGTAGCTACTGGCTGCACGGTCAGGCCATACCGATGCACGACCAAATGTCCAGCTGGTCGTACTACATGTCAGAAAGATGGCCAAACCCGATTATATGCCGGCCAATTCTGGCTTGACAAGAATGCCCACGATGCCATGCTACACTGGCAATCGGGTGTGGCCATCTTTGGACAAAATGTACGACCATTCAATGTTAAGTCGTGCGTGGTTATGGCCCGACTGTGCCGCCAGTGGTTATCACCTGTTAGGCGGTATGAATAAAACCCTGTGAAGACATCATTTCGGGCTCATTCATAAGCTGAAAGTGGTTGTCTCGTGGGTGCGAGGCACCACCAGAAAGGGGTTCCAGCGAGGCATGGAGAGGCTGCCACAGGCGGTGCAAGTGCATTGTTTGAGAAAGAGTCGATCGACAAGGTGGACATATTTTTTTTGACAGTTTTTAAGTACCCATTGTAAATGGAACCTACTCTAAACCCTTAGCGAAAAGTTGTTCAAAATCAGTACACTCGAAGTGTACTGAAGTATACTAAAAGTATACTTTCAGTGCAGTCTTTGTACTGATTGTATACTTTAAGTGTGCTTAAAGTATACTTCCAGTAAAAATGGCGGTGAACTGAAAGTATACTCGTCCGTACAAAACTAGTACATGTAGTAGAATCGTAGTGCCCGCGGTAAAAAGTAGTTCAAAATCAGTATACAGAAAGTACACTTAAGTATACTAAAGGTCTACTTTCAGCGCTTGCAGTCGGTGTACTCAAATCATAATAACGGGTATCTATATATATATGTGTATATACATATATATACATACATATTGCGATTTTTAACATCAACACACTAAAAACGCGATAGAATGGCCGATGCCGTTTTCCCAGAATATTTGTGGGGCTCGGCGGACATTAGATGAGTAAATAAACGTCACAGTACGTTGTCTAATTAGCTTTTTTAATTGACAGTGTAATTGACCATGTTGAATCTTCAATTTTAAAGGGGCTATGAATAAACTCTAGCCCAACTGAAACAATTTGCGTAATGGTGACGAGTTTTGGGTTATTCATAGCTAAAACTCTGCCTTTTGTCGCCTGATTAAAAACGGCGCGCTCTACAGAGCGCATGATGCTATTCTTACGTATTCCTTTCAGTCGAACCGTTGGAAGTATGATGCTGGAGCATCCACCAAAGGCACGCTGTCAAAAGTGTGCAACTTCGTTAATGCTGAATGCGACAGCACTTTATGATGGTTGTAACTTCACTAGAAAATTAAATAATGCATAGAACTCCAGTATGAGAAGTTCTCGTTAACACAAACAAACATGCCATCACCGATATGTCATGCCAAAACTGCTAAGTCACTCTCCACTTTGCCCGCCCCTGCCGCGCGTGGTTCTTGAATCGAGGGAAAAAAGTGTGAAATTTGATAATTAAATGTCTGAAAGCCCCCTGCTGTTTCGTGAATAGTTTTGATTTTGTTAGGCTCTGATAACGACTGCCTCTAGAACAGCAATAATAAAAAAAGTAAATTTACGGATTTTAATTACTTAAAAAAATGTTCCCACGGTTATTCACCCATGTAGTGTCCGCCGAGTCGCACGACACACATGAAGAGTGCATCAACATGACAGTGAGCCCTTAATTTTCCAGAAACCAGTTGATTAAAAAATATCACCGGGTATAGCTGACGTAATGTGACAAAGGGATGCTTCATTTCTCATTTCACTGCAGACCACGTGGTCCAAAAGTTCCCCGGGGAAACGACCGGCACTGTCATAGCATACTTACGTCGCAAATGCCACATGGACTTACGCCTAAAAAAAAGCACAAATAGAAAAATTAGCTACATTGTACGCCACGGAAAGTAACGTTATCTAACTTGTCAATAATTATTTTAGCTAGTCATTTCTATAAATTTAGCAATTGAAAGGTCTACTTTTATTGCAAACATAGCTTTTATTTTCCCTGAGCTGTATTTGTTACCTTTATTGAAGAATAAAAGTTTACTGTAAAAAAAAAACTGTTAGCACTATTCGGAAGCTAGGCGATCGAGGGCAATCGCACCAAGTGTTTAACGCTGCTGATGAAAAAGCATGCACATGACTTTGTTTTCAAAGTGCACCGCCACTTGCGTGCTGCCTTATAGGCTAGTAGACAAATTACGTTTGCAGGATAATCCGGTGTTTTTGTAATGCAGGTCTCAGCGCACTATACGCTGTTTCAGATATCTGCTTCCACAGAAATCAAAAAGACAGTAGGCAAAAGAAACCACGGCTAATAATGGGGACATCAGATGCTCCACCTTGCATAGTCGCATGCAGCGCAAATCAACTTCTGAACCGCATAAGCGAAGTGGTGTTATGAATGGAAGCTCGCTCTGAAATTGGCTGGAGAAATCGGCGCCTTCATGTAACAACCTCAAGCTTTCACCGAAAGTGTTTCATGGTGTAGATTTATCTTGCAAAACTCTAAGACAACTCAATTCACGTGAAAAGAGATTGAGAATTGCAACCACGAACAACACCGTCGATCCAAAGTTGCACACTGTAAAAAATCTACGTAAATTTAAAGTTTCTTTCCCTCGTCAAAAAAGGACGGGCACGCTCATTGTTTCAAAAAACGATTTCTTTCATAAAGCGGGAGCGAGAAAAGCGTTACAAGAGCGCGCATCATGATTTCTTGCCCGCGCTGAGGCCTGTGCCGTAGAGACGGACTATCTCTTTGCGTATGCCCAAGCGGCACGCTTTCCAAGTTTGCGATTGTGTGTTGTGAATAAAGTGAGTTTGGATGTCACGTTTTTTTAGTGGCGGCGAAAGCCGCTACAAAAGGCAGAGCAGTTAGAAAAAGCATGAAAAAATGTTAAAAGACTACCAACGTACCAACTCGCCCAGTTCTTCTTTGTCAAAGAATAATAGCCAATACTAATAAATTAAATAAATGCCAACTTTTAATTGGTTAGAAATGTATAATTGATGCAGTACAGCCCTACCCTGCTCTAGTGCTTTTATGATAGCAGATAATGTGTAAATATATAGGATAGTTCATAGTAACCATTTATGTCCGACCCATTATATGGAATCTTTTCTCTAAAAGCTCCAAATTGTATAAAAAAGTGCTTATCATAAATTAAGCCGCACCACTGAATGTGTAATAGCGTATGACTTGTGTGTGTGTTCTCAGCAAAGGAAAAGGAGGCATTAAAAAAAGGCCAATCATTTTGTTTGCTTTGTGTTAGAGCTTCTTTCAGGTACACGCAAAATGTGGGTGTCTACATCTAAAAAAGTAATTGACATTCCCCGCAGGGCTGCAGGGCTGCAGGCCTGACTCAGTTGGGCTAGCAGGTTGCAACCTATGCGAACCTGCAGGGACCTGCATCACAAGAGTAAAAGTGACGTCCGCCCACTGATCTCTATTATGGGTGGCTGGATGATGCATCGAGCAGACAGGTATGAAGCCACCGTAAGTAAGCGGCCTGTTCCGATAGCGAGCGCTTGACAGGCTTTTCAACTCTCCCGAGTGCTGGTTCGAACAGCGTTCAGGGCGCTGGGTTTTTTCTTGTCATCCCAAGAGAGCCTGCTTGTTGCGGAGTAACAGTGCATCCGAACCCGAGAAGTCTCCTGGGAAACCATTGCACGTGAACATTTTTAGATTCTATTTTATCAAAAAGTGTGTACGTCCCCCTATTCTTGGGATTTCATCCAGAACTAATTTCTGCAGCGCACTTGCACATGCGGAGAAGCGCACTGAACAAAGCAAATCTATCGCAATGGTGACTCTGCGAGCGCTTTGAAAGGTTTGAATGGCATAAACGACTTTGTTTGCGCGAGCTCAATATTTCGTTCATTTTATCGAGTGTTAGTGTTGAGAATACTTTCCAGGTACAAAATTTTGCAATCAGGAGTAATGTTCAATGCATTCGTATCCATGGGGTTACTTTTTTGCATGACCAATTTTGAGCAATTTCGATAAACTCGCAAAAACTAAGCCTTCGCGAAAATTAGGTCGTTTACAGTAGTACAATTAATCTTGAAACCAATATCGAATACCGTATTATACGAAACTTCTCAAATACAATTTTATTATTAGCACACACAGCCCTGAAATTGGCCATTCTCAGATGTTCTCGTTGTGGCCTTCATCAATCCATGTGCTTAAAATGTAGAAGCTGCAACCTTGAATCTTTTCTTCTTTTTTTTTCTTTATGGCGCCTAAGGTTTGAGGTAATAAATGTTGTGCCCTGTAGTGAACAGTATTACCTGTAGCATAGCCCTGGGCATGCAAAGAAGGCACACCACCAATGTCTGACATATCAGGCTTTCAGAAACGATATTGTCCGATTTTCCTCACCCTTTTGTCAGGATGTTGTTACCATCTTGCCTTCCTCACATAGTGGTCCTTTGAGCGAATTATGTGATGTTATATCATACAGTGGCATAGGGTAATTTTCTCTTCTCTTTGTACGCAGGATGTAATGGCATTCCATCATCACAAAGGAGAGTGTACAGTGAGGCAGGCTCGGAAACTTGAATAAAGTGATAAGTAGGATTTCAATTTCTGTCTTATCAATTACGCGAAAAACACTGATCATAATGTTTGTATTCTACACATACATACTTTCGGTTGAAAAATGCAATGTACCTCTTCTTTATGGCTTTTCTCACACAGTTTCAGAAGACGCCGGTACGTCATTCTCACGAGGAATAGAGCTGCCAAAGATTTCCTCGTTAATTTCCTGACTCATTTTTAAGAGTGCATCTCCCGATGGTGGCGCCTCTGCATTATCATCATCAATTGAGTTGTCAACGGCGTTTCTTAACATTCCACGAGAATGGAGCTATAATATATGACATGAAATTTCACAGGTTGGAATACAGCCGTTCAAAGAAACACCTTTGAAAAGTCAGCTTTTTAATGCAGGCGCCGATTTTTCTGGCCAATTTGAGACCGTTCTTTCCATTCAGAACGCCCGAGATACACGGCGTCCCAGATAACTTGCACCATACTTTAAAAAACACAGGAGGGCTCTGCAGGAGTGAAATCAACTGTCGTTAGCAAGCGTCTTGAGAAAGCGCACAGATTTTTTTAATGCGCCTGGTTATGTAAATAACTAAGATTAATGAGCTAACCTTTCAAATATTCTTTTAAGGGCCAAGATGTCAACTGTAAAGTTGCAGGGCACAGTGAGAAACACCCAATTAAAGTGTTTGAAACATAATACGTTTTCGTGCTTTTTTCCGGCCTTCAAAGAACGCACATTCGCGGCGCGCTCGCACGCCTTGATAGGGGAAGCGAGTTCTCAAGCGGTATTTTTTTGTATTCCGCGTGCGTTTTTTTGAAGGCTAGGAAAAAGAAGCATGCAAAGTGCACCTTGTTGAAAATGGTTAATTGGGTGTTTCTTAATGCGCTCTACAACTTCCCATTTCACACCTCGGCTTTTAAACGAAGATTTCAAAAGTTAGCTTGTTACTCTTAATTAAATAATTAGGCGCACTAAAACAATTTCGTGCACTTTCGCAAGAGACTTTCTAACAGCGTACAGTTGGTTTCACTCCCGCAAAACGCTCCGTTTTTTTTTTTTTTTTTTTTTTTTTTTTAAAGTTTGGTGCAAGCTATCTGGGACACTCCGCATATATGCACTAGTAGTGTACATTTAGTACACTAAAAGCATACATGTAGCGTACTAAACGTGCACTTACAGTATGCTAAAAGCACACTCGAGGTGCACTTATGGTATACTACATGTGTACCTGGGGTGTACTAAACGTATACTATTTTGTTTCATAAAAGTGTGAAACTAGTATGATTGCAGTACATACTCCAAGTTCACTATTAGTATACTTTCAGTATACTGATTTTGAACGACTTTTCGCTAAGGGTAGTCCTTATAAAAAGGCTCTGCGTTACTTTTGCGTCCTAACTACTTTTATCAGCGAACGTAATAAGTAAAATGCTCCTGTTGCAAAGAGGAACTATACATCATTACCACAGATCGACTAATTTAGAGATACAATAACTTCTTATTTCCAAGTGATATGCTAACAAATGTTGGCATCTGTCCAAAATCGTCAGCGGCTGCTCCAAGCCAATATTTTGCCTGCTACAGAACCTGCTACAAAAGGTCTAATGGAAAGAAAAGTCGACTGGGGGTGATAATTATAATGCAATTAAATGCAAAGGTGCAAGCGAGCCGGACAAGAATGATGAAAAGTAATCCCTGGAGAAGGGGAACAAGAGGGACAAAGGACAGACATAAATCTCCAAACACAGCTAGGTGACTGGTGAGCGACCGAAAAAATCCGCCTGGTCCGGGTATCGAACCCGGGACCTCTCCACTACAAGTGGAGCGCTCTACCAACTGAGCTAACCAGGGGTTAGACGTCAGTAGAGCAAATGGGTTTTATCAGCTGCCACCAGTCTAACACCAACAAGAGCAGATTTATTGAACAAGATTGTTTGTTGCTTGCAAGTGTGGGCAGTTTGGAGCGTCGGTCGTGTCAGAGGATCGGCACAGCATCGCTGGCCACATGGAC
Source organism: Ixodes scapularis (assembly GCF_016920785.2). Lineage (NCBI taxonomy): Eukaryota > Metazoa > Arthropoda > Arachnida > Ixodida > Ixodidae > Ixodes > Ixodes scapularis. The sequence continues at coordinate 46,933,722 of NW_024609857.1, read as the reverse complement.
GCCATGAAAAGAGAGTTGCAGAAACCGGTTCCTGACAAGGAAGTTGTGGACGACTCCATGGGAAAGAACTTCCAGGCAAGGAGGGAGCTTATCAGCTCGGCCGCCTCAATCTCGGACATCTTGGAGGATTATCCGGCCCTTAAACTCGCAGACCAGGTAATATTTTGCTTAGTGCCATTAAGTCTACATGCCTGTAACAGTGAATGCAGGGGTTCTTTTTAATTAATAACGTACAAAGCATTTTAGGTCTGGCTTTTAGGTCTGAAGCATCACGATAGGTTGTGACGGAAAACATAACATGGCCATGTTTCTTTACAAAAATCACTTTGTCCCTTTGCATGAATCGAGCCACCGAACTCTCTCCCACTAGTCTAATGCTCTGCCCCTGCGCTGTCCGAGTGCCTAGGAGAAGTGTCCTAACTATTAAGTGGGCGCTTCTTCCTAAGACGGCAAATAATAATAATAAAGAAAAAGAGGACACTGGAAATGGAGAGCTGATTCTTTTGGGACGATTTTACCGTAGTTACTCGAGTAATAGCCGCACTGTTTATGAAGAAGGCCCTTGCGTCTACTTTCCCACAGAACACATGTACAGCTAATCATTACGTTGTACATAAATAACATAGGGATTAACAAGATCAAGAACACGATTCTCCATACAAATGCAATCTTCACAGATGGTATCTTTGCGCGAAGATATTATCTCTGTCCCGCAAACACCTGGAATCATGCTGACGATCGCGGTGATTGGCAATCTGCGTGCTCTGCAGAAAAGTGAACCCTCAGGTTTTCTTCATAAACAGTGCAGCTATTACTAGAGTATATACGGTATCCTCCAGAGCAGACATCAGGGAGTTTATTGAGCAAATTAATGACCTGAAATCCGCTAATCAATGTTTTAAATATTTTGCTTCACCTGGCAGATGTTGCCTCGGTGGCTCTAAGTGGCAGTTTTGAATCCAGGCAAACCAGAGAGGTGAAAGCCATAAAACCCCAAATCTGACCTCACGTAGCACAATCCAATCAAAATCTGTTGCCTGTTGTCAAAATATGCCATAGTGATCCTTAAAATTTGTCATCTAAATTCTGCTTTGCACTGACACAGAAAGCTGAGTGACCGAGGAGACATTAGAGTAGGGCGCCCCTTTTCTATGGCCATGTGACCCTTATCAGCTCAGCAACCCGCTTCCGCTGCAGAGGCTGATGTTGCTTCCGAGCTGAACTCAGCTGCTGCCTGTTTTTGCATGTCGTTTCGGTCTCTTGTTTGCTCACGGCTTAAATTTGACAAAGAACAGTGCAGGGCAGAATTTTGTGTTCTCAATTTTCATATCCGTTATGCATATTTTGTCGACGGGCAAGAAATTTCTAATTAGAATGCACCAGCTGAAACACATATTTGAATAGTGAACGGATTTTAGGTAATAACAATCGCCGACCGATCTTTCAGACTCTGAGGGGACCCCAGAATTGTCCGAATAATCCAGCGGTCCGAAATCAGATTTCAGCCAAAATGTCAAATTTCCGCACATTGCATATTGGCCACTTTCCACTTGCTTGATGTCAATTTTTAAGTTCTCTTGCAACTTTTGCTTTATATTCACTTTTTCCTTGTTTGTTGATCTGTTTAATCAAGGCGATGCGCTTTGTCGGTGCCTTCGTTGGTACAAACGGGGAAGTCGAAGTTGGCACTATTTGGAGACAACGTTCAGTCCACCAAGCTTGCTTCAATGCTAAGCCTATCGGCAAAAAACCTTTGCATTCAAGACCACAAAAATGGCAGACGGCCGCTCTTCTCACACTCGAAAAACACGGACCATGAAGGCCCGGCCGTTCACATTCTTGCGACCGAGAGAGACCAGAAGGGTTTTGAAGCCTCTTACGATGTCTTAGGACCACCTCCGCTGCAGCGTATCCGGTCCTAAGACGTCGTAAGAGGCTTAAAAACCAGTCTGGTCTCTACCGGTCTTACTCGGTCGCATATATGTTAACGGCGCTTGAGAAGAACTGGAAGAACTATAAGAATGGGCATAGGGCGGCCATGTTGGCAGTGGCAAAACCGGAAAACCAGACTATAACCTGAACCCAGCTTGTTTATTGCGTAGGACGTAGTATCGAGGCTACAGGGCAACATTAAAACAACCAAAAATAGGGGCGACTAAGCTTGCGGTGATGTTTTCGGGGTGCTAACTGATGATGATGATGATGATGATGATGATGTTTGGGGGTTTTATGGCGCAACAGCTACGGAGGCCATACTGCGCCAAACAAAATTTAAGAAACCAGCTGTTGGAAATCACGCAAATTATGTAAAAAAATATCGAGCAACATGCTTTGTCATCCGAAATTTCGGTCAATGGTACAACTGGACGTGTCCGAAAAATGAGTTGGCGACTGTAGTCCACTGATTATTGGCTGACACTGTCTGCCTAACGTCCATTGCAGCGAATAATGTTATCCCAAAGCAATTTGTTCTCTATTCTCAGTGTCCTTACTTTTAATTATTTGCTGCCTTCGAAACTACAAATCTCGATATGCCCTCTTGTGGCCACCAAAAGAGAAGTAGCACCAGTTGTATTTAATCCCTAGACACAGTAGTTAATGAGCTGCAGGGTTTTTTCACAGCACTGTCACGCCTAGGAAAAAGACTGGTTACGAATGTTTCAAACTGCGTAGGAAGGAGAAAAAGGTCAGGATTAACGAAGAGGAGGACCATGCAGAAGATGTAGAAGGCAACATATCGTACACTAAAAGGACAATTTGCATAAAGTTGAGTGATGCAGAATGTGTCGTATTTTCATGTCCCATTCTCGAAGAAATTTCATCAATAGCCTAACTTGCACAAAGATGCCTCTGATCGAAACTGTCCAACCAAAAACAGTATGCATTCTGCATTAGTCTGCTTTATGTGGAGAATCGGGGTACTTCATACTTGCTTTTATTTATTTGTTTATTTTAAAGTATTATCAGCATTTGTCGAAGCACGGGCAAAGCTAAATGTGATCACAAGCATAATGAAATGTGCTTGGAACTAATTACTTTCAGAAAGCTGATAACAATTCCATAGCCTTTAACTAGCGCCTCCTCCATGGCAAAAGCAAGCACCACGAGTCTTTTTATCCCACTGACATGTTTGCAATTACGATTCGGTCTTATAATGGGAATCTTTTTTACTTGCATCCTGCCTTTCTACAGGGTAGTTTATGATTTATAGGTTGACTAAAGATAAACTTTTTTTTATTTCAGAATTTGATGAGTTTGCACGGATCACAAGCATCAATCCGAAGCAACGCTTCTTTGAGAGGGCCTTCCAAAACCTGACGGCAGTCCTTGAACTAACGGAGAACAAGCCAAAGCCACATATTTTTTACAAGACTCTTGAACGGATGGATGTTGTTGAGGAATCCGAGAAACAAGGTATACCTGCTTTAAAATTTAGCCTTCATTGACTGTTAGCGGAAGTCTCAATCAAGCTAGCTTTCTATTGCAACCAAATTGGTGCAGACTCAGTTCATATGATAGGTGGGTGCAAACTATGTAAATTTGAGATATCAAACAGTGAGCTGTACGGCATCTGAAATTCCAACTGCCACTGTACATTAATTTTAAATTGTGAGTGACCGTCCGGTGATGTGTAACATTAAAAAAGATTGTCAAAGTGCTGTAGTTAAAAGAAAATGTAAATTTGCATTACTGATGTGATGCTTACATACAGCCTTCCTATTTTGTTGCATTGCCGTGACACTTGGCACTGAGCATAATTGAATGGATTAGTTTTAAAAAATATTACTAACATGGGTGATTAATGTGTTCATTAAGTGTGTGCATATGAGGAAACAAAATCGGGCCCTTATTTCTCACCTGGTATGATTTGGCTGCATGGTAATCCTGTTTCACTTTATGCGGCTAAAGAGAAGCTCTGGCAAAATTTTTATGGTCTGATTTCGTTAGACGACGCCAACGACGTGCTTCGAGAACATAGCAGTGATGACGACTGAACTGACATCACTAGTGCGGACGAACGTGGTCTAGTCGCGGACTAAGTGAGAACGACGGGGAGCAGTTTCAGTTGTGCCGCCTCCATTGTGAACTTCCTAGCTTCGATAACGTCTGGGCATCTCATACACCATGCGCGTTCATCTGTCGCCAAAGCACGCCAGAAGGCATAGATCGCGTATTGGGGCACTGGGCTTTCGAAACTGATACTTCGCCCTTCTCACAAGTTCGCAGTAAAATGAGCATCTAAAGTATTTTTAATGCTTCAAACCCACTTCAAGCAGTCCACAAAAATTGGTCTCAGTGTATTACGCTGCAATTTACTGCAGGGGGATGACTAGGTGGTGGGTGTTGGTGTGAAAATATCAACGAATGAACTTTCCTCATTCAAAAAGGAAAAAAGAACCTACTTCCGGCAATCTATGGTGGCATTTCGCGGACAATGCCTAATGGTGCATGGCATAGTTAGTTCGGGTTGACCACTGATAAATATTAAAAATTTGGGGGATGCAAGTTGGGAGTATTGGTTGCATGAAATAGCTAACTTTGCCATTATTATATTTCAGAACTGAACTGTCTGATCTTCTTCTGTTTGTTTACACTCCTGCTGAAAGAAACGCACAATTCCTTCATCACATGCGAAGTAAGTTTAGACATTTTCATTATTCTAGACTATTTATATATAGCATGACTAAAACATTTGTAGGCAACAAGACTGCCATGATTTTGTGGCGGTCTTGGTGGCTAGCCGGCTAAGCTGGACGCCGTTCAATACTAAAAACAAGTCCATATATTGATGCCTGTTTGGGAAGTGCAGTCATTATGCGAGTAAATCCAGCGAGTGTTATTGTCTGCTTGCTGTGCCTATCGGGAGATGGCGCCACAAACATAACCCTTGGTTAACTCTATTGCCTGCATCGGTCCGACATTCGGCAGTAAAACATCTTTAGTGAATGTTCAAACTTGTTACATGTAGCGGCTAATTTTTCAGGCCTGTTTTATGGTGAATTCCACTGGTAGATCCGGAGCGCTTTCCAAAATCCGCGACGGAGGCAAAATTCTGCTCCGTGGGACCCGCTCCGAATCGACGAGTGGAAGATAAACTTGCGTTTTTGGAGCGACCTCCCCCACACCCCTCCCCACCGCTTCCCCCTCCGCCGTTCAAAATGGCCACTGCTCGAACTTGACAAGCCCACCAATGCCTCAGCCGACTGATCTTTCCAACGACCAGTGACGACTGTCACTGCTTAGCTGCAGAAATAACATGCGACACAGGCCGGGCGAAATGTAGTGTAAAAAGGTAAACATTCATTGGTTGCAGAATAAAGAGGCCTGTCCTGTCGTCCGTGTTTCTTTATTGTCCTCGTTTGTTCGCGCTTTTTAACCTTTTATTCAGTAATGGACCAACTAGCCCAAACCCAAGTTTTAATACTAACCTTGCGCTTGCCTCCGGCTTTTCTGTCGTTCTTCCTCTCACGATCACAGATGTCAGCGCTTACGATTTCGCACGCTCCACAGTCCCGGCTTTGCATCCCTGATCTACACGAAGTAGAAGCGTTCGAGCCGTCACAATCCCGCGTAAACAACCGACGCACCCGCACAGATCCAAGTTCCAGCTCGACGGCCAGACCGGCCCGCCGACTTGCGCCGACCTCTCCAACCTCGCCGCCTAGCGCACTGCCGATTTAGACGGAAATCACGTGGGCCGCTCTGTCAACTTCCGGAGAGATCTGTGAATTCCCGCAGAGCAAGTTCGGCGGGGTTTGGGGCGCTCCGTGGAGCGGGCGCTGCCAGAGATCTACGAGCGGAAGATGACCAACTCGAGCCAGATCTGCGAGCGGAATATGCGCGCTCCAAATGGAGCGCTTTTGGAGCGCTCGAAATCTGCGAGCGGAATTCAGCATTAGATCAAGCCTCACTGATCTAATGACCCGTGATATATTCTTTTAGCCACTTACAAGGGATGTCAGCTGTCATTTCTGAATAGAACCTCTTGGTTGTTTTCAGTGGTAGCTGCCAATTCAGTAAGAAACAACTTTTTCTGGTCTACTCACAAGCTAAATCTCGCAGTAAAATTTTTTTAAAGTTCCTAGTGGGTTTGACTACATTGATGCTTTGTTCAGTTGTTGGTTGAAGGTGGACAATAAATGAAGCTTAAATTAAGTGTGTTTCTACATATAGAGCATAGCATCATTTTCAGCAAAATCATAAATATTTCACAGGTGCTGGTTGCCTTTGTGGCAGCGGCGATCAGTTAGTACGAAGAGGGCGTGCCAAACGCCAGCCAGCACGTGCGAAATGGAATACATTGGTCTTTACTTGACGTTGCTGATCCTCTGCTGAAAGCAGCTGCTGCAATCGCGTGCCTTCTGAGAGCGTCATTCCTTCTAGGATGGAAGCTTTAAGTGCTTCATACAGTGTGGCCGAAGACAGATTCTAAAGAATGCCGTAAACTTTGAACGCTACCTCATTCGGAAGGGCAGCAACCAGATGGCAGAAACACGTTGCCTTTGATGACATTTGAGACACTGAACCGAACCTCTACTTGTAAAAGCCAGACTTCAGGGTGCTGTGGCCAGAAGAGGGGTGGCACACAGCCTAGTAGTTGATACTCTTGGGGGGGAGGGGGGGGGGGGGGCTCAATGGTAAGATATGTTTCTTGTGTGATCTGTCCGTAGTTTGGGTCAGCACTGTAGCTGACAACGGAGAAAATCAGCAAAACAATGGTGAAAACAAGAAAGACTGACTTTATATAATTTGTCTCGATTTTCAGTCTTTGTTTCAGACTTTGCCCCGCAGTCTATCCCATCGCAGTGTGCCCCACGACATCAACAGAGCGCTGCAGTGTGCTTTTTGAAAATCAGGCCTGTGAGGCAGAGGGCCCTCTGGAAGCTGTAGCACTTTGTTTTTGCCTGGCATGGGTTTTTGACCTTCAGCACTTCGTGAAGTGTCGTCGTAGATTTGTTTGTTTCGAGAGACTTGCAGGTCTGAAACACTCAAAGCTGGGCTGCATGGGCACAAGGCTGCTCACCACCCTGAGTTCGAAAAAAAAAAAAAAAAAAAAAAACGGTGTGGCTAGCGTTCCGTCCAGACGGAACGATAGTCGCCACTAGAGTTCCGTCTGGAACGCGGAGAGCTCGTGCCGTTTGGGGCACCCTTTTTGGACGGCGCGTATCACTGGGGAGCTTGTTAATAGACCCCTTTGCCTGCGTTCACGCCGTTTGGCGGCGACAGTATGCGGCTGCTAATTACAAACCTATTAACGCACTTAGCCCTCCGTACACGCCGCTTCGCGGCGTCCAGCCAGCAACCCAAACCCGCTATGCCCCATTACACCTCCGGAAAGGGAGTCTTTATACCATTAAGTTCAGCGAAGTTTCGTCAACAACATGAGTTCATCTTTTTCAGTGGTAATTGTAAAAAAGAAATGTAAATATCGACAAAAACAAAAAAAATCTAGAAAAAAAAAAGTAAACCCACGCGGCGGTTCGAACCCGGGCCCGCTGCGTGTAAAGCAGACACCTTTCCACTACGCTCCACCAGCACTTCAGAAACTAGCTTTCACCATTTGTTTTATACGAGACCCAACATGGACGGAACTTTAGTGGGGACTTCGTTCCGTCTGGACGGAACTCAAGACACTTCCCAAAAAAGAACTGAAGTTTTTTGTTGTTTTTTTTTTTGCTTTTTTTTTTTTTTTACACATGTTGCTAAACAAATTTTTCTGAGCTTGTCTAATGCATTGAAGGAATGCATTTTATTTTCTTGAGCACATCTATTCCTAAAAGTCAAAAACCCATGCCAGGTTTTTTTTTTTTTTTTGATAAATATAGGGTGATTCAAGTCGCCAGGCTCTATCTAAAATGGACCGTAAAAATCGACGCCTTCACGTAGCCATCGAGACTTTTTCGTCAAAGGTGTATTTCACGCGTCGTTTTTTTCTTGCATAATGGCAAAGCGTATCTCTCTTTCTATAAAAAAATGGAGCCAAAAAACTTGACAGGGTCCACGGCGGGCAACGAGGCAGACGACCAAGTCCAGTAGCGGGGTGTGCTTCGCGTTCGTATTGTAGATGGCGCAACCTCCTCATCGCGACGGCTCCTTGAAATGTACAATACATGCAAACAATAAAAGCAAAACTTAAAGTAAAAAGAAATATGTCTGCTCATCGTCGGCGGTTTTGCTGCCCACAGATTTCGTCCACTTTCTTCAGCTGAACGGCTGCACCTTCGGAAGCTGCTCCCGACGCCATCTAGCAATACGAACCCCAAACACGGTCCGCCATTGGACTTGGTCGTCTGCGTCGCCGCCGGCTGTAGACCCTGTCAGGTTTCTTCGCCCTATTTTTGACAGAGAGAGAGAGCTGCACTTTGTAATTTTACAAGAAAAAAAGGACCTGCGAAATGCACCTTTGACGAAAGGTTTAGAATGCTATGTGCGGGCATAGATTTTTACGGTCGATTTTAGATAGAGCCTGGTGACTTTGAGTCACCCTCTATACAGTCGTTTTTTTAGCACATATATTCCTCAAAGTCACAAACCCATGCCAGGTTTCTTTTTTTTAATTTATAAATATACTAGTCATTTTGCTGCCTCATATTTTATGATGGGAGCTTTTTTTTACTAAGGTGTTTGCTTTTCTACAGTCCTTTTCATTACACAAGGGAAAAAAGGACATTGGAAAGAGCTGTGTCTTGGTAGGTTCTTTTTTTGCCAAGTTTTGCTAGTCATGCTAAATTTTGCAATATGCTAGTCATGTTAAATTTTGGCAAGTGCTTCAGTGCCAAGATGGCAGTATTTTCTTTTGTATACTTGTGATGCGCAATTGTTTTTACTTTCAGTGTTTTATAGTTATCAAATAAATATATTTCCACAATAAAAGTGAATTTTTGTCTACAGATTCCTGGTCCAACATTTTTTTCGTAAAATGGTGATGTTGCTTGTTAAAGCGTGCCTGAAAGTTCGAGCATATCCAGTCTTTGCAGGCATCACTACCATTTAGATTAGGGTTGGACATGATGCTGCTTGTTTGGCAACACAGGGCTTGCTTTTCACAAATAAAGGTACGAGACTTTTCAGATGAACTGCAATATTTCCACCTTTTAGCTGTGCATTGGAGTGAAAGGTCTGCAGTATTGAATACCTTTCTGTTCTGAAAAGACGCTTTGTGAAACTTTTCAGACGAGATACCAAGTTGCACAATCTACCTTTTCCGAATAGGAAGCTGTTCAGTGCTGCAAACCTTTCACTCCTATTCACAGCTGAAGGGCATCACTACTAGTAAATTCGTCTCTAAAAGTGTCAAAATTCGCACACAAAGGGACGAAAGTTAGTCCCTCATTACTGCGAAATTCGTCTGTCTCTAAAAGGGTCAAAATTGATCCTCAAAAGGACGAAATTTAGTCCCTCATTACTGTAAAATTGATCCCCAAAGGGACGAGAGTTACTCCCTCGTCACTATAAATATCATCCCTTTAAGTGGTAAAATTAATCCCCAAAGGGACAAAATTAATACCCAAAGGGACACAATTAATACCCAAAGGGACAAACTTTAGTCCCCAATCACCCTCAAGGGATCAAAGGTACTCCCCCAATTATGGACGCGACGGCGCTCAAGAGACCATAATTAATCCCCTGAGAAGATAAACTTAGTCCCTGATGCCCTGCTGTAGGGATCAAAATCACTCCTTTTAACGGTTCAAAATTTCGACCTGAAGGGATCAATGGAAAGGGACTAAAAAAAAGGAAGGGACTAAACCGGGGTTTTGCCGTTTTCAGGGGATCACTCTCAGTGACATCGATTTAGTCCCCAAAAACGACGAAGTACTACTTTTTTTTCTTTTTTTTTTTCAGAGTTTACTTTCTCGAATAGTTCAGGTTGATATGCTTTACTATTGTTTCGTCCCGCAACCAGATATGGAGCCCGCGTGACTGAGAACAACAGGAAACAGAAAACGTCTGTACGTACGCTAAATTCGCACTATCTTTATATATGGCAGTCCTGTTTTTGAATCCGACTTTGCCGCTGACCGCCAACATTTGTCGCATAAACACGGAGAGGCAGAGTAAATATTACTCGTGCTTAATACATTATTTGAATCGTGCAGTGATGTGATTGGCCTGAGCCGTTTTGGAGCACCTTCTGGAGCAGCCAAAACAGAGTTTTGGAGCAGCAAAACTGGCTTTTGGAGCAGCTAAAACAGTGTTTCGGAGCAGCAAATTTTTTTTTGAATTTTTTTCTAATCCAAGTTTTCAAAGTTCGAAGTCCGATTTTCAAGTTTTTCCACAGTTTCAGTTTCAAATAACGTTTTCACGACTCACTGGTTTTCACGAAATCAAGTTTAGAAAACTTAGGGTGTGATATCTAGATTCTGCGAAGTTGGTCAGGCAATTAAATGAGACGACGAGTGTCCCGGATGGTGCTGGAATATTTGGCAGTGCAGAATTGTGACCGCCAGCCCCCGGGGGGGGGGGGGGGGGGGTCTTTAATTTGCATCACGCAGTAGTGATTGCACGAACACACTGTTTTACGAGACTCTTCCAGTTCGAAACGGCCAGGGGCGAACAGGAGGTTGAGGCTCAGAAAAACCTAGAAGCGACCTGGCAAACTACCTCGCCACCCCTCTGCACGCTGGTAGTAATCCGATCCGGTTAAGTTTGTAATTGTCCTGGAGGTTTATTTTCTGGGACGGAGGAATCGCCTCGCAAAAAGCACAAAAGCCGACACAACTCGAGGTCGAGGAGCGTTCTACCATACAAGTGGCGTCGGAAGAGGAAAAACGGGGGGAAAGAGGGTAGCGGGGGGGGGGGGGGGGGGGGGAGGGGGGGGGGGAGGGGGGGCTTCAGCCTCCTTCTCCCCCTTGCAGGTATTTCGAATTGTTAAAGAAAACAATACGGGGAAAGAGGGCGTGGTCGAGCTTATTTTAATCTGAAATTATTTATGCATATGTATAGCTACTGTCGCTCTTCACTGCATAAAAGATCGCGTAGATGGTCATTGTTAGAAACTCGTTGTCAGAAGGCACTGCTCGTCACATGCTTAGTGGTTCGGAAGTTCAAAGCTGTCTTTTCGACCTAAACACCTGTGCCGATAGTAACAAAAAAAAATAAATAAATGCGGGAATAAAAAGCAGGAGAAAAAAAAATTATCAAGAATTCGTCGGAAGTGTTCTATTCTTGCATATTCAGAGGTTCAGAACTTCGAAACAAGTTTCTTTTACCAAAATGTGTACAGACTAAAAGAAACACGTCCCAGGAACGTGAAGCGAAAAAAAAAAAATTTTCTTTTAATGACGTGCTGAATTTGAACACTCTTAGAAATCTTCTCCCATGAGTTAATTTATTCCTTAACGTGAAACAACAATAAATATATTATTTCGTATTCTGCAGATGGCAATGATATGTACTGTCTGTGGTCTTAATTTAAATGCGATACCTCAAACAACTTCGACGAAAATAAATATCAAGTTTAGGTTATAATTGCATGCAGATACATGTTTGGACATTTCTTCGAAACTCACGTTGAATAACAATAATCACATCTTAAGACGGCACTTACCTAGGTAATACATAGATCATTCTTAAAAAAAGTATAACATATCTACCATAAATAGCTCTGGCTGCAGCGTGCTTCAAATCTGGCACAAACGATAATCGTCAAAAACCCGTCGTCCTTCCTCGCCCCTTCGGGGATTTATTTCTTTAAACCTAAGCATGCCAGAACATTGAAATAAACGACATTGTCTTTCGTAAGGAACGCAGCACCGCGTGTAAAAGTTCGAGAAAAAAAAAATTACGAATGTACCCCGCTACTTGAAATCAAATGAAACCGTCCGCCGGTCTTTCGAAGTTCGATGAACGTCGAACTTTTACCCTAAAAGTTCAAAGTTCGTCGAACTTCTGACTTTTCAGAATCCGAAAGTTCGAAACTTTTCGAATTATCTTGATAAATAAGTTCGAAATTTCGAAATCCATCGAATTTTTTGGTCAGTCAAGTTCGAAAGTTCGACAAGCATCGAACCTTGCAGCGCAATAAGTTCGAAAGTTCGAATTTTTTAGCGTAATAAGTTCGACGGTTTGAAAAACGTCAAACTTCTTAGCTTAACAAGTTCGAAAATTCGACCTCCGTCGAATTTTACGATATAGACAATTCGAAAAATCGAAATCTTTCGAACCGCTTGATTCGATCATCGAAACTTTGATTCGAAAAAAGTTCGCGGCATCCCTAGTACGTACGCTTTATTTTAAGAGCATACATACGTTTCTCGGGGAGTTGACGGGGGTAGGAACGTAGAGACGGGTCGACTCAAATACAGCAGCAACTTGGCAACTATGAAATAACGACAAAAAAAAAAAAAAAAAAAGATCACGACGATTTATTTTCCGTGCGCCCGGGGAACATCAATTTTACCTCCATTTCTCCTCCCTTTTTTCTTTCTTTTTCTTTTCTTTTTAGAGTGTGGGTTTCGGTACTTCTCCGAGTCCGTGTCGAGAAGCTCCCATTAAAACTCGAGTAGCCGGCTGCGATGATTCTTGCACGTCCGATCAGGCTTTCACCAATCAAGACCCATCTTGTGGCTGTGGTGTGCTTGAGTCTTGTGCACGAGCCCGGAGTGCGTGAAGGCATCTCCAAACACCCCATCGCAAACCCAGAACTTCGTCGCTTCTATGCCGAACCCTTCTCGAGCAGGACCATGCCTGTGTTACTGTCATGCCTTGGGTTAGTAAAGCTAGTGGCGCTTCGCGCGAAGCCTATCACAGTGTCTTGTCTCGATCTGTACGTAACAACGGCGTACGATTGTTTTTTTCTTTTATTACGGTAGCAAACGTCGATTCGTCTTTTGGACAACGGCGTCACGGCGTTATGTTGGAGTTTCGCGGCACAGTGGGGTGCCGAACAGGTTCGGTCCGTCCTCGCTGGCGTCTGCTCGTCGTCTCCCTCGTGTGGATGCGTTTGAGAGACGGACGAACCGCGGACATATCGTCACGTGATCAATCCGTCCGCGGATCAGTCCGTCGTATGAATCGGCCTTTATCTGATCAGGCATTATCACCTGCTGCGACGCCAGCGTAACGCTTCTATTTGGGCAAGCTGCTTGTTTCAGCTATTTTGCGGCAAGCTGTTTTCGTGAGTCGTGGCAGGGGTTTTGCCTTGAGAACCAAATGTTTAGAAGTCTAGAGGTTACAAGCGAAAACGTCTGGGCAAAGTATCTGTATTAAAATAAATGTTTGGTGTTTGGTCTTTGTAGTCGCAGTTCACGCATTCACACTAACCGCCCTCTGCTCATGACGGCGTCATTAAAATAATTACATCAAACGAATTTCTAGCTACAAAATCGAACAACAAACTTCGACCGTCCAAGTTATGCAAGTGCGTCCGCATTCACAAATTTTGCGGCAACCAACAAACCAAGTAAAACATTCAATTTATTCACAGATAGGGGAAATGTCCGAGGATGCAACAAATTACGATACCTAACAGTACCGAGAAGACATCAAACCAACCAGGTCTACTTGAATACTAAAACATTGCACATGTTCGAAATTCCCAAAAATACAGTCGCTCTCATTCACACTTCGACGCACTTAGATACAACGCCCGCTTCCCGAGCCATAGCATAGAACGATGACGTCGTGTCATCAAGGAGATCCGTCGGAGTACCCACTTCAACAACTTTCCCTTGATCCATCACAACAACACGGTCTGACGCCAGAACGGTGTTAAGACGATGAGCAACGGTCAGAACAGTACATTCGCTCATTACCTCTCTCAATGTCTGTTGAACGAGCAAGTCTGTCCGCATGTCCACCGATGCCGTAGCTTCGTCGAGAACAACGATCTTCGTTCTTCTCAACACAGCCCTTGCAAGACAGACCAGCTGCCTCTGTCCCATGCTAAGGTTTAGACCGCCTTCGGCAACTTCGGAGTCTAAACCAGCACCTTTCCTGAAGACATCCCCGAGGTGAGATCTGTCCAGTGCCCACCAGAGCTCTTCAGTATCATGCTGCCCGGCCGGGTCAAGGTTGAACCGTAGAGTGCCTTCAAATAGAAACGGATCCTGCGGTATGATGGTCATCCTGGAGCGGAGGTCGTGTAACTTTAAGGTTGCAATGTCCACGTCATCCACTATGATCTTTCCTGCTGCCGCCTCGATGATGCGAAAAAGGCTCAGGGTTATTGTGGATTTACCTGCACCCGTTCGACCTACAATCCCTATTTTCTCGCCGGGACTGACGTCGAGGTCAAGATTCCTTAGAGCAAGTTCCAAGCCTTCCCGGTACCGTGTAGAATAAGACTTGAAGGACACAGCACCCGACCCGGGCCAGCGCGGGTCCGGACTAATGTTCGACGACCAAGGGGCTTCGGGAGTAACATGTCTGTACTCATCTAAACGCTCGGCCGATACCAAAGTTGCTTCTAGTTGGGTCGAGTAAAATAGGAGGTACTTGAACGGGGATACAGCCTTCAGCATGTAGGAGACCAGAAGGCCTGCTATTCCAGGATCTATCTTGTTGCGGTTGGTGATGACGAGGATTAGCATCGAGAGCAGAAGCACTTCACTGCACACTTCCATCCAGACTTCTACCCAAAACTCAAGATGAAGGCAGTTCACAGTACAGTTCTGCAGGATGTCCGCTTTGCCGTCGTTGCTGCGAAGGAAGTTGCGCTGAACACCATAAGCCCTGATGCTGCTCAAGCCCGTCAGGGTTTCCGAAAAGTGTTGGTTGACAGGAGAACGCGCGACAGTCTCTAGTCTTTTCACCTGGCGAAATGGAACCACGTATATTTGACGCAAAACCAGCAAGCATACAACAACCGGAGTGACAATTAAGATGTAAATAGGAAGATTAATACATACCAATACAATCGATGATGCAAAAAGAAACAAAAAATCGAGAGTGGAATGCGCTGCCATTGGCAGCTTGAAATCTAGCTGTTCAACGTCCTTGCCGAAGCGGTTCAATAAGCGTCCGGAGGGAGTGGAATCAAAAAATGACAAAGGAGCTCTTATGACACTGTCGAGCATCAACTGGTGAAGCGTTGTGGAGGCTGAAAGTGCTGCTCTCCACAATGTTGCGATTGCGAAGAAAACAGCAACCGCCTGGCATACACAGAGAAAAACGTAAATCTGGATTCGGTAGGCATGCAAATTTGTCTCCTTCACTCCGCCTTGAAGCAGCGAATCGTTTGTCCATTCGGCCATCCAGATACCCATGTACAGACTGACTGCTTTGTACATGGCATAAAAGAAAATGGCCAGTAGCAGCAAAGGTCCGGCATATCGTACGTATGTTTGGTACACCTGAAGACTGATTGAACCCTCCTCTACCGCCTCTCTCTCCACAAGGGTCGTCCTAGCGTCCTCTTCTCTATGATTCGACTGGTCGTACGATTCTGTAGAGGTTTCCTCGTTTTCTGCCATTTTTCGAACCCTCTTAGAAAAGTTCTTCAGCAGCTTCGAAAGGACGCTTCTTTCTTGTTTAAGTTCTTCAAAGGTACCAGACTCCACAAGGGAGCCTTCCTGCATGACAACAATGTAATCTACATCTGCGAGCACCGAAAGGTTATGCGTGACCAAGACTCTTGTGGTTTCTCTGAGAATTCCTCGTGGTCCGATAAGGTTCTCAAATAGGGAAGCGCCAACATGAGAATCTACAGCGCTCAGCGGGTCATCAAACAAGTAAAGGTCTCTCTTTTGGTACGCTGCTCTTGCGAGGCTGACTCTCTGCTTCTGACCACCGCTTAAGTTTACCCCTCTTTCGCCGATTTCCGTCATATCTCCATCTGGAAGAATCTCCAAGTCTTTATCAAGACAACATGCCTTCAGAACTATATTGTACATTTCGGTATCGTAGGTACTTTTAAAGAGCACATTTTCTCTAATGGTCGTGTTCTGGATCCACGGACGCTGGGGAACGTACGCCACACTTTCTATGCAATCAATAGTTCCTGAGCAAACCTGAATGTCTCCAAACAATGCAGAAAGCAAAGACGACTTGCCGGAGCCCACGGGTCCAACGACTGCGATCAACTGACCTCTTTTGATGTTCAGGTTAATGTTTCTCAAGGACGGGGATCTGTGCTTCGACCAAGAAAACGTTGCATTTCTTACTGACACAGCATCATCCTCATTTAGTTCTCGACCCACTGAATAGTAGTCTACTTCAGAGGATAGAAGAAATTTTTTAATCCTCGTAATTGACACGCCAGTCTGAACCACATTTGAAATGAAGTCCGGTATGATAAACATAGAGAACTGCACCTGATTAAATAAGGTCAACGATACAAAAGCAGTCGTGGCGTCAAGGACATTATCAGAGCTTATCAGAACGTAGGTCACAAAGCTCACCAGGGCAACCATGGAAGACGAACATGAAAGAATGAAGAAATTGAGAGCGGTGAAGTAGGTATATTTTTTAAGGACGCCTATCTCCTCTAACCGCACGGATGTGCATTTATTAATAAAAACATTTTCCCAGGCAAACAGCTTAAGAACTTTAACGCCGCCCAACATCTCTGCCACCGTACTCAGCCTCTTGTCCTTCATCTTCATCTGACTCGTCTGGTACCTGTTTCCGATGCTAGCCGCCATAGCCACTAAGGGCATTATAACGAGCATGGCCGCAACACCCGCGAGGCAGGCCACACCAAGGTACAGCCACAGAATTACTAAAGCCATCATGATCAGCGGCACTCCAGTGGCCACGAAACCAAAGGTGTTACTAAGTTGGAAAATCCGATCGGCATCAACGGAAATCAAGTTGACAAGCTCACCTATTGTGTGGTCCTTCTGTGAATCGTTAGAAAGGCGAAGTGTCTTTCTATAAATTGCCGCCACCATGACAGACTTGACATTTAGCCCCGCGAATATCAATATCCTGTCCATGTGGATAGCAAGCAGGCCAGTTCCAAAGTTAGCGCTTACCATCCCGAGGGCGTAAGAAATTCCTTTCCAAGTAGGCTCATTTTTGGTCATGTAGTCTGTCAGACGATGCAAAAGGAGAGCTGGGATGATACTTAGCAGGGATCGTAGAGTAGCGAGAATGCACGATAGAGCAACAGGTTTCCAATAGATCTTCCACAATGACCAGAATATTGAAGGCGGAGGTCGAGAGGCACCACATGATCCGTCTTTTGGAACGTAGTCCGCTGACTGCAGTTCCTTCTTCCAACCCGCTCTCCACAGTCTGTAGTGTCGTCCAGTCTTCATGTGCGGTGGTATGCTGTAAATATCTTCAAGCTGAACAGGGCGCCGTGATCTCTTAAGTATGAAAGGTGTTAGCCACCAAAAGAGAAGAAAGGACAATGGCGGAGCACTGAGGTAAGGCCTTTTCGCGTCTTGTCTGGCGACCGTCCAACAGGATAGAAACAACTGCAACATAATCACCGGAGAAGTTGACGCCCACGCGGCAAATTCAAGAGTCGAAAAGCGAGGCAAATTGTCGTCTGACGTAAAAAGGTTTGTCACGTGGCGGAAGCACTCGGGGAGTTTGCAAAGAACGGTCACCAGCCAAAAGACAAACAGCAACAGTGAAGACCCAATTCCGTTCATTCGATCGTTCTCCTGAACTTTCCAGGCGATGGCGAAACTGAAGGTATATACAAGGTCTGCTATCACCAATGACCCGGATGATGTCCCAGCAACCAGTTTGTACACGAGCCAAAAGGCATAAGTGAGGGTCAACACAAGACTTGCGACGAATCTAGACAGGTTTAACGGAGTCCTGGAGAGTGGTTCGCGGTAACGGTGTTGCTTTTTCCGTCGTCGCACAAGCCACTGGACGAAGCCAGAAGTGACGAGAAGAATCGCTGGCGTGTAGACGAGGACTGTATTCTCGAAGCATGAGGTCAGCCGTGGGTATTCCGAGTTCCACGTGTAATCCCAGTCCCACAACACCGATGTGCAGAAAGGCGCCATCAGTCACTCGTGGTCTATTGTACAGGAGCCAAGGGCGACATTACGCTCTAAAGAAATCACAATTCACTTGCCCGAAACCAATCTCGAGGAATAAAATATGTGATAGCGACTCTGGCGGCACGAAAAATGATCACGCAAACTGTACGAAAAGATGAAACCGTTGGCGCCTAGCGTCGAAAGAAAACAACGAAAACGTAAGTAAAAATGAGCAACCGGGGCAATTTCCGGTGGACCATTTTATTTTCCAGCTGCAATCGAATATACGTTCTACAGCTACGTAACTGAAACGGCGTCGCGTCTGTGCACTGCGCTGTCTTCCAATCTAACCAACGTAGGACATCCATCATTTTCCCAACGTGCATTACAGCCCTTTGTATTGTTGTAATATTTATTATTTTCATTTTTACTGCCGTTTGTGGGGTCAAAGCAGGGGAGTAAGCATGTTGAAAGCGCACCCAAAAGTATAAATACAATCGAGAAATACAGCCACGTGTTTTGTGGTTTCGACTTTGCAGTTTTAAGCAGACGTTGGAAATCTTGAATTTAAGACATGTGTCGATCTTAACGAGAATAAAAAGTTTATTTTCCGGCGTCTGCGCGTAAACATACTAACGGAGCTTTTTGCATTACAGCTAAATACTTAGTGTTGTTGAAATGGAACGATGCCCAGCTGCCAATGTAGCTTCGTGTAAGAAGTAACTTAATTTACTTAATTCACTCCTATCCTAATCCCCCAGCGGAGACTATGATAGGAGTGAGTACAAGAAACAATAGACAATGAATAGACCTGCCGAACCCCCAAAAACCAAGTTCAACCTTTCCCTTTTTCAGACCACGCTTTTGCGGCAGCCCAGGTCGGGAAACCGTCTTCACGACAAAAAAAGGTCGGCGTGGTGGGGCGTGTGGGAGCTGAATGAGAGCCATCTCGAAGACGAGGAGCTTAAAACAAAAATAGCCACTATCATAGAGAATAAATTAAAGGGAGATTAGCGGATGCGGTACTATGGGAAGAATTCAAAGAAGAGGTGAAGGCGCAAGCATATCAATACAGTAAAATGAGGGCAGACAAAGCCAAAGAGGAAAAACCGCTACTCACAAAGAATGTATGCTTGCTCATAGAGGAAGAAAACTGGACGTCAGGCGTCTTCACACAAGACATACGAGACTGCAAAGGTCGCATTCTAGGTATCTTAGAAAGTACCGAGGTGCTATCATCCGTAGCAAAGCTACAACCTTTGAGAGAGAGGAAGAACCGGCGAAGAAATGTTCAAAACGAAGGAACAGCAGCACGCCTGTCGAAATAGGATAACAACCCCGCCGATAAGAGACTCTGTGCTCAGCGAGCAGGATGTCATCGAGGAGGCTTTTGTGAAAGCGTACACGGACCTTTTTTCGGAGAAGAGAGGTGCACAACTCCCTCGGCTGTTCGGAGAGCCGCTGCAAGGATTGTCTGACCCCATCAAACGACAGATCAACCGTCCGATTACCACGTCTGAAGTAGAAGAAGCTATAAAAAAACCTGGCACCACGTCAATCTCCCGGATTCGATGGACTGGGCAGCATTTTTTACAAGACCTTCTCGGCTCGACAGGGACCAATTCATTGCAACGTATATGAGGACACTTCCTCCATCCATGCGACAAGGGGTCACTGTGCTCATACCGAAAAGGAAGTCCGAGAAGACTCAAAGTGTTAATCAGATCAGGCCAATTAGCCTGCTGACCAGTGACTACAAGATATTCGCCAAGATTCTAGCAAACCGGCTAAAAATGGGCTTGGATGACTTAATCGGCAAGCATCAAACGTACGGCATTCCAGGAAGGACGATAGGAACGAACCTTCAGGCAATGCGAAGAGTGTGTGAGGCGGCGGAGGAGCTAGGGTGTCCTCTGGCGGTGCTGCAGGTGGATCTCAGCAAGAGTTTTGACAGAGTGTGCCACGCGTCTTTGTTCTGACTTTTGGAGCAGTGCGGGATCGGTGAATTTTGCGCTTTGTGCTATCGTGACGTCATTACCCGACTGCTCGTGAACGGAAACAGAACAGCTCCCATCCCTGTTTCCGGGTTAGTGCGACAGGGCTACCCAATGTCGCCCATTTTATTTGCATTGTAATTGGAACCTCTGTGCAGAGCGATAACAAACGATGCAGACATTCGGGGGCTCTCCTTGTCATCTAGCTTCATAAAGGTCCTGGCGTATGCGGGCGATGTGGCGGTGATATGCTCCCCAGGAACTCAAGTGCGAGCGGCAGTGCAGCGCATTGTGGACTTCTGCGGCGTATCCGGCGTGGAAATGAACTGCGCTAAGTTCGTGGGGGCCTGGCTTGGCCCTTGGGAATCCAAACCGGAGCTGTTTCTTGGTGTCACCTGGGGGCCCAGCATACCAAATTATTTGGGTGTTAGCCTGACGACTAATCAAGTGAATGCTGCGCGGGAGGGAGAGCATCTGCCGCGTTTATATTTCAAAGCGCTGGAATGGCGAGGCAGATATCTGTCTTTATTCATTCAACCGCGCTTCCGTTCGTAACAAGCGATACCTTCCTCGCCAAGTGAAAAAGCCAAAGTGCATCGTTTTTTTTGCGACATTCGTGTGGGACTCGCGAATCAAGCGCCTGCTGCGAAACAACCTTTTTTTTTTTTGTGCCAGGGAAAGGGTGGTTTGGGACTTGTAAACATCGAACTCAAGCTTAAATGGTGAACCGAACATTTCAGTGTCTATAATAAGCGGCGCACTATCCATGAGTCAGCAGCCGCCGGTGTGCGCGAGCACACGCAACGAAATTGACGTCATCATATCCTCTATTCGAGCTTATTAGGCGTGAATGGGGAATATGATGACGTCAATTTCGTTGCGTGTGCTCGCGCGCACCAGGGGCTGCTGACTCATCAAAACAGATATTGCGCCGCTTATTATAGACACTAACATGTTCGGTTCAACATCCCTTTAAGGTGCACCTATACCTGTTTTTTAGAGATGAACAAACGCCACACATTACAGCCTCTTTTCGAGAGCTAGGCGGCAGCTTCCTTCGCGATTAGCTCGCAGGGGCAAAAGAAACCTCTAGGGCACGCGTTCTGAGATATTATAAAGAGGCAGCAGCAGCCATCACGTATCTTGAAAGCAAATTCTCAGGGGAGTATCTGCGAAAGATGAAGAGGGAAACACTGCACTAAGTCACCCTAGACATTTTATATCCACCTCCATTTTACCGCTCACAGCGAATGCGGCGTGGGAGATCATTACTCTTTTAGGACTATGGGCTCTTTGGCGGTCAAGGTCGGACCACGTGCACGTGGTAGAGTGTAGCAAACCAGCCTGGCGTCATTTTGTGGAGGGTTTTGACTATGTGATCTCGCTGACAAAGGAGGCAGCACGGCCGGGACTGGAATGCTGAAAGAGCTGTCCACACGACTGGAGAGACGAACGCGGAAATAGCAAATGGCACCTAGCTAGGGCGGCCCGAAGTGCGAAGGCGCTCAACAGGACACGGCCGGGTGTGCTAGTGTGCATTAAAGGCCGACCTTTCAAATTTTAATGGATAGTATAGAGAATTTCGCAATATGGTATAGAGCTTCCTTCTGTGATGCCACTCTGTAAAATTTTGTAAATGTTCTTGTTAAAGAACAAAAAAAAAGGTAAGGTGTCCGCTTCACACGCAGTGGACCCAGGTTCAATCCAAAGCGTGGGCAAACAGTTTTTTTTTTATGTTGCTTTTTTACATTTTGCGCTATTTACATTTATATTTTGTACAATTATTACTGAAAAGAAATGTTGTGGACGAAACGTCGCTGAACTAAATGGTATGGGACTCCCTTTTTGACGCCTACGAACTTAATGTCACTTTCCACAAAATCACAAAGAGCATATAAATCGGGTAGCGCCCGCTTTCCGAGTGCCCAAAACTGTTCTACAGGAATTGCAGCCAGCCATCGGTCCCCGATTCCGTTGATCTTTCGGAAACTTGTGCAGACCTTGCTGCACAATGCCACTTTCGGATGCAGGACCTGTGAGGCAGCTTTTCACGAAAAACCTTGGGGGCATTCTTTTCGGAGCCGATTACGGGCATTCCCCACGGGCACTCACTACTCATTTCCAACTCTTCAATGTACAAAACAACTCATCTTGAAGTGCAGAAGAGTGAGCGGAACAAACAGCTGCAAAGCAATCGCACGACAAACGGTACGCGCAACGCTGTAAAATCGTCTGCTGCGCGCAAAACAGAAAAAAAAAATTGGGCGAAAAAAAAGCGCGGTTGGGTGTAGCCACGTGACTTCTGGCACTCTCTCCTCCTCTATCTCCCGACCGCCAAGCATATCCGGTATGGGCGACGAAAAAATATTAAAACGTTTCAACCTATAAATAGTAAAAAAGTAGAGGGGAGACAAAAGGAGAATGGGTGACGGTTACGCCGTCACCCCTTCTCCTTCTCTTAAATGCATTCTATTGGCGTAGCGACGGCAAAACAATGTATTCGCCCATACTGGAAGAGACGATATTTCAATATCGTCACTACTGCATTCTATTGGTGGCGCCCCTGTGAAAAAGGCCTATATTTCTCCGAGCTGCGTGCGCAGGATTCGGTTTCGAGCAGTTGCGTTTCTTGGCTTTATTAAAAATGTATGTCTCTGTAGCAAAATATTAATTGGGCAGTCTTCTGACATTATATTAAATCACCTGGTAAAAATTTAAAAAATTAAAAATTGGGGGCGGGGTTCAACCAGACATTTCAAAACCTTGGCTGCGTTGTATATATACTGAGCATAAAATAGAAAATATTTTCCCCAAATCGCGCAACGACCGTATTTTGATCACTTTGTCGCACTTGATATCATCTTTGTAGGAAAAGCTTCCCTCACACCCGAAGAGGCCTTGGATCTTTTGTGCAGTCTTCCTGACGACCCACAGTGCAGTGAGGAAGACTGTGACAGCAGCGAGGAAGAGTTCATCCCTGAGCTTGCCCCTCCTGATTGAAGCAAGGAAGACATGGAAGACGCAGGCGCTCCATCAACTAGAAGGGATGCACTATCAGCTAGCAAGCGAAAACGCAGGGCATCCTGCGGTAAAAGAAGGACAAAGAAGAAAGTTCCAAAAGCATGCAATGAAGATGCGGAAGGTGTGTCCGATCTAGAAGAAGAGGTCCCGGGTACATGGAGTACCAGTGAGCCAACGAATGTGGTAAAAAATCCCTAAACTTGGGATCCGCAGTATTCCGCAAAGTCTCCGAGAAAGCCAGCAGATGCCTTCACCCTCTACTTTGACGACCCTGTCATGCACATGCTAGTTGAAGAAACAAACCATTATGTGGAGCGAACGTGCCGAAAAAGTGAAAAAAACTGACGACAGATGAACTGCGTGCATACTTGGGGGTGTTGATACTTATGAGCGTCAACCCAAGACACCAGTTGTACCACTACTGGAGCTCCGATGGTTTCCTCAGCGCACCAGAAATATCGAAGATGATGTCATTCAAGCGCTTCCAATCCATCATGAACTGCCTCCACGTAAGCGACAAGAGCAAACCAAAAAAGAACGGAGAAGATGGATTTGACAGGCTTGCTAAGGTTCGCCCTCTCCTGGACGCATTGAACACCAGTTTTCAAAGCGAGTACACACAATCTGTGGATCACGCGGTTGACGAGTGCATGATCCGATTCAAGGGAGGGTCATCGATAAAGCAGTTCCAGCCCACGAAGTCAATCAAGAGAGAATACAAAGTGTGGGCAAGAGCAGACTCGAAATCCGGTTATTTGCTACGGTTTGAAGTGTATGAAGGAAAGAACGCAAAGCGGCCGGCCAACAACACTCTAGGAGAACATGTCGTGCTGTCGTTATCGGAAGGGATGGAGCCTGGCTCTCAGTTGTATTTCGACAACTATTTCACGTCCACGCGCCTGATGGAAGATCTTGCAGAGAGGGCTATCCTTGCTGTAGGCACCGTCCGAACAAACAGAAAAGATCTTCCTGAGGAACTGATGAAAACAACAAACTGCAAAAAGGAGAATTTCTATGGCGGACAACGGGGCAGGTTACTGCTTACCAGTGGCAAAGATTAGCCACCCACATAATGTCCCCCTGGGCGTATAACTCATTAGCACAAACCGCATAAGTGTAGCTTTCATGCCTTTTTTTTAAACAAATCTGCAATAAAAAAACACCCTGTATATGTGAGACATGGAGTAACGACAGCTATCACATGCTTTGTAGGTTTTATTTGTAAATCGGCATCACGACTATGATTCTTATTAAGAAATAGAAGACTAGAACATACCTAAGTTATCTGTTCTGGCGCTTCCGGGCTGCAAGAGCTGTTAACTACCCTAAAGTTCAGAGAGAACGCCCACCCCCGAGAGGTCACCCATCCCGTTCTTCTGGCTAAATATGTGAGACATAAAAATTCCGAAACATCGCCCACCACCCAATTCCGGTCAGACGTCACGCGATGTCCAACCGGAATCGCATCAACCGCGCAATTTGCTGTGCCGGCACGTCTGACAAGGGAGTTCATAGTGGGTTCCCGCGTTTTTGTCCGCAATCTGCGTGCGAGATATCGGCTCCCGTAACACGCGAGTTGTTCCCGCGTGTATGTTGCACCGTGAAATGCGAATATGCTACGTCTGCAACCTTCGGTATCCGTTCCCGTGACATAAAGTTTGTAGCGGATTCCCGCGCTTCTGTCCACGATCTGCGCGCGCGATCTCGATTTCACGCGAGTTGGTCCAGACTCCAGGGTGTATATTGCATCATGAAATACGATTTTGCTGCGTTTGCGATCTGCGGTATTTGTTCCCGTAACATAATAGTTTGTAGCGGATTCCCGCGTTTTTGTCCGCAATCTGCGCGCGCTGTATAGGTTCCTGTGAGGCAAGTTTGTAGCGGGTTCCCGCGTGTTTATTGCAACATGAAACTTGAGTCTGCTGTGTCCACGATTTGCGGCACTCCTTCCGGTGAGATGCGAGTTCTCGGCGGGTTTCCGCGGGTCCTTCGCACCAACAAACGCGAATCTGCTGCGTCTGCAACCTGCGGTATCCTTTCCCGTGGCACAAAGTTCGTAGAGAGTCCGCGATTTGAAAAATAGTGCGCGTCGCCTATCGCGCAACGCTGGAAACTTCGACATTTTCGGTGCGAGGCTGGTAAGTGGTTGGAAAACAACTAGGCTTCGCGATGCATGGTGTTAGCGTCGGCGATAGTCTAATGGACAGTGAACCATGATTTGCTGCGGCGGAAGCTAGAAGCACACCTAAAAGCAGAAGTAATCGAACTACTGAGGAAAACATACAGGGCACAAGTGTGATAATCGGGCGGCGGAGAAAAGCTCACCGGAGAAAAGCTCACCGGAGAAAAGCTCACCGGAGAAAAGCTCACCAGAGATAAGCTCACCGGAGAAAAGCTCACCGCAAAACCGGCAGATGCGGAGAAAAGCTCACTGATATTTTTTTTTAGCTTAGCTTGATTCTGCGTAAAACGTGGCAATTGAACACAATTCGCATTCGTTACTTCATTAAAAATATGTACTCGTTTTTGTAATATTCTTGAGGTTCATTGGGCATATTTACTAATTCCTCAGAAATTAGTAATCACCCATTTTGTAAATTAATGAAGCCGCAAGTATAAAATCAGAACATCCTACACCGGTAAAAAAGGCAACAATTTATTGACAGCTGAGGGTGCGCCGTCGGTAGCTCTGTCAGATAAAGAGGTTTGTTTTTTTGCGAGCTAATATGAATAGCGGTGTGTGAATCGCTTGAGGTCCAAATATTGTGTACTGCCTAATAGATAAGTAGATGTTTGTTAATGTAATCAGTGTCGGCTACGCTGTTTTCTTTCTGTTAATTTCACTAACAAAACTTTAGTTGCGCGAACAGCTTCGTCGTGTCATGTTTGTCGTCGTTGTCGTTTGAGCGGTTTTCATCATGTATAACGTTTACCAACTCGCCCAATTCGCTACCTACCTTACAAATGACTAGTTCTTATATAGCTCACGAATAACAACGGAGACAGTGTGCACCTCTGAAGGTCATGGCTGACGCACCGTAGAAGGACACTATCACACAAAGGGCCCGTGGAAACACCAGCACGAACGGTTAGAAAGCGTGCATGTCCGTGGGAGAAAAAAGCCTCGATATTCTATTGACTGTTTTATCCTGTTTTCAAATGTTAAGAAAAGCTTCAAAGAGAATTTCAGGCACCGCCGTGTTGCGCGTGCACTTTTGAATTTTCGGCATTTACACCTTTGATTTTTAGGTTTTAGGCAGTCATCATTACTTTTTTTTTTTAACTTTTTCCTGTTCTTCAACTTCATAAAGATTTTAGTTGGGCTTTCGTTGCCTAGAGAGTAAGCCACAAAAAACACTGGCCCGCAATTATTAATTTGGGAGCAATATACCCATTAAGCTTAACAAATATTACAAAAGAGGACATTTTATTTTTTACAAAGCTGACGAATTTTAATGATAATAGATTTATATATGTTACGCACGATCCAACAGCCTCCATATAAAAAGAAGAAAAAATATCGGTGAGCTTTTCTGCGCATACGCTCAATGGCCGGTGAGCTTTTCTCCGCATCCGCCGGTTTAGCGGTGAGCTTATCTCCCGTGAGCTTTTCTCCGGTGAGCTTTTCTCCGGGATTCGTGATAATCGAGGGGGAAGAATACACAACAAAGAGATCAAAATCTGCAGAGGACTTCGAGAGGGCTGCCCTCTATAGACCGTTCCATTAGGGTCATAGCAGAGAGGGTAAAAGAGAAAAAAAATGCACTCCCCCTCTCCCCCGCAAGCCGTCCGCTCCGCCGAGTGGGCTGTAGCTAGCGTCCGGCTGGCGTGCAAACTCTGTTTAAAATCGCGTCATTTTGAAACTTTCAAGCGCAGATGCACAGATTTTGGTATGCCAGTTATCGTGTAATACTATGCTAGATAAAAAAAACTCACATGGTCCAATTGCACTATTACCTGCGTGCAAATAAAAAACAAAAATAGGGAAAACTGTGTCAGATTGGCCGGTCTCTTTGGCGAAAAGAAAATCCGGTTACTGTACCTTTTTTACTATACAAAAGTTCGTACTGGTGTAGGCCTTTAGCGACCATGAGTGGAAGTCTGAAATAATAAATAAAAACGTGCTCTCCTGCCGCAATACACGCAGTAGTTGAGGGTAGTACTGCCGGCTGACTCAACTGCTATTTAAGTAACGGAAAAAAGATATGCTAGTTTATCATTTAGCAAAATAGAACAACCGAGACTATAGGCTGATTTTGGAGTAGCCACAACTATTCTAAGAACGCGAACCACTTCACAACGGCAGCCACGAGCGAGAGTTCGGTGTTCGGTAGAGCCCGCCGATACCGCCCAAAGATGGAGAACGGCAACCTCCCGGTTTGTCGTCTGCTAGCGGAGTCGGCGGCGTGCCCTCTCTCTCGTTTTACCCCGCCGAACCCGCTGAACTTCCCGGATGTGTGGAGAGGGCGCTGCGGTCGAACAAAATGGTGCCGCCCAGAGAGCGCTAAATGGAATGGTCTATACCCACTACTATTCATGATATACGTAAGCGATATGAAACAGGACATACAACTAAGTAACAAAGGATTCGACTTGACATACAAGAAGATGGGACAACAAGTGACACAAAAGCTACCAGGGCTTCTTTATGCGGACGACCTAGTGCTCCTCACTGACACACCACAGGAGCTTCAAGAACTTATGGAAATTTGTGGAAAAAAGGGGCACAACTCGAACTGAAATTCGACCCGCAGAAGTGTGCAGTGGTGGGGTGGGGAGATGTAGGAGAGTATAGAGATAACAAATGGTCAATAGAGGGGCGAAAAATCCACTGGACTGAAAAATACAAATATATGGGCATCTAAATGCAGGAGGAACCTAACTACCAAAGATATCACGAAGAGCAACTTCGAAGACGGGCCCTGCGAGGCAAATGGATTCTTGGTAAGAAATCTCTCTGGACCCTTAACAGGCTTGGGGTGATGCGGGGACTGTGGAAGATGGTGGCGGTCCCGGGGCATAACTTCCGGAAACAAGGTAATGTGTCTGTTGTCGAACACTCGCAACTTCATCGAGACGAGGCAGCGAGAGGCCAGAAGGATGGCACTGAGGGCCCCGTCAAGAAGCCCCAATGACCGAGGTCCAAGGACACCTGGGCCGGTCGAGCTTTGAGGCCAGCGAAGCGGTGGCCAAAGCAGGCTATGAAAGACGTCTAGCCGGAATGAATCACGCCAGATGGGCCCACAAGGTCTGGGAATATGCGATCTGCAAGGAACATAACACAAGATGGAGGAAGAGAACAAGGGCACTCTCGTATTGCCATAACATGCCAGTCGAGTCGCTAGCGGAGCCGGGCGAGGAACGACAGGAAAATAGGGGAACAGACGACAAAGCGGTGAGGAGGCTGGTGCAGGAGGAAGAGCAGCGACGCTGGAGAGGCGGAATGGCCCGGAGATATCTATGCAGAGGTACAGCTCGCTCAATGGCAGCATTAGGAAGGAGAACATTGGAAGCGGCCTGCTATACGCAAGGAGTGCTCTAGTTTTGCCACTGACTGCAGCGCTATTCCAGACCCTAGCGGGACACTTTGATGCTAACGGATCGCGTCTGGCAGTTTTCTCCTACGCGTTTCGCTGCCCTCTTCGTCGCTTCACGAGTTACTTATGTAGGAGGAATGAAGAAAAAGAAACGTAAACCTGGCACACGATACTGTTGCGTGGTTGGTTGGTTGAAGCAACAACCTCAGAGAACGGAGTAGCAAGTCTCTGCAATTCTACCGTTTCCATGGCAAAGCGTACGAGACCCAACGACGGCAAGCCTGGATCACGGCAGCGCGCCACAGAAGTACTTTATTAGTAATGCATGAATTTTGCTTAATGCACCGATAATGAACTGGGATGGAATTAGTATGACGATCAGCATAAAAAAATGCGGATATGCCAAGTTTGGTAAAGCGCTGTGGCGATGCCGGCGTCACGAGAGTTGGCGATTTACGTGCTCGTATCGTAGAATTTATACGTCTGTGGTCTGCAGGATCCTTGAGCGCATCATAAACAAGAAGATCCTGCATCACCTGGAGTCAAACAATCTCCTGTCCAGCGCCCAGCACGGATTTCGCCCAGGCTGAAGCTGTGAGACAGCACTCTGCACAGTAGTGCACACGGTAAGCGCGCACCTCGACAACCGTACGCCCTGCGAGTTCGTCCAGCTGGACTTCTCTAAGGCGTTCGACAAGATCGACCACCAGCTCCTTATGAACAAGCTGCACAAGTATGGTATCAGGGGTAGCCTTCTCCGCTGGCTGCAGAGCTTCATTGAAGGAAGGACCCAGCGTGTAGTGTTCGGAGGTGAAAAATCCCCACCCTCCACGGTGCTTTCTGGAGTTCCTCAAGGTAGCGTGCTGGGCCCAACATTATTCCTGATCTACATTGACGATGTTGCAAAACTCTTAAATTCCACACCAATCATGTATGCCGATGACTTGTCCCTTCTTCAGCTAATCTGCTCTGACAGCTCCTACCAAGCCCTTCAGGACGACCTCGACCAGTGCTTTCGCTGGTCGGCCGAAAACAAATTATCCTTTAAGTGCTCTAAAAGTGTTGCAATGACATTCGCTATCTCTTCCAAAACTTCGAAAACTACAAGCCAAGCCTCAAACTTAACCCTGGGTGGCTCACTACTAAAGCATGTGCCCTCCACAACCCTCCTTGGTGTCGTCCTGGACAGCCGCCTCAACTTTGCCCCCCAGGTCCACAGCGCCACATCGAAAGCAAGACGCATGCTGGGCTTTGTCACTCGAGTCACACGAGGAATGACACCTAACACCTTCCGCCATCTTTACACTGCGCTGGTGCTGCCCCACCTAGAGTATTGCTCTGTGGTGTGGTACCCCCAGCAAAAATATCTCCAAACTACACTACGAGGCGTGCAACGGCGTGCCGCCTACACTTACAATCGCCGCAGTGTTTCCCCCTTCGTCCACGTTCGAGAAAGATCGTGACAGTGACCTCCTGAAGACTGCTGCCTGGAGGAGCCTGCACCAGCGACAGCAAGTAGCATCTGTCCGGCTGTTCTGCAGGATCATGGGACCAAACCAACAGGAACTTTATGATGCCCCCAGGGTGAACAGAAGAACGGGTAGAGTCCAGCCCGTGATGTCCCGAACATTACGGCATAGGGAGTCCTGCCTGCTGAGGGCAGCTACGCTTTGGAGGGTGCTCCCCCCAAACCTCACCGAACACATTCCCTCTGATCCCCAAGAGGCAAAAGAAGTAGCTGAGACGCTCTTCCGTGACCCCTCTAACGGTGTTTGAAACTTTTCCCCCTTGACTTCTAACTTAATTACTTAGTTCTTTTATTTATTTACTTCACCATTCTGTACAACCTATACATGTTATAAGAGTGCACAAATCAATGTGTAAGCACACTAGTTTTTTTTTTTTTTTGCTTCTGTACAAATGTATATATATATATATTCTGTGAGTGCATAGGTCGGTGTTGTGGGCATAATAGTGCATGGGCGTCAGCCTTCCCCCAAAACCAGCACGCCTGTACACTTCTACTTATCAAGTGCAATAAATAATATCAATATCAATATCAGTGGCGCTACGTTACTCTGGCAAACCCATTTTGTGAACAACTGGAAGAACGACGCTGAGACGATCCCCACCGTCTTCCCGCCTGTCTACAAGAAAAAGGCACCCAATGTAGAGAGTGCAAAGGGGTAATAGTAATGTGGTCTAGCATATAGTGCAAGATGTGACATGTTCAACCTTTTAGGATGCTCAAACGATCCAGCCGCTGCCAACCCACACCACCACCAGTGGAGGCGCCTACTGTCCCTGACACGGTTTCCGAGCCAGAGGCGACAACGGGGGCCGTGAGTTCCGACTGGGATTCCTTCACGACACTCGTCCACACGGCAGCCTAAGCTATGCCTATGAAGTGCACGTCTACGGTGGTAATTGTAGACATTTTATGCACCCTGTGACTGCAAGTAATACCATCTAAGGGCCTTTTTTTAGGACTGTAAATGCAAGTTCTGCCTCAGCATAGAGTATAATGCTCTGGGCCTTCGTTTCTTACTTTTCAGTGCCTACTGTCATGAGTGAAAAGTATTCATAGATTTGTTTGTGGCACAGAATGTTGAGTGCTACTTTTATTTCCGTGGTACTGTTTCTTAGGTGATTCAGACTGATGACGAGGCACTGGGTGGTGGGCCGCTTTAGCTCTCGCTGCCTGCTACAGATGGGCACGACGGATCAACGCAGGTTAGTGACACGGAGCAGGTGGATGAGGCAATTTCAACAGAGGAATATGTTTAATTTCAATATTCTCGTTGGGAGAATGTCGTAACTTACGTTTCTATCCTGTTCAGCTGTGTTCAGAAGGAATATTTTATTCTAATTTTCCTTCCAACCATTAGGTCCCAAGCACGGCCTCAAGCATAGCCCCAAGCACAAGAAGAGAGTGGCGACGGCAATATGGCTTCCTTGGATTTCAGTCCCTCGATGATTCAGAGCAGGCACTGCAGGACCTATGTGGTGTCAAAATGTCTGTTTTCGACCTCCGACTGAGTCAGACACCCACAACTAGGTACAGAAGTAGTCAGATTCTGGCCAAGGACAAGCCCATTCTCTTCTTAATGAAACTTAAGTTGGGGATCAGCTACACCGCACTGGCCGCTCTCTTTTCCATCCACAAGACCACAGCTTCTCGATTCTTCAGGAACCTACTGGACACTCTTAGTGTGGGACTTGAACGATGGGCATTTGTGCCAGCCCATGAAATTATCAAGGAGTTGCTACCACCAGCCTTTAAAATGCACTACCCAGGTTGCACATTCATTATTGATTGCACAGAGATTAGAACTTAATCTCCATCTGACCATGAGAAACAGCACTACTTGTACTCCAGCTACAAATTGGTTACAACTTCAAATTGCTGATTGGCATAATTCCTAATGGCATGATTTCATTTATATCTAAGATCTAGGGGGGTCGACAAAGTGACTGCCACATAATCGAACTCTGGGCTTCTGTCCCTGGTTCAGCCCCATGATGTTGTTTTAAGCGACAAGGGCTTTCGGAGCATCCGAACTACCGTGGCTGAAAAGGATATGTGCTGTCCTCGTCGTGCCACCTTTCTTAGGTGCTGGTCTGCAGTTTTCTCAGGTGCACATGAACAATACTTACCACGTCGCCCAAGTTCGCATTTATGTACCAAGGGTAATACAGGCTCAAAACTTTTCACATTCTGAAGCACAGAGTTCCACTCACACTTACCACACAGATGAATCAGGTTGTTAAAGTTTGCTCAGCTCTTGTCAACATGCAAGCACCCATTATAAATAAGTATGATGTCTCCTTCTAAGACAGAATGTGCGTGTTGGTGATAGCTTGGTCGAGCGCTCTGTGGCAGCAGGACAGCCACATGGACAGCAGCAGCAGGAAGCAGGATATCAGCATTTCTGCTGGAACACCATTATGCTTTGTTTGGTACACGGCTTTATTAAACTTCAGTCATGTGTCTTAAAATCAATCTTTATTCGCGACTGACCCACTATGACGACCTACCAGTCGCGTCTCTCGCTAACATGGAGCAGTCGACACAAACCCCACCCTGCATCACGGACCCTAACAGCCACGACGAGATTCGAAACGAGATGAAGGAAATGAAAACGCAACTTCAGACGATTCTTCACGCCATGAACATCGGCAGTGACCACGATTCCGATCAGTCGAGTGAAGGAGGAAATATTCATCGCCGGCCCAAAGGGTCAACCCGACCTGTTCTTGTCTGGGCAACGTCAAGCGCCAACGAAAACGAGACACGACCCGTCGAGTCGAACGACATTCTCGGCATCATCGCTGAAACAGAACGACAGCTCGCCCAAGCATTGAACCAAAACTCCCGACCTCTCCAAGTGCACTCATCGGGTGACACAGCAGCTGCGATTCGAAAATAACCAGTTAGAGAGCCTGAAAGACTGGCTCAAGGAGATCAATCGAGTCGCATCACTTGCTAACTGGGCGCCGTCTCTCACTATGCTGAACGCGATCACTCGTCTTTGAGGAGCTGCCCGCGACTGGCACAAATCATACGGCAACGACATCCACGACTGAGACTTCCAGAACAAACGCAAGCTCGAACCAAGCCAGACTCTCGTACAGTATATGTATGCGAAAAATACTATGCTTGAGAGAGCACCACACAAACTTAGCCCTGAGAAACGGATCTCTTTGATCCTCAGTGGCATCCAAGATGACAAATAGGCAAGGCCCCTGTCTACCCAAAATTGCACTTCAATAATCGAGCTAATTGACCGTGCGGTGAAACTTGACAGTCGGCGAACACTCGATTGTGAGCCCCCTACAAATCCTAGGCTTCTGCACGCATTCAAGCCGAGTACATAGCATCAGCCAAATCAGTTCAGTACGCACAAATCACCCACGCCACAACCGCCTTCTGATAACAGATCAGGGGAGCGGAAATGCATCAACTGTTCATGTTTTGGACACATATCACGAGACTGCCCGCAATCCAAGAGTCAGGCAACCCTTCGAGCCGAAGAGACACGAAGCAAGAAATGATACGAACCCCACGGACACCCCGAGAGAAACGTTCACTGCTTTCTACGGACACGCAGGAACACTTCCAATCGTGACGGCCTACACAGGAGGAGGCAACCCATTTCGAGCATGCATCGACACAGTCCTGTAGCTTCACGCCCCTATCGGTGCTCTTAAGCAGATCGTGAATTCATCTGAGAGGAAGTCAACGACTACCTGAAACGAGGGATCA
This sequence comes from Ixodes scapularis, assembly GCF_016920785.2. Lineage (NCBI taxonomy): Eukaryota > Metazoa > Arthropoda > Arachnida > Ixodida > Ixodidae > Ixodes > Ixodes scapularis. Next base: position 46,900,016 of record NW_024609857.1, on the reverse strand, counting down.
TCAGATCTACTAAAAGCGGGTACGCAGCACCAACTATTGTCATAGACCAGCCGAATCAACCGACTACACCGAGGAAGATGGTCCATGACTATCGAAAACTCAACACCAAGACACTGAATTCCCCTTATCCGATGCCACTAATAGAGGATGCTCTCGACGAGATCGTGAAAGATCGCTCACGCAATTTGTTAACGACGGATGTCAAGACAGCCTTCCTCACAATTCGTGTCAAACCAGAAGAGGCCCTCAAGACAGCCTTCGTGACGCTTGACGGAAAGTATGAATACCTGCGTATGGCTTTCGGCTTTTGCAAAGCACCACAGACCATGCAAACAGTCATGCGCAAGACTTTCGAGGGCCTTCCACGTACGACTAAATACATCAATGACATAGGCAAAAAGAAAAATGGGCCACATTGACCACAAATCGCCCTCGTAACGAGTAAAAAATAAAATGTTATTCTAACGCAAAATGTAAACTAACACCACTCACCTGCAAAGTGATGTTGTGAACGACGTTTGACCGCACTCGAGACACATATTTGGCCTTCACCTCGTTGGTAGGGCCGTCGATTATCTCTTGAAGGGAGAACACGTGCTGCCATAGCTTTTCGCCCTTCTTCTGATTTGATCCCCGAAAAAATTTACCTAAGTTTTCTATCCTTTCAAAACCGCACTGTAGCCGATGCTGACAGATCCGACTAACGCAATTCAATTTCGTTTTTTCCTCCATAGACGGCACCACCGTCTCAGTTTCGGAGCGCCATCTAGTTGGGCACTTCGACCCTATTCCAGGCTCGGACCGGAACTCTAGGTATAAGGACATAGAGAGCAAGGTTTACTGAAGACCCGGAGACCCTCTGCGCCATCTTTGGGACAGAGTCTCAGACAATCGACCACATTGTGGTTGCCTGCCACGGTCTGACACCGCACCCGGAAACAAAATCGGACCCTTTAGAAGGATATGCACTTGGGCTAGTTGGTGATTCATATTTCCGATGGTAAAAGCGCTAAAAACAACGGACAAGTAAAAGAAAGAAACAACACGGAGCGCTACATACAACTCAAGTTTATTCGCGGAAAATATAAATATACATATACCGTAAAATCGCGACATGTACGACAGAAAATAAGACATCACCCAATCAGTGCTTGTCTATCTGCTATCTACTTTACGAAAGATTTTAAAAACGCCATTTCAGAGCCAAACAGGGCTATCGATGGTCCTGGGTTTCAAGATAACATGGGAGGTAGACGAAGGGGGTTTGCACCCAGCTGCGGATCCGTAGGAATTAAACCAAAGCAGCCAAAAGGGTGATCGAATGCACCAAGGGCATACTGGAAGACTGGTGGCAGGGAAATAGGGAATAACCTGGCTAGAGCGGAGCAGACTCAGCTCACCCGTTAGAAAGGGAAAAACCACAACATCCAGTCCAACCCAATCCGCCATGTTGTATTTATTACCGCAACCACCAAGACGGACGGATGGGTTTCCGGCTTGCTCCCAAGTTCCAAGTTTTGTATCAGCTTATGCTATTATAATTTTTCTCAATAAACTGCCCAGTCTTCAATAACAATCAGAAGTGGGATTACAACTACCGCTTACATTGATCGGTGATGAGTTTCCGGGGTCCGTCAACAACGACAAGACTCCAACGATGTAAAGCCTAACTGAAAACTGTGTGACGCAGCGAGACCATGCTACGTTGAAACTTCAAAACTCAAGTGACTTACAATGCCAAAGGACTTCAAGCCTGAGTCATGAGTTCAGGAAAATGCTCCGGCCGTGATGGAGATGATGGCTAAAGTGTTGCACCAGAATCAAGAACTCCTCGAATGCCTGACGCTGTTGCAGCCAAATTTCCCAGCACCTTTGGATGTATCCATGCAGGTGGCTCCGGATGCGTCGGCAGTGGTTCCCAAGTTCACGGGACTTGAGGGTGATATCGTAGCCAATGAGTGGATCACAGAATTCATCCAGAGGCAATCAGTTCATCGAACAATGTTTCTTCGACAAATCGTTTCGACAGATTGTTTTATAGAGATATTGTTGCATCAACAGCTCAGATTAGCTCCTTTTCTCTAATAAGCCGCATAAGGCTGTCGCCACAAAGCAGCATGTACGGGTCGGTCAGGTGGGTTAACATTGTTTTAATGAGCCACCGCAGACTGTCACCGCGAAGCGGCGTGAACTCAGGCGAAGGGGGGGGGGGGGGGGGGGGGGGAGGTTAAAGCATCGTCTGAGCAAGTGACTGGTTCCGGTGGCTCGATCAGAGTGTCCTTAGCGGTCACTGGTAAGATGAAACAAAGTATAGGTGTATGTATAGTATATTCAAAACTTCACGCCTATGTAGTAGGGACAATGGTCAAACATTTCCCTGGACCCCATGATCAAGACCATCACACTAGAATAGAAAAAAAAAATGACCAAACACGCATACTCTGTCTGAAAAGACAGCTCTGTGTTTGGAGATGGTGTGTGTGTGTGTGTGCTTGTCCATTTTTGTTTTCATCTCTTCACAGTCAGCTTTTTTCAATATAGAGTTAATTCACCAGCTTGCCTGCCTATTTTCGCTTTCATTGTTAATTTGCCTGGAAACCAGAAAAACAAATCAAGACATCTAATGTAATGAAACTGTACTGCTCTACTATTCGCCCAGGACATTCAAGACCGGCTACACTGCAACTATCAAGGTGATTGCCTCAAAAGATGCTCAATACTTCGTGATCACAATCCTGGATGAGGACCATCGGCACCCAGTGCCAATGAGCCTTAACAAAAGTCATGACCGATCTGTAACCGGTGAAGAGTAACCCCACTCTTACTTTCCTCCTTGCCGCTTTTCCAAAGTAAGAAAGCAGCAACGTTCGACAGATGTGTTAGGCGAGAACTTTGTTGATTGGTCCACATGTATGTATGACAGTTCTACCGATATATCTCCTGCATCAAGTCATCGCAAGACAAGCAAAAGCCTATATAGTCGCAGTCGGGGTATATAGTACTACTAGCCACATTGCAATTAAGCACTTCCTGAACCAGCGCCAACTAATCTCATGAGTGCCAACCTCACTGCCCGACACCATTCGACATCGGTGTGATTTTACTCCTTGAGGCAAAAAAAAAAATAAAAGTATAATAACACCTGTAAAAAACTTCTGTTTAACTTTTGAACTATACTTCAGTTTGGTACTAATTCAGCTGAGAGAAACTGTCTGGCGATGAAAACCCCAAGGAGAAAGGAGTGGCCAAAACCATCCTCGCAGGAGGAATTAAAAGAAAATGTGACTGGTATATGGAGCTCCTGGAAAATATACAGGGTGTTTCACGAAAAGTGGAAAAATTCAATGTTGCGAAAACTATGCGTCGCAACAAAAAAAGGGTCGTGTCGTTTTGGTCCTGGGCCAGGGGCCTATTTAGGAAAATTATTAAAGTATGGGGTAATTAGATTGTTATTTATTTTTTCGTAATTAAATTTTCTAATATTGGGTTTAAGGGCATGGTTTCAATTAGAAAATTGCTCAGCATCATCAAAAAAAACACTAAATCAACAAATTGCACAACGGTAGAAGGCACGCGAAGCATTATAAGGCTTTCTGAAAAACCGCATAAATTCGACGGGTTTTTAAGTTTCAGTTTGCTATCAGAGCGCATCTCGGCACCGGCGGCACCGTGCCCCGTGTAGAAATGGTGCAACCAGCCTCTGCTGCGTCGCGCGATGACAGCGCAGCAGAGGTTGGTTGCACTATCTCTCCACGGGGCACGGTGCCGCCAGGGCCGAGATGCAAACCGAAACTTAAAAACCCGTCGAATTTGTGCGGTTTCTCAGAAAGCCGTAAAATGCTTCGCGTAACTTCTATCGTTCTGCAATTTGTTGATTTAGTGGTTTTTTAATGAGGCTGAGCAATTTTCTAATTGAAACCATGCCCTTAAACCCAATATTAAAGAAGTTAATTACACAAAAATAATTAACAATCTAATTATCCCAGACTTTAACAATTTTCCTAAATAGGCCCCTGGCCCAGGACCAAAACGACACAAGCCTCTTTTTGTTGCGACGCATAGTTTTCGCAATATCAAATTTGTCCACCTTTCGTGAAACACCCTGTATAAGCTGCTGGCCCCTCCTTTTTGCTAATTTGGCCATTGCACAATTCCTACTTAAGGAATGTAACCAAATATTTCTGTGCCATCATATATTCAAAAAATGATTTTAAGGAATGCAGTTTTATTACTGCATATAGCTTTGGTTTATACACAAAGAATTGAAAATATTTTTTATCGCCGTTCTTCATTAAAACTGTAGGGAGAATAAATCTGCTTTTCATTTCTGCATCACTGAAATAGTCCACAGACGTTTCTTTACTACAGAGGAACTCAGGTATTTCATACTTCCGGTAAATTCAAAACAAATTAAAAAATGTTGGTTGGCTCGCTATGTTTTCAACGCATTTATAAGCTGCTTAAATAAAAATTGTTTTTGCTTAGTTCATACTATTCTTAGTGGCGGGTTAGCCCTGTTCAGTGTGTGTACTGTGGGAAAGCAATACTCACGAAGCTGGCGGTCATTTCTTTTCTGCAGTATGCGAGTGCTCGGTGAGAAGCGCACTCGGTGGGACTAACCCGCCGCAATTATGCAAGCAGAACTGTCCTGACAATCTGCTTTCATTATTAATGCTTGTTTTTTTGTTTTGTTTTTTCCGGGGGCTTAAATTCAAGATTATAGAAACTACAAATTTAGAGACAATCGCAAAAAAATGGGTAATGGGTACTTGTCAGGTCATCAATTTTACATATCAATGTACTGATCGTATTTTCTCGCATCTTACAAACTTGGGAATGGGCGCCAAGTGTGGAATGGGCGGATGCGCAGTATCCTATGGTAGCAAGCAATTTTGTAAATGACCTTGATTAGGATAGCTGGGCGTCTCTATAGGTTTAATTTTATGTCAAAGCTGTCGTTTACATGCCACTTCCCCCCCCCCACCAATGAAGAATTGGACTTTCTGAGGCCACGGTTCATGCATATAGTCACATTAAAACTAACCGAGTTTAGAAAAGGTCAAATGAAAGGTTGGGAATAACCTTCACAACTTCAGCTGAATTTTCGTTTAAGCATGGTACAATGGTAGTAAAAGGCTTGGAGAAGCTATTCAATATTCAATTAGAAAATATTCGGCCAAATCCACTATTCACTTCGAACTTCACCAATGTTTTTTTTTTCTGTGTGTGCCTACTTATAAATAGGCCTGTAGGAGGAAAGTAATAAAATCCGCGTGGTATGGTAGCTATTCCTAGAACAAATTGCCACTTTACCTCGCATCCTATTTAGATAAATTTCTGATAATTCAAACTTTTGATATTTCAAACTAAAGCCTGTGGCTTCCTGGAATTTGAATTAGATAGAGTTGCCTGTACATTATTGGTTTGATATGTCTCATTCATATATTGACTCCATAACGCAACTGGTTTAGAGCATGTGAAGAAGTTGCATGTCATTTATTTATTTATTTATTTATTTACCCTCAAGGCCCCGAAGGGCATTACAGAGGGGAGTGGGAGGAGGGGGAAGGTGACAGAGGTACAGTTGTTGATACAATGAAATAATGCACGCTTGCTCAGACATTTCAAAAATATTTCATACAGTGTTATAACAGTAATGACAATTAGAAAATGGTTAATCAAAAACTAACAAGGCATTTTTAAGATCAATAATACTGGTTGTGGAGGCTATGTCAGCGGAAAGGCAATTTTAATCAGAGCTAGTGCGAGGAACAAAGGAATTATAATACAGTGTTAGTTTTGTAACTGGGGATAACTTTGTACTGGTGATCTACACGGGATGAAACATAAGTAGGTAAAGTAAGAAGTTCACCGCGCATGAAAAAGTTATTATAGTAAATCTTATGAAATAAAGTCAGGCGGAATATGCGTCTACGGTTCATTAGTGTGGTAAACCAAGGCTATTTTTCATTGAAGTAACGCTGGATGTACGAGGGTAATTACAGAGTATGAAACGTGCTGCACAATTTCGAACTGATTCCTATGTTGCAATGATGGTGTTATGACCGGGGTCCCAGATCGAACATGCATATTCAAGCTTAGTACGTACTAAACTCGTATATAAGAGGAGCTTTAGTGACACTGGCGACTGTGAGAAATTTCGTTTAAAATATGCAAGCACGCGATTGGCGCTGTTAGTTACGTAGTTAGTGCGAGTTTCCCAGGAAAGATCAGAAGTTATGTAACCCCTAAGTATTTGTATGAGGACACAGACTGCAGCGGAGTGTTGTCGATGTAGTAATTCGAGCATATGTTAGTATGACGGGAGACTCTCATGGATTTACAATTAGTAAGGTTGAGTTGCATCAACCACTTGTCGCACCAGTTATATACCGAATTAAGATAAGATTGGAAAACAGAGATGTCAGTTATTTATTATTTCTCTATATAGTACACAATCATCAGCAAATAAACTAATATCAGAGGATATACATTCAGACAGATCATTAATATAGATGAGGAAAAGTAGCAGACCTAAAACAGAACCCTGGGGAACTATTGGCATGCACATATCGAGAACGGTTGGTTAAAAACGATTCTATCCAGCATATCACGTTCGGATCAATGTTGAGGTTGCTCAGTTTTTATAGGAGCAGCCGCTGAGAAACTTTGTCAAAGGCCTTAGAGAAATCAAGAAAAACGCAGTCTATCTGGGAGCCACGGTCAAGGACAATGTACAGCTTATTAGTGAAGAGCAGAAGCTGTGTTTCGCAGGAAAATGATTTGCCGAAGTCGTGTTGAGAGGGGTGAAAAAAAGAATTCGATTCTAGGAAACATGCGAGGTTAGAATATATGATATATTTTGCAAGGAATGGATGTTAAAGAAACTGGCCGGAGATTCTTCGGTGAGGAGTGGTCGCCACTTTTATGAATTGTAGTCACCTTTCTAACTTTCCCGTCTTCGGGAAGGCAGCCTTCCTCCAATGATTGCTTAAAGATCATTGATAGTATAGATGATAAATACGACTTCGTGTTCTTTAAAAGTTGGAGTTAATATTGTCAATACCGGATGAAGAAAAGAGCTTGAGGTTGTTAATTATTGCAGTTATACCATCATATGAAATTAATATTGGATTCATTGGCAAAAAGTCAGGGCCAGTGAAGTTGGGGTACACAGAAACATTGGTAGAAGGAAAAGATTTTGTAAATATATCGTTTAGCAATGATGCACGCTCCATCTTGACCTACTCGTTTTCCATCTACGTTGTAAGCTTCATATCACTGCGGTTATCATTAGGTCTGATTAAGTTCCAAAAGTGGCGAACATTTGTAGATGAAATTGTGGGCAATGTGTTAGTAAAAAAAAGTGTTTTACTTCTCTCCCCCCCCCCCTTCGACACACACCCGTACACGCACACACAATTTACTTTTTCATTTTAGGTTGGCGTTTTTACAGGACCTTATTATGGTATATAAACATACATAAGAGCCTGCTGGCATATGTTCACCTATCATCTAATCTCTGGCAAAAGCGAGAAGTACTATACAAAAATTGAAGAAACATTTGGCATAATATTTTCTTTTCTTTTTTGCGTGTTTGGAGTGTGTGCTTTTGCTGAGATCGCTTTCATGCTTCTCATTCGTGTCGCAAACGTAACATATAAAAACAATAATTGTTTGACTCGATGATCTGTAGACTTTTTTTTATAAATGATGTTTGTTGTGTATACAGTTGCTGGCACAGAAACATCAAGCCGGCGAGAGGACGAGGAGAAGGTGGGAACGTCCCGCTGAGCGAAGCAAATTCCAAACCGTTGCGCTAGAACGCAATCAAGCAATTGACTTGTGAGGAAAACCTTCCGTTTTATGGTCCTACTTGCCAATTTTGTTGGTCACTTTTTTTTTTATGAAACTCCTAAACAAGTTTCTTTTCTTTTTTTGTAAGTCAGTTATTTTTTTTTTTTTTTTAGTGAGGTTCCAGTAAGTATTTTTGCATGAGCAGCGATGATATCGGTGGCATCGTGAAGTTTTCAATATTTTACATTCATGCTTTCAACAGATAGAGCAGATTGGTACTCTGTTGAGTATTGGAATAGTTTTGTTCGAAACAGGGACTTAGAAAACTTGTATTTCCTAATAACGAAAACTGTAGTCAATATTGGACTTCATTCATCTTGAAATGGTTTTATTTTCAACTTATTTAACGTGCAATTTAGGTTGTTAATTATGCACAATGTTTTGTTTTCATGAGGTTTACGTTGTTCTTCTTTTGTTGACTATGCCTTCTATTGGAAATACATGACAGTTCTCAATAGCTGCTCAATAGTTGAATTAAGATCTCTCTTTGGCAAGATTTGTTAGGAATTCAATGATTAAAAGATGGTGAACTAAAATTAAACTTTACCAGGATGGATTTGTGGTGGATTACTTCAGAAATATAAATGTGCCCGCCGGGCTCTTATGCCGTCCGCAACCAAGAAAGCCAGACAGGGTCTGTCCATTGACTAGGTATTTGTAATATCAATTAAGCACCTAAATGTGTGCAACAGTGAAGGGGTGGATCTTCATTCCTGTTTATTCCAACATTCAATAAATGCAAGGCCCACTCAAGTTACTGCATTTCATTTATATATTTGTGGATTATGCAAATTGGCAGACCTACGTTCTGCAATCCCAGTGAGTCATGAGAAAGAAGAACAGGGAAGGACACAGGACGAGCAAGGGGACCTGATGTATGTATGAGCCAATGTAGAGTATTTTTCTGAGTAATATACTGCAGTTGGTAGTCAAGATAACACTCATCCTGCGTTACCCCTTGCTCTTCTGTCTCGCATGTCACACTGTTTTTGTTATTAGCACTGCCTATCTATTAGAAAATTGTGAAGCATATAAAAAAAAGCTGTGCAAGCTAGGAAAAGGAAATGTTGTGGGTGTTTGCACTTGCTGAACAAGGAATTTCGCACATGTTCTGACAATGGCAGTAGTGACAGATCTTTCAACGCAATACTCAAGCTATCATCATCCGTGCAGTCCACGGTACATTTTCATGAGTTATAGAGCCACCAGCAATCGCAGCATGTATAGAAAGCCATGCGCTCTGCCGTTTGGACTTTATTTGGACCCAATAGTACAATGCCATTCTACATATTCGGGGAGAGTTAAATTGGGCATATCAAACACGGCCAGCTTGCGTTATGTTCGCTTCAATTTCAACACTGGAGCAGCTGCATGCGTTTTATAAGCCCATTACCAGCAGGAGTATTTTTGCATTGTGGCCATTATAACTGCTTGTGTAGAATAACGCACTGCTATTCCTACTTTCAGACCCACCTTGGTCACGGGGTCATGGTTGCCACAAGCCGGCTGAACTACATCTTGGGTGCCCGCGGAGACTCAATGTTTTGTAAAGAGGCAACCAAGGTTGTTTTCGGCTCTGCAAACCTGCAGCGCCAAAGTGCGACTGGGCAGGCGTGTAGGCGGCTCGAGGGATCAGCTGCGAAGCGAGCTCTGACTCCGAATAAGCTGGCGGCCGTGGGCAGTAAGTGCTTTTCCTTTACCCCCAACACACCATGCTCTGCCACGTATTTGCAGGCATCTCTATGACATGGCTCATGGTCGACCACTGCTGAAACTTGGTCTCAATAGTTATTTTATGAACATCAAACTTGCATTAGTTCACATGATCAATCTTTTGTGCTTGAAAAAGCTAGAATTGCTAATCTCAACCGATAATTTTCCTAGGATATACAGTATTTGTCGAAGAAATCTATTGGGCTTTATATGCACGGAACAAGTTGTTCTTTTACACACCATGCTACAATTCACTACAGAGGTGCCCTTAGATGCTCTATTTATTACTTAAAATTAGGAACTCATGCGGTCACAGTTTTGAACATTGAACGATTAAACCATAAGGGAATTTCCGCTAATCCTTTTTACTCGAAATCGTTAAATTGTTTCCCAGGCCATTGTAGTGCTTATTCCGAGTGAAAGACGTTCTTGCTCAGGCTATTGTGACCAAACTATACTTAGAAGCTCTAAAGGTTTTGAGGCTTTTTGCAGTAGTCTTTTTATCTTTCCATTATTTTTCTCTGGCATGTTTGTTCTCCATTCTCTTTTGCTAGGTGTCTCGTTTCCCTCTGGTTTCATGAGTTCTGTTTTACGTGGAGTTTGGAGTTTCTTAACTGTTCACCGTGTGCATTGCAGTGTGCTCATCGAGCTTCGCTGCTTAGAAGTAGTAGTTAAGTCTGGAGATTACTAGTTTAGATTTATGATCTCAGAAATTTTGCTCGCTCTTCTCGGTTGCCATTTTTTGTTTAATACAGGGTGCTTTTTTTTTTCCCTAAGAGTGACAGGTATTTAAAGGGGCACTGAAATCCATTCTCAGATCGTCCTTTAGTGGGGACAACTCAGTCTAGACACTCTAAGCATCCCAACAAACCCGAAACCACAACCGTGCATAGCTTATCTTCTCGTTAAAAGCGTGTTCAAAGATAGCGACACACCCTTTTTGGGATGATTTTGCTCCCGAGTAAAGTGGTCAATGAAGGGCGCTTGTCAGCGAGTTGTAAGAGATGACTTCGCCCGCAGTGAAAGAGAGGAGTCTTATCCGAATCTGTACCTATCCCTCTCTTCGAAAGAAGTTATGATAAAATGATACGGAATCTGCGCGTATTGTAGGGCTTTCATTGGTTTCACACAATTTAGACCGCGAGGAAAGAGCACATGTTTTTCTATTGCTTTGAGATGAATAGGCGGTTTTGTAATATAGGACTTGGTATATGTGGAAACTAATACCATTGTAAACAATATAAAATCAAAAACGACTTTTTAAAAAAATTAGTTCAGTGCCCCTGACAACAAAAAAAACAACAAAGGATTCCTTAAGACTTGTATTGGCGATCACAGCGGACGTCAAGGGAGCAGTGTAGTGTGAAGTGATGATTAAATAAGTAATTACTTAAAATTCATTAAGTTCTTAGGTATTCGCATTGACTGAGGAGTTTGGATTGTAGATATTATGTCCGTCCTCAAAATAGGCGGTATCGGCTGTTACAATCCCAGACTCTAAGTAGCCCAATTTTGCTACCAAATATTGTGGAGCAGAATGTAGTAGTTTGAATTTTAACAACTGATAAGCCAATTTTGAGGATGGGAAACGTATCTCTAATTTAAATGTGCCAGCTAGGGTAAAGAAGTCAATTAATAGATTTGAAGTATTTACTACACTAATTATTACTTTACACTTTTCCCGTGACGTCTGCCACGATCGATAAAGCTAATTCAAAGAAATTTGTTGTTTATTCCTGTACCCTGTCTTTTTCTCTTAATTTCGATCCTGTCACGGTTAGAAACATCCTGTATATTGACTACTTCTTTTTTAATACTTTTTTTAAGAAATAAACATTCAATCTGCATTGATATAAATAGGATAGTTCTTTGCAGCCCCGAATATCCATTTGAAATAAATTGAGATTTGCTTGCTGTGCCACCTATGGGCCCCCCAAAAACTATATTGGTTGTTACATTTTCCTGCAACATACATCCTTTTAGCAGTGTTTCCCCCACAAAAAAATTTGCTTGGTTCTGCAGTAGTTCAAATACTTAACATGTCATAACTGTTGGGTTGGTTGAACCCAGTACATATAACTCATTGCCTTGTCATACTCATTTTCAGAAGCCTTCCAGCTGCACATCAGCCGGACTGCCTCGGGTCAGTCACCGAAGAAGCGGAGGTCCCTCATGAACAGATACATTGGCGAGCAGCTTCAGGACATCAACAGGAAGCTTGAGTTCTTAGGTAGAACTTAACCTTTACCTTCAATTTAAAGTAATGAATATATATGTCAACTCACCTGCTTTGGAATCATTTTTTCTAGAGTGCTTTCTTTGCATGCTCTTTCTAGGTGCTGTGTCAATAGTTCATTTTAGTGGGGGCCTCGGGCAACACAGCCTAGATAATAAAAGTGTCTGCATCGCCTCTTCTTTCTTAATGAAATGACATCACAGTCGGATTATGCTGACACGGTGGCTGGGCCAGAGTCCCAGCTTCGACGCGCTGATTGAACACAAGTGTAAGCCAAAGACTGCCACAGCACTCGTGCCCAATCTCACTGTGCGATCGATCTCGCTGCGATGATAGTATGAAAGTGGTCCGGAGGCCTTGCCTATCTAGGTGGTATTGTCTCGGGATGCTAACCTTTTGTGAACAGGAATTGCGTGGCACCCGTATCTGCTGGTTTACATAGGTCGACCAGTGTCTATAGTCGGGTTGACCCGTGTCTACAGTCAGGTCAACCCGTGTCTATGGTCGGGTCGACCTGCGTCGTAGGTCGGGTCAATTCGTGTCTACGGTCGGGTCGACCCGTGTCTACGGTCGGGTCGACTTGTGTCTATGGTCAGGTCCAGGGGATGTAAAGAGGTTTGCTGGAGTGGAGGGGGCGCTCGTCAAGTGAAGCCGTTGGCCGCCATCTTGCCGTGGGCAGAAAACGCGCCAGACAGAAGTGAACGCGGTCTTTGTTGTGGATTAAAAGCAACTGGAAATTGGCGAAGAGGGCATGGAAACAAGACTCCTACAAGAATGGTTTGCTCCTGTGTTGCCTACAGATGTACCAACAGGGCGAAGGCAGGGCAAAGGATCACATTACAGTTGTAAGTACAATGATAATTGTTTTGAATGGGGTTGCGGTCGAGGTTCCCTACACCCTGGCGATGCCCGGCAATTTGGCGCCTGCGCACAACAATTAACAGCCTCGAATTCATTACAGATTTCCTAAGGATCCGGAGACGCAAAGCCTTTGGGAGCGAGCCGTTCGTCGCGAACGCTGGCAAGCGAAAGACGGCGATCGTTTGTGTTCCTTGCATTTCGCACCGGAATGCTTCGACCGTACCGGACAAACGACGCGACTGCTGCCTGGGAGTGTGCCCAGTGTGTTCCCTGCCTTTCCAGTGCATCTCCAGAAGCCAGTGAGTATTCAAAAGGGGAATTGTGACAGCGAAATGAATGTTTCGTGCTTGTCACAAGTCGGTTTGTGACGCTGGATGTGTGTGTCAGTCCGTGACGTGACTGGATGTGTGTGTGTGTGTGTGTGTGTTTGTGTGTGTGTGCGTGCGCGCGTGCGTGCGTGCATGCGTGCGTGAGAGAAAGAGGTGGTGTAATGGTTGTCTACAACTTTTTTTCACCTGATTTTTGCCTCACGTGTAGCCAATAGGCTGTGGCGTCATTTCTTTTGACACTGTCATACGCATCCATGTGCTTGTAACTTGGCACTCAGAAAGCACATGTATGCTTTTAGAGCGCAGCTCTTAGGCACCCGTTTATGGCTTGAGCGGCGTCAGCGTAACCGCGCGGTGCATTATGGGAAACGTCCCATAATGCACACCGCGAGGCACCCCCCCCCCCCCCCCCCCCCGGGATCACGTGACCCCCCCCTCCCCCCCGAAGTCACGTGACCCCTTGAAGTCACCCGACCCCCCTGAGGTCACGTGACCCCCCCCCCCCCCCGATGACGTCTTTGTCACGGATGACGTCACCGGCATCCGCATCATCATCACTGATGACGTCATCGACATCCGCATTGTCATCGTCATCAGTGACGTCACTGATGTCGTCACCGGCCTCCGCATCGTCATCTTCATCATCACTGATGACGTCATCAGTGACGTCACTGATGACATCACCGACATCCGCATCGTCACTGGTGACGTCATCAGTGACGTCACTAATGATGTCATTGGTATCTGCATTGTCGTCACTGATGACGTCATCAGTGACGTCACTGATGACATCATCGGCATTGTCATTGTCACGTGACAGCCAGGTCATGTGACCCTCTTCCTCAAGAGCTGCGCTCTAATTCGGCGTTACAGGGAGTTGTAAACGGCTTTCACTTTTTAGAGCGCAGCTCTTAGGGGCCCGTTTCCGGCTTGAGCGGCGTCGGCGTCGCCGTCGGCAAAACCGCGAGGTCACGTGACCCCCCCGAGGTCACGTAACCCCCCGAGGTCACGTGACCCCCCTAGGTCACGTGACCCCATGAGGTCACGTGACCCCATGAGGTCACGTGACCCCCAGAAGTCATGTGACCCCCTGAAGTCACGTGGCCCCCTAAGGTCATGTGACCCCTTCAGGTCACGTGACCCCCGAGGTCACGTGTTTATTACAGATTAAAAGGAAGTGGCCGGCACCCAAGCCTCGAGAGTACGCGGTCACTGCAACTGCTGAAGTGCCTGAAGCGGAGGGAGAGCTGCCTGTAAATTCACCTACCAAGCAATGGTATCAAAACAAGGTGCGTGCCCTTGAAGAGCAACTAGCACAACTGAAGAAAAAAGTTAAAACCTTACAACAGAGCAAACGAAGGCTCACCAAGAGGATTGAAACAGCTCAGGAAGTCATCAGAGAAGTCAAAGAAAAGAGGTTCTTGTCTGACGAGGGTTCACAAGTGTTCACTGCAGCCTTTTCGTCTGACGTTCAGCAACTTCTCTGGAGGGCAGGAAGCGAAACAAAAAGGCAAATGCGCGAGCTGCGCGCATTTGCGCTAACTTGACATTTCCACTCTCCGGCTGCATACGAGTATGTTCGGTCAAAGTTTAATGATGCCCTTCCGTACGCTCATTGTTGACGTAGAGCGTACAGTTAGGGAGTGGTATAAATCGGTCTGTGGAGCTCCTGGTTTCACAGCTGAGGCATTGCCATTTCTGGGGAAGCTTACACAAGCATGAGGTGGAGACTTGTACTGTGCTCTGGTCGTCGACGATATGGCGATAAGGGAACACGTGGAACTTGTTGGTGACAAGGTAGTCAGTTATGTGGACTTTGGATGACAGTCTACCTGAAGCCAGAAGTGTCTGTGTCTACATGATTGTGGTATAAACGCGAGACTTAAGATGCCAGTAGGGTACTTCTTAATTGATGCACTCACGGGTGCAGAGAGAGCTGAGCTGACCAAGCAGTGCATTGAAAAGCTTGCGTCAGTGGGGGTTGAGGTAGTCTGTTACATTTGACGGGGCCTCGTCCAATTTCACGATGGCGAGATGTTTAGGTGCTGACCTTTTCCCTGACCCTGAACAGTTTTCTTCAAGCTTTGTGAACCCGGCTAACTGCTCTAACAATGTTCACATTATTTTGGATGCCTGCCACATGATAAAGCTAATCCGTAACTCTTTGGCATCCGTCAGTCACCTTGTTGACATTGAAGGGAAACATATGAAGTGGGCCTATATAAAGGCATTAAAGGCCTTGCAACGGGAAGAAGGTCTGAGGCTTGGAAACAGACTTACCAAGGTCCACATTGCGTGAGAAAAACAAAAGATGAAGGTGCGGTATGCTGTTCAAGCAATGAGTGCATCAGTGGCTGACGCTCTGGACTTCTGCGAGCAAGTGCTCAAGCTGCCACAATTCAAAGGTGCAAGTGCAACAGCAAATTCATCAGAGTTTTCGACCACTTGTTTGACGTCCTCAATTCTAGGAAGCCGTTGGCAAAATCCTTCAAGGTGGCCTTACGGAAGCAGAATAAAGCATGCTGGAGGGCATTCTTTTCTGAGGCTAGAGGGTACATCAAGGGACTGAAAGACCCATCAGGACGCCCTATTTTGGAAGGGTTAAAGAAAACCGGTGTTGTCGGTTACTTGAGCTGCATTGCAAGTACTGAAAAGCTGTTCAATGAGCTTGTCGGTCAGGAGCACCTAAAGTGCCTCTTAACACACAAGCTGAGCCAGGACCACGCTGAGAATTTCTTCGGGTGCATTCGAGGACGGGGAGGGTGTAACAACAACCCTACGGCTGCGCAGTTCATGGCTTCGTACAGACGATTGTTGATTCAGACAGAAGGGAAGTCTTCCAACTCAGGAAATTGCTCTCAAGACATCGTATCAATCCTGACTGGACCTATCGTGCCTGAAGAAGATGCAGCAACCAGTACACTTACCGACACCAGGAGGGCACCAATCATGCAGCCAGAAGACCACGATTACACGCACGCACCACATTGACTGTCCTGAAAGCCTGTCCCCTTTTGTCACTTCTGTGGTGCCATACATTGCGGGCTTTGTTGTCCGCAAAGTTTGATCAACTACAACATGCCGAGAGTGTATTGCAGCCCTGCATTCACAAGAGCTGGCGCCTCTTGTTAGGCAAAAAAACCGGGGTGGACTTGTTTCTCCATCACAAGATGTCGTCGGGCTGTGCGAAGCTGTCGAGGCTCCTCACCCTCTACGACTTTGAGAAGGTGCACAAGCAGCTCAATGCCGTGAGGACCATGAAGACTTTTGAGAACGCAACAGCATCCTGAGATTCCTGCACAGGGCGTGCACAGGGCGTGCACAGGTCCTTAAAACCTCTTAAATTTAAAAATTGAGTTTTCAAGGCCCTTTAAAACCCTAGATTTTTCGCTAGACTTTGAATTTGAGAATTTAACTTGCAGGGCCCTTGAAAGCCTGGCATTTTTTGGCTAGACCTTCAAAATCCGTGAATGGCTATTTATAATAGCAAATGCGGGTATATATTGAGCATTTTTGTTATGCTTATCGATTTTTTTCGTTTCGGTCTAAGTTATCTCAATTTTTTAGATTTAGCCGATGTTCATTGGATGGTTGGCCACATTGGAGCAGATCCGAATCCAATCTGATCCGGGAATGCTTTGTGCACAGTTCCCGCCAATGGCCTCGTGTTTTGTCGTCGGTCGTAGGGAAATGCCCGGCAAAAGCAGGTTTAAGGTGCATGACTCTGCAGCGATGAATATAAGGACTGGGAGGTGCCAGATACGACAAATCAGCATCGTGCAAAGGCAAGCCGTGCTGAAAAACTTTAGATGTCACCGCCATGGGCGAGTCGGCATTGAAGAGCCATATGAAGGGCATAAAACATGCTGGGATCATAAAGATTGCAGCCAAGAGTTCAGTGCAAAATTACCTGGCTCCGGGCACAAGTGAACAATCCACTGTCCCGCCACCACTGCAGTTGCCAAACCTAAACGCTGCTTGCAAGACGCACAAGTTGGTAACACTCTGAAAATCGTCAGATCTCACTGTTTCTACCGGTCATCGTCACAAGCGGGCAAGTTGTTCCAACACGTTCCCAGATGGTGAGGTGGTAAAAGCATTTTTTGCGGAGAAAAGAAATGCACCTATGTGATGTGCTATGGACTCAAACCTTTCTTTCTAACGGCCTTGCAGTGGGAAATCAAAAAGTGAGAGCACTACTTGGTGCTTTTTGACGAGTCTTCGAACGACTATTTGCATCACAAACAAATGGATGTGCTCGTAAGGTGTTGGGACTGATCTCACAAGGTGACAACAAGGTACAACTCTGTGTTTATGGGGCACCGCAAGGCCCAGGACATACAAGGAAAACTGTTGAGTGAACTCGAACCTTTGCCCCTTGAGAAGATTCTTCAGATATCAATGGCTCTGTACATTAAAGAAACTTGGCAAATTTTGTAAATTCTCAAAACTCTGATGCTTGTGCTCGTGTCACCTTTGGGAGACATGTGGCAGGATAGCCAAGGGCTAGTCCGCTCCAATCAGCTGGCACCTTACCATAGAAAGCATCATGTTTTCTTTCCTTATTAAACAGACTACCGTAAAATCCTGAATTAACGCCCCCCTTTTCGCCGTAGATAATTGGCAAAAAAAGTGGGGTGGGCGATCTTTCAGTATTTAATAACCAAAATCACAAACAAAAATCGAGTAACGCGTGCGCCAAAGCAGCGTGGGTTTTTCTTTCCCTAGCTCTCATCGCTGAAACCGTCAAACGACACATCGCTTTCGCTATCAAAGATTAAATCTAACGCCTCGTCAATGAGGCTCTCGGGATCCTCGGGTCCATTGGTTACCGAAGCCAAACGGTCGTTGAGCTCGGCGTCCTCGGAGCCATCGAGCCTTGTGGATATTCTGCACCGTTTGAACGAACTCCGCACGGTATCCTCGGAGACGGAGGCCCACGCCTGAGCCACGAAGTCCACAACCTCTTGACGCGACGGCTTGCGAAGGTTGCCCTTTGGAGTCACCGAACCTTTCCGGAAGAACGATGCCCAAATTCCACGCAGCGCGTCCTTGAAGGGCTTCATCCACGAGACGTCCGCGGGTTGCAAAATGGACGTGCAACCGCCCGGTATCAAGACGACGTCGGTGTCTTTTGCGTCGAGCGCTTCTCGGGCCGCCTCTGTCTTGTGTATGGGTGCTTGGTCCAGTATGAGCAGTCTCCTCACGTCGTCGGCGTTCGGGCCCCAAACTCTCCTAGTCCACTCCAGCAGGACGGGAGAGGTCATCCAACCATTCTTGGAAGAAGTAACTCGCACATTTGCTGCAAGTACAACAAGTATAACATGAAATAACAGTTCGGGCCCCAAACGCACATTACACATGCTACGCCGATGAGTGAAGATATGCGAACTGCCCGATTTTATGGCCGAGCGCCGAAGCACGCGCAAGTGAGTAAGCTTCGGAAAGCCAGCAAGTCACGTGCCAACTGCTCGTGCGCTTAAGATGGCGCCGGCCAAAACGGCTACGCCATCTTTCGGAAATGGGGCGATACAAAACAAAACGGGCTGTGGCGTTTTGTCAATGGATGACGCAACAGTCGCTCTATTTAAAAAAAAAAAAAAAATGCTGTCACCCTTATTTTTACGTATTTCTAAGGCTTTGTTTCGACATTTATACCCTGAATGGTGATTAATTACAACATACCTGGAATCCTTAGAGAAAAGAGTACTCTGGGGGGAATCCGGCCGGTTGGCTCCTTCAGTACGATCAAAGCAGGTAGCTTGATGCCCGCTGCCGTCGCGCACAAGGCCACCGTCATCCCTCGCCGAGCACAGCCGGTGTTGGCGATGCGAATACTCGACTCGCCGACAGCATTGTTGGTTCTCGCAGCAGGGCAATCCATCCGGACCATAGTCTGATCCATGTTGGCTATGTTGTAGTCCGAGTAGTTGTGCTCCAGGCGCAGAGTTGACGCAGCCTTTCGGAACACCGTAATTGCTTCAACGTAGTCGGCAGGCAGCTTCCGACTTTCGTTGGTCCCCACCCGCATAGACACATTAAATCGCTCCTTCCAGTTAGCTATGTACTGGCATGACGCTTGGAAGTTTCCTAGGCCCATCTGTTCTGCCAGTTTCCGCGCATGCTCTTGAAGCAGGCGATTGCTGGCTGCTCGACCGGCGGATCTCACAGTCTCCAGGAAGTCCATCAGTGCGTCGTCGATTTCTTCACTAAAAACGGGTCGTCCCCTACCTATTGCTCTCTTCAACTTGTTCGTTCCATGGCATTGTTGTAGAAGTACTTGGTAGCTCGTATTCCATTCCCGTACACGCTTCCGGTCAACTTCGAAATGGCGCGCAGTCTTGCTTCGTTAGCTCCGTTCTTGCGGTGCCATTCCACGACTTCCACTTTCTTCTGGATGGTATAGCTGGACCTCATCCCGAGTATACACAAGAAACGTCTTCACAGTTTGCTGGTCGAAAGATTTTCTGGGGTTCTCGGGCGATCTGACGACAACCATTAAGTGACCTTCAACGCTTTCCTGATGTCATTCAATAAGTGACCTTGACCGCTTTCCGTGTTCCTTCCGTTATCTTATCTCCCTTATTGTGTGTGGCCTCTTCTTTTTGTGAAGGGAATCCTAGGCTTTCCAAACCTTCTCCCCTACCCTCCGGCACCTTTCTCAACCTTCGGGTGTCGCTATTTTTGGAAGGTGGGCGACCTATCAGTATTCAGGGGAAACACGTGTTCGAACATAAAAGCGGAGTGGGCGATCTATCGAGTGTGGGCGCTATTTCAGGATTTTACGGTAGGTTCACGTTTAAATGTAAGGACAATTGCACCGATAAAATATACCTCTGAAGTTTATTTTAACTTCTTATGTATTGTACAGCTTTCCATCTATGTGCTTCTTCCTACAATTTAAACATTGTTTTCAGAAGACATCCTGTTGTCCTTGGTTTTCTTTTTTTTTTTTTTAATTAAAGCTACTTGGTGCCTCTGCAGGTCCTTGATGGACAACTCGGCAAATACTTGAACTGGGGTGATGATACTAGGCTGGTTGCAGGCCTCCAAGATCAAAGCCTCCCAGCTAACACCTAAAAAACAAACCCCACCTCCGGTAGGCAGTACAGTGGAAGTGTAAGATTGAATGATCATAGCTTTTACAAGAGCTTTAAGGAATTGCAGAAGTGTGAGTGCCAAGGTGCTGTCTAAATTTCATGCAACTGGTGTTTTTATAGGTGTATCAGTGATTTTATGCTTTTCCAACCATTTTCAGACATGAACCGCCACAAATGGTACAGGAAGGTTCGAGCCCCATGTTAGACCCAAGAAAATAAGTGTCTTTTCCCCCGACCCCAAAAGACATACTTCACAACCTGTCAAAGGTACAAAGTCTAGGCTTTCTTCAACACTCCAACATAGCATCATCAAATGGACGTGTTTTGACTTGTTCTGACACAGATTGTGAGTATGCCTCCGTTTCTGCAATGTGACATGTAGGGCTGTGCACACTATTATGTATATTAGGGCATTTCCTGCTGTTTTTGTTTCTTTGCATGATTTTTTTTTTTCAATTATCTATAACATTGGAAGTAAAGACAAGGCGACATAATGCAATGATGTACTCAAAAAATAGTTAATCGACACTTACTAGAACATATTGAGCGACACCAGTTGCTTTCTTCGCACCAGTATGATTTTCGCCCCGGCCGGAGCTGTGAGCTAGCTTTCACGACCACGGTTCACACCATCAGCAGTTCCCTAGATGGACGTTGTGGGGTAATCCCCGTCCAGCTGCCCCCACCCCAAGTGTCACAACACCACTCTCAATATAAACATTTAATGACTCACATTGATGAGCTCTCCGCCGGTCGCACCTCACAATATCCACAGGTCCGTTCCCTCTGCCATCCGTCGCACCACTCCCCCGTCCCCACCGACCCTCCGAGCACCGCCGGTCTTTCCCTCGCACCCCCTTGTTTCACGGCGCCAGGCCGACGGGTGCCTTCATTCCGACGTGGGTGTCCTGCCGGCTCCCTATTCACGCCGTCCAGGCCCTCGGGGGTCGGGCTCCTGTGAAGGGGGGGTCAAGGACGTCCGCCGCCGCCACCAGCCGGCCGTGACCAGCTCCGATCGGCCACCGAGGGTGCCGACGGCTCGCCCTTGAGCCGCCCTCGGCCGCCGGCGTCTGGTAGCAATCAGGCGGCGGCAGAGCGGGCCCCCACAACGTACACCCTGCGAGCTCATTCAGCTCGACTTTAAGCAGGCTTTCGACAAAGTTGACCACTCCATTTTATTGCAGAGACTCTCCGACTTAGGAATATCCAGCAACCTGTTGAACTGGGTAAGGTCATCCCTGCTTGGTCGTACCCAGCACATTGTCTTTGACAGCATGGAGTTTTACTACTGATGTTCAGCACTGCGGGACACCAAATATTTGACAACAGCATTCCTTCGTTTGCAGGCATGTAAGGATCAAGTCAAACACGAAGAGAACAAATTTGCAAATTGACAGCTTTTTCTGCATGGCCCTCAAGAAACGTTTTCTAACTGGAATTGAAGACACCGACGGAGCACCGTCATCTACAACTTTTGAGACACCAGCAGATCAGTCTGGAGATCTTCAACCGGGGTCCTGTAGTTCCTCGGCATCTGTTGAGGGCGATTGTTTGAACCACTTAGCAGGGCCCTCAAGCTCATCTGACAGCAGTGAAGACCTACAGAGCGATAGTCACGGCAGTCAAGGTGTTATCTCGTCGAGCGGTTCAGTCCATAGTGGTAGCTTCTTGGCGACAACATTGTGCGACATCGGGAACTTTGTTGGGAAGCAGTTAGACGACCATGCCAAATGGCAGGAGTCCTCCCCAGGATTACACTTTTCCATTCTCGGTGCACGTGAAAAGCGGCAGAGAAGAGAAGTGATATGCGAACTACTCGTATTTCAAAAAATTTAAGTGGCTCATGCTTTCAGATAACTAAAGAGGTCTCTACTGCAAATACTCTTCGTTGTTCACCGCAGGCAACGTAGGAGGCTACCAAAAAGACATGCCACTCCAAAGCTGGTCACTAAGCCACCTGTGTCGTTCGCCAAGCTACTGGGTAAAGACGGCGCACTTACTGCACATGAGAACAACAAGTACCACAAGGAAGCGGTGCAGGCTGGGAAGGACTACCTCGCATGCGTTCGCTACCTTGAGAACGATGTGGCGAACCAGATTTGCAGTCAGCGGCTGTAGCAAGTGAAAGAAAACCGGCGTAGACTTGTGCCGATCGTAGAGTCAATTATCTTCTTGGGTCACCAGAACCTAGAGTTCCGGGGACACAAAGACGATGGCGTGCTTCTTCAACATGAAAATGAAGGTTCATCGGCCTCCAACGAGGGAAATTTCCACGAGTTCCTTCACTTCTGGGTATCAAGCGGTGACATTACACTTCATAAGCACCTCCTCAGTTCATCTCGAGCTACATACATCAGCAAGACGACCCAGAACGAACTGATTGAGTGTTGTGGAGACGAGATAGTTGCAATACTCGTGCAGTGGGTACACGAGGCAGGTATGGACAGCCTAATGTTTGACAAGACAACTGACTTGTCACACACATCACAGCTAAGTCTCGTACTGCAGTACGTGCACAAAGACAAAGTACGAGAGGACTTTGTTCAGTTCGTCGACCCTCGTGAAGATGCTGAAGGTGCCAACTCTTGCACTGCTGGGCCTGCCCTGACTGAAAACGTTCTTGGTGAAGAGGTCCTGCAAATGTTGAGAAACTTGGGGCTTGATCTGGAAAAGTGTCGGCATAGCAACAGATGGCTGCAATGGTATGACGTCCGAGTTGCGTGGAGCAGTAAACGAAATCAGGCAGCATGCTCCGAATGCAGTGCACTGCCCGTGTTTGAACCACGCCCTCAACTTGTCGTCAAAGTCATCACGAGTGCAAGCTGTCGGAAACGCTGCAGGAACCATGAAGTAATTTCTGTTTTCATGGCATCATCGAAGCAAAGCAAGGTGCTTAAAGACACCTTTGGAAGCCGGCTGAAGGAACTCTGCGAGACGAGGCGGATGGACAGACAACAGACATGACAGCGTCATCCAATTTAGACAATCTCTGCAGAGTGTGTGCAAGGCCCTTGACGTCGTGGCCAAATGGCATGAAGTGAAAACCGTTGCAAAGGCAAAGATACTCCATGTCGCACTTAGTGGTGACAAGTTCATAGTGTGCATTATTTGCTTGTCGGACCTGCTGGCACACACTCTGCAATTAAGTCATCTATACATCCACGAGACGAGCCAACCTCCCGAGATGGCTAAATGCTGGCAGCTGGTTTTCGCAGCTGGCATTCTATACTCCTAACTGCCGTATTCATGAACATTCCCCTACTCGACTCCAAACTCGACTTGACTTGAGTGGAGTATGGGCGCGCGACTCCACTCGAAGTGCCATCGGTATTCACAAAAGCGAATCGGCACTCACTCGAACTCGAGTAAACTCGAGATTCCATTCTCCACTCCAAAAAGCTTGAGGACGTCTGGGAGCAAGAGTATAGCCAAACGTTTTATTCAAAACACCGTTTTCACGCGAAAAATAAATATATTTGTTTGTGTTATCTAAAAACGTGTACCAAACAAACATTGAATTAGTGAACTACGAAGTTTTATTAAGGCAGCGTAAAGTTTAGTCGTGTCTGAGCGATAAATCGGACAAAGTCGTTACTTTGTCTTGCAACAAGCTCATTCGCTGGCTACGTCTCCTGCGTCTTGTCGTTCCCTCGACGGTAGTCTTCGAATTCGTTTCTTGGTCTTTCTTGCTTTCGCCGCCCGTTGTCTTCCGTGCAGCCCTGCTTCGTCGCCTTGCACGACGAATCATGAAGGACCCCAACGCCAACGACTTGAAAATGGCCGATACCGAAGAGTGGGCAGGGGTTCGTTTTATTTACACTGCGGAGGAGATGGCGCTCCTCCAAGTGCTCGTAACCAAAAATGCACGAGTTCTGGAAAACAAGAAGACAAATAACTACTTGAAGGAGGCTAAACTTGAAGCTTGGGAGAAACTCAGCACCGAGTATAACAGCCAGCCAAACGTCTGCCCACGAAGCGCTAAGCAACTTAAGAAGTGTTGGGAGAACTAAAAATCCAGATACAAAAAAACGAAGTCCGACGAGACGAGAGACATCCACGCCACGGGTAAGTCGACAATTTGCATATTTGGTGAACCGTTCCCGATGTGTACAAAGTAAACATCGGAGAGAAGTCCTTTTCGGCCAGAACAATGCTATGTGCACAACGTTGTGCACCTTGTTGGGTCTCATATAAAACAAATTGTCAAAACGAGTTGTTGAAAGCTGTAGCGCAGGAAAGTCTGCTTCATACGCATGAAGCAGATCCAGGTTCAATCCAAAGTGGGCCTACTTCTTTTTTTTTTGTTTTTACATATTTTTTGTAAAACATTTGGCGTTATTGACATTTCTTTTTTTACAATCGTCACTGAAAAAAGAAATGAGGTCCCGCATCTTGCCGGAAGCCTATTCTTACAGAGTGCCCAGCATTCAGTTGCCCATAAGAAGGTTCCAGGTGGTTAAAAGTAGTCCTCCACTGGGTTGTGCCAGATTCTCTCTTCGTTGGGTTCACTCTAGTCCCCCTAATAATTGTTTTAACTCGCCCAGAGGCGTTCAGAAAATTCAGTGTGCACTTTGAATTGTGTCCCACACATTGTTCACTCTCTCTCCAATGTGAGCTTTGAATTCTTTGGTTTCTGACGCAGGAGGTGGGCCATGAACAAGCTGGCCGATGAGCCCCTCACTCATTCTTGAGGGAGCGGCGGCAGAGCACATGAAGACACAGGTGACAAATCTCTGCGACAGCGACAGGGCAAGAGACCGGCCAGTGCTGTCGCTGCCTCCGGCTGCAATGTTTGAAGCAATGGTGCGAGGCACTGAAGGCAATGACAGTCACGCCCGCTGGAACGATGTGCCAGGTAACTGGGGGCTTTTCGATTTGGACAAATTTGCACCAACATGTCGAGGATGAGTACTGTGAGCCATAACATGTCTACTTGTATTTGCGACTATTATCATTTTAACAACAAACCTGGAACAAAAAAAAAAGGCACCCAAGTCTTTCTTTTATTGCTCGGCAACAACTACACTATTCTACATATCTTCGAAGTTTCAAAATTGAAAATCCGAGCAGTGGGTCGCGACATAGTACTGTGAATTGAAACCGAAACTAGTGGTTAATAGACCTGCTGCAAAGCGTACAGCGCCACGACAGCAGAGAATTTTGGGAAGACTCATTACAAATCACGTGCCTTCTCGTTGCGCTTCCGCGACAGCGAGTGAGTCGCGGCAGCTGCCGCCAGCAGCAGTCGCAGCCATCCGCCATCCCGCACATCCGCCAAACCGTCATTGGCGGTGTACCGCATCTGCGGCACCGAATCCACTTATTTTGCACTGCAACCGTGACACAGTTCGACTAGGTTCAACAAAGCACTTGCGTAGCAATCGATGGAGCCGATGCAAAGGAGAGGGATGAAAAAGGGGCAGCCTCGCAAAAGATAGCCAATGAGATACCTTCTCTTGCATTTCCGTGCACCTGCTTGCGTATGCCACATAATAGCGGGAGGAAGGACAATGCGAGAGGCGTACCTAGGACTCATTATTTGCCCCGTGGCGCGTGCGGGCTTATGGGATTTTTGCAAAGGATCTGTTGCAGGGGTGGCCAGGCTAACCCGGCCTAAGAGCCGCAAACGAAACCACGAAACTTCTAAGAGCTGCAGGGGAGGGGGGGGGGGGGGGGGGGGGGCAAATTAAGGTTTTGTTCAGAGTCTGACTGTACGTATGAGTGCACAAGGCTGTACTGTCGTACAGCCTTCTGCACTCATACGTAATAAAGTAGCCAAACCTCGAGCCGTACCTTATTCTGCCTGAAATCCCTTCTTTTTTTTTCCTGGGGAAACGCGGAAAGGGGCGGTGAGGGGGAAGGGGGGGGACGGGGGCGGGGGGATCCAACGGATCCCTAACGAGGGATATGCGAGCCGCACTTGGACCAGCAAAGAGCCGCATGCGGCTCATGAGCCGCTGTTTGGCCACCCCTGATCTATTGGTATCGAGAAAGCATTGCGGGGCACCTCTCCAATTTGAGTGCTTCTAGTTCTGAAATTTTTTTATCGAGATGTTTTTTTCTGCCGAGCATTGATCTGAGATTGTAGGTCTTTTTTCCCAAAATTCCTTCATGAAAATCTAGTGCTTGCGACGCGTTGCACTAATCCATTTTACAGCTGCTATATATTTCATGGAAAAGTATAAAAGGTGACAACCACAAAAGTCGCCTCCCATTCACGAAAAATATCTAGCACAACAACAATGAACCACATCGTAACACTTGCACTGCTCTTACGGGCAACAAAAAGATGGAGGGACACAAATAAATCCCTTTGCATTCTGCTACTACAGAGCCTCTGCTGTTGTCAATGGTGACAATGTAAACACTGCTCATTTGAGAAGCAGTTTAAGCTGTTTAAAATTCAATTACTCAATCGGGGAAGTATAAAATATTAAGATTTTCTGCTAAAGATGTGTTTAAATCCAAAAGCTAAGATTTATTTGTTTTCCTGGAGATACAATCTGACCAGACAACCCCTGTTGTAACATAATTTAGGGCAACAACCAAGGGACGGGGAAAGAACAACAGCACAACACACGAGTCTCAAACACAGCTGTGGAGACGCTATATACACACGAACCTTTGCACAATAAATTTCAGCTGTGTTTGAGACTTGCGCGTTGTGCTGTCACTCCTTTCCCCAGTCTCAGGGTTTTCGCCTTAAATTTTTGTTAAACTTTCACCAGCTCGTTTGTGCCCCAACTTTTTGTTCCCTGCTGCAAGTTAGCGACAACAAGCTTGCGCACATTTGCTCTTAACAAAGTATCTGCCATAACAACTGTCTGAGTGTACACATGCTGTGGTGCCCCCTTTGAGGAAGGCTTACATAGTGCAGTTACTCTTGTTTGTTTCTCGGATAGGAATTTGATCCCATCAGCCGTCTGACATGGCATGGTCTGTCGTTAACCAACTGAACAAAACATGCTATCGGGGCAAAATCGCATGTAGTCGAAGCACGATGGGAAGGATGAAGCAGAGGGACACAAATTATATGACAATGCGACCGTAAACCATCCACAGTGCTAGAACTGGTGCAGAGCATAACCTATCGGACACGCTCTGTAGTTTACCAACGCCTAGCTTTGAACATTTCTGCGAAAGGCCCATGTGGCTGTTCGGCCTCTTCCCCTGTGTACTTGCTCTTCCCCCAGCACTCACAGTGCCAATGTGTTCTGCATGCCCAGATGCTCCTGAGCCGTCCGCCTCACCTCTCCAAGAGAGCAGCGTTGGAGCTGCGTGTGCGACTCCGCCGGCAAGGGGCATTACCTGCCCCCGTGCTGAGCTGCCAAGCGGGGCATCCAGAAAAGCTGGAAACCGCATCACAGCATTGGAGCGGATCCTGGCTCCCGGAAAGGAGGCCCGTGCCGACATCCTCGAGAGGGAAGATCGGCGGAAGGAGGCGCAACATTTAATGGAAATGCGCATACTCCGAAACAAGCTGTTTGAGCAGCGACGACACGGACGGGCAGAGTTCCAGCTGCTCCAGCTGGAGAGAGAGATAAAGGTGGAGCAGCTGGCAGCCCTGCGCTCCAAGCAACAAGGGTGTGGCAATCACAATTAAATTTGGGTACTTTCAGTTTAGTAGCATTCTGAGGATTTACTTATTTATTTTAATTATGAGCGCTGCATTGTAGTGAAACGATAGAAAAAAATGTTTTGCATATTCGGAAGTTGAATGAAACAGCCCACTAGAATTGAAGGAAAGGGCGGGTCTTTCGTTAGCTCTATGCTGGCCACAAATCTTTCCCAGAATATGTTAAGTGACAGAATACCCGGAATTTGATTTAAGAATCAATTTATTCGAGAGCTTACTACTGGATTTGTGTCTGAGTATTTGCACGAGTCAGTGACGGGTCAAGAACGGAGTACAAGCTGGAGGGGAGAAATAGGACGGAAGTTTTAAGTGGAAAGGAGGTTTCTCCTCTCCACCTCAAGCTTCTGTCTGCTTCCTCCTCTCCAGCTTGTACACTATTCTTGACCTGTCATTGACTATAAACATGTGCTTCTGCTTGAATATCCCTATTGGAAGCACAGTGCGATGATCTGTGTGCGTTTCAGCGAGCCGTTGATTGTGTCGACAGGGTCTGGAGGTGATGGCAGTGCATGAGGACGCAGCCGCCTCCGGCGTCGGGGGACTGGTGGAGAGGGTAGAGCGGGTGGGCATGGCTCTTTTCGCAGCTGGGCCAGGTTGTGCAGTGCAGCAAAGGCGGTGATGATGAGGGCTGACCGTTCCGCCTTGTACTGCAGTCGCATGTCCAGGCATGGGAATCATCGCTTGAACACTCCAGATCCCCGTTCGACCGAGTTCCTTGTTTTTAGGTAAGCTGCTTGGTACCTATATGGTGCAGCATTAGTAATGGAAGCAAAGTCGCAAGATAAAGGTCTTCAGGTGTAAAAATCGCCACTGCTGCAACCATCAGTATGGTTCAGTAACCTGTGCAGTACGGCCCATCCGTGCTAGCTGCATTTTCGGCATTTTCTATTGCTTGCCAGAGGCTACTGTTCTGCATACAGTGTGATTTTGGCTGGTGTTTTCTACATTACCATCTTAATTTAAGTTCTTGGCCCTAGTCCAATTCTAGTGACAAAGAGCAACAATTGACACTGACTAACTGTGAAGAACAACAAATGTTCTCGAGGAGAAAAAAAAATGTTTGCAGAGGCGTGTTGCTGTAGCAACGCACCTCCGCAAACATCCTGTCTCATGCGGTTAGTACTGGGGAAGAGAAGCTGTTAGTACTCTCTCAAGCATCAGCATCTTGAACGACACTTCCCTTGGCTTTATATGGCAGCACGTGCATATGTCGGAGCACAATTACAAGGAAGGCTTTGGCACACGCTTGCAAGCCTGCCAAAGTTGCCTACACGGGCAAGCTGCACATGCCTCGACACTAGAGGCACCAGACGCTAAGGTCGTTCGGGGAAGGGAGGGGGGGTTATCTCAAAAAGAGCTCTTTACATACATTTGATATGAGCAAATTGTGTGCAAATAGGTATCCCACTAATTTTCAGTTTGGTCATAATAGTGAGCAGAGAAATGTTACACAACATCACAGCACCTTTCCTTTGTCCAGCCAACTGGGTCAGGAATGGTTTTGGGGCAGGGGTTGCAACCCCAAAACCATCTCTGGGTATGTCTTGAAGACACCATGCCGCATCCCAAGCATGAAGTGGCATGCTGGTAGTGTTGTACAAGTGCTGCACATGCTGCCGTCTGACTCTGCAGCAGAAATCTTTTTTAAGCAAACATTTAAAACAAATGGTGCGTTGCAAGTGCGTTCGTCAACGCTTTTAGTAATACTTCCTATACAGATAAGGCGAGTGCTTGTGACATGTGTACCTACATTTTCAGCATGCTCAATATGCTGGGGTTATTTCACAGATCTATTCTGTTCACCAGGGGACAACTTTATGAGGCTACGCGGCTACATTATGGGCGCTCGTACACCTTAAGCACTGAGCAAAGGTTTGAAAGCACACACTTAAAAAATGCCTCAGAAAGTTGTCCCCGAATATAATAGCTCCCCATAAACTTGTGTGTACAGTGAGACCAAATATGTACTCTGTTTTACAATAAGTGTGAGTATGCGAAGTGCTTTTTTCATTACTTCTTTCACACATAAAAACAATTTGCACGCAGGACCTTCAAACAACGCTGCGGGTTCAACATCTATCTCGCTGCCAGCAAGGACGGAACCCACCTCGAAGTCCGAAGTTTATGCCTCGAGCTTACCAACCGCACTGTGTCTGAGCCCTTCTTCAGGAACCTGCCCCAACAACGGAGATCGCCGCCCAAGTTGAAAGTGAAAGCTGCGTCAATGCTGCATCTCCGGCCAAATAAGCTGCTTAGGGAGCACCTTGAGAGAATACAACAAGAGAGAATGCAACAAGGCTGTTACATTAAGGGACCTACCTAGCCTTGCAGCAAAAACGAAGCAAGACACTTCTCGAAATGACTTGGGAGCTACTGTCAAAATGCTCCAAGACAGATACCAGGCTACAGTTTGGCTACTGACCGACAAAAACAATGAGCTCGGAGCAATCTTCTCCCAGGACAGGGGCACGCAAAAATCTTTTGAGGATTATAGAAATTATCTTTATTGATGCAACCAACAAGTTACTTGAGATGAGCATGGCTTGCTTTCTAGTGATTGTCGAAGATGGAAACGGAAAAAGTAAGATAGTGGCGGTTGGCCTATTCACAACGGAGGACAGTGACACCCTGCGATTGTTTTTCAACATATTCAAGCAGCTGAACAAGAACTGGGACTCCATCAGGGTCACCATGGCCGACAAAGACCTCAAAGAAAGGCAGATCATCACCCAACTACTTCCACAATCTTCTTTGCAGATTTGTGCATTTCACACATGACAGACATTCCGAAGGGAAATCAAATCAGTGTCCAAAAACTGGGAATAACAACAAACAGTTGTATGAAACCCTGAAGTCTCATCGCCAAAGGCAGTAGTCGACTACTTTGAGTCGAACTAGCACAGTATCCACCAAGAATGGATAATGGGGAACAAGTGGTCCTTTGGCAACTTCCTAAACGCAACGAATAATCAGGCTGAATGTATAAATGCTAAACTGAAGGGTATTGTTGAGCGATACAGCTCACAGGAAGACTTTGTGACAAACTTCTTTTGCTTTGTATACACAAAAAGAAAGGAAAGAGAGCACAAAGCAGCAGCACAGCTCCAAAAAACAAGAGTCAGAAACGGTGATAAAGACCTGGAGCAGTACTGTGAGCTGTTGACTCCCTATGCGTTGAAGTATGTGGAACGTCACGTTCACCTCTCCAGTCGACTTGCAGTGAACACAAATAGTGAAGCAACTGCCAGTGACTGCACCTGTGGCTTCAGGAAAGCTATGCTTCTACCATGCTGCCACACACTTGCTGCTCGAAGTCAGCTTGGGTTGAGCAAGTTTGGACATAGTCTCTGCGTGGAACGGTGATCAGCAGAAAACTACATAAAGAACTGAAGGGTGCTGCTTACTGAGGATCATGAAGAGCCAGAACCACTGTATGTCGACAGGCAGGAACATCGACCAATTCTGTCAAGCCATCAAAAGACTTGGAAAGCCTTGGCAGTCTTAGGAAGAATCACTGGCATTGTCTCTGAAGTCCCCATGCCGAAATTTCCCAAGAGAATGGAAATCTTTGAAGCACTTCTGCACCACTGGATGGATGACGACGACGTTCGTCTTTCTATTAACATGCGGGAAACGGCTGCTGAAGACTGCAAGGATGCTCACGCTTGTTCCGTCTCTCGTGAACCTCCTTGCCTCAGGTCTCCAGATGTCACCAAGATATCAAGCAACGGTGATGCAATCCCCTGCACTTTGGCACTTGCCAAGGTTGCCCATGACTCTCCCTGCTTCAGGCCACCAAAGGTCAACCGAAGTGTCAAGCGAAAATAATGCAATCCCCTACACTGTGACACTGACTGAGGTTGCCCAACAGACTGTCGAAGTAACTGTAGTGGCGGGTTGTGCTGATGCTTTGGATGCAGCAGCCAGAAAGCTCAGTGGAGAACTTTCTGTTACTTTATCTGAAGAGCCAGCTGAAGTGCTTTCTGCTGCTGCTATAAAGGACATCAAGGTGTCGCATCCCATGCAAAAATGTGGACGGCAAAAAGGAAACACTTTGACAGTGAATGGGCTTCCCAGGAAGAGGACGTGTGCTACCGGACGTTGCCCTTTTAAGTCACTTCCCACCCTTGAGAAGAACACTGTGATTCTCACGTGGCTAGTGCATGCAGCAGCTGCAACCAGCACACTGAAGGGTAGACCTCTGGAAAAGCAAGATGTTGAAACACAGCCCCAGTCGCTTCACTGTGGCATCCTAGATGAGACCGTGGATATCCAGATTGTTCTAACCTATTTCAGACGACGCATGGCTTGTGGTGACCATTACAGAAAACCAGAAAAAGTCTTTGCATCAGTGGCAATGTGACACAAGCCATGGGGATCTGGACGATTTTGATTCAATTATCTGCGACTGGTGCCTTGCATGGTTTCATATTCCTTGTACAACACTGAAGAGGCAGTTCAAAAACAAATGTGGCAATGTAGTAACTGTAAATAACTGGGGGAACATAGCTTTGTGCTTAAGTTATTAGTTGTGTGGCATCTCGAAGTTTGCTGCTGCTTGCATTCATATATTTTTGTACATGTTTTCGTCTCCACCTTTTTAGCACAGTTCTGTATTATTGCAATATTTTCCTGTGCAATAAGTTGTGTTGCATTTCAAGGTTCGCTGCTGCTCGCATTCATATATTTTTGTACATGTTGTCATTTCCACCTTTTTAGTACAATAGGCTATATGCAAAAATGAGGCGCGCCATCTGGTATGCTTGGCACGAACCCCGGACTTCTGCCATGTTGGGGGGGGGTGCGTGGCATGCCCTCCGAGCCAGCCAACGTGACTGTCGTAGCACGAAGAAACGGAGCGTGCTTACGCTCCGTGGTGAAGATGCCGAAGTGTTGCTGTGTGCCACGATGCACACAAAGCGGCTACAGGAATATTCACGGAGATAAGATAAGCTTCGGTACATAATTTTGTTTTGTTTACCGTAACCTGTCCATCTCAGCCACGGCCGCTCAAGAGCGAAATCGAGCGGCCGCGGCATCGGCCGCCGCGCACATAGTTTACAGTTTGTTGAAATCTCTACTTGTTCCAGTAGCACACAGTTTTACATACTTATATGCATATCTTCGATTTGTGGTTTTCGCGAAAAACAGTGGAGCACATGGGATGCGTTGCTTCGTGCGTGAGCAATGTGGTTTTCAGTGTTAGGACGGTTTGGACATCGACTGCTTGTGAGAACATTTCATGCATGCGCAGCTTTTGCACGAGGAAGATGAGCGCCATTCCTGCTTCTAAACTGCGTGAGATATTATAGAGCTTTAGTAGACCGTGTTTTCAGGCGCTTATGAAGCGGGAGCTCGCGCTGCCACTTCAAAGCGTGCAGTCACGCACGTCCGGATCGGTAGTGGGCTCTGAAAACTATCTACTTGAACTCCGTATTTACGTAGGTCTTTGGGCACGCTGCAGGAGCAATATCAGTGATGCCAAAAAATGATGTACCAAAAGTCCCAATTGTTATCTGCAGAAATCCCCAGTAAACATAAAAAATTGTCGGTCAAATGTGCTCAGTAGACTAATCTGAATGTATATGAGGACTGTTGACTTAATTTTGTTCCTCCTCTGTGTTCTTAGGTATTGTTTCACTGCAATCCAGAGAATGAGGACTTGCACAAACGGTGGTTGGTGGCCATCAAACGAGACCTACCTTTCAACATAAGAACTGCGAAGGTATGTTCCACGCATTTTAGAGAAGGTGACTTCCTGCAGAACATTGTCAGAGAAAGAAGAATGTTGCGGGACAATGCTGGTACCATCTGTGTTTGCCCTTAAAAAAGTTGTAAAACAACAAAACCACCAAAAGCTTGTTCCCCTCTAGTGCTCCCATCTCAATCGAAGATCCAACAAGCAACATCTGCTGTGCATGCGAGAGATACTCGAGAAGACCCTATCGAGGAACAAGCAAGCTGCGATGATGCTGGAAACCAGAGTGAAAATGATAGAGATCAAAGCGAGCTCTCTTTTGGTCAACGTGATTTCAGCCAGCAGGATGGAACCAGCCTACAGACCCCAACTCCACCCACAAGGCAGGACAAGGAGATCACCAAACTGCAACAAGAGCTCAAGAAAGCAAGAACAAGGATCCTAGCCTTAGAAAGAGAACTGCATATTCTCACAGAAAAGTGCAGCAGGATCGAGGACCCTAAAGACAGCAACGTCACCTGGAGGTGACGTTGCTGAAGAAGACCGACGCAAAGAGCCTCCAAGAACGCTGGAGCATTCCCACTCACCTGACACTACGCATCGCAACGACGCCCCTGCAACGGTGCCCAACAACCTGAACGTTGTTATCGACGGCCACGACACATCAGCTCTTGTGGACACCGGAGCAGACTACTCAGTCTTGAGTGGGAGGCTCTCTCGCTGCCTTCGAAAGGTGACGACGCCGTGGGATGGGCTGCAGATATGAACAGCTGGTGGACACCTCATCACGCCTGTGGGAAAGTGCACTGCTCGTGTCAAAATTCACGGCGAGACATGCCCTGTGAAGTTTGTCGTTCTGCAAGACTGTGAGAGAGACGTTATCCTCAGAATGGACTTTCTCTGGAAGTATGGCGCCGTCATCGACCTCGAGGCAAACCAGTTGACGCTGCGAAAGCCTGTCCTGCCGCCAGTGGAGACCCACACGACGTCAACTGCGATCCGAGTTATCGCCAACC
This sequence comes from Ixodes scapularis, assembly GCF_016920785.2. Lineage (NCBI taxonomy): Eukaryota > Metazoa > Arthropoda > Arachnida > Ixodida > Ixodidae > Ixodes > Ixodes scapularis. The sequence continues at coordinate 46,865,570 of NW_024609857.1, read as the reverse complement.
ATGTGAACCTACCGCCGCGGTTGAGTGTTTTCGTCACCGTCATAACTGACGCAGCCATACACAGTGAAGCTCTTCTGGAAGGCAGCGTCCAACTGCTCCTTGAAAAAGGAATAGGCGTCGCACGAGGCATAACGGATCTCCAAGAAGGACGTACAACTGTTCTTGTGACAAACTTTCGAGAGGAGCCACAGTACCTAACGAAGGGTACCATTGTGGGCCACGTCAAGGAGCTTCAGGCGCCAGCCGTGATCACTGCAATCTCCGAGGAAACCTCGTCGTCACAGCAGAAGAGCACGTCGCCGCCGCAGCTCGACATCGACCCCAAGCTCCCAGCTCCTAAGCGCCGGCAGCTGGTTGGTCTCCTCGCTGAATACAGTGACTTTTGCCACGTCCTAGAAAGTTTGCTAAACACCAGCGTTGGGTAAAGTACAACCAAAAAGGTACTTGGAGTAAAGTATAAAGTAAATGAGATGTGCTGTACTTCAAGTAAAGTATTAAGTACAGTGGATGCAATGTACTTGAAGTAAAGTACTATAAATCCAATGTACTTCGAAAGTAAAGTACAAATATTTTAAAACAATTTTCATGATGCCCTTTCATTCCGCTATACAGTGATGTTTTAACTGGTATGCATTGCACAGGGGTAATCAGGGGTGCATGACCTATTTTCAAAAACAGTGGCGAATATCTGATAAAGCCAAATGGCCATAAAGTAGTTTTTCTCAAGAATAGAGCCAAATTCAGAAGTCCCACTTCTGAATTTGGCGCCGCTAGCACTGGTTTGTTGCACCCAAGGGGGTTAAATGAACTAGGAAAGGGCATGACATCAGCCCCGTAGCTTCCGCAAGCAATCCTCTCATAGAGAAAAGTGCTCTCCTAATGAAAAAGACACTGAGTGCGCAAGCGAGGTGGTAATAATTAATCATAATGTGACACCTGAGATTGGGGTGCGAAAAAATGAAGGAACTTTCAAGTGGAAGGAAAAGAAAAAAAGAGAATGGTCTCAAAACATTGTGGCATTTTCTGTCATCTTTTTCTTTGACTTAAAAGTTTAATTTTTCCGCACCACAATCTCAGGTGCTACATTATAATTAATTTTGCTCTCCTAATATTTTAAACCTTTGGGCTGACCTACCGAGAAGTAGCGAGTTCAAAAAGCTACAGGAAAGCCGACCCCAGAACAAACAGAGCGATGCATCGTCTGCTCACGTTTCTGGTGAGAGTAGAATATCTCTCCCGGTATTTCTTCGAAGCTGACAAGGCATCATTTCGAAACACAAACTAACAAAACCAAATTTGGGGAATATACTTTGAAGTCGGGAACTGTACTTTCCTCAGAAAATACCAGAAAAAAATATTTTAAGTACAAGTACATACTCAGAGAATGTACTTCAAGTGAAGTACAAGCTTCCTAAACCTATTTGTAGTAGTACTTTAAGTACAATGTACTTAAAGTACCTCCCACCAACACTGCTACACACCAATGGCAAAACATTGCTTAAAGTACCTCCCACCAACGACGACGCGCTCCCAGTCTACTAGTCGCCATATCAAGGAAACCGCAACCGAAAACGAAGGTGATTCAAGATCAAGTCCAGGAAGTGCTCGACGATGACATCATTCAACTTTTAAGATGTCCGTGGGCGTTCCCAGTCGTCCTCGTAAGAAAGAAGGACGGAACCCTGCGGTTCTGCGTGGACTATCAAAACTTTCATGTAAATTTAGTGAAATATTTCTGCAAGGACGCATATCATCATCTTTGTCGCACGTAATCATAACTTTTTATCCTGTTTTGTTGTTGTTCACTTCTTTGATTCTTGTGTGTAAAATAGTGAGGAATTTCTTCTGTATTTTGTACTGTTTCTTGAATAAAATGAACGCAAAAGAACAAGCTTTGTATATTTTTTGTGTATATGTCACTTGTGTTGCTTTCGTAAGTTTCTGCTGCTGGCCTCACGTTTCAATGCTGGCTTGTGTGCATCTCCACGCACATAAACGAGCATTGAAATGCAAAAACTAGCAGCAAAGCAGCAGAAACCTAGCAAAATAATATGCAAGCCAGGTTAAAAAGAAAAAAGAAGCCAGTTTTAATATGTAGGTTAGGTGGTGCAAACTACCGCCCCTCCATTCAAGCACAATGGCGCAGCCCTGCGGTTACGGTTTTGGTTTCGCTGCACCGCCACGTTGATTTTCGTACAGCCTCCGGGCACTAGGGGATTCAAATGGCGCTGCGCACCTCCAGGGTTTACCAGTTCGTGTCCTGACCTAAGACAGTACCGTTCCAGCCGCCCGTGCAAAGCTTGTTGCGGAAACCCGACTGGCTGCTGGAGTAATGTTTGGAGGTGGGTTAGTCGGTGGTGCATAGTAAACAGGCTTCGCTCAGACCTGAAGTGGAACAATGTATAGTTATATATTTCTCTATAATTTAATTTACTTTTTTATTTGTTTTTTATAATGGTACTTTCTGTTAGAAATTTTTCAGATGGCACATGACAGTGAAGACGTCCTACATGTCAGATTCTTCTTTTTTTTTTTTTCCTTTCTTTGCCTTCTTATGTTTATGTGTTCCAAGATGACGAAAAAGAGAGTAAGTCGTGAGGCTGCGCTGTGTCTGTGCCCCTTCTTCTACTTGTCCTGTGTTAGTTTGCGCTGTTTTAATTGTATGTTTACTATGGCTGCTGGATGCTGTAAGCAAACCGCCTTTCGGATGAAATGCGGGCCACTCTTGCGAGTTCGTTCTTACTGTTGTTATGCCTCCGCATTAGCGCATCAAAAAACCCCAGCACACCCCGCTGGCCCTATGACACCGCCAGCCCCACAGCCTGAGGCTCTGCCATGCCAGGGCCAAGAAAACTTGACAGTTACAATCAAAGTTATTGTGGTGCCTTTAGATATGATAAATCCTCATCCATCCTTCATGAAAGTGTAGGGCTGCACAAGTTTATGTAAATGAAATATCATCACTGCAATGCAATGTTATGAGAGAGATGTAGTAGTTCAGGCTGCCCAACGTCTCATTGATGTGGATCATGGTTTAGGTTTTGCAGAGTGGACTTAATGATCGAGGCACTATGAAAGCATGACACTGCCCTAGAGTAAGTTATTGCCTTCTTTAAAGGGATGCTGAACCGAAATCTGGATTCTACAAAACACGGTGGCAAAAGCGTGCAACGGGATGCTACAAACACCAAAACATCACTCGTACAGCGATATCTCGAACGGATGACCGTATTTTTCAAGAAAAGGACAGAAATGTTCACGTCATGTTTCTCCGAGGAGGAGAGGGAACGGCCTCGCGTCTTCTCCGCGTCGCCGCCTTGAGGGAGCGAAGCGAAGAGAGGAGGAAACTAGGTATCTTGACGGCCTGGTTCACTCTCGACCTCTTTTTCCATAAATACGACGGTCCATTCGAGATATCGCCTTACGAGTAGTGTTGTAGGGATTGTAGCGTCCCGCCTACATCTCCTGCATTGTTTTTTCTGAAATCCAAATTTCCGTTCACCATCCCTTTAAGCAGCATAATCTCTGTAAAGCAACTAACTTCTTTGATTTTACCTTTCTCAGGGGACAACAAAAGATCAAGGAACTCAGTGGGAAGTTCTGACACTAGAAGACCACAGCTACTCTATCAAGGAGTCTCGAAAGCCTGTATTGGGTTGAAAATATTGGCTTCAGACAGCATGTTTTATACAGGTGTTTTGAAGACCGTGTTTCTGAGTCTTGCAGAAGCCATTTGTAAAATGACCACCGCAAACTTTCGGTTGCCCGCAGAAGATCAGCTTCTCATAAAACTGATGAGATTGCGCTTAGGCCTCCTTTATGGGGACCTGGCTAGGACGTTTGAGACCTCTGTCACTAGAATTGGTGACATAGTGAGGAATATGCTTGTGATCCTAAAGAAGATAATGAACTATATTGTTGTCTGGCTGCCACAATCACACATTCAAAGCAGTATGCCTGCCTCCTTTGTTGAAGGTGGGTACAGCAAGATGACCTGCATCTTTGATTGTACGGAAATCCTTCTGCGGAGGCCTAGGAAGCTGATAGCTCGAGCTCAAACATTCAGCTCCTACAAAGCAAATAACACAGTCAAATTTTTTACAGTTATTGCCCCCAATGGTTTCACCATGTATGTGTGAAATGTGTATGGTGGGAGGGCTTCTGATAAATATATTGTGCGGCACTGCAGGGTCGAGGACCACCTCCAGCATGGCGACGAAATTATGGCCAATCATGGGTTCGCTTTGGACACCCACCTGGAACTGCAAGGAGTGAAGCTGAACATGCCAGCTTTCACAAAAGGGAAGACCATTGCATGACATGAACCCTAATGCCTTCATTGTTTATTCATGTCCTTTCTGAAAATGCTTTGTTAGTCACGCTCTTGGAGATAACTAGGGCTGGGTGTTGATTTTAAATTTTAGCCCGTTTCATTGTTAAGCAATAGTCGAATTTTCGGTTGCACTCATTTGCAGGCTCAATATATTGTGAAAAGGGCAGGAACGCCCGTTCTTCATTGCTTCCTTTTGCTGTGTGCTAAACAATGCAATGCACATTTTCAGCTGGGGATAAACTTGAACCTTCAATTTAGAACACTCAAATAACAGAATATTACTCCCAACCATGAAGGCAAAGAGGTTTCCTGATATTATCTGGAATGAGCAGGGTCATTTACTTCACAATCATCCCTGCAGTGCTAAACAGATGATTGCAAGGCGTTGAACAAGGACACACACAACATTTTTCATGACTGACTTGTAGAACGAGGAAGCCTAGCAAATACAACAATATAATGGAACATAAGAAACGGGCCTTGTGAAGGTCCAGCTATTGCTCGAGCAAAACTAAATAAATGCATATTGGTAAGGTCATGGCTACATGAAGTAGCTAACATCATGACTAAGGTCATAGGATTTCGGTAGCTGAGTGGCACCACCACGTCCACCGTCGCCCCCCTCCCCCCATCTCCTGAATAGTCCAGACACCTCTGCGCATCATACGAAGTATAGATGTCTTGGTTACTCACGATTGTATCTCGACAGTGCACCATGCGTGAATGATAAACCAATCGGCCTGCATTGCCAAGTCCCATGTGAGCATTTCTATGATTAAACGATGATACTTCCATGCCAGGGATCGCCCTCACTCGCCCATAGAAACTCACTGTTACTCATTCGCAAAAAGCTGTCACTCTTGACAAAAAAGAACACGCGAAGAGCAAACGTGCCCAGGAAAAGTGAACATACCTCCGATTTCGATTACCGGCGACGCTGGCTACGAACCTCTCGGCGCTCTTGGCGCAACAATGGGCACCATGAAGGCAAATAAACATGGCACAATACAAGAATAATCCACACTTTCAATAACAAACAAATTAAGAACTAAAGGGAAAACAATGAAGATACAATACAATGCACGGAATCAATGGGGATAGAGCGAGAGCTAGGACTAAAGCTGCTTTCCACATACCAAAATGGATGCACAACAATTGTATGGCAGACGGCGTGGCTGTCGCTGCAACACACAAGATGGCGACGACTACATAGAAAAGGTCTATACCACAGGGGCGCCAGCGGGACGTGCTTTTTTTGACGTGAACCAGACCCAGGGCTTCCCCCCCTCCCCATCCACCCCCCCCCCCCCCCCCCCCCCCCCCCCGAAGGGCGGCGGTCGCTCTGCCGCCCACTAGCCCAACTGATCGCCAAGCTTTGTGATGTACCAGCCACCCCTATATTTTATCAAGGATAAACAAAAAGGTGGTCTTTGAAACATATAATGCTTTGGAACGTCCAGATCCAGTGAATCTGGCAGAACTATGCTTGTCAGACTGATGCCTGCATTTGGCATCATTAATGTGCAGGCACAGTGCGCTCAAAAAAGCGCAAAAGAGCAGCGTGTAGTATTTCAGTGCTTAAGAGCCCATTCCTCCCTCCCCCTCCTCTCCTCTCTCTCTCTCTCTCTCTCTCTCTCTCTCTCTCTCTCTCCCTCCCTCCCTCCCTCCCTCCCTCCCTCCCTCCCTCCCTCCCTCCCTCCCCTCCCCTCCCCTCCCCTCCCCTCCCCTCCCCTCCCCTCCCCTCCCTTCCCTTCCCTTCCCTTCCCTTCCCTTCCCTTCCCTTCCCTCCCCTCCCCTCCCCCCAATGTCCACATGTTTTTGGAAAAACCCTGACCAGACCAAAACGTGTTTTGAGGACCTTGTTTTCATTCGAATTAGGAAAATAAATTTCCCGAGTTTGTCAGTGATGAGGGCTGACACCTTTGGGAAGTATCAAGTGACCGTATGCTTTGAACATTGCTGAATTGGTGCCCGCAGCGTAGTACAGCCTTCCACATGGCATGGTTGTTCCTGCCTTCAAAAAGTGTTCAGTATTCAAGTACCTCCACGGTGCAAATAAAAATGTCATCTGGGAAGCTCCACTTTTGATCTAAAACTTGCAAAGAAAACAGTCACACAATAACCAAAGTCAATGCAAGCCAATCAAAAGTTAATGGCAAGTGCCTGCTCCACCAAAGGAGCCTCCTGCAGTCGGGAGGTGCCATGCCACTTGCCCGTCACTTTCTTGATCGAATACTGGGAGACCTTTAACTACAGTTGAGGCTGAGTTCGTGTTGTGTAAGGGAATGGTGGATTCCGGGCCTGAACTCGGATTGCCGAAATTTGACCTCGCCTGGTTCTCATCCTGCTGTATTCTGGAAAGCATCCATCTTTAGAGTCGATTTTTACGGTTGGTGTGTTAGTGTACAATTTTTCTTTTCACCCCGACTTACAGCAGTTGCCTTTTTAACATTTTGGGTGTTCTTCACTTTTGAGGAACTGAGGGCATTGATGAATAGAGGAGAACCACCACGGGTACTTTTCCAGGTATGCAGCAAGGGCAAAAAGCTTCTAAAAAAGAAAACACCGATGTGGAAGAAAAACCACATTGTTCCTCTGAATGCAAAGTTCACAGAACAGTTTGGACCTCTACCAGACAAAACTGACATCACCATATACCTACTTCAAAATTTTCCAAGATGACTCCATCTTCAGGAACTTTGCTTGACAAACCAAACTATTTGGTACAGAAAAGTGGAAACTCTGTCAAGACAACAGCAAAGTAGATGAAAAAGTTAAGTGGCATTTATGCCATTTACGGTGTTTTCATGATTCCATTCCACAAAATGTACTGGAGCCATGCAAAGTATCATGCACCTGCCACTGACATGATGCCAAGTAACTGATTCAGCAAACCGAGGACACAGTTTTATGTCAATGACAACACTACGATGAATGCACCTGGAGATCCTGGCCACAATAGATTTTTCCAAGGTTCAACCACTTGTTATCTGGGGATCGGAAGACACAACTACTTAGCTTGAAAAGCTCAATGCGTTGGATGAAATTATCATTCCGTTCGAAGGACGGTGTGCGTTAAAGCAGTACGTAAGAATTAAGCCCCCCAAGTGGGGGATCAAGGTGTTTCTAGTCAGTTTCTCAATGTTGTTTAATACTTCTACCCATTGCTCCTGACATGCCCTTTTGTATTTTCACTGACTATTTTACTTCCTAACTCTTCAGCGTATAGTTTTCCATTGCCAGCGCCACTATTTCTGTAGGGTGGCCGAGGACCATGTCAAGCTGATTTATCAGCTTTTTTCTTCGGCCTTCCCCCATTTTTTGTTGAATGGAAAAACAAACCATTTGATTTGATTTGATTTGATTTGCACAAACTGGTGTTAGTGGATTTACTTATGCATTTGACGTCTGTGTGGGCCAGGGAACTATCACCCAACTGCTGAACTTAGGCACTAGTGGGGACAATGTGCCCAAATCTGATAGACTCCGTGCCACCAAGCAAGGGCACCAAAGTCTTTGGACAATTGGTTTGCATCACAGACTCGTACGTGCTCCGATAGAGGACTTCTCTCTCTCGGCACAGTGCGGCATGACTGTCTCTCCAGTTCCTCATTCAACGATGATACGACTTTGGAAAAGGAGGGTTGTGGAAGCTTTGAGTGGTAGCTAAAACGAAGAACAATATCACAGCCATAAATTACTTTGAAAATGTAATTTAACTACAATTACAACCACTTTCCTTCCAAGTAGCTAAATTGCAATTAGAACAAAAAGTGCTACCATAAAAAATTAATTAAAATTATGCATTACTATCAGAAAGGAATTGTAGTGTTGCAAGCTAGTGCCATCTACGGGAGTTAAGGGTAGGCGTTGCCTTTTACTTCAATGCAGCACTAGATAGCACTGCACTCTCGGCACGAGTAGAGTTCCTGTATGGGCTCCCTAGGGGAGCCAGAGTTGTGCGCCTGTTTTCCACGTGCCGCCGTGCCGCTATTCGCCGAGATCCGATCACATGAGGAGCCAGATGAAGTGCCGTGCAGAAAAGTAGACCTTACACACGCCCCGGCGTACGTTCCCCTGCTTTTGAGTGCGCTGCGCGAATCGAACGCGCAGCGCTGCTATTCGCCAAATTCAGTCACGTGACGAGTGGGATCAACATGCCGTGCAGGAAAGACGGCGCTACGGAGATGAATGCGCAACTCTGTCTCCTGTAGGGAGCCTATACAAGAACTCTAGGCACGAGGGATTTCTCCTTAGCACGCGCAGATTTCACCGCCTATCGGAATCGTGACAGCCAAGGTAAGAGTTGTGATTGGGTGTGCCCTGAGGAATATTGTTGGGTGTGTGAATAAATGGGGCGGCTCAAGTAGCTTGCTCCGAGAATTTGCCCGAACGTTACCTCGACTACATGTGTCTCTGATCCGACCAAGTACCGGAGTTGGAATCACCAGCCTGACTCACGTCATGAAACCCCGTTGGGCAACTCAGTGAATTGCGCCCTTGCCGGCCACCCTCATCCTTGACATGTAGCTCAGCACGGCACAGCATAGAGCGTCGGTTGCGTAGGAGACAGACCAGGGGGATCGGCATATGTACCTCCAAAAACATAACAGAAATTCAATTAGGTACTTCACAATTACTTTACACACCAACATATATTAGTTCATTTATAATGTAACAATCAGCATACAGTGTACTATGCAAAAATATCATGAGAGTGCTGGTTTAACTGACTTCAAACTCTAACAAACATGGCTGCCAGCATTTGCGAGTACTGTCGAGACCGGTTATAACGAAGTCAACGGCAATCAGAAATCACTTCGCTATATCCGCAATTTCGTTATAACTGACTTCGGGTAACGAAGTGAGAAAGGGAATGAGAAATCGTGATCGCTTCGTTGTGGCCACTATTTCGTTATAACCGCGAACGTTTCACGTTCACAGTTGTTTATAGGAAAATATATGTGGGATTTTTGGCAGCAATGTCTGTTGCACAAACACATCTTAGGAAGTATTGGACGGGAGCATGCTTACACGCACGGCATTGTTCCTGCCATAAATACAATGTCCTGCTGAAGGACATAAAAGACAATGGCTTTTTCTCTTACCAGCAGAAGAATAAGAAGTTTGAAGGAGGCCTATAAGGAGAGCATTATTTCTGTCGTGCTCGACGACCACAGGCAACTGAACCACATGATTCAGCGGCACATGCCTGCCCTTCGTGAAAAGCCGAGTCAGACAGCTGGACATTGGGGAACAAGCAAAACTGTCGTCAAGGCGATCACACAAGCGTAGGCCTGTGCCAAGCTCCAGTCCTCAGGAACTCTGCAAAGCAGTGATCTCATGTTGACTGTGAACACAGATGAGAGTCTAATGTTCACGCCTTCCGGTGCTTTGGTATAGCCAACCAAATTCACAGTCTACGAACTACCAGTGCCCGAACGGTTCCATATTTCTGTGCCTACTGGACTTTGGCCTAGCAAGGGCCCCATACCAACGTGACCTTGTTTCTTGGGAAGTTCGTGGAGAGACTGAACAGCATGCAACTAATACCCTGGCAGAACCAAGCCACCCAAAACTCAGAGAGATTACGTCTTGTGCTGCTGCATAAATGCCCCCACACGCCCTTCTGTCAAAAACCTCGTACTCTTCAACGGGTACTACGCATGTCCATGGTGTCTCAGCACAGGAGATTATGTCGATGATAAGTACCCATGCAGCACAAAATTTTGGTGGCCAATGACTAGTATTTGCTTGGCACCTGCTTGGCCAGTCTGACCATTGACAAAATGCTTGCTGCTGGTGATCCTAAGATGACTGGAAAGCATCTGGTCACAGATCTCTCTTTTTTTTCATTAGCCACCAGTGTTCAGAAGCTATTTGGCCCTTGTCTGGCCACTGAGTTACCATTTTCCACTTGGCCCCCAAAATTCAGAAGCTGTTCAGTGCTTGTTTGGCCATGGACGTACTGTTTTCCCCTTGTCCAACAGTGTTCAGATGATGTTCGACAATTTTTTGGCCACGGACATATCTCTTTCCCTTGACCAAATGTTCAGAAAATGTTTGGTACTGGTGTGGCCATGGACACACCATTTCCCTTTTGGCCAATAGTGTTTGCTGGATAAGTGGCTTCTCGTAGTCATGATACTTGTCGGCCAAAGCTTTGCGATAACTTGTTTCGACAGGATTTCTATAACGCAGACACTAGAGCCGTGAGGGCAACACTTCTCTTGACAGTTCTTGAATGCTCGGACGTGAAGGGAAGAGACCCTTTAGCTGACCAAGGATCGTACCTCCAGCACATGTGTCCTGGAGTGAATGTAAGCCCAACGTCTAGGAATTTTATCTTTCTATCGACAGGGGATTCATGTGTGGAAATGAGGTCAGGGCAATTTTCTTGGAAACACTGCACAGCTGCACGTCTGCATCCACTTGCGTGGTCATCTATCTCCGTGCCACAAAGTGCTAGGAAATCATCCACATAGCGGAAGATGGCTATTACCCTTGGAGCCTTCAAATTGTTCTCAATCAACTTGCCGCAGGCCACCAGGAATAGATCACATAATTTCGGCGACACCCGAGAACCAATACAAACCCCACTTCTTTGCACATAGTGTTGACCCTGATATTGTGGTACTGTTGCCGACAAATAGACATCTAATAGTTCCAAAAACGTGTCCACATTTATCCCAACTGCGTTCTGAAATGCAGTGATGCCTTTTGTCTCGGTGATAGATTGGAGAATTTCCATGAGGGGATTGAATAATACATATTGTGAACGTCTATGGAAAAACTGCACACAACATTAGCTCCATTAGCCTGAAAATAAGCAATAAGTTGTTCTGAATATCTTATTCTGTAAGGACCATCAATTTGTAGCAGGACAGGTTATTTTCTAGGTAAGACGAAAGATGGGTTTGCCAGGTTCCACGTTTGGACACTATGACCAGAAACGGTATGTCCTGTTTATGAGTCTTTACCAAGAAAAACACTTCTGAATGGCTCTCTTTTGTTTTCCTGAGTTTGGTGCTTAAGCTGGTTAAGTTATTATGATCCAGCAGCCTCAGGGCCACCTGCTTGGCTTTTTTGGTTTGTCTATCATCAACCGGAAGAAAGATTTTTACCGAAGCTGCAGTGGCTCGCTTGCTGCACACAGCTGGATCCAGGACAACAAATCCACCTTTTTTGTCAGAAACCCACAAATTTAGGTTTTTGTAAATGAGCTCCTGAACTATGGGACCGAAGCTCATACTTGCATTGTGTGAGTTTTTCTGGCTTGCAATGCATTCAAGTCCTTCACTGAGAATCTGCGGAACATTATTAGCATGAGCTTTGGATGCGATACTTCTTATGAGTGCAACACCTTGTCGATGGGCTCCAGCCGTGGTTGTAAGGCCAATTTCGGCCCCTGATCGAGCATGTTTCCGGCTCTGTCAGAGATGTTAACGTCCCCGATGATCTGAAGGGGTTGCTTGTTACGATTCTTTTTCTCTTGCTTTGTTAGGTGTTTCTTAAAATAAGGAAAGTACCATCCTCGTCCAATGGTGGTTCAAAAGTACAACGACAAAATGGGAGGCGTTAACCTCTGCGACAGGCTGATGTCATTTTACAGCCAACACCGCCATACCTCAATATGGAGCCTCAGGACAATGATTCACCTCGTTGACCTGGCCTGCATGATTGCATAGATGGAGTACCGTGGAAACAAGAAGAATGTGAAGCAACCTGCCATGCAGTACATCGAATTCAAAATCAATGTGGCTGAGTCACTTCTCAGTACCCCCCTTGAAGAGGATCTAGAGTTTAAACTTCACCGACGAAGACACGGTGGAAGTTCTGCGCAAAAGAGTCAAGCTGCTGCCAAGCTTGCAAGTCCGGGCGGTGTAGGAACATCACATGCCAAAGAAAGACGACATCAAGAATGCTGCACGATGCAGGAACCCTGGCTGCTCAAAGAAGATTCAGCACAGTAGCACGTCCTGTGATATCTACCTCTGAATTGAAACTGATCGGCCCTGCTTTCATTTTCATACCAAGAAATGAGCTTCATTGTTTTGCCGGTGTCACTCCAGCTTTGTTATTCTTCCACCCGAAACCTAACTTGTAAAAAGTAACTCATAAAATGTTGAATAAAATATGCGTTCAGTTCCCTCACTTGAAGTGCAAAGTCCCACTGTCGCTGTAGGTGGACATCCATTTTTACTAAACCTACAAACTAATACAAAAAATCAGAAATGCTCAAATTAACGCCTACCGAAACAGTTAATGGTACTTAATCTTAAAGGGAATGTCCGGTGAAATTTTGCCTTCAATGAAACAATTGAAATCTATTGTCGTTGTGCCCAGACATATACGTTCCGCACAACATCCTGAATTTCTTATGCTACCTTGTATGGGTAAACAAATTTTAATCCAAGTCCAAACTGCGCTCAAATTTTGTCTGGAAATAAACAATGTTTTCGTGGCAACATTGTCGAGAGCAGACGCTTTGACGTCACATCAGTCATCGTGGCCCTCCTCCTGTGTTGTCAAGTGCAGTGCAGTTGTCTCTGATCCATTCTTTTTAATGTGGCTATGCTCTAGACCTCATATTTATGAATGGGCGGTGACTTCTGTTATGCGGTGGGTGCCACAACCATTAGCGTGCGAACCAAGACGCGACGTCTCGTGTTTCCACGAGACCCGCAGCGGCGAGCAAGATGGATTACTACAGTGCGTCGGATGCACTGTGTTCCTACGAAAGCATCTCGCTTGTGCAGCGTACACTACGCAGACGAGAAATACGAGCTCAGCTCGCGCCCTTCAAAGGAATTCGGTCTAGGGTAGAAGGTTCCGAGACTAAAGCCATACGCCGTGCCGACCATCTTCAACTACGTCGTTGCGCCACGAACCCTTCATCGTGGCGCGTTTGCGAAGAGGAGACGCAAGGACGTAAGTCAAATATTGGTTTCTAAAAGTATTTGGTTCTTTTAGTTAAAAAGTCACGTGTTTTCAATGACACACACTATTCATGCCTTTTTGCTTGCTGTAGAGACCACAGGGACCCGATCCACATGCACGCGAGTGCTCTCTCTGCTCTCTTTACTGGTAGATTTACTTTACTTCCTAGTTCACAAGTACTTTTGACAAGTTTGAGTTATATATTGGCTGACTTTGGGTTTTGCTTGTTGAAGTTGCGTGAGAATAGGAGAAGAATGATGCGATGTGCAACATTGTTTAAAAACGCAAGCTGTTGGCGAAGCCATCGTCGAACGAGCGGCAACGGGTGCTGCCAGTTCGGTCGCGGATCCAAATCCAAACCCCAGCCCAGTTGGAAATGAAGACCTTGTTCCAGACTGGGAGCAGTCTTCCATGGATGTCTCTGAACCAAAGGTTGACCTGACTCCACGAAATACCTGTGTCTGCATACAAACGGACACTGTGCAAACACGCACACGATGGAACCAGAAAAAGATAAAAGTCAGGTGCATAGTTGAGGATATATCAATACTTGCTGTTAAGCTAGTTGGTTCATGATGCAAGGAGGTGGACAAGGATGAGCACTTGCTTGTGATTGTCTTTTTTCTTGGTCTTTTTCTTTAAACGAGGATATATCTTGTGCCCTGTTCATATCTAAGATGTGGAGAACACATGCATACGCAGAAACAGGATGTCAAGATTGCAAAGTTTGAGGAATCTGCCCTTTGCAGTATCATTGTAACAGGTATAAAACCAGAGGTTCGATTCGGATCTGATAAAGGCGGTGGATCTCTTCTGCACAAAGACGGCACCGAGCATCAGTGTTCGGTCTGCGGGCAAGGGCTTGCTTCATCAGCTCAGTTACAGTCCTACATTCTGATTTCTGTCTACGTTGAGAGTGAAGCCTAGTTCAGACATTTGAGTTTGAGTGTGGTGCAGTCAGTTGCAAAAATGCGGATGCAGAACATTGCAGAAGACGTTTGTGGAAGGCATGTACACACAGTAGTGTAGAATGTTATAGACCCCTTTCAAAATATCTGGCAACGGTGAAAATCCGCTAAACGAGTGCCGCTACATTGGGCGGCCGACACCATCTTGCAGGGTTGTTCCGGACGCCCGGACGCGCGTGCGGCTGTAGGTGCTGCTCTCTCCAACGACACTTTCTTATTTACCTCGCTCCTGCATGGCTACAAGCGGGGTTTTCCCCATCACCGGTTGGGTAACCGACATCTCCCAACTTCCAGCTGTGAAAGACAACGAAGTGGAACGTTTCTACGAGAGTCGATCGGAATCGGTGCGTTGCTTCGAGAGAAGTTACAATTTCCTTGTGGAGGGGTTTGTCATCTCGTCGTTCGTGAAGGCAAACTACGCCAACTGTCCGATCCGACGGCGAACTGCCGGAACGGACGTTCGAGGGCGAGGGTTTTCGTCGCATCGGAGGCTACGAAAACCCTCGCCCTCGAGCGTCCGCTCCGGCAGTTCGCACGTCGGATCGGACAGTTTTGACGCGCATGTATTTCGCGCTTAAAGATGTGGAGAACAGGCCGAGAGCGAAGTCCACGCTACAAACACTTATCTAAAAGGCTTTCACCGCGTGAGTATGTGTGCAATGTTCACAGCGTCGGGTTCTTGCAGCATTGGCTTCGCTCGTACATGAAATAAAATCAGAGATGCGCGGATGTAAAGCTTCGCACGCAGCTGTGGGATAGCAAGAAAGCTACACCCTTGAGCAGCATTGCATCACCACGTCACCCACGGAGTGTGGAAAGTATCAGTCACTGATACAGTGTAGTCTCCTCCCTAGCTGAAACAAGGGAATCGGACTACGAATGCTGCAAACTTCACTTAGGAACAAAGGATGCAAGGCACGATACTCAGTGCTGGCTTTTACTTTTGTTGACTGCGCGATCATGTCTAAACCTGTCAAAACATAACGTGAACATCGATAGATATGTACCCTTGTTCCGGACGAGTCCAAATACCCACTCTGTTTACAGAGGGGCACGCAGCAGTAGGTAGGCATCACACACGTGGTCGAAAATGCACGCGCCGCACGCCAGTCACGCGATGTCAACTAGTATCAGCGCTGCCGCCGCCAACCCTGCAAGATGGCGGCTGACGCTGATTGCCGCTGCGTTCAACAGATGGCGCTGTTTTTTGTAAAGGGTCTATTGGCACTTGCGGCTCACCAATAGCAAGCGATATCCACGGAAAGCATGTCGGCGCCCGGCAGATGCCGACAGCAGGCTCTTTGAAGTTCTCCGCTGGTCCGCGCGACTCTGGCTGCTCGTACTCTCCCAACCTCGGAAAGACCTGCTTTCGAGTCCTGACGGGCTCCTGAACAAGACAGATCTTGTCCCTTGTCACACTGAAGACAGCGGTGAAACAATGTATGTTCATCAACTACCACTAGAAACTTTTTATGAAAAGGGTCTGAGAAAACGACCTCGAGGCCATGATCTGAGAACGTCACAAATCCTGATGAGGGTTTGACGAATGCGACAATAACAAAAGAGTCGGGAAAGGCAAATAATAATCTAGTGGAACTCATTAAGCTTAATCCCAAGTTTCCACCCTCTGCTCCAGCTAATTTAGTTTTAATTTACTCTGTTCACTGTGCCACCATATGGATAAAAGCTATCCAAAAATGGACTAAACAAGAAAGCTGACACAAAAATATAGGCTTATAAAGCCGTTCATATAAATTTTGCCACAAATTAACAAGTATCCTTGCTAAATATCGAGTTTGAAAAAAATATTGTCAGAATATTGAAGTCTGTCATATACTAGCAGCAGTCATATTCACAACTTTTTACTGGAAGGTGGAGTTGTTACATCAACCCTTATCAAGTTTTTTCTGCTTTTTTTCGTCCTGTTTAAAATTGCTTATGCTGGTCAAACCTATAAAGCAAGTTCATTGTGACGTGGCCATGGAGGAGCCAAAACTTCACAAGCACCCAACTTCATTGGAAGGATTCTTCACTGTGATGTCACAAATCACGGCACTTGTTAACTCGGAACTTTAGAAATTTTGAGGATCAAAGCCACGCCCAGAAGGAATTCCAGGGAGTCCGCACAACACTGACTGCAATGCTATTTTTTCGGGAAAAAAGCAGAACAAATACATATCAAATTTAGAGATATCTGTACCGTAATTACCCAATTCTAACGCGCACCTTTTTTCCGGAAAAATAGGCCAAAAAATTGCATGCGCGTTAGAATCAGATACGAAACCGAAACTGTAAAAACAGAGGAAATTTCGTTCCACCCATTGCCATCGCCATCTCAAGATGGCGCCGAAGCCTTTTGCCATCTTTCCTCCGTGCTTTTAGCAACCATTTTGTTCCTTCTTTGTTCCTTCTGCGTTCACGCAAGTCGTCCCACTTGCGCGCTTACTTGCGTGCAATGGCAGCAGCGGCAACGAAGGTCCGCCGCTTCCACTATGAAGCCGGCTTCAAGAAAAGAGTGATTATGTGTGCCGAGACTGACGGCAACAGAGCCGCCGCGCTGCTTTCGGCGTCCCCGAAACGTGTGTGCGCGACTGGAGAAAACTTAAAGACTGCATATTTCAAAGCAAGGCCACCCACAAAGGATTTAACGGACCACACAGAGGCCGCTTTCCGGAAATAGAGGACTAGCTGGTGGAGTTCATCAAGAAGCTTTGAGCAGACCTCATGCCAGTCACTACTGAGGTGCTCAAAGTCAGAGCGCTGAAGCTCACTAGGCATCGCGGTTTGCCAAGGAGCACATTTAAAGGGGTACTCCGCCGATTTTTGAGCTACCTCAACTAACTATATTTTCTGACTCCCCGGCCTTTACCCTTTCTGGTATGCTATTTAGTATCGTGAAATTCATAATAGTTATTGCGAAATCGGCAAATGAAAATCATGCAAAAACAAACATTCAAATATACCCGCCCTTTTCAGGGCCGTGACGTCATTGGAAGGTCAGCTTGCCAGTCGGGCGAGCAGTCTAAAAAATAGAATATGTCAATCATTTGTTCCGTGATGGAGCGTGGGGACTGGAGCGAGCTTCCAAAGCATTCATTTGTCACCATGAAACTGCTTCAAATCAGTTGGGAACAAATTCTACAGTCCAAAGAGTGAACCCCTGCACTTCCAATGACGTCACTTTTTCATTGTTGCCAGAAGAGACTTTCAGTTTGAAAAACACGGTGAGGACCAAAATTGTAAATTCAATAACTTCGTGAAAAAAAATTATTTTGACCTAATATTTGGGATACTATTTTGGCAATGTTGTTTGGCGAGTTTAGCAAAATTTCAAATAAATCGGGGACCATGAAGAAATCGGCGGAGTTCCCCTTTAAGGCCAGCAGAAACTGGATTTCAAAATTTATGAAAAGGAAAGGCCTCTCCCTACGGAGGCGGACTGGAATATGCCAGAGGCTGCCGGAAGCGTTCGAGGAGAAGCTGTGCGCCTTTCAATGGTTCGTAATATTGTTGCGCCACAAGCACAGCTACCAGCTGGGCCAAATCGCCAACGCGGACCAGACGCCCCTCTACTTTGACATGCCCGCCAACACGACCATCGAAGTGAGGGGGTCCAAACAAGTGCGCGTTTTGTCGACCGGCAACGAGAAGACGCGGGTCACGGCAATGTTGTGCTGCACAGCTGACGGCCACAAGCTGCCCGCGTTCTTAATCTTCAAGCGGAAGACGCTCCCGAAAGCGGCAACCTTTCCTCCGGGCGTCATTGTGCGCGCCAACAAAAAGGATTGGATGAACACCGGAATGGTCCTTGACTGGATCGACTGCATGTGGCGCAAGAGGCCCGGAGCCAGCCTGGGGCTCCGTGCTATGCTCGTCCTCGACGCCTTCAAGTGCCATCTGGACCAGCGCGTTAAAGACAAGCTCGCCGCTTGCAACACAGACCTCGTTGTCTTACCCGGCGGGATGACCTCACAGCTTCAGCCACTCGACGTGTGCCTCAATAAGCCCGTGAAAGATTGCGTTCGTGTGCTGTACAACGAGCGGCTGACGAGCGGTCGGCTGAAGCGTGCGCCTCTCGAAACACTCGCGGGATGGGAGCGCGAGGCATGGGCCACGATTAGACCTGTGCGCCGCCGCGCCGCGCTGTTGCCGCCTGCTTTGCTCTTGCCGTCCTGCGCCGCCGCCGGAATCCCCAGAGCCAGCACGCCGCCGCCGCTGCCGCCGCACAATAAATACGGCACGCCGCCGGCGCTGCCATCTTTTTTTTTTTTTTTTTTTTGGTGGGGGGGGGGGGGGTATTGGTGGTTTCTTTTTGCTTCTGTATGAGTTTCACCTACTATATTATGCATAAAAAATGAATAGATACACTTGTGTCTGTATGCTTTTTCCCTTTCATTTTTACTCCTGTAAATATATTAATAAACAGAGGTTCCATAGAAAACGGAGACATGGAACGATAAAAAAAAATTAACAAAACAACAAGTCTCAAACACAGTTTGTAGTTTATTTGAACAACGAACGTTGTTACATATACCTCAAGACCCTCACCACCGAAAAAGAAACACCTCCTCTTCACTAGGTCAACGAGAGCCGGACACTTAGACAGAACCCATATGATTCATGATTCAGACATATCTAAATGATTCACACAAACCAGCCACCCTGATGACCTGACCAGTCACATATGCGATAACAGGCAACTCCAGCTCCAGCACAGCCCTTACAATTCTTAGAAAACCCACAAAACAAGACCTTATAGAGACACAAAAAACGCTTCATATCACTGTCTAATGCCAAGGACGGTGTGCCTACACAATTACCAGAGGTCAAAATACGCATGGTCTCCCTCAGAACTCTCCTACCGTTGCTGATTGTTGGGCGAGTTAGTATTGTGCGTGAAAAACATGATTGCGCTTTAAGACATTGACAGAGAAAGAACACCACAGAGCGCTTACTTTCAACTGATTTAAGGAATGAAGTGGGCAGTTAATCGATACGTCGCAGCGGTAAACTCGAGGAATCTTGTTGTCTCGAGTCGGCACTTTCAAAATGATGGCTATATTGGAAAACCCTCCACAGACCTTTCTCGATTGCGTTGGTCGAACCGCGTGATGTCGCAATGCCACGTGGCATCGCACGGCGTCGCAAGACATCAGAGCGTGATGCGACATCAACGTGTCACATGATATGGTGTCAGTGCCGCATGACGCAACGGCATAATTTTCCTGTCAAATTCAACGGAAAAAAGCACCGCCACATGTTCATCACATTCCACTGCACGTTTAAAGGGGTACTCCACCGATTTTTTGAGCTACCTCAACTAACTATATTTTCTGACTCCCCGGCCTTTAGCCTTTCCGGTACGCTATTTAGCATCGCGAAATTCATAATAGGTATTGTGAAATCGGCAAATGAAAATGGTGCAAAAACCAATATTCAAATATTCGCGCACTTTTCAGTGCCGTGACGTCAGAGGCAGGCAGGCTTGCCAGTCGAGCAAGTAGTCTAAAAATAGAATATGCCAATCATTTGTTCCGCGCTGGAGCGCGGATTTGGGAGCGAGCTTCCAAAGCACTCATTTGACACCGAGAAACTGCTTCAAATCCGTTGGGAACAACTTCTGTAGTCCAAAAAGTTAACCCCTGCCTTCCTCTGACGTCACTTTTTCATTGTTGCCAGTAGAGACTTTCAGTTTGAAAAACATGGTGAAGACCAAAACTGTAAATTCAATAACTTCGCGAAAAAACAATATTTTGACCCAATATTTGGGATACTATTTTAGCGATGTTTGTTGGTTAGTTTAGCAAAATTTCAAGCAAATCGGAGACAATGAAAACAACGGTGGAGTACACCTTTAAGCGTGCGGTGGAATGCTTCTGTGTCAGACTGGCAAACGAGGGTGTGTTTGTCGGTGAATTTTTTCTGCTTCTGTGTCAGATTGCGGTGTCAGACTGGCAAATGAGGGTGTGACTGTCAATGAATTTTTTCCCAGGCCACGAGGGACTCGCACATGTGGAATCTCTCGTCATATTCCCTCAAGACGTTTGTCATGAGCCTGGTCGTGGCAAATCACGACTCGCGATATTGGGACTCTGACAACCAAGGGATGCTTTTCGTCAGGGTGAGTGGGCTGTCTCTCCGTACCTTTTCCCGAGCGGCTGGCGTCGGCGTGCCAACACTGGGCACATTTTGTTTGGTTCTCTTTCCAACGTTCGACCTCTAGGACAGGCTCTTTGCCTTCCACCATGCTTCGACTGCGCACGCATGCCCGAGGCTCTCGAGATGCGGAAGTACTGTCGAAGGCAGGAAGCTCGAGTAGGGAGGGGCGAGTGTTACGAGCCCGGCGACGACGGAAGGTCATCACCGAGACCTGACAATAAGGGGGTGGTCGTTCGATGCCCGGCGTAGCCGATAAGCAAACGCAGAGAATGAGACGGAGGCGTGCTATAAGTTAACAACAACAAAACAGTGTTCATAGGCTCGAAACGAACATATAAAGGGAATTTAATCGAAGAGCCTCAGCGTAGATTTACACTGCGTCACCACACCAAATCTCAACCGATCCGTGGCCCCGCCACGGACCGCAAATACACCATCTCTTTTTCTACAAAGTCAATTAAAACCACACATGACTGCAGGTGCAAACCGATTATTTGCTTCTTCCACTGTTCTCGCTAGGCACAAAGATAAGACTGTTAGAGAGATAATTGAGGCGGACGCCATCAATAGTTCCGGCACGTGTTGCACACGTGTTTTTTTCTGGCACCCCTGAGGACCACCCGAAAAGGAAGTTAACCTTACTAATTTGTGCTGAGCTTTGAAAGCTAAATTTACACCGAACCTCTCTGCCACTGATATAAGTCATGAGAGATTCCAAGACACACACAACATTCTTTACAACCGTTTTTTTTCCACAGGAGCCGGATTAAACGTACGTTCCTTACACCTTGAGCACAACTGTAACAATCTCATCCTGGTGTGAACGGTTGAGCTTGGCAGTGTGAACGAAAATTGAGCTTGGCAGAAGGTGTTGTCAGTTTTTATCCAGAAATGCCTGACAGGAGTAAAGCAACAGTTCATTGTCACTCAAAAACTGAGCAATTGATTGAAATATTGAATCCGCATCATGGGAGAAGGTGCGATGTGACAACTGTAGACATCAAGGACTTATATTACTCTACGGATAAGTCGGACCTGTTAATAAGGGTCAGGAGGTGGTGTGATGATAATCTAGTAAAGCTGCAGTCTGCCACTGGGATTGATGTAGATAGTTTTATCAGCAATCTGGAGTTTCATTTAGAGTTCACTGCCGTAGACTTTCATGGTTCTCTTTTTATTCAAAAACAGGGTGTGTGTATCAAGTTGTGCATTGCTCCAGTGTTGTCCGAGACTTTTTTTAAAACTAGACTTATGTTCACGTTGACACGGTTGTGCGGTCCTTGTCGATTGGACCGCACAACCCTGCCATCACAACAGTCGAATTAAGTACTTATAGACCTACTGTTGCACACAGAAAAGGGCCTGTGCTGGAGGTACGGCAAGGAATCAGCCAAGCCTCTGTTGGCTGCTGACAGCTGTCACTTGAAAATAGTTAAGAGTGGTGTAATTGTGTCTGCGATGGATAACGCCTGTAAAGAATCCCGTATTTTTTGGGTTGGTGAGGCAGTTGAGTTGCAAAAGATGCGTCACTTGGAAGCGGACCATCACCACGATGTAATTGTTAGAGTTGCGCTCAAGGTGCTGAAGATTTAATCCGGCTCCTGTGGAAAAACCGGTTGTGAAGGTTGTTGTGTGTGTGCCTTACTACCATGGAATCTCTCATAACTTTGTATCAGTTGCAAATGGGTTCGGTGTAAATTTAGTTTTCAAACCTCAGCACAAATTAAAAAGGTCAACCCTCTTTCTGGTGGTCCTCAGGGGCGCCAGAAAAAAACATAAGAACCCAGATGTAACTTTTCAAGCAGGAGAGGTGTACGGGACCCTCTGATTTCGTCGAAACTCGTTTCGTGGAATTACGTATCGCAGACAACTTTTCATGGGCACACGCTTCACGGACACACGTTTTGTCAACAGAATCGTTTCATCAACACTCGTTGAGCGAATTGCACGCTGTAGGGACATCTCGTCACGCGTGTATCATATTAGTAAGGGTTCTGATGGAGTTGCCTGTTATCGCATGTGGCTGGTCAGTCATCAAGCGGGGTCGTCTGCGTGGCAGGTTTGTGTGACCATGAATCATTTGGATCTGTCCGAGTGTCCGGCTTTCAGTGACCTGCACTCTAAAAAAAAAGGGTGTATTCTTGCACCCTTTGCCCCATAAAAGACGCCCCAAAGCTTCAGACGTCGATCAGGCGGTACTAACTTTCACGAGAGGCTTGATAGCCCTGTGGAGCAACTTATTAAAATAGCTAATGTACGTTTTACTCACTACAAAAAAAAAATAATCGGAGTTTTCTTGGCCCAACTGCAAAACCTCAGTGTTTTCTTTCTGTGGTCTTTGATACGTAATTTAGCTATTTAATAAGTTATATCGCTCCGTTACCAAGCCCCTCGTAAAATGTATGGCCGTCTGTGCGTCGAACTAAAGTTTTGGGGTGCGTTATATGGGACAAAAGGGTGTATGGTGATACCTTTTCTTTAAAAAAAGTTCTTTTTTGGTGGTGAGGGTCTTGACGTATATATAAGAGCGTTCGTTGTTCAAATAAACTATACCCGTTTTTTCAAAAAAAAATAGGAAGTTTTGAGCATTTATTTATTTATTTATTTATTAAAGTACCCCCAGGGCCCGAAGGCATTACAGAGGGGCAGAGCACATACATGAAACAAAGATGTTCATATACGCGACGCAGTCTTATGAGATTTGGTTGTCGGAGAAAAAAGCAATGATTTTGGCGCTGGAACGTATACGTCTTGATAATATATATAGTAGAATCCAGCTACATATATCAATTCTTCACATAAAGGTGGAAATTAGTAATGGTTCACGAGGAGTCGGACTCTTTTTAGCAGAGTTCTTGACATGAAAACGGGTATAAAAGCTGTGTTTGACACTTGTTGTCTTGTCCATTATTTTTATTGTTCCGTGTCTCCCGTTACTATGGAAGTTCTTCACCAGCTCGCCTGTGTTTTTAAAGTGTTATAATGGAATCAATGGTTTTGTAGACTGCAAAACAGTTTAATGAAAGCTTTGTGAAATAATTTCATACAAGAGGGCTATATTCGCGTCCGTTTTCAGGCTTCTTTCAAACGTATTTTATTTTGATCCACACGCCTGGCTTGTTCCTGTCACATCGTGTTTCTAGGGGTCCTCCTTTCTCGTTTCCACGCCGCGATCCAGCATCGGGTGTCGAAGTCGAGCCCCCATCCGGTCGAGTCGGGGAGGCTCTCCTTACGGGTCTTTGCCACCAGCGTATTTGCTTACACTCCCGAGCTCAAAATCCTTGCGCCCTCGCACATTTTGTTAATGTTGTCATGATCCTCTGTTATGCGTCTAGCCATCGTGGATGGCGACGTCGGCGTGATGCGCTTGCAATCGGAGGGTCTGCCGCGGTGCAAGGCGAGTTGGTTGAAATCGACGTCAATCGCTGCAGGTTGTTCGTGGAAAAAAAAAAAAGAAAAAAGCTATATCGTGCGTTAAAACGGAGGTTCGGTCGAGTTGGTTGTTCATGACTGACAAGGAAACAGCGCACCCTCAAAACAAGCACTCTAAGCTTTCATGCACACAAAAGAAAGAGCGACTTACACAGCGCTGACTGACAACTCTACGTTATATTTACAATTTTTGTTTTTGTCTTTTTTTGGGACTAGGGTTTCTATGGCAAAAAATTGCCCTTTTCTTCTTCCTTCTTTTTCCTGTGTTTTTGTAATAGGAAGCTAAACCATTAAATTATTGTATGGCTAAGTACTCTAGTTCTTTGTTGGATAACATTATGGAAGGAGTGCTGACACATCTCTCCTTTTGCCTGGCAATGTTCTCTGCTTCCATGATTTCTCTTGTCAGCTTGTCGTAGTTCCTGCCTAACACTGTGCATTTCTCCAGCTGCGCTGTGCAGCCACTGTCTCGGCAGTGAATTCCCAGGTGTCCCGAGTTTTTGTTGGTGATGGTGCAGTTGTGCTCACGAAGGCGATCGTTGACGCACCGTGCGGTCTGTCCTATGTATTGTCGTCCACAGGATAGAGGGAAGAGGTAGACCACCTTTTCGGTACACTGTACGAAGTTGTTTGTATGTTTCTTCATGAACTTGACTGTGGTTCTTGTGGGTGTATTTACTCTCTTGCACAGGCTATGAAGTTCGTTAGGGGCTGAGAAGACGATGTCCAGGTTAACTCTATTAGCTATTTTCTTTAGACCGTGGGAAAAGTTGTGAATATATGGCACAATGATCGGTTTTCTTGGCCCCGTCTTTTTCTTTTTGTTTAATGAGGTCCCCTTGCTTGATGTCTTTGATGAGTTTTTCGGCCACTGATGTTAGTAAGGAGGTTGGATATCCTGCGCATTTTAATCGAGAGACTTGCCCGTTGAAGCTTGTTTGCATGGAATGGCAGCATGATTTTGTAAGTGCGTTGTTGAGACTTAACCGCACAATGCTCCGCTTAACAAGTTTCGAGTGCGCCCAGTTGAAAGGTAGAAGTGGCTTTTTCCTCCTGGGCTTATAGGACCAGCATACATGATAAGGTAAAATAAAAATAAAAAGTCGCAGATCCAGGAATCTTAACGAGTGGTCAACTGGAAGTTTGTGCGTAATGTTTAAAGGGTTCATGCAGCCTTTAAAGCTGTCTAGAACTTCGGCAACCATGGTTGTAAAGACTTGATGATCGGTTTCTAGTACGATTAAATAATCGTCAACATACCGGAAGACTTTGATAACTTTGGAAGTATCCAAGGTGGCGCTCTAACTGCCTGTCTTGGTGGGTGGGCAAGATAGAGGTCGCTAAGGACAGGGGCAATGCATGATCCTATGCAGACTCCCTGCTTTTGTAAGTATGTATGACCATCCCAAGTAGCGAACATAGATTTGAGATAGAGGTTAATTAGGTTCAAAAATTCTCCTTGGGATATGCCTGATGCTTTCTGGAATGAAATAGTGGCATAGGTGTGGCACTATTTCGTGCGGCAGCTTGGCGGCAATCCGGTGTGCCTTGCGGGGTAAACCCGGAAATGGTGTAGGTTTGATTGTTCATGTTGGTGATGACTTAAGTGACAACGTACGGCCCGTGGAAAAGCAGGCCAAGTTTTGAGGTATAGAAGGCCGTTCGTGTACCATACCCTGCCCCTGACGCTGTATGGAGCTGGTCGATGTTTTGCATCGTAGGAGCGCTTCACGCCGTGAAGGTAAGCGAGGTTGACGTTTACAGCGTTGCAGTTCGCGCGGATGTCGCCGACCTCGTCAGAAAGCGGGGGAAAATTCCATTGGTCGACGTGGGACAAAGTTGAACAGGAGTTCGAACGGTGATGTCTGGAGTCCAGCGTACGGCTGCTGGCTCACTTGAAAGCTGGTTGCCTAGAGATAATCGCTCCAATGGTCGATGTCGCCGTTGACGTTCTTTCGCACAGACATGGAAGGATTTTTCCGTTGGCGCGTTCGACAAAGCCGTTAGCTTCGGGAGCGTAAGGTACTGTTAGGGATGCTCTGAATGTGCCTGTCGGCGAAGTACCGTGCAGCCGAACGAGAGGTTAGGACCCTGTCGTTGTCGGTGATGACGGCTTGCGGTGTACCAAATGAGAGTACGAGCTCTATAAATTGAAGGACGTGCTCAGTCGACTTGTTAGGCACGGGCCGTGCGACAAGCGCATGGTGAGGTGGAACGCGGTGATAATATACCTGTTGTCGTTGGTCCTCGTCTTGCAAAGGATCTTGTGCCGCGGCTGCCAGCCTGCGACATATTCCCTTACAAAAAAGAATAAACACGACACCGAAGTACTTGATTCTTCTAACGGACGCCTTCTTCACAAAAAAAAGAAAAAAAAATGAAATAAAAAAAAGTGTGTTCCTTTTTATGGTATTTGCATCTCGTTTTCCAAATTCAAATGACCCCTTTCTTTCTCCCCACACTCTCTAATTTACACCCCCCTCCCCCTCCCCTCGCTCATCCGCGCCACGCCGCCGCCGATCCGTTGATCCCCGCGCCGTCAACACGCCGCCGCCCGAGGTACAAACACCGGCGCACCGCCGGCGGCGATTTCTGACCCGCGCACAGGTCTAGCCACGATCCCTTCGGCCATGGTTGAACGCTTGTTTAAGAAGTGCGGCATAGCGAACGCGCTTGACGGCACCGAGGACGACATGTTGTGGTCAGCGGGGAACGACAAAGAGCTCTCGGAGAGCGTTGAGGAGGGAGATGATTGACTACTTCGGTAAATAAATCACCTGTTTCTCTCGCATTCGTTGTTCTTGATCACGAAGTTCCGTGCGCGTTACAATCGGAGGTGAAAGTTTTTCTGGTTTGTTGGCCTGGAAAAACGGGTGCGTGTTAGATTCGGGGGGGGGGGGGCGTTAGAATCGGGTAATTACGGTATTCAAAATACATAAATGACACGCATTATTTTATCATAAATAGTTTGCATTTATTTGTAACTCTGAAACGGCATTCGAGGTTCACACTGTTCCTGCTCCGTTGTTTTTTTCTGACGATGACAGCAGACAACAGCGGCTGCACCTGAACTCCGGCGGCAAAGGAGAAAAAACAAGGGGCTCACTGCTCGGACCGACAGCTCGACGTGCTGATTCATTTCATGTTTGCAAATCAAGTGTTGGTCCAGGCAGCAACAGAGTCCACGCTGACCACCGCGGAGAGGACGGCCCTCTGGGACGTGATCACGGGCCCCCTCAACGTAGAAGGTCCCACGTGGAAAGAACGGGTAGAATGGAAAAACCTGTGGAATGACCACGTATGTTCCGCACATAAACGCAATGGCCTGCTGGTGGTGGAGGCGGCGCGGATGGGCAGTGGGGCCAACTCGAACCGACAGCTCGACATGCTGATTCATTTCATGTTTGCAAATCGAGTGTTGGTCCAGGCAGCAACAGAGTCCACGCTGACCACCGCGGAGAGGACGGCCCTCTGGGACGTGATCCCGGGTACGCCTCAATGTAGAACGTCCCTTGTGGAAAGAAGGGGTAGAATGAAAAAACCTGTGGAATGCCTATGTGTGTAACGCACATAAACACAACAGCCTGCTGGCGGTGGAGGCGGCGCGGACAGGCAGTGGGGACAACACGGACAGACAGCTCGACATGCCGATTGATTTCTTGTTTCCAAATTGAGTGTTGGTGCAGGCAGCAACAGAGTCCACGTTCGCCACCATGGAGAGGACGGCCCTCTGGGACGTGATCACGGGCCGCCTCAACGTAGAAGGTCCCGCGTCGAAAGAACGGGTAGAATGAAAAACCTGTGGAATGCCCGCGTGTGAACAGGACGGCCTGCTGGCGGTGGAAGCGGCGAGGACGGGCGGTGGGGCCAACTCGGACCGACAGCTCGACATGAGGATTGATTTCATGTTTGCAAATCGAGTGTTGCTCCAGGCAGCGACAGAGTCCACGCTGACTGCCGCGAAGAGGACGGCCCCCTGGGACGTGATCACGGGTAAACCTCAACGTAGAAGGTCCCACGTGGAAAGAACGGGTAGAATGGAAAAACCTGTAGAATGCCCAAGTGTGAACAGGACAGCCTGCTGGCGGTGGAGGCGGCGCGGACAACTCGGACAGACATCTCGTGCTGATTGATTTCATGTTTGCAAATCGAGTGTTGGTCCAGGCAGCAACAAAGTCCACACTGACCACCACGGAGGGGACGGCCCTCTGGGACGTGATCACACGTACGCCTCAACGTAGAAGGTACCGCATGAAAAGAATGGGTAGAATGGAAAAACCTGTGGAATGCCCACATGTGAAAAGGATGGCCTGCTGGTGGTGGAGGCGGCACGGAGGGGTGGTGGGGACAACTCGGACCAATAGTTCGACATGCTGATTCATTTCATGTTTGCAAATCGAGTGTTGGCCCAGACAGCAACAGAGTCCATGCTGACCACCGCGGAGAGGACGGCCCTCTGGGACGTAATCACCGGCTGCCTCAACGTAGAAGGTACCGCATGGAGAGAACGGGTAAAATGGAAAAGCCTGTGGAATGCCCACGTGTGAACAGGACAGCCGGCTAGCGGTGGAGGCAACGCAGATGGGCGGTGGGGACAACTCAAATTAACATGCTACTAGTAGTCTTGACGGCTTTCTTTTAATTAAAAGAAAAAACAGAAAAACTGGCAATCACTTCTAACATTAAAGGGGTACTCCGCCGATTTTTGAGCTACCTCAACTAACTATATTTTCTGACTCCCCGGCCTTTACCCTTTCGGGTATGCTATTTAGTATCGTGAAATTCATAATAGTTATTGCGAAATCGGCAAATGAAAATCATGCAAAAACAAACATTCAAATATACCCGCCCTTTTCAGGGCCGTGACGTCATTGGAAGGTCAGCTTGCCAGTCGGGCGAGCAGTCTAAAAAATAGAATATGTCAATCATTTGTTCCGTGATGGAGCGCAGGGACTGGAGCGAGCTTCCAGAGCATTCATTTGACACCATGAAACTGCTTCAAATCAGTTGGGAACAAATTCAACAGTCCAAAGAGTGAACCCCTGCACTTCCAATGACGTCACTTTTTCATTGTTGCCAGTAGAGACTTTCAGTTTGAAAAACACGGTGAGGACCAAAATTGTAAATTCAATAACTTCGTGAAAAAAAATTATTTTGACCAAATATTTGGGATACTATTTTGGCGATGTTGTTTGGCGAGTTTAGCAAAATTTCAAGCAAATCGGGGACCATGAAGAAATCAGCGGAGTTCCCCTTTAAGTGTCACACAGGTCACCGCATGACACATGGGTAATGCACACAGCATTTATTTGAACTCTATGTAAAGAAAATAAAAAAAATCCAATTGACAAGGTCAAGTATTGCTCCGTGGCGAGACTGCATGCACCACCAAACCAAGACCGGCATATACGAAACAAACACTTTGCACACAATCCTGTAGCTGCTTGGTGCTCCCAGAATAAAAAGGAGACAAAAGTGTCTACTTGAAAAGTGGAATTGAGATTGCTACATAATGGAACAGCGCGAATTATTGCAAGGACAGGAGAAGGAACTGGACAGGACGAGCGCTGACTAACAACTGAAAGGTTTATTCTCAGGAAACCACGAAGAAAAACACATAACACGACTCTCTAATCACGATGGAAGTGCGCATGCGCCTCCCAAAATTGGGTGCTATCAGTTACACAATGTTACATGCGTCATCCCCGATCTAAAAATTCGACCTCATTGTCCAGCAAAATCAAGGAAGCCTGACTCACGCAGGCTGACCCCTCCTTCTTTATTCTATGAGCTTCAACAATCTCTCGAGCTTTTTGGTCTCGGTGTTTATACAAAACAACGGCTTTTTCCAGTAACGGGGTGCAGGCGCAGTCCCTGCAGTGTAACGCCAAGTGGGAGCTTGCCGTACCTGTTAAAGAACTACGGTGTTCCCGCAGGCGAATGTTGAGGCACCGCCCCGTTTGTCCGATGTATACCTTCCCGCAGGTGAAGGGTATCTTGTATACTACACCCAAGGTGCATGGCACGAACTCAATGCGGTGTTTTATGCCGCACGGGCTCTCCCCCCGTTTCTCTACCTTGTTAACCCGCTTTTCCACTGCAGAGCAAATACTGCTTAGCTTGTTACGTGCCGAGAACACAACATCTACCCCGAACTTCGAGGCTGCTCTCTTAAAGCCGTGTGACATGTGGTGCACATACGGGATGACTGTGACCTGCTTTTTTACTTTTGTGGCTACTTTTCCCCGCGCCTCACCCTTAATGTTTTTCACTGTTGCTTCCGCCGCCGAGGCGATAACCGATTCCGGGAAACCGGCGTCTTCTAGTCTACCTACCTGGGCGGCAAGGCTTTGTCCCACTCTGTGGTAGCAAGACTTTGTTACTGCGGACAGGATACATGATTTTGCAATGCCTCTTTTGACGAGCTTGGAATGCCCCGATCTAAAATCAAGGAGATTCTTGGTGGTCCTGGGATGATGCCACCAACAAACGTGGCTCTGGCTCACATCTACGCTCAGATCCAAAAACTGGATTGTCTGGTCTTTTGGGGTCTCAAAAGTGAACCTCAGGCCCAAACCCTGCTCCTTGAACGTTTTTAGCGCGAAATCAAGGGTCCGACTAAAGTTACCTTTGTCGACGAAAACTAAATAATCGTCGACATACCTAAAAATCTTTTTAGCGGGGGCCTTCAACAGACCGTCAAGTGCCCTGTCAACCTTTGCAAGGAAGATGTTACTCAGCACGGGTGCTACCCTGGACCCTATGCACACCCCAGACTTTTGCACATACACCTTGTCATGCCACCCGATAAAGGTAGCCCTCAAATGCTGGTAGTGGGAGGCCTCGTCCGCAACCCGCCGGCAACCGTCGACGCCTTCGTCAGCGAGGCGACAAACATCGAGCGCGCCCTCCAAGCGCGCGCCTCCCACTACCAGCGGCAGCCAAGCGTCACTGCAACCGCGCTCCTTAGTAGTGAAAACGTGCCTGGTACGGACATCCGCGAAATTATCCGGGAGGTTGTCCGGGAGGAACTGCGAAGGTTGCTGCCAACCACCAGCCGTCCGCCAACCATTTCCATCGCCGAGGCTGTCCGAGAAGAAGTGGATCGCGCGCTCCAACCAGAAATTCCCGTCACCAGGGTGGCACCGGAGGAACCGACGTTGAGCTACGCCGCCATGGCCCGACGACCGCCGCAAGCTTCCCACCACGCCACGGCGCCACCCCGAAGAGACGCCCCAACGCCGCAGTACCCCCGACGGCAGGAAGATCAGGCGCACGTTCCCCCAGAGCGACCTGCGCCGAGGAAGACAGACGTCTGGAGGACGGCCGACCGACGCCCGCTGTGTTACCACTGCGGGGAAGCTGACCATGTGTACCGCCGATGCCCATACCGACGACTCGGGCTGCGCAGATTCCACCCAAGCGACCCGCGCCCCCGGTATGGTGAACGCCCTCGGGAGATCGACGAGTACCTGCGACGACCCCAGTCCCCCGAGCGTGCGTCACGCCGAGAGTTTCGGTCGCCGTCACCGCGACGTCCAGCTTCGCCGATGCACCGACCCCGACGTGAAAGCCTGTCACCCCTCGCTCCTCGCCGGGAAAACTAGGCGCGGCAACCCCTGGAGGTGGAGTTGCCGAAGACGACCGACGCCAAGATCCTCCACAAACGTCAGAGGGCCCCGACTCAAAACGCTACCAGAAATCGAAACGACGCCCCTGCAACGGTGTCCAATAACCTAAACGTCGTCATCGACGGCCACGACGCATCGGCGCTCGTGGACACCGGAGCAGACTACTCAGTCTTGAGTGGGAGGCTCTCCCGCCGCCTTCGAAAAGTCACCACGCCGTGGGATGGACCACAAATACGAACCGCCGGAGGGCACCTCATCACACCAGTCGGGAGATGCACTGCTCACGTCGAGATCCACGGTGAGACGTGCCCTGTTAAGTTCGTCGTTCTGCAAGACTGTTCAAGAGGCGTTATCCTCGGAATGGACTTTCTCTGCGAGTATGGCGCCGTCATCGATCTCGGGGCAAACCAGCCGACGCTGCGAAAGCCTGTTTTACCGTCGGTGGAGACCAACACGATGTCAACCGCGATCCGAGTTATCGCCGACCATATGAACTTACCGCCGCGGTCGAGTGTTTTCGTCCCCGTCATAACCGACGCAGCCATGCACGGTGAAGCTCTTCTAGAAGGCGACGTCCAACTGCTCCTTGAGAAAGGAATTGGCGTCGCACGAGGCGTAACGGATCTCCAAGAAGGACGTACAACTGTTCTTGTAACGAACTTCCGAGAGGAGCCGCAGCACCTAACGAAGGGTACCACTGTGGGCCACATTGAGGAGCTTCAGGCGCCAGACGTGGTCACTGCAATCTCCG
Organism: Ixodes scapularis; assembly: GCF_016920785.2. Taxonomy (NCBI): domain Eukaryota; kingdom Metazoa; phylum Arthropoda; class Arachnida; order Ixodida; family Ixodidae; genus Ixodes; species Ixodes scapularis. The sequence goes on along the minus strand of NW_024609857.1, from coordinate 46,833,356 downwards.
TAGAAACCTCGTCGTCACAGCAGAACAGCATGCCGCCGCCGCTCGACATCGACCCCGAGCTCCCAGCTACGAAGCGCCGGCAACTGGTTGATCTCCTTGCCGAATACAGCGACTGTTTTGCCACGACATCGAAGATTCGCCAAACACCACTGGTGAAACATCGCATTGTTGCCGACGACGACGCACTTCCTGTCCATCAGTCGCCGTATCGAGTCTCCTTAAAGGAAAAGAAAGTGATTCAAGATCAAGTCCAGGAGATGCTCGACGACGACATCATTCAACCCTCAAGGAGCCCATGGGCGTCCCCAGTCGTCCTTGTAAAGAAGAAGGACGGAACCCTGCGGTTCTGCGTGGACTATCGTCGACTGAACGCTGTGACGAAGAAGGACGTCTATCCGCTCCCCCGCATCGACGATACGTTAGACCGACTGCGCCACTCCCGATATTTTTCGTCGATGGATCTGAAGAGTGGCCTGGCAGATTGAAGTCGACGAACGCGACCGGGAGAAAACTGCCTTCGTCACTCCCGACGGACTGTACGAATTCAAAGTGATGCCGTTCGGGCTTTGTACTGCGCCAGCCACCTTCCAGCGTGTCATGGACACCGTGCTGGCAGGTCTGAAATGGCAGAGCTGCCTTGTCTACATCGACGACGTCGTGGTATTTTCACGAGATTTCGACGAACACCTGAAACGACTTCGAGCCGTGCTTCAAGCCATCAAGACCGCCGGCCTGTCACTCAAGCCAACGAAGTGTCGATTCGCCTATGGTGAACTTAAGTTCCTTGGCCACGTCGTGAGCAACAAAGGTGTTCTCCTTGACCCTGAGAAGACCCGCGCCGTGGCTGCATTTACGCCGCCGTCTGACAAGAAGGCCGTGAGAAGATTCCTCGGACTTTGTGCCTACTACAGACGATTTGTTCGGGACTTCGCCAAGCTGTCCGCACCGCTGACGCACCTCACGAAGGACGCCGTAAAGTTCGAATGGACAGACGAACACCAGCAGTCATTCGATGAGCTGAAACGAAGACTCCAGACGCCCCCGATTCTTGGCCATTTCGACCAGTTCGCTGATACAGAGATCCACACGGACGCCAGTAACACCGGACTTGGCGCAGTGCTAGTTCAAAGGCAGGACGGGGCAGAGCGAGTCATCGCATACGCGAGTCGGACGCTGTCTAAGGCGGAAAGGAACTACTCTACAACTGAAAAGGAGTGCCTTGCTGTCTGGGCAATAACAAAGTTTCGCCCATATCTGTATGGAAGTCCTTTTCGCGTGGTCACGGACCACCACTCGCTCTGCTGGCTCGCGAATCTGAAAGACCCCTCCGGAGGCTTGGCCGGTGGAGCCTACGACTGCAGGAGTTCGACATGACCGTTGTGTACAAGTCCGGCCGGAAGCATCATGACGCCGACTGCCTGTCAAGAGCTCCTGTCGAGGCCGGTCCTGCCTGTATCGAAGACGACGACGATGAGTGTTTCCTCGGCGCTTTGGACATCAGCGACATGGCAGCACTCCAACGAGACGACCCTGAACTGCGACCGCTCATCGATCACTTAGAGGGACAAGCGAGTTCGGTTCCCCGTGCATTCTTAAGAATCCTGCATACATTTTCCATGCGGCGAGGGGTGCTGTACAAGGAGAACTTCGTCAACAACAACACAGCATGGCTGTTGGTTGTTCCTGCCAGCCTTCGAGACGAAATATTCCAAGGATGCCATGACGACCCAACGGCTGGACACCTTGGCTACAGCAGGACGCTCGCCAGGATTCGAGAAAAGTACTACTGGCCGAGGCTACCGAAGACCGTTCACCTATACATCCGATCATGCCACGAGTGTCAGCGACGCAAGAAACCGCCAACGAAGCCGTCAGGACTTCTGCATCCGATTTCTCCCCCGTCTATGCCGTTCCAGCAGATCGGAATGGATTTACTTGGCCCTTTCCCATCGTCAACGTCGGGAAACCGCTGGATTATCGTCGCCACCGATTATCTCACACGGTACGCCGAGACGAAAGCCTTTCCAGCAGGCACGGCTGTTGAAGTCGCCAAGTTTTTTATTGAGTCCATTGTCCTCCGGCACGGCGCCCCTGAAGTCCTTATCACAGACCGTGGATCTTCGTTCATGGCCCAGCTGACTCAAGAGATCCTTCGTCTCAGAGGCACCGGCCATCGTCGAACCAGTGCATACCACCCACAGACCAACGGACTGACCGAGCGACTCAACAAGACAATCGCCGATATGATCTCTATGTACGTCGACGTAGAACACAAGACGTGGGACGAGGTGTTGCCCTACGTCACGTTCGCCTACAATACGGCGGTTCAGGAGACCACTGGATTCACCCCTTTCCAGCTGGTACATGGTCGGAAGGTCACGACCATGCTGGACGCAATGCTGCCCCATGAGCCATCTGTAAATGAGAGCGACGACGCCCAGGCGGTTGCTCAACGCGCCGAAGAAGCCCGCCAGCTCGCCCGACTCATGATTCAAGACCAGCAACGCGTCGACGCGGACCGCTACAACCTTCGTCGCAGGGACGTTCACTTCCAGCCCGGAGACAGGGTGTGGGTGTGGACGCCCATCCGTCGCCGCGGCCTCAGTGAGAAACTGCTGAAACGGTACTTTGGACCATACAAGGTACTTCGTCGCCTCGGCGAGCTGAACTACGAGGTGATGCCTGACGGAACAAGAACATCATCACGCCGCCCACCACGACCTGAAGTCGTCCACGTTGTGCGCCTGAAGCCTTACTACGCTCGATAGGACTGTGGATCTTATGTGTTTCAAATGAGTCTTTAGTTTGCCGTTCTCTTTATGTGCTTTGTTTTGTGTTGCATCGAGGCGATGCACTTTTTAAGGGGGGGAGTAATGCCGCGCGCCAAGTAGGCACCGCGGCCGTAGCACAACGGTTATCGCGCTTACCTCCCACGCGAAGGGCCAGGGTTCGATTCCTGGCCGCGGCTACGCATTTTTGTTTACACTGTAATGTGATGTTCTAGTGAATTCGAGAACCGTCTAGCTGATTCGAGGTTAGAATGTTCTCCGCGTCGAACCTTCTACATCGAACGCTCCAGAAGCCAACGCGTGTACAAAAGCGGCTCCGCCTGGCAAGCAGGATTCAGTCTCGCCCCAGCGTTCGACTCTGCTGCCCCGCCGACTTCGACGCCCACGACGCTCTATTATTATCTTTTGTACTCTTTTATTTTTGGCACAAGTTCGCCACATTAAACGTTTATTTCTTCCTGTTTATTTGTTATTTTTGGTCACTACCCGTGACAATATAGCTATAAACTTACAAAATGTTGCATGATTAGGGTAAATTGGCGGAATACATATGTTTCACATAGTTCAATTGCCTATTTGCAATATACATCTCTTTGCAGGCCATGGAGGCGCAGACAACTGCACTGCAAGCGCAGACCACTGCACTGCAAGCACAGTCTTGTGCAGTAGGCAGAATCGCAGACTTTATCTTTAGCAAAGGAAGCAAGTAAAGAAAGTGTAAAAGGAAAAACAATGTGTTTGCTTCGCTTCATATAATTCCAAAACTGACAATGAAAGCAAGTGATAAAAATAAGCGCCTCAATAAGCTCAAGCAATTGATCCTCACTCTGGGGAAAACTTTGGGCAGATTGCAGCAAATGCTGGAAGCCATGCAGACCTGACTAGCCAGGCTTGGGACTAACGCTACACACGAAAGCTTTACAACAGTCTACCATGTATCCCAATGCACGCACCCGTAAAGTGTTGATGGCAACAACGCCAGCAACACTGCAGACAATCTCTAACCACACCGGTCCGTGTGCACCCACCACCCACCTTCATCAAGACATCCTGATCTGGCAATGGAATTGAAAGGGTTTTGAAAGCAAGAGATGTGTCCTGACAGATTCCCTGGGGACAATAAAACAAAAACCAGACATAACACGCTTACAGGAGAACATGGGCACACCGAGGTTGACAGAGTATAGCACTTACAAGCCTACAACAGCACAGGGAACAGAGGTGAGTGCCGCCACCCTGGTTTTCAAAGTCCTCATTACTCAAGACGTCAACCAGCACAATCAAGAGCAGCTTAGTGCCATAACAATTATCGTCCCACAGCCAATGCGCACAAGCAAAAAGGGATGAAAATTGTATGTTTGTAATGTGTCCAGTCCACCCAGAGCCTACATAGAAAACTTGAAACCCGTATTTGGGAAAACTATGCATAAGGATGCCAACAGCATTTACTCACATAATGAACACAACACGTATGTAGTGTGTAAGCTAGCTCTATCTAGGGCAGCTATGGGCAAAGGTTTTCTTGGAATGCAACGCACAGATGAGCGCATCGCTCTTTGCCAAATGCTGTCGGCACGCTTCGGTCTTTGCCACGTGCCGTCTGCATGACGACAGCCAGGATGTCGTGATTGGTTGTACCGCATTTACATTGTTGAAGGAATAATAAAATGGCAGCGCTCGGGGAGCGCAAGGGATTTTGCCTGAACCGCCACCTCGACGAGATGTCTCCTTGATCGGACCTATTGACGGTTCATGTCCCAAGTCAGAATCACCGGGCTGTTCCACGGCATAGAACGACGCTTGACAACTTGATGAGTTGTGCCCTACCGGCCACCCTTTGTCACTGGTAGTCAGCTCAGCATAGACCAGGGGTGGCCAGGCTGACCCGGCCTAAGAGCCGCAAACAAAACCACGAAACTTCTAAGAGCCGCAAGGGGGGGGGGGGGGGGGGGGGGGCAAACTTCAATTTTGGCCGGAGTCTGACCGTACGTATGGGGGCACAAGGATGTACGACTGTGCGTCTGGGGGTACAAGGCTGCCAAACCACAAGCTGTGCTTTATTGTGAAATCCTTTCTTTTTTTCCTGGGGAAACGCGGAAAGGGGCGGGAGGGGGGCGGGGGGGGGGGGGGGGGGGTCCCGTTAGGAGGGATCTGCGAGCCGCACTTTCAACAGCAAAGAGCCGCATGCGGCTCGCGAGCCGCGGTTTGGCCACCCCTGGCATAGACTTTAGATCAAGTATGAGACAAGGTGGCGTTATGTGCGGACCAGGGGCATCCCCCTTAAACATAACAAGGTACCAATATTTTTACTTTTTTTCCCCCCTAGCGTAATGAATGCACTTCCAATTTTCAGCTCCGCAAGTCTCGAGTTGCGTCCAGTTTAGCTAGCCAACAAGCCAATTTTTTTCTGCTGCCAAGCAGTCAGGCCAAGTCAAGCCAAGTCAAACTGCTCTCGTAATGGCTGCAAGTGTGTAGTTGCGGCCATTATGACCCCGGCGACCTTCACTAAGGTGATGCAAAAGGTTTTTGAGGAAATCTCTGGGGCGAGCCACTACTTTGATGATGTCTTAATTGCCAGTGACAAGTGGGAGGAACATTGAGAGAGGTGTTTGGGAAAATCCAGAGGGCAGGCCTGACAGTGAAGCCAACTAAGTGCGAAATTGGCTTTCGAGAAATTGCATGTCTAGGCCATCGCATTGGCCAAGGGGAAGTTGCTCCCGTCCATTACATCCTCAAGAAGATCAGAGATGCACAGAGGCCAAAGACCAATCGTCAAGTTACATCTTTCCTCTGGCTGACGGTCTATTATCGTGGCTTAAGCCCCAATTATGCAACCATCGCTAATCCGATGTCTGACCTCACCAAAAAAGGGACACCCTACAATCCCCTGGTGCGAGGAACAGAAGGCATTCATGGAAATCAAAACGAAACTTGCAATCCCGCCGATTCTGAGGCTGCCAAACCTCTATTGTCCGTTTGTGCTATACACAGACGTGCCTGACTACGATGTCGAAGCAGTGCTTATGCAGGAGCACAACGCCATCCTCCACCCAGCGGCAAAAACGCAAGTCACAAGCTATTTCCCACGGAGATCAGCTATGCCACAATAGAGCGGGAGGAACTCGCTCTTCTGTGGGGGATTAAGCACTTCGACATGCTTTTCTATTGCCGACCATTCACGGTGCAGACCGACCACGAGCCGCTGCAGCACACTACTAGGGGAAAGCACCTGAATGGCAGGGTGCTGTGATGGAGCCTCCAGCTTCAGGAGTACCAGTTTCGAGTGTAATACATAAAGGGAGGAGAGAACGCCAGTGCTGAGCGGCTGTGTCGCGCAGAGTAATCGCTGATTGTGACGCTGGCACTACCGTCGTGTGACGCCTTGCTTCGTACTTTAAATTAGAAGCTCTATTGTATTCAATTTTTTTGTGTAGACTTTTCGTACGTCTGCTGTATGCTAATAACAACGTACGCAGCCAACGAGCTTGAGTATCACCTTAGTGCGGTAAACCAGGACTCACGGCCTGCAGCGGAAATGGCACCACCCAATTGCCACCATCTTGCCTGTTTGCCCCATTAGTGATCACGTGATGTCAAGATAGCTGCACCCAGAGGGGTCCAGATCAGATTTGCCAATCTCAGTCAGCAATCTTACTCGAATGGATCCATTTACTCTGGCGGATCAGGTCACATGACAAGACAGATAGAGTGACTGTTCGCAGGTAGGTTCTCGAACACCAAGGTACAGAACCTTTACCCGAGAGCGAGATCGAGTAAATTTTTGAGCACGGCCCTGCGCACCTTGATCTGGCCCATTTCAGGGTGCTGATATATTAACGTCATGTGATCACTAATGTAGCGAACTGGCAAAATGGCGGCAACCGGGGGGGACTGCCATTTTTGGCCGCTGGTTTACCGCTCCAAGTTTACTCAAGCTCATTGTGCACGGCTAGGTCAGCCTATTTGGTGGAAGTATGCATCAGTGATGGTGCCATGGGAGCGTAACACTTTACGCAAATTTAATTGCTTCAGTGTCGTATTTTACTTTGCAATTCGTTGTGTTACCTACAAGAAAAGAATGTTCCGATCCTATTTTCATCATGTGTTGAATGCTTTGCTAATGTATTGTGTACGTGCCAGCTGGGTCGATCTGCAAGCGTTGGAGCTTATCTTCTCTGCTAAGGTCCCAATTATTTTGAGATACAGACCAGTAGGAATTTTTTGTTTTTGTGATGAGAAAATTAACCTGTTAATATTCACAAAAACCGGCCTGGTACTGCCGGGCCACGGATATTGTAAATGGTGCAACATCAGCTGTCTGTGGGGCCATGTGGTCGCTGCAGGTGGTATTGTGGCACTTCCTGGTCGGCGCTCGTTTGCACCTCAACGGTCTCGGCCTCAACCCTAACTTAACTTGTTGGACAGACAGGGAGGTGCATTAAAGGGGCGGTGCAACGATTTTATGATTAAAAGAATTTGCATCTCGTCATTTTTACGTTGTTTATCGTGTCCCAGAGAATAGAGAAAACACTTCCTTCATTAAAAATGTCGCGATTCCGCTGCATAATCGCAAAGCAAAACTCGAGCTTTTTCCCCCACCTGCAGCCCCAAGTGGCAGCCGAAGGAACTACGGCGCAAAGATTACGTGACCTCGCTCGGCTCTAAGCTGCAGCCTAACGCCCGCTAATGCACACAGAGGGAGGGAGGGGAAGCGTCCTCCGAGATAGCACACGGGAAGCTACACGGCACTCCGAATGACGTCACTGGGAGTGCGACCAGGTGTGACCCTGAAGACTGGGAGTGAGTTGAGGGGTGCTCGAAATACCAATCTTTATCTTTTTTTTACGCAAAAACTAGGACACGCAGGCGAAATCGGTTTTCTGTTCTTTACTTCAGAAGTGTCAGGGGGCAACTTCCACAAATTTTTGACCGAAGTCCGAAAATCGTTGCACCGCCCCTTTAAGGTCCGGGCGGAAACACTTTCTTTCCTTGCACTCCTTTCCTGCCGACCACCTCACAGTCCATTGTAATAGGTGTACATGTGCTCAGCTATTTGATAACACCTAACCACTCCAACCATAGCCCTAGCAAGAGACAAAGTGGATTTTATTAGGAAGTCGGGCAAGTATGTGTAAGCATGTGTTGGCATGATGGGAGAGGGCTGTGCTATCGGTTTGGATGTTTCTGTTTCTGTCCGGTTCTTTTTATGTTTATTTGCTGTACCATGAACAAGTAAATTTTTCAGTTCCAAGTCAGCGCTGTGTCCATGTTCTCCTTCCACTGGTCCTTCATCTTTTTTTGCACTGTTTTAATATCTTTTCAACATGACCAACCAACTAGCCAAACCTTGTTGTTTATGGCCTCTTTGAGCCCCACTTGGGGGATGCTTTTGACCGATGCTCGGGCGCAGTAACAGTTCTTGAAATTCGGAAATAGGTTTGCCAGATGGCCTAGTTTAGCATTTTAGGAATTGACTTTGTTTGGGGCTGGGGGTGACACGCGTCTTCGCCGCTTTGACAGTCATTTTTTTTTTTTGTTTGTGTGTGTATAGCGATTGTATGGGACGGGGTGTTTTGTTGAGTTTATTAAGCACGCCGTTCGGTTGGAACTGGAACACGGCACGGCAGTCGACTTGAGAGGCTCAAAAGCGCAACTTTCTCTACCTCTTGGCTCCGGGTGTAGCCTCGGGCACCGCGGTAAAGGGGAAGACCCGTCTGGTCACTGAACGTGGCCAACCTCTGTGCTCCTGCTCTGTGCAGCCTTCCTCTGCCGGACTGCCCCAGTGCATCGACCGTCCGTGACACAACAGCGACTGAAGCCAACAACCACCGCCTCTGGCGCAGAGCGGCGAAGTCGAAACAAAATCTATCGCAATCGACTGACTCAAGTGCTCCCATGCCTCTGCGAACCTTGTCATGCCGGACTACGCCAAAGTGCGGTATTGTTCCTATTCCTCTTGTTATGTATTCTCTGTCTCGCCCATAGCTACGTACAGTCGCCGACAGTTTTTTCGGACTCCGATATTTCGGACTTGTTCGATATTTCGGACCTAAAGGCGGAACCGTGATTTGCCCCATAGAAATAGTGTATATTCACGAGACCAATGTTTCGGACAGCTTGAAGTCCGAAAGTATGATTATTCGAACAAAATCGTCGCAAGCGATCAGCGGAAAACACCATCGAGAAGCGGCTATTTTGAATTCTATGTTGGCTGCAAATGGATTGGCTTGGTTTGGCTGCACTACTTGAGCACTCCTGAGTCCTACCGCTAGGTGACGCTATGCTAGCCCTTTTTTTTTCCCATTTAGCTGCACGTCATCATCATCATCATTATTATCATTTTGCTGTTTATCGTTCCTTCGCGTCGCCAGTAGACCTGTGCGCCGCTGCGCCACGCCACCACCGCCACCTGTTTTGCTCTCGCCGCCCTGCGCCGCCGCCGGAGTCCCCAGGGCCAGCACGCCGCCACCGCCACCGTGCAATAAATTTGGCGCGCCGCCCGCAACGCCGGATTGTTTTTTATGGTTTTTTTTTTGGGGGGGGGGGGGAGGGGGATGTGTGCGTAATATTGGTGTATTTTTTTCTGCTTCTGTATGGGTCTTACCTACTATATTATGCATAAAAAAATGAATAAATACACTGGTGTCTGTACGCTTTTTCCCTTTCATTTTTACTCCTGTAAATATATCGATAAATATAGAAGTTCCATTGTAAACATAGACACGGAACAATAAAAGAACGGACAAAACAACAAGTCTCAGACAGTTTCTAGTTTATTTGAACAACGGACGCTCTTATATATACCTCAAAACCCTCACCACCGAAGAAAAAAAAAATAACTCCTTTTCACTAGGTCACCGAGTGCCAGACACTCAGACAGAAGCTATATGATTTGTGATTCAGACAGATCCCAATGATTCACACCAACCAGCCACCCTGAAGGCTGGTTGGTGTGAGGGCTGACCAGCCACATGAGATAACAGGCAACTCCAGCTTCAGCACAGCCCGTACAATTCTTGGAAAACCCACAAAACAAGGCCTAGAGACACAAAAAACGCTTCATATCACTGTCCAATGCCAAGAACGGTGTGCTTACACAATTACCAGAGGTCAAAATATGCATGGTCTCCCCAGAACTCTCCTACCACTGCTGATTGTTGGGCGAGTTGGTATTGCACGTGAGAAAACATGATTGTGCTTCAAAGACATAGACAGAGGAAGAACACCACAGAGCGCTTACTTTCAACTGATTTAATCTAAGAGCCTCAGCGTAGAAACACACTGCGTCACCGCACCACATCTCAACCAATCCGTGGCCCTGCCGCGGACCGCAAATACACTATCTCTTTTTCTGCCAAGTCAATTCACTTACACTCCTGAGCTCAAAATCTTTGCGTCCTCGCAAATCTTGTTATTGTTGTCGTGATCCTACGTTATGCGTCTAGCCATTGTGGAGGGCGACGTCGGCGTGAAGCGCGTGTAATCGGAGGATCTGCCGCGGTCATAGAGGCCGCGGTGCAAGGCGAGTCGGCGAGTCCATGTCGATTGCTGGTTGTTCGTGAAAAAAAATATAAAAAATAGAGCTGTCGCATGGCAGCTTGGCGGCAATCCGGTGTGCCTTGCGGGATAAACCCGGAAATGGTGTAAGTTTGCTTGTCCTTGTTGGTGATGGCTTAACCCTTTCAGACGCCATGTACACAATTGTGCACATTCCAGAACCGCGGCCTCTAGAACAAGCGTTTCCGAAACTCTACATTTTTGATGAATTTAGACAATTTGTCTACTATTCATCTGACAACCTAAGCGTTTACAGCGCCATCTAGTAAGTGGTGAAGCAAATATACATGTAAACAGACAACATGGCAGCGCGCGGGACGGCACCGCCAGTTAAGGCGATTCCAACAATTTTTGCTGACTTTCCTTCTTGTCCCGAGGATATAATAAAATATGAAAGCTATTTGTAATGCTTTATCCTGTGTATGGTCAAAATAATTTCGCCTAAGCACAAACAGCACCTTGCCAACAGCGCAATTAGTGCATGGTTACAATTGTAACCATGCACTGATTGGTCGGTCCGTGGAAAAGCGGACCAAGTTTCGAGGTACGAAGGCCGTTCGTGTACCATACCCTGTCCCTGACGCCGTATGGAGCTGTTCGATGCTTTGCATCGTAGGAACGCTTCACGCCATAAGAGTAAGCGAGGTTCGCAACTTCGCGTTTGCAGCGTCGCAGTTCGCAAGGACGTCGCCGACCTCGTTGACCTCGTCGGGAAGCGGGGAATATTCCATTGGTCGACGTGGGACAAAGTTGAACAGGAGTTGGAACAGTGATGTCTGGAGTCCGGCATGCGGCTGCTGGTTCACTTGAGAGCTGGTTGCCTGCCGTTGACGTTCTTTCGCAGACATGGAAGGGTCTTTCCGTTGGCGCGTTCGACAAAGCCGTTAGCTTCGGGAGCGTAATGTAGACTGTTAGGATGTTCTAAATGTGCCTGTCAGCGAAGTACCGCGAAGCCGAACGTGAGGTTAGGACCCTGTCGTTGTCGGTGATGAGGGCTTGCGGCGTACGGAATGAGAGTATGAGTTCTAGAAATCGAAGGACGTGCTCGGTCGACTTGTCAGGCAAGGGGCGCGCGACAAGCTCGTGGTGAGGTCGAACGCGGTGATAAAGTATCTGTTGTCGTTGCTCCTCGTCTTGCGGAGGATCTTGCGCCACGGCTGCGGCCAGCAGCATATTCTCTTACAATACAGAATGAACAAGACGCCGGAGTACCTGATTCTTCTAACGGACGCACTCTTCACAGCGAAGGCAATGTAACTCTCCAGAAAAAAAAAAAAAAAGAATTAGTAAAAAAGCGCGTTTCTTTTTATGGTATTTGCATCTTGTTTTCTAAATTCAAATGACTCCTTTCTCTCTTCCCCCCTCACTCTATAATTTACCCCCTTCCCTCTTTCGTGCCACGCCGCCGCCGATCCGTTGACGCCCGCGCCGTCAACACGCCGCCGCCGGAGGTACAAACACCAACGCGCTGCCGCCGGCGATTTCCGCACACGTCTAGTCGCCAGTCGCCATTTTTCGCTCGTGGATTTGCGCCTCTGATCTCATTCAGAAAACGCTGGCTTGGACGTCATGGCCCCATATGTTGTTCTGCCGCCGCGATCTGTAGTTAAGAAGCGCAGAAAGTACTCGACCATAACGCTAGAAAAGAAGGCAGCGATTCTCAAGCTAACAGAAAGTTGCCGAACGGAAACGGAGGCGTAACCTAAAACAAGGCACGCAGGCGTAACCTGAAACAAGGCACTATTTACGGCTTTTTTAAGCCCACTTGCAAGTAATAAAGGCAAGTTTTTCAATCTGCTGATTTGTCGGACTGCTCTATTATTCGGACGTTTTTTCGGTCCCAGCGAAGTCCGAATAATCGGTCGGCGACTGTACTAAGTTTCTCTTGTATGCTTCCGCTTGACTGAGACTGCGTCTGAATTCTTCTTTTAATTTCATCACCATCTTATTAGGCTTTTATTAGATGTTTCTGGTGCACTTTTTGTTATGTGCCTTGTCTTTGTCCCCCTGTGCCTGGAGCCCACAAACTGTGGCATAACGGGCGTCCAAACCCCCGCTGCGGTCCGCAGCGAGTGCGTTTCCCCTCTCGCTCCGCACCACACCGTGTCTGTTGGCCGGAAACAACCCTTAGTGGTTGATGGAACACACAGCACATTCACCAAAGGTGATGGTTTGGTGTGGTGTATGGAGATGAGGGGTCGTTGGTCCCTTCTTTTTCTCGAAGACTGTGAGCGCCGATGCTTAGCACCAAATGTTACAGGAGCAAGTAATCCTTGAGCTGGAAGCATACCATATGCAAAAAGAAGTGTGCACATTTCAGGAGGATAGGGCGCCTGCGCACTTTGCCCAGTCAATGTGACAGTGGCTGAATGCAACCTTTCCAAGTCATTGGAAGGGTTGCGAGTCTTTCAGCATGCCGTGGACCTTCTGGACTTGAACCTGGCAGTTAGTTGCTCAAGCTCTCTGCTCAGCACCCAAAAGAAAAATAAGCGAAGCCACGGAAGAGGACGACCTCTCAAATGGCCAGACTCTACAGCCTTACAAGGTGGCAAAGCTTCCCAGTAAAAATAAGCATCTAGATTCATTTGACTACTGGCCCACCGTGGACAGCCTGAAGACCCCCCGGATGTGAAGGCTGTCGGGATGCAACTCACGGTCGCGGAAACGTTGCGAAAAATGCAAGGTTTACCTTTGCCTCACAAGCGAGAAGAACTGCTTCGAGTTGTTTCAAACTTCTCTGTGAGGCAAATGTGTCTGTGAAGCAATGTTTTCTCTTGCACCTATTTGTTTACGATTGGTGAGACTCATACCAATAAAAGTCCGACCCACACATTTATGTGGACTTGTCTTGAAAGTGATCGGTTTTTTTTTTTCTTGTTTTTTTTGGCTTTTAGATATGTTACGAGAGGCACTCAATGCTCTGAAATCGCACGAGCAGTTTCATATTTGTGGTCAAGTCATTTGCAGGGCAGGAAAGGGATGTACCAACTTTTCTGCAAGAAAGGCTCAATACAATGAACTTTTGTCAGTTCGACCTCGGTTAATTCAACTTTTCGTTTATTTCGATTGTGTTCAAAAGTCCCGGCGAGCGCCCACACATTTCTATGGGAAGAAAAGTTTGATAGTTCAAACTCGGAAGGACTCCGCAACGAATAAATTCGTCCCGAGCAAATGCGCGCGGGTTCACGTTGCACGGCACCACGACAGAAAAAACATCAACGTACAGCGAAACACGGGCCCCTTGCTGCAAAGCCGAACGTGTGCAAATATGCGCCTGCTCCTCTATGCTGTTGAGATGGATTGTAGCGAATGACATGAGCCAGTGCAACCAATCTGGCGTGGAGTAGCGCAGAGAACATAGCATGTGGTCGGGCGCAGAGACAGTGTGCGCTCTCGAAGCGCTTTTCTGTTGCATCGTGTGCGGTCCACTCTGCACGCCGAAAAGCGCAGGTTCTCTCTTTTTTTTTTTTTTCCGTTGCCGACAGTTTGGTTGGTTGGCGCCAAGCCGGCTCAAAAAGCTTTCTTTTTTTCTTCTTTGTAGTGGGCGATTTTCCGGGGAAGTGACGTTTAGTTACGTTGCACAAACTACCATTTTCACTTCTATTGCACATGGCACCATTGATGCCAAGTCGCTGAGTTTAGAACAAAGTCCAAGCTCAGTTGCTACGTTGCGGCAGTTTCATTTAGCGGAGGGTTGACTTGAAATGGCATCACGTGGTGTTGTGAAAGGCCCTCGGAATGGCCTTCACCTGTCGCCAACGGCAGCAAAGCCCATTGACACGAGGGGCCCCGGCACGCGCCAACGGCGCTAGACAGTCACATTCGGATTCCCGAGACCGACCCTTGAGTCATCGGGCCGGTGGTGGCTTTCGAGGAAGGCTCACAACACAAAAAGAATGTCTCCCGGAGGCCACGAGACCGTCTGGCCCGCCAGCATTCGGAGGGAGAAGCACCGGCGTGCGTGTGCGTGCCTGTCTGTCTGTGTGGGTCTGTCGGTGTTGGGTTTCGGCAAGGGCGTCGACCCCTTGCATCAGCCACCGAAGCGGGGCAAGAACGTGAAGGAATTGCATCATCTGCCCTTGGTAAAAGACCACCCGGAAATTGCATCAGCCGCCCCGAACTTCAAACACCACGTGAACACTCGAATGCCAGGGAAGGCTCCTCTCTCGCTCCGCGGGCCTTCTCGCTCTTGGAGGGTTAAATAAAGTCATTATTATTATATTATTATAACTCGGGCTCAGAGAGCCCGAGGTCGCCGACTGCCGACTGCTGACTGCTGACTGCCGATAGCCGATTAACCAGTCGACCATGCTACTTGTATATTCAATGTACATAAAAGTTCTACTTCAGTAGCCCTACTCCAGGCCCGTTTCCTCGGGGCCATGCTAGCAGCGAGCCACAGCCCCGACTCTTGGTTCCGCGCCTGAGGTCGTCACCCTCCCAGACGCAACAGTGGGAAGTACACGTCGCTGTCTATTGGCATGAAGACGGCCATTCTTAACCCTTTCATGGTCGGATTTTTTGTCCAAAGACGTGCCCCCGTGGTAGGGTTTTTTTACTCGGTGTATTAGCAAAGAGTATACACTAGTTTATTGTCGCATAAAAATATGTAAGACTTAAAATAAACAGTACACACACTTCAAAATATCTGCAGCACACTCGCTGGAGGCTGAACAAAACAAAAAGGACTAAAACTTTGACGCACCCGCTTCCGAGACGGTCTAGCAGACGGTGCGGCTGTGTGTCAGACTCCGGACTCCGAACCGAGCTGGTTTCCAGTTGTTTGTCGGATGTCGAGCTGTCATCAGACTCTGAGACCGAGAAGGGTTCAAAGTCTGACCCCGAAGAGCCATCGCTCCAATCCACTACGCTGCCCCCGGAGCAGCCAGCACGCGCGGTCATCCCGAAGGTAACACTTGCACAGAGCATCCAGTTTCGCGATTTCAAAAAGCCGCGCCAAAACAAACACGACCGGAGTTATATGGTCGTAGTTCCCTACAAACCTACCAGATGGCAGCACGTCTACGCGAACGCGCCCGTTCAAGCAGAGGCGCGAATTTTTGAATGAGCAGTCGCGGACGTACCGGTACGTCAGCAACCATGCGGGACGCTCCCGCGGTGACGTACAGGTACGTCAGTGACCATGAAAGGGTTAAAGAGGTTGTGAAGAGTGTATCGAGGAAGGAGATCGCAGACAAGTATTTTGAAGAAAAGCATGCTTGCTACCTTGATCGCCAACAAGAAAAAGATCAGAGGCTCAACAAAAAGAGCATTTCGACCAAGAAAGAAAACGGCTATGAACGCCGGTTCACCTGAACGTCGAAAAGGCTGTGCTCCAGTGGATCCGTGACATGAGAAGCCGCAACTTGCCTCTCAGCGGACCTTTCGTCTGTGAAAAGGCTCGGGTGTTTGCAAGAATGTCGACGCCCCTGACTTCATTTGTTCAGATACAGTCTACGCTCATTACAGCAGACCTGGTTACAACAGACATTTGGATATAACATACCAATTTGTGAAGTTCGGATGGTTTTCCTCTACACGCCATTGACACAACTTCATATCTGTATACAACATACTCCTCTTACAACAGACCGAAACCTTGGTCAAAATCAAGGTCTGTTATAACGAGCTTAGACTGTAGTTGGTTGCCAAGGTTCAAGAGTCGGTACCAGCTCACATTCCGTACAACCTGCGGCGAGTGGACAGATGTTGACTCTGCAACGTGCGAGCGTTGGAAAAAGTATAGCCTGTAAGGCTATACTTTGTTTCACCTAAAGTTCAGAAGGAGGCTACGCCAAGTGTGCTGATGCGACCAATCGGACAGCGTCGAAAGCCCACCATCATAGTGTTTGCCAAGTTCTATAATCGCAGTACCAATCATAAACAGAAAAGACCAGGTGACACACTTTTGACGCTGCCTGATTGGTCCCATTACCTCGTAGCGTCGGCTGTGCCTGGACTTAAGCTGAGAGCAAAGGCTTCAATAGCCCTAAGCAAGGACGTCTTCAGAAGCTGCAGAGCTCACTTTCAGCTTAAGTGAAGAAGCTCCGACCGAGTCAGCTGCCTCGTTACTCAGATGTTATCGAGGTGAAGGCGTTTGAGCCAGCGTAAAGCTTGGAAATCCCCCAGACTCACTCGGGAGAAGGACAAGCATCTGTCAGAAGCTCCTGGAGGCTTACAAAAAGAAGCTGGTAGCCCAACAGCGGTTTGTCATCATGCCTTGCACTCAAACAGCCACCTCGTTGGGCAGATCGCGAACGCCGACCGAACACCAGTGTTTTTGACGCGCCCCCCAATTACACAGTGGAGGCGAAGGGTGGAAACCAAATGCGGACGCTCTCCTCCGGCGACGAAGAAAACAGGGCGACAGCGATGCCGTTCTGCACGACCAACAGACACAAGTCGGACCCTTCTTTCTTCAAGAGGAAGACCTTGCCGGCGAAAGCGATGATTCCCGAGAATGCGGTCGCGCAAGCACACCCCAAAGGGCGGACGGACATAGAGTCGAAGATCGACCGGATTGATTCCGCGCGAAGGAAGGAGCCTGGAGCTAGCCTTGGCGTCCGTTCAATGCTGGAGCTTGACCCGTTCCAGCGTCGCATCAGCCAATGCAGGAGAGACAAGCTCATGGCCTGTAACAGCCAACCTCGTGATCGTTCCGGGCGGGACACGTCCCAACTACAGCCGCTCGACATCTGCCTCAATGAGCCGATAGGGGACGACACATGCGCGGCTTACGACTGGCTCGTCGGCACCGAGCGTAATCCAACGCTGGCGATGCATCTGAAGAAAGCAGCGCTCGACAACCTCGCGGAGTGCGTTCATGAAGCACTGAATCGCGCTCCCATGGTCGACAGTCGCGCACTCCTTCAAAAAGCGTGATAACTCGATTGTCTTGGATGGCGCAGAAGACGACTGTCTGTAGTCCATGTACAGTGACAAGGAGTTCTCGGACTCCGACGACGACCAGTGTATCCTGTTCGGTTGCATTTCTAAGGATGCGCATTGTAGAAAAGATGTTCTATGAGGTATGTGTTGCTCAGGTTTCATTCCGTTTTGTCTGCGCGGTAGAATCTTACAGCAACAACCGCATATAAAGCTGGGTACTCACCAACCGCTCCCTCCATCACTTACCTTGTTTGGAGGACAAACTGCCATCACAGGAACTCGTCATTCCAGTCGGATGCCGGTAGGTGCACAGCGAATCGTCTCTCCATGGACAACTTGTCACGGTCGCTTGTAACGGCCGACGCACATCACCTCGTCCATGAGCACTACACAGCACCGGTCATGCTGGATGCAGCCCGGAGGCGAAAGCTGCAGGCAGAAAACACTGCAATACATTTAGTAAACTTCTAGTCGAAAAATATTCCACATTCGCCAAGCTGATGTCTCTTTTATTCTGGGGCCAGCTCAATAAAACAAAATCATTCGGCCTTATTTATTAGGCTCAAGAGCGTCGTCAAGACAACACAGCCTAGCCTGAATATTGCTTCTTCTTAAAGGGGCTGTGCAACGATTTCAGTGTTGAAAGAATTTGCAGCTTGTATTTTGGCACAAGCGAGAAAAAAACATGCCACCTTCCCACACAAAAGAGTTACTTCGTTGCATAATCGCGAAGGGGAAAAACTAATTATTTAGCGATCTGCAGCCGCATGTGGCGGTTACGTCAGCTATGGTGTCGCGTCAGTGCAGTATGCGTGAAAGTCTACAAAACCAGGCCCTCTCCTATGCCACACTTGCTGTCAGCCCTGTGCCACACTTGCCATCATCCCTGTGGCAAACAGTCTTTTGTTTTGAACGCTCACCATGACTTTCGGCGACGCTAATCTATGAAGAGTCGACAATCACGGAGGGACCGGCTGAGGGCTCTGAAGACAGAACCCAACGGGAAACCAGCTGGTCCCCCCGTGACATCATTCGAAAAGTGGCATGAAAGTTGAGGGTTACTTGAACCTTTGATATGTTTCCCTTGATATGTTTCACAAGCATGTGCAAGAAAAATGGTTTTCTGTTCGTTGTATAGATGACACAGATTAACTTCTGCAGTTAATTAGCCTAAGTCTGAAAGTCTTTGCACTATATCGAGCAAGCCAGCCTAGAAATTCCACTCAACTTCAATGGATACTTTTTGTTCCCACTTTGTTCATTTACAGTGCAACCAAAAATCACAGTATTTACAACAAAAGGAAACAGAAGGAATGTAAAAAAAAAAAATTCAGTCTAGTAATATGTCAGTTTTACTAAAATGCGCATCCTCAAAAGCTCCCTGCCAGGACTCTTCCAGGAGCAACATGATAAGTTTGGCCAACCATGTCCAATAACCATTTTTAATTTTTATGAAAAAAAAAATATTTTGTAGACTTAATGAGCATCAAAACAAAACAGGAGTCTGTTTTGCGAAAAAAATTGTTGTCCTTACGGAAAAAAATTAGAAGCCTACTCTCAGTGCAAAGCACTTTGTGCAACTAGCGCAAAGTTGGCATTTCCGTCACCTCTCCCAAAGAAGCTGCTGTAGCTACCGGTCTAGAAATATTTAGACAACCTACGAATAAGCAGGATTGACTTAACATATTTATCATTGAGTATCAACATTGCTCACTTCTAGAAAGAAATCGCAGACATGGCACATTTCGCAAGAAAACTTACTTTTTTTTTTCCTTCACATCTATAATTATTAGAACTTTCTAACTTCGCCAACATGTTGTCCTGTATCTTGTTAATATTGGCGTTAAATATATTATCCTGGGCAGCGAAATACATTTAAGCGAAACGTTTAAATGGGGCAATTTTAATAATTACAAGTTACAGTCGACTCTTGTTAATTTAAAATCTCTTAATTCAAACTTTCGGATAATTCAAACTAACGTGCAGGTCCCATCCTATGCGTCTCTACGGGAAGAAATTCCTGATAATTCAAACTTTGCTTTATTCAAACAAATTTTCGGCCCCCCTCAAGTTTGAATTAATGAGAGTCGACTGTATTTTGAAACTACTTTAAAATGAAAGGCCATCTTCGATTTCTTTAATCTCTTCCACATTAAGGCCAATGATAGGCACTAACAGAATCTTCAATACTTGTTGCGTTACTTTTGTGTATTTAAATATGACCAAATTGAGACTACCGCAGCACCGTGAATGGGGCGTGTAGATATCCATGAATGACAAATTCATTCTTTTTACGAAGTGTAAAAACGGTCGAGGGTGGTCAGAAAGAAACAAATTGACGGCACAGAGGCAGATGGTGGTTTGTAAATTGAGAATTCTTAGAGCGTTTTTATATAAGAGTTAAAGAAAATGCTCGGCAGTCCGGCGCGATCGAGAGGCTCTCTCATGTCGCATGCTTCGCAGGGCCTGTTTTCAATAGCCGGGATGTAGGGTCTCTGTGTAGGCCATGTAAAGGAAGCTACCAGAGGGGCTCCGCTTAAGATATATTTATCTAAGCCCGGCGGTAACATGCTACGGCGGGGCGGAAGCGGCGCGCCTTGGAGCCGCTGAGGTGTGCCTGTGGGACACAAGACGACCTCCCGGAAGGCGCCCATGAGGCACGCGGCAGACACAGCGCGCACCACACTAAGCAAAGCACCATCGTATGCGCTTTGCTTAGTGTGATGACAACTGACCATTTTGTTCTCGACGCTTTTGTTTTTCTTTGTTCTGGGACATCACCAAAGAGCACCTCACTTCCCTGCACGAGCTCTTGACATTGACGGCAGTTTGTTTTCAGCAATTTATTTGTATTTTTACTGTAAGTTTGTGGTGTAGGCATCATGTTCTATAAAAAATGGCATCACTCTAAACAAAAAAAAACATGGAGACACCCTAGCCCGCTCCACCTTGTTTTCCAGCGAGCGTTGGTGTAAACAACGGGGGCGCTGGCCGGGCCCGAGGGTCAGGTTTCTTCCCTCTGTGCGCAGTCGCCTTCAGACGGATAATACAAACTCAGAACCGTTTTCATAACATGGAGTTGGACTGCGTTTATCGTCCTTAGCTTTGAATAGGTACCCACAGGCCATAAAACGCGAAGAGAAAATAAATACTCGACGGTACCCATTATGTAATATTGTTGTTACGATTCTTTCTTATCAGATTTTTGTGAGATTTGTTATAGCTGCTTTGCACTACACTGCTCACAGACGATAGTGCAGGCTAATAATTATTTCCGAAGTGGCTTCTTTGTAGACATTCCCGTTCTTGATACCAGCAATTTGTGCTGCAGTGGGTTGACGCGTGTGCATTGCCAGAAGTGCCAGGACTGATTTTCACGCACGGGCCGGAGGAAATCCCAGTCTCTCGTTTTCATTTTCCTGAACACCTGCACGTCAGGCCTCGGCAGGTGAATTAGTGCAACATTCCATAATTTTGTCTTGCAGACATCCGCTATATCTGACACACACTTAATAATAGCTGATGTGGCAGGCCCTCATCAGCTATCAGCTCAGACACTGAAAAGAGTTGCGTGGTGTTTGACGAGGTCTCCAATCCCATCTCAGGCGTTCTTGTCATGCCCAGTAGCTGAAAACAGCCATTTAATCGACAGGTATGTGTTTTTGGTGAGCTTATGAAATTGATACCGGTTTTTTAAAATGACCTTCTGCACCATCATTGACATACGTCACTTGTGTATACAGGAGAGCAACGTCCTCAACCCACTCACAAATTTTCGCAATGGCGCAGCATGCATGGGCGAAATTGGTAGATGGAGTCATCACTGATGAGGGCGTAGCCACACGTTCCTTTTCTAGTTGTCAGCACGCCTGTGAAGTTTGAACCTTGCGTCTTTTGCCAGTCATGTGACTGAACTTCTTCACGCAGTTTAAGTGTCCAGTTTTCTGTGAAGTCAAAATGGAGCAGGACATCACTTTACTCTAGAAATTGTTTTGCTTTCTTATCGTATTGCCATGCTTGCATCAAATATATTCATGCTGCACCCATTTTCTCAACTACTCTCGAAGGTGTTCCACAAACGTATCAGGACCTACTTCATTCCTTAACAGCTCTCCTTTCTCCCAAGCCGCGTAGGACACTTCATCATCATCTGAAACTCCCAGGCCAGGCGAAAAAAGAGATTCAGCTGTTGGGCATGAGCTGCACTGGCCGAGGAAACACTACATAGATTGAGGGTCGCATATAGTCAGTTCACGAAGGTCTTCAGCACTTCTTATTTTTCCAGTGGCTTCTTCTAAGGCACCAGCACTTAGCATGATGTTAGCCCAGCATGCACACAAGGAAACTGTGTGCCAAGATGTATACTCCACCCACATTGGCCACAACGAGAAGAACTTGGTGAGCCCAATGGCCGTGTCAGGTTGAGCCGCCTTAAACAACCGAAAAGTTTCACGAATAGACCTAGTCATAAAACGTTTTGAGACATATTTTTTGTCCCTTTGAAATGATGTCAATAACGTCCTTCTTGTTTGGGCTTTGTCGGGAGGAGCTGACTTCCTCTTTGTGTAATTATTTAGTGCTGCCTGAACATCCTATTGGCTCAGCCTGATTCTTGTGTAGCGGTCAGGAATCAACCACACTCCGAGCGTTTTTTGGCTCTTCCTTGCTTTTTGGATCAGGTGGCGAGTTGCTGAAGTAATCATCTTTTGGATCTGTTGCTTGGAAAGATTCCTCAGGAGCAAGGTCAGGAGACGGCATTGTTCCTGGTATACATAAGAAGAATCAAACGCATACATCAGGTTGCTAAACAACTCCGGAGAAACGTTGCAGTTTTGTACCAAGGCTCCAGGCCCCTCCGTGACTCTATATGCTGCAGTGAGGCTAGATGAAATTTTCTTAACGAGAACGCTCTCGATTTCTTTCTGGTTCCACCTTGAGTAAGGCTGCTGACAATGACTCCTGTCGTTCGACACGTCACCGGTTTGAGGATGGCTGCTATGGTGACTGCAGTGTATTCTATGGAATGCAAATGTTATTTTTATGCACAGTGTCTAGATGGTGTTTCACCATACACTAGGAAAAAAATCCCTTGATAAAAACGCAAACACGTCAAGGGGCTTCACTCTAAGAATGCAGTTTTGCAACGACGGGAGGCGGACTGAGGTGAGTGAAGGGAGTACCCTGCCTCCGCGGGTGTTCCACAACTGACCTAATCTACTAACGTCGACTTGCAGCACAAACACATGCACAGGGGGCTTTACTCGATCTGACGAACTGCTGCAGCACTGTCGGAGGCACGATCAGGAGAACGCGGCTTTTTCGTTCGTACCGTTGCGCCTCCTGGCCAGAGAGAAAGGTAAAAGCGCAAGCTCTTTGCTTTGCGGAAGCCACCCCTGGACGAGCACCCGCGTGGCGGGGCCACCTTACCAAGTTCTCGTAGTTCTCACTCCGGAGTCCGGAAGGAAGAGCTTGCATGAGTACGCTCGCTATTACATCCGACAGAAAATAAAGAGCGAATACGGACTCAAAGTCAGCCCAGCAACGAAACGCCGGTTTAGCCGTCTAGCCGTGCGAACTCACCGCGCTTTGCGGAGCACTCGATGGCGCTTGCTCAACTCTTGGCATGCAGCACACGGCGTGCCAGTAAGAACTTGAGCTTGCGACTTTGGGGACACACGACAGCCAAAAAGCTATGCGTGATAGAACAATTCTAACAAAACTGTTTAAATAACGGGAACGGGGTTAAAAATCAAAATATGGGGACGAACACTCGAGAACAAGGAGAAACGAGAACAACAGCAGCGATTTCGATGGCGTTGGCGATGCCCAAATTGATGAGTTGTGGCAAGCAGCGCCTCTAGTGGTTGAGGACTCCATGAACTCTGGCACTGTTAAGGTGTATCCACACGACGGACCAAAATGCTGTTTTGGTCCGCGGGCCGCGCATCACGTGATCTTACGTCACCGCTTTTCGAGGTCCGCCGGCGGTCCGCGGCCCGCGCTTGTGAGAAATGCCAAGCGCTTTTTTCGCCCGGACCTTGGCGGCGGACCGCGGCGTTTTTAGTATAATTGAAGTGCTAAGTCTGGCAACAAGCTGACTTTTGTTCTTTGGATTGGAATCTGAATCCAAAGTCGTTTTCTTTTGGCGCCAACTGTTGAAGACGAAGAAGACGAACCTTTCGTTGTGCGACGATGGAACTTTTTACTTCATCGCGCTCGTGGAGCAATTCCCCGCTCTGTGGGACAATATTCGCGACGACTACTCAAATAATCATCTAAAGATGTCCCCGTGCCTTTTTCGCTTCACCTAAGTCCTCCTCGTCCTCAATAGTCAACGCCAGGGCCACCGCGGCCAAACGTCTCTTTCGTTCAACCTCCATCTTGGCTCCTTACAAATAGCCTCAAAGCAGCTCGTTGCATGCTTTTGGCGGAGCTGTGAGGTCGAGGGTTAGACCGGCCCGTTCACTCTGTCGTCTGCTCTTTTGGTCCGCCGTGTGGATGCTCATTGCAGCCGGGCGGCCCGCGGGCCGCGCATCACGTGATCAATCGGTCCGCGGCCCGGTCCGTCGTGTGGATACACCTTTAACGGGTAGTTTCGGTTTCGGTTTCGCTGGGCTGTGCAGTGTGCATCTGTTATCTGCCATCGTCTCCGCACCGCCATTGCTCACGTCGTGGTGGGCTGCTCCACACCTGGGCGCGATGCAGTAAGAACCGTGGCGTTGACGAATAGGCTAGTTGGTAATTAATTTTAACGGGTAACAAACAGCGCAGGGACACGAGCAGAGTAATTTGTCTTCCGTCTCCTGCTCTGTTCGCGTACCTGCGGTGTTTGTTACCCGTTACAAGGACGGTAAGTACCCATTCCTTCTCGTCGCTGCATATCAGACACAGCAAATAATAAAACAGTTATGATTTTTTTCGGCATGGGGAGTGAGCGAAAACGGGGCAACGGCAAAGTCAAGTGAACGCAGATCTACTGGGTGATTCAAGGAGTGGCCAGGCTCTTTAAAGGGGTACTCCACAGGTTTTTTTCATTGTCTCCGATTTGCTTGAAATTTTGCTAAACTAATTAACCAACATCGCTAAAATAGTATTACACTGTAAGCAACGGCTGGCGCTGCTCTCATGCACACCTTTTGTACTGATCAGAATTACGTAATTTCGACTAGAAATTAGCGCGAATAAAAAAAGTAACTGTGACTAGTTATTTTAGGAAGCAATGTACAGGCTCTCTTGATCATTTCATTTATGCTAAGCGCCTACGTATTAAAGGGACACTGACAGGGTATTTATGCTCGCCCAGGTTTTTAGTGGTACGTGACATATGAGAGCCCAACTACCCATAACAGAATTTGCGGCTCGAAATTCGGTTTCTTTCCGCCCGAAAACCGCCGATCGAGAACTGGTCGGTTCGAGTCGCGCTCACTTTCTTTTACGTGGTCACGGGCCGTTTTGTAAGGTTTTGACGCGACCACTAAATTTAATCAAAGTCGTCGGTCATTGAAGGCACACTGTCGATATTAAAAATAGAAAAAAAAATATGAAACCCCTTTTTGCGTGGCTTCCAGAGAGCTGTAAATATGGTGATTGAAAAAAAAAAAAAAAAAGAGAACGCCTACAGCGCCGAATCCAGCCCTGACGAATGAAAGGTCCGCGCTGAATCTTCTTTTTTTTTTTTGGCAAATAAGCTATCATCATCATCAGTTGCAGACATTTTACGACTATGCGCCACTGATCTCTATGTCTCAGTGGGGTGGGCCGCTTGGTGCTATGCGCTATGCTACGCAGGCAGTCGGTGCACCAGTGCAAGCCAGTGTCTCGAGATGTGAAACAACGTCAAATGTGTTGCGTGGTGTTTTCGCTTGGTAATTTTTTCGAAACGATGCTCACGATATACCAGAGTTTCAGCAAACATTAGTTCATAGCGAGTTCGTTTCACGGCACTCGTGCCCACGCGTGCCCACTCGCAGCGTGGAACGGGTTCGTTTCGGCCGGCACTCCACGAGTGGTTGCACTCTCCGTGTTCGTTTCAGCGCTGATACCCCACGCGTGCATGCACTCGCTGCACCGAGAAAATCGGGAGTGCGCCAAAATGCAATCCCGTCATGCCTCGCTCCGGCGGAGCCGGCGAGGAGCGGGAGCAGACGACGAGGGTTCGTCTGCTACGATGTGTCGCGGAACCGAACGGAACAAAAAGTAGATTTTCTGATAGAAATCGCGTCCTGCGGGCTACGAAATCAAACGCGAGCTTGAATTGTGAGCGTCTGCTCTTTCCCGAAAGAAGCAATTGACAACCCGTGATTTATTTGCAGGTTTTAAATCGCTTTGTTGCAGTACAAACGCTGAAATATACCAGTGTGTAAAGAAATGCTCAGAACAAACGTAACAGCGGCCCCCGAGATGTCTATCATCATCCGTGTGCGGGTGGAAAATTTAACATTTGTCGGCAAAACTCCCCCAGCAGAAATCTCTGTCTGCCCAATAAGCATCCGAGAAAGCTGAAGATCGTAACTTTACCCGAGGATTGGGCAACATCATCATGTTTAACATTTACCTACGTCAGCTAACTTGCCCCGTCGTATTTTGTTCGAGAAAGCTCTTGTTCTTGACGCCCTCACCAAGGCTAATTTCTGATCCACCTATAATGACGATCCAAATCGAAAGTCCCAGTTTTGCTGGATATTCCAACAGGCTAGTTTTAAGCCGTACCCTTTCAGTGGTTCACGCATAATACCATGCTCAAGCGGATCAAGCTTCTGCTCGGACAGCATCATCAGTTTTCTTCAGTGTAAACCGTTATAAGAATTGAAAGATCGTAACCAGCTGCTTTGTATAAAACTGGGTGCGGAAATTTACGCCGTCTGTATACAGACGGCGTAAATTTCCTATCTAACTATCTCTACGGCAGCCGAGCTCTCCGAACAGAAAGGCGCTAGTTTCGGTTTGAAGTCGGTACCTTTTCTACAACATAGATGGCGGCAACATCAGTCTTCTGAGACGAAGGAAAAATAAAAAAAAACGGACAGTACAACAGTACAACTTCCTTCGTCTCAGGTTTATTATGGATACCATTCACCAGCTGGCCTGTGTTTTTTACCTTTCTTCACTAATCAGTCTTCTGCACTCGGTGCATTTGGCGAGTTCGTTTGAGTCCAGTTTTCCGTGCAACACTCTGTGAGTGCGATGCATTCTGGGGGAGAATTCGAACGGTGCCAGTGCGTGTGAAACGAACACGCTATTAGTTTAGGTTTCTGAATTTGGCTTTTAGAAGGAATAGATCTTTATTTGCCCACATGGAGTGTTAGGCGATCGGTGTCAGCTAACAAAAAATCTCCCCAATTATGTGTATTTTGCCGTTTTGCGTCCAAGAGACAATCTGTTATTTTGTTATTTCAGTGATGCGCGCCACTTATGATGTAGTTTTGGAATTTTGATCCTCTAAACGAGGAAACACTATTGTTCTTTCTTTTAAGGCGCTACCGGCTGTTGGTCAGCAAAGCATTTTGTCTTGAGCCCTTAGTTTCTCGTCTTTATTTATATGGCTCTGGAGAGCCGCGGCACCGCGGAAAGGCAGCAGCCCGCACCATGGAGGCCCGCGGTGCCGCGTCTAGTGAACATGATAATCTGATGAGCAGTGTGTCGAACCGAAAAAAATACGGGTTCGGTTACGGTCCAGGTTCAGGTAAATTTATTTTGTTCCGGTTCAGTTCCGGTTCGATTAATTCGATCCGCGAACCGGTTCGCGAACCGGTTCGGAAATTATAAATGACAAATGGCAACATCAAAATAAATTACAAATAAAACATCTGAAATCAGCACATACGAAACGGGATACATCGTAGTGTAAGGATCAGGGATTTCTACCAGTAATGGTTTCTTTATGTGCACTCAAAGGTTACCTCACCGACGTTTACGCATACGGACTTCATCTAATTGTCGCGAACTATCCCGCCACCTCGTCGTGTAAGCAATTGAAGGAACAGTGGGGAGAAAATACAGCTTTCTTTATTTGAACTAGCCTTCGGTAACTCAAATTAGACCCTTAAAGAAGTTTTCATTGAACAAGATACGGAATATGAAAAACACTTCACCGAACGCAACGCCAGAAGGACGTAATAGGATAAATATTAAAATAGAAGAGTTCGCTGTCTCACAAATATGTTAGCTTCTAAGTGCCTATACGAAACCGGATGCATTATTATCAAACTCCACAGCCTTTTCTTTTCTCAATGCGATGGAAGCAAGCTTCAAGAACTCGCGCGTTCTAGAAACGTGTTATGAAATGAGCACACAGCAGCATTTAGGATTTACGAGATTGTAGAAAAATAAAATCCCGTGACGCGATTTTTTTTTTTTTTTTTTTTGCACAGCCTTTTAATTTTCTTTCTTCCGTGCAAGCCGCGACCAGCGCAATACTGGTTCCTATGTCAAGATTCATGGATGCAGCGTTTGTCAAGATTCATGGATGCAGCGTTTATATTCCTAAGATTGAGTGGAGAAGAAAAATATGTAAGCGAGGGTGTGTGTCAGTTGACGGCACTTAAAAAACAAATGGCATTGATAGCACATTCATTGTCAACAGCGCGTGGCCGAACCGTTTTGACATGAGCCGGTAACCGTTATTTTTTTTCCGGTTTAGTTCCGGTTCGGGTTCATCGCGATAACAATATAACGGTTCGGGGTTCGGGTTCAGTTCCGGAAAAAAATACCGGTTCGGTTCCGGTTTTCGGTTCGGTTCGGTTCCGGTTCGACACCCTGCTGATGAGTATATACATGCATGATGACGACGACATGAATTGTTGGTATTGGGGAGGATGGCAGTCCGATTTGCAGAAGTGCAGATTTCGTGGAGGTGGGTTGGGCGGCTCAGCAGCGAGCCATGGGGATCTGGCACGCCGTTCGATAGGTGCATGAAGGAGCCCCAGGAACATGATGGCGCTGTTGCTCACTGGGGTTCATTGGGGTCGAAGCATCAGGCTCCCTGGAGGTAGCCCAGTCAAAGTAGAAGCTGCCGCTTCCGAGGAACCAGGGGGGCTATGTTGCGCTTTTTGCACTCCCAGGAGACTATGGAGACGGAAGTGACGTCAACAACGCAGCAAATGCAGATTGGATGTTGATTTTGTTTTCTTCTGTCAACATCCAATATGCGTTTGATCTAGTCGTTGACGTCACTTCCTTCTTCCAAGTCTCCTGGGAGTGCAAAAAGCGCAACATAGCACCCCAGGGCTCAGATTGAGGCACCGCCGTCACCCGGTGTGTCATCATCTCAACGTCGTCGCCGTTGTGTTCTTAATTTATACGCGTTATGTGTATATATTATATATATATATATATATATATATATATATATATATATATATATATAATAACATAGATAAAAATACACACAATCGAACGGCCAGCGGCGCCCCGTTCTAGTTATATACGCCTGAAAGAATTTTTCTCACTTTATGCCTGTAACCGAGCTAAAACTTTACGTACACAGGCAAATTCAAAGCAAAATATATACAATGCAAGTGCTTCTGACCCTACATAACAATTGCTTATATTTAAAATTCAGGGCAGAAATTTTGATTGTAAACATCTAATTATTATATAGTCCATTCTTAGTCAATATGCTGTCACAAACGCATCGTACAAATCTTTTTTTCGATAAGCCTATGTAAAGGTAGCTTGGCCGCAAGCTTCTTGGTGCACGGCGGAGTGCTAGCTTTACAGGGGCAAAAAGCGGGCCGAATTTGAAAGTCTCGAGGAATAAAAAGTATCAATTAAAATACCGAAATTTAAACTGCGGTGTGTGCTATGAGTCGGCAGCTATTATATTCCTCGGGAACTTTACGATTCTTCATTTCAGTGACAAGAAATTTAAAATTTTGTCAAAGTGGCCCATAGGACCTAATGCAACAATATTATATCGGGCCCAGGAATAAAAAGTATACAATCCTGAGGTTCAAGTAGGTATTAAATAAGTCTTTATTAGTGCCCTTGTCGCGTTCGACCAGAACGGTACACGGAATCAGTGGAGGCAGAGGTCGAGCAAGTAGAATAATAAAACATATATTTACAACGTATAGAACACTACTGTTATGTACAAGAAAGTAAATCCCAAAAGTCAAACCCTATCGGTCCCCGTGACCCAGTCCCCTGAATGTTGATCGTCACTCACGACCTTGAAATGCTGAAGCCGGTCCAGCTGCTTCTCGTGGTCGTCTCTGGGGTGCGATGTCGCTATGGTAGGAGTCTTGGAGATCGGTGAGGTTCTTCGCTACACTGGAGCGTGGCCAGTGGCTGGTGGCCTCGCCTCGGAGCAGAGCCAAGGACGTCCTTCTCCAAGTACACCCTTTGCTTCTTATATCCTCTTCTTCCTTCTCTTCGGCCTGCCTGTAGGCCGCTCGCCCTTCCTAATTCTTCTTTTTCCTTCACAATCGTGACAATGCCCCCGACGTTCCAGAAATTCATACCATGAATTTTCTTGCTTGTTTTTTTCATTTTCTTGTCCTTTGTTCGTAGGCGGTTGTTCGGCAGCTGTCACGTGCACGGCACATCTGGACGCTTCACTCACAGCACACAGCTTATCACGCCCAGCGCCCGCGTGCCCAACTAAGTACAAAATCGTCGGTGCGGTACTAGCCCTATTCTATCTCTCAACACAACCCGCACTTGTGTCGCAGCAGGACTTTCTCAACCTCGAAAACGAAGGTACTTAATTTGACCTGCAATTACCCTATTCACAACAAAATATAGGATTGTGGACTCTTCAATCCTCAGTCCCTTAATTCACGTTGAATCGTCCCCCAGCAAACAAAAAGTTAATCCAAAACATACTAGGACACACTCCTCCGTGATTATCATCTAAATCTGCTCCCTCGTCTAAATCCGACTCAAGAAATCAGCGCCCACATTATCTTTCCCTTTGATGTACTCCACGTGGAAGCTGTAATCTTGTAGCTTCATGCTCCACCTCATGATACGGCTGTTCGTGTATTTTGCCTTATTAATGAACTCTAGTGGTTGATGATCTGTCTGAACCCGAAAGTTTCTACCGTACAAATAAATCGTAAATCTTCCCACCGCCCAAACCAGTGCTAACATTCCCTTTCTATTGTTGCGAAGTTCTTCTCCGCCCTACTAAGTTTTCGGCTGGCGTAAGCAACTGGATGTAGCACCCCGTCTCTCTCCTGTAGGAGCACCGCTCCCAAGCTTGTGTCTGAAGCGTCAGTCCGCAATGTAAATTCTTTTCCCAAATCAGGAGCCATAAGGATGGGTGGCTCAGCTAGCAGCTGCTTCAAGTGAGAGAACGCTGCTTCATGTTCCTCTTCCCACTCCACGTCATTTCGTGCTCCCTTCTTTGTCAGGTCTGTCAGGGGAGCTACGAGCCCTGCGTAGTTGGGTATAAACTCCCTGTAAAATCCCGTCAGTCCGAGAAATGATCTTACTTGTCGTTTCGTAGTTGGTCTCGGTGAGTCCTGTATTCTCGTCAGGATCTCTTGTTTCGGAGCAATTAATCCCAATCCTATCCGATGTCCCAAAAAGCTTATCTGGTGAAATCCAATTTCACACTTTTTTGGTTTTATCGTTAGACCGGCAGAGCGCAACCTGCTCAGAACTTCCCTCAGTGTGTCGATGTGTTCTTGCCACGAGTCTGTCGCCACCAGCACGTCGTCAATATAGTGGTATGCGTCCGGTATACCCTCTAGCAGCTTCCGCATCAACTTCGTGAAAGTTGCTGCTGCGGTTTTCAGGCCGAAGGGCATGAACCTAAATTGATACAGCCCACTCGATGATGAAAATGCTGTCTTTTCTTTAGACGCTTCATTCATGGGGATCTGCCAATACCCTCTGACTAAATCAAGTTTAGAAAAGAACTTTTTGCGTCCCACCTTCGCAAAAGTGACGTCTACCCTTGGTATGGGTTCTGCATCGGACACCAGTACTTGATTCAGTCGCCGGAAATCTATGCAAAACCGGTTCGAACCGTCCGATTTTTTCACCATCACCATAGGTGCGTTATACGGCGAATTCGATCTCTCTATAACGCCCATTCGCAACATCTCCGTTATCTCTTCCTCCACCACCTCATGTACTTTTAACGGCAATGGGTACTGTTTTATGTGTATTGGTGTTTGGGTGGTCAACTTGAGGTCGCACTTGATCATGTTAGTCTTTCCTGGTAGATCTGAGAAGACCTCTCTGTAGTGAGCCATCAAGTCCAACACTTGGCGTCGTTTCTCCGTGTCCAAAGTTGCCTCAATGACTACATCTTGCTCATCTTGCTGTTTCTTTAGAGACAGCGTTGGGACATCGTCCCCGTCTCCATCGTCATTGACGTCATCGTCACCGTTGACTTCTACTGCCAACCCGCAACTTAGGGCGACTTGTTCGTGCTCTTCTCTTTCTTCATACTTCTTCAACATGTTCACATGGAACACTTTTCTCTTACCTCCTATATCCAACTCGTCCAACACTTGGCGTCGTTTCTCCGTGTCCAAAGTTGCCTCAATGACTACATCTTGCTCATCTTGCTGTTTCTTTAGAGACAGCGTTGGGACATCGTCCCCGTCTCCATCGTCATTGACGTCATCGTCACCGTTGACTTCTACTGCCAACCCGCAACTTAGGGCGACTTGTTCGTGCTCTTCTCTTTCTTCATACTTCTTCAACATGTTCACATGGAACACTTTTCTCTTACCTCCTAAATCCAACTCGTAATCTACCTCGTTTCTTCTGGCAGTGACCTCGAATGGACCCTTCCACTGCATCAGCATTTTGTTGTTGTCACTTGGGAGGAGTATTAACGCCTTGTCTCCTGCTTTCATTTCTCGCTTCACACTCTTCTGGTCGTAATGGCCCTTGTATCTTTCTTTAGCCCCCTCGAGACAGCGGTGTGCCATCTCGCACGTCTCCTCGAGCTTATTTCTTAATTCTAGGACGTATCCGTAAGAGGTCTTCATTTCTTGAGTCATTGCCTCATTGGACCATACTTCTCTTAAGATGGTCAACGGTCCTCGTACCCTCCTTCCATACAATAGCTCAAATGGAGAAAATCTTGTGCTAGATTGGGGCACCTCTCGGTAAGCAAAAAGTAGTGCTGGTAAGTACCTGTCCCAATCTCGAGGTCTCTCTTGGCACATTCGCCTGAGCATCTGCTTAATGGTGCCGTTGAACCTTTCAACCAGGCCGTTGCACATAGGATGGTAAGGGGTCGTTAGGAGGTGCCTCATCGACAACAAACGGCTCACCTCCTTCATAAGATCCGATGTAAAATTGGATCCTCGATCACAGAGAATTTCTTCCGGTACGCCGTACCGCGTAAACATGTCCATTAGGGCTTCTGCCACTTCAGGGGTCCCGATTGTGCGCAAAGCCACAGCGTCCGGGTATCTAGTGGCTACATCTACCATGGTCAGTATGTATCGCTTTCCCGAATCTGACTTGGTCGTAATAGGGCCAATGATATCGATGGCTACCCTTTGGAAAGGCGTCGCTATGGTTGGCATTGTGCCCAAGGGCGCTTTGCCCACTCTTCCTTTGGGCACGGTCCGCTGGCACACGTCGCATGACCGCACATATCGGCGAATCTCGCTTTGCATTCCTGGCCAGAAGAATTCTTCCGCGACCAGGCCGATCGTATTGTTAATTCCCTGGTGGCCCGACATTATGCCATCATGGGCCATGGTGACGACAGTTCTTCTGAACTTCTTGGGGAGAACCAGCTGTTTTGTTTTCCTTCCCGAGCTGAAGGTACAACTCCTGTAAAGCAAATTGTTCCTTATGAAAAACTTCAGCGTCGTTCTTCCTCCGTGCTTAGCAGTCACCTTGCCGATGTTACGGAAACATTTCTTGAGGCTTTCGTCATTTCTCTGCTCCGTGAGCATCTCTTCCGCTGTTGCCTCTAGTGGTGAAACCTCCGGTACTATCAGTCCGGTTTTCGGTTGTCTTGGTAGATCTTTATTTCCTCCCGTCTCTATCGTGTTCGCGGTGAGCATAGGCTCGTTACTACGCGGCTCAAAGCTTGGTGCGGTCGTTTGCACTGGTTCTGAAGAACCCTCATGAACTTTTTCGACAATACCTTCCCGGCTGTCCTCCTCTCTTTCTCCTGTCGACGTCTGTGCTACCGACCTCCTAGCTGGTCTCATCTCTTCAACCTGATTCCAATTTGGGTCGGGGTCGTTCACGCCTCGCACCATGGGCACGTTCCCGAGCACTAAGCCGTACAACGGGTTGCTCAGGCATTTCGCCATTACTTTTCCCGTAAAGTATGGGGTCCTTACCAGAATCTCCGCTTCCGGAACATACCTTACGGTTCTGTCCAAAAGGAACACCGGACTCAACGTTCCTGTGAACGACTCGGGGGGAATCATCTCCTTTCGAACGACGACCGTGTTACAACCGGTGTCTCTCAAAACCGTTATTTTGCGGTCACCGAGACGTCCCTCCACCACAGGCATGTTTTCAACCAGAAATTTTGGAGCTCGTCCAACAGCAGCGTTCACCACTGGAATCTTGGCGCCGTCCTGAAGTGTCACGTAAGATTCGTCTGCCTCGGTACACCTCGTGTGGCTTGGCACCGTCCATACACAGGACGCCTGAGGTCGGTTGTCTAGTGTCGACCCGCAAGTGTTCGCTCGGTGCCCTGTGCGGCCACAGCTCCAACAAGTCAAAGTCTTGGACGTGTACGGACGGCTGCGGCAGTTTTCTGCCTTATGGCCGACCTTGTTGCAGAGAAAGCACCGGATGGTCTTTCTACTTCCACCCCTCGCCGCTCTCTCTGTGTCTTCGGTGCTCGACTTCTTAGCCAGCTCTTCCACCTTCGGCTTGCTTGCTCCTGTTGGTATCTGGGCCTCCAGATATAAATCGGCTTTGGAAGCTACCTCCTCTAGTGTGTGGCAGTCTCGTTCCCTAAGGAACACCGACAAGCGACTAGAACAACTCTGTAGAAACTGTTCAACGAGTACTTTGTCCCGGAGGGCCTCGAACGTTCGTTTCACGCCTGAAATCTCTATCCATCGGTCGAAATACCCTGCTAGTCGGGCGGCAAACTGCTTTCTCGTTTCCCCGTCATCGGGTTTTGCTTCTCGAAATCTTTCTCGGTAGCCCTCTTTCGTGTATCGGAATCTCTGCATGAGTGCCAGTTTCACTTTCGAATAATCCAATGCATCCGCTGGGGACATACGGCCAACTACTGTAAGTGCTTCGCCGGTCAAGCACAGACTTAACGTTGTGGCCCATTTTTGCTGCGGCCAATCAAGTCCCGCCGCCGTACGTTCGAACCGCTGAAGATATGCATCCAGGTCATCCCGAGCATCGTTAAATTGGGGAATCAGCTTGTGCGGACTGAAGTGATGTCTCTGTCCGTTCGTCCCTCCTTCTCCGTTGTCCCTACTTCTCTCAGAGGAGGTCCCCGCGGCTTCCTGTACCGCTAACCTAAGTTGCAAAATTTCCCGCTCTTTCTCTAGTTTAGCGCATTCTAACTCTCGTTCTTGTCTAGCCATCGCTCTTTCCTCCCTTGTGCTAGCCTTTTCGTCTTCTATCCATTTCCTCAACTCGTCTCCTTGGTAGCCTAACTCTTTCCCCACCGCCAATAATCGTTCGCTATCCATACTGCCTCACTCGACTCCACCAATTCGTGCACGTTCCGGCCGGCATGATCAAATTAAGGGCATCCTGGCAGGCTCGCCAAATTGTCGCGTTCGACCAGAACGGTACACGGAATCAGTGGAGGCAGAGGTCGAGCAAGTAGAATAATAAAACATATATTTACAACGTAAAGAACACTACTGTTATGTACAAGAAAGTAAATCCCAAAAGTCAAACCCTATCGGTCCCCGTGACCCAGTCCCCTGAATGTTGATCGTCACTCACGACCTTGAAATGCTGAAGCCGGTCCAGCTGCTTCTCGTGGTCGTCTCTGGGGTGCGATGTCGCTATGGTAGGAGTCTTGGAGATCGGTGAGGTTCTTCGCTACACTGGAGCGTGGCCAGTGGCTGGTGGCCTCGCCTCGGAGCAGAGCCAAGGACGTCCTTCTCCAAGTACACCCTTTGCTTCTTATATCCTCTTCTTCCTTCTCTTCGGCCTGCCTGTAGGCCGCTCGCCCTTCCTAATTTTTCTTTTTCCTTCACAATCGTGACAGCCCTATATAGATATCCCGGGGAACTTAGGAATTTCTGCAGTAGTTTGGCTGAAATTATTATTTTACTGCGTGTTGCTGAGAATAACAGAGAGGGCCCAAGGAGACCGTGTCCAGGAATGCTGGGGATGGAGGTACGGCCACCAACGCGAAGATTTCGCCATTTTTTGTTTATGAACTTCGTGGTAAATGTAGGTAGTGATTAAAAGGTACAGCGGTGTCTTGTAAATGTCTAGTTTTTGGACCATGTAGCACAGACCACCGTATCCCGTTATGTAGTTTGTAATGTAACTTAATTGATATGCAAATAAACAATGGGATCTCAAGAGAAATAACTGGTTTATTTATGAATTCCCACCTTGTTCCATTCTGGTTAATTCGGTATTCCAACCTGGTATGTTTACAGGTTCCAAACCTTGAATTTTAAGGTTAGACGTGAAGTACTTTGCGATGTAATGGCTTCAAGCAGTTTCTTTCGATATGCGACCTTGTCTGTCATAGTCATTTCTACGTTGACCGGGAATGGCCAAACAAACTTTTCTATTACAATCCTAGAATTTTTCGTCTCATGGTCATCTCTTGTAGCATAAATAAATCTCAAGAGAAAATTTAGCTTTTTACGGAATATATATATATATATACAGGGTGTTACAGAGAACGCAGGCCAAATCGCTCCTGCGAAAACTACTCATCACAACGAAAAAAGGCTTGTGGCGTTTGCGTCCTGGGCCAGGGGCCCATTTAGGAAAATACTAAAGTCCGGGATAATTAAGTTGTTAATTATTTTTGCGTAATTAATTTCGTTTTTATTATTGTGTTTAAGGGCATGGTTTAAATTAGAAAATTTCTCAGC
Organism: Ixodes scapularis; assembly: GCF_016920785.2. Classification (NCBI taxonomy): domain Eukaryota; kingdom Metazoa; phylum Arthropoda; class Arachnida; order Ixodida; family Ixodidae; genus Ixodes; species Ixodes scapularis. The sequence continues at coordinate 46,797,142 of NW_024609857.1, read as the reverse complement.
ATCATCGTAAAACACTAAATCAACAAATTGCAGAACGATAGAAAGCACGCGAAGCATTTTACGGCTTTCTGGAAAACCGCACAAAATGGACGGGTTTTTAAGTTTCGGTTTGCTCTCAGAGCGCATCTCAGCCCCGGCGGCACCGCGCCCCGTGGAGAGATAGTGTAACCAACCTCTGCTGCGCTGTCATCGCGCGACGCAGCAGAGGCTAGCTGTTTGCACTATCTCTCCACGGCGTGCGGTGCCGCCGGGGCTGAGATGCGCTCTGATAGCAAACCGAAACTTAAAAACCCGTCCATTTTGTGCGGTTTTCCAGAAAGCCGTAAAATGCTTCGCGTGCCTTCTATCGTTCTGCAATTTGTTGATTTGATGTTTTTCGATGATGCTGAGCAATTTTCTTATTTAAACCATGCCCTTAAACGCAATATTAAAAAAGTTAATTACGTAAAAATAATTGACAACTTAAAGGGATACTTCAACGAAATTTGAAATATTCCCGTCGTGTTCAAAAATAGGTTGAATATGATCCACAATATCCGTAAATGACAATCGCACGTTTGTATTTTGAGCCTGGTGGCTGTATTTTTCGTTATAAACGGCCCACTCTGGCAAGCGCTCGGAGAAGGCCCAGCTTAGAGCACGTGACATCCAACGCAATCGTGACGTAGGTCGTCTCAGGACGAGCAAAGCTACGGCGAGGCTGATGTCGAGAGGATGGCCTAGTCGTTCCAGCCACCGAAGCGGCTGCTTTTGTGCGAATTTTGAGTGACGGGTTAATCTTCTATAATTTTCTAGGGGGACACTAGCGACTTCTGCGACACACAAAAGGGATTTTCGGGAAGAGGGGAGTTCCTCCTTCCCCCCTTCTCTCGTCGTGGCCGGAGACGAGACAACCTCCGTCACTAGCTGTCAAGGTTCCTAGACGAGCATTACAAACGAGGCGTTAGCGACATCCACCAGGTGCTCTTTGCTAATCGTTTAATTCGTTTTAAAATACCTTTTCGAGACTTTTTTAACAAGATATTGGTATGTTCCATGTGATACTGCTCTTTTGAACACATATAGACCAAAAAATGAGCGCCGAAATTTCGTTGTAGTATCCCTTTAATTATCTCGGACTTTAATAATTTTCCTAAATGGGCCCCTGGCCCCGGACCAAAACGCCACAAGCGTTTTCTCGTTGCGATGAGTAGTTTTCGCAGGAGCGATTTCGCCTGCGTTTTCTGAAACACCCTATATATATATATATATATATATATATATATATATATACAACACGGGCACTTCACACCATCGTACGTGGTCTCCAAGGAGGATATGAACGAATATGTGCAGATGAATGAACCATACTTAATCCAATGAATCAAAGAATCAAAGTTTTCAGGAACCCGCCGAAAGCCAAAAATTGGCTCCGCCAAAATTGGCTTTCAGGAACCCGCCGAAAGCCAAAAATTGGCTCCGCCAATTTTTGGCTTTCGGCGGGTTCCTGAAAACTTTGATTCTTTGATTCATTGGATTAAGTATGGTTCATTCATCTGCACATATTCGTTCATATATATATATTGTGAGGGTGTTTATGAGAGACGTATTTGATGGTGCGATGTGGGAAGACCAGAGGCGATCAATGGCGGATCAGCCGAATCGCTCCCAGCTCGTGTGTCCAAGACATGCAGCGCGCGCCCCTATTTCCCGAAGATGCGTGTCGTCGTCTTCGTAACAGTTCCCCCCGGTGGTGGTAGTGCCGGTCATCCGGTACTGTAGGGTGGTTAGGGTTGGGGCGAGTAAGGCTTGATGCGGGAGACGTGCACGGTGTCTTGTGGTCTGGAGCGGTGGTCGCGGGGCGGAGATATTGGAGCCAGCTCGTAGTTTATGTCGGAAAGACGACGTATGATGCGATATGGACCGGTGAATTTAGGCAGGAGTTTTTCACATTTTCCAGTCTGGCGAATTGGTGTCTTGAGTAAAACGAGGTCGCCGATATTGTAAGACACTGGTATGTGGGTGTCCGCGTGACGAAGTTGTTGTAGCTGTTGCGATTGCAGAGTTTGTAGCCGGGCGGCGTATAAGCAAACCATATCCCGTACAGCACCTGGCCACGCCCCCTTGTCACGTGACATGACGTCACTTCCGCCAAGGCAATTTGTCATGTCACGTGACCTGACGTCACTTCCGCTCCAAACCGAAACCAGTTGTTTTATTGGTTTGCGAATTGTCACGTGACATGACGTCACTCGCGCCGCTGTGGCAAGGTAAACATGGCGCCCGCCGCCGCCTGAAGCACGAATCGTACGCGGTCGATCATCGGTGCAGTCGCGGCTGAAGCCAGAAACACTTGAGACGGGAAGCCTACGTGATCGACGCAGTCGCGGCTGAGACGCTGTGAACGCGGTGACGCGAGGGACTCAACACTTGGTGACGCAACTACGCGACGCCCGCAGTATGCGACGTCTCGCATCGTGCTTCTGCACAGGAGTGCGTAAAAGGCGCAAGTACTTCTCTTAGCGTTCTCAACTCGTCGCTTGATAAGAGCGAAGCAAGGTTACTACCAACGCCTACCACTGGTTTCCGAAGTCGAGCCTTCGGTTTCCAACGTCGGGTCTCGATGTCGCCGCTATTCTTGCCGCGCAGGCTCGTCGCCGACGCGGCGGATGTGAACCATGTCATGCATGAACGCCTTTTTCGATACGAAAATATGCTCTGTCGTCACGAACGCTTACGCCGACCCACAAGCTGAATTTGAAGTATTGTCAGCATTTTTATTTCGCCTGTACGTTGTCATCGCATCACCGTTACTCGCGGCGACGCAGATCTTCGTGCTTGCCTTCTAGCGGTGCCGCGGCTCTCCCGACCCAAAATAAAAAAAGCTGCTCTACGCTCGAACCGCAAATTGGGGAAGTGGTAAAGAAATTAGCTTAGTACCGTCAAAAACACTCGTATGACGATAGGCATGCCCAGTGGAACTATGAAGAGAAAAAACAAGAGTGCATACTTTGAACTCGAAAAGTTTTTATTTCACCACATTAAATATATTGTTGCAATGCAGTGCTGGTTTCAAAGAATGCTATTTCCTCAGTCCCTTGCAAAATGGCAAGTTCACACTGAAAAGCAACAGTTTACGTGTACAAAAAGAAGTTCACAAATGGTAATAATAGTTTCTCTCAAGACCTAGGGTAAAGCAAACGGGCATGTCGCCTCAAACGTATAAGGCACATGAAAGCTGTAACTTTGAAAGCTACTACAGCTTTTTCATGTAAAAGCAGCTTCACACACTTGCAACAGCTTATGACCTGTGGCTGACCAGTCAGTCACAAGAGGCTAAAATCGGTTTGAAGTCATTCCCTTCGTAAGCAGTTTGCAGGTGAGTGAAGCCTTAAAGTGTGACACCTTTCGCTGTAAACACCAATTGTAAACAATGAATAAACCTCTTCTGTTCTTACTTAATTTGCACCATGTCGGAATTTTACATCACACTTGTGTGCCTGTGAAATTGTGTGTGCATGTGACAAAATGTGAAATTGAGCCCGAAACTGACACGGCTGCAAAATAATCAGTTTTAAGAACTCGTGTCGGATTCAAAATTCCACCCAAAAATCCTGGACACGGAGCAGACGTTTGATTGTATCTGTTCGGATGAGCAGCTGTGTTTTTCCTTTCATTAATCCAGACAGTTCGAATGGATGTAACCTCTGCTTTTGTACATAACATGTGGATATGAGCATAAACAACAGGGGAGGCACCCAGCATTAGCATCAGAAGAATGAAAACAGGTTAGAGAGCAGCTGGACTTAATTCTACTTGTTGGCTGATGAGTTCGTGGACGACATGAAGCGTGGAGTCTTCTGCCGCGCATGTCAACCCTCTGTGTACGCCCCTCTTTCAATATCTTTTTTTTTTTTTTTTTTGTCTCCGCTTTTGAGGAGATTTGGGGCTAAGGACGTAGGCAACAGGTCACCGGTTCACACTCGACAAGTGCTTCCGGGGAGTCTGTGCCCAACTACATTGCCTTGCTGCGTCGTGTCGCTCAGCACTGTGATTAGACATAATTTTCGTACAAGTTTTGTGACCGGTTAGTTTGTAGGGTGTGTGAGGAAGCCATTTAGCGACACCTTCTAGCCACACCAGATCTCGCTTTTGCTAGGGCTCAACAACTTGTGATTGCTGTGGAGTGTGCCACAAACGGAAAACCCCACATTTCCGGACTCCAGAGATGGCAGAGGTTCGCCACATGGACAAACACCACCTACACAAGGCATGAAACGGTTCATCAATGCCAAGCCACAGCACTGGCGCACGGAAGACATCTCCTAGTTCAGCTAGAAAATGTTGCGCACGGTGCAAGTAGCTATAATTCTGAACACGCCATTTCTGTGGTGGAAAGGGACACATCATACATGCATGCCGTCAGTAGTTGGCCGAATCCCAGCACCAAGCTCCGGAAGTGGAATCCAGTCATCATCTGGATCATTGAACCAAGGCAGAAATCTTCGAAGTTCAAGTAAATGAAATCTTCATCTGCATAGATGGTGAGGCTTGGTCAACAATTGTTCTAAAGAGATAGTGTCGGCTTGGAACGGCAGCATAGAATTAAACCTAAACAGCTCTCCGGACGTATTCACAATGTAAGTTGGTGGTTCTGGGAAATATCAATTTTTCCATGCGGTTCAAGGGAAAGGAGCGTGAGCCATTGTTGCTGACCGTGAAAAGACGTGGAGCAAGCCTGCTTGAAAGAAACCGGTTTGAAGTATTCGATAAGCTACGTGATGCGTGAGCAACAGACCTTTCCAGAAACATGTGGTACCCCCAGCGTCTACTTTATGCACTGCGACGTCCAGATGTATGGCACGAGGAATTGTCCCAGAAGCGAAGACGGAGTTGATGTTTGTTTAACAGTTTGTGATTTCAGAACACGGAGGGGGCAGAGGGAGAGCAAAACAGAGGGTGTGATAACTTTTTTTTTACCACTCACTCAATTTTTAGCATTTTCTGAGCTCCTAATGATAAGAAAGACTGAATCGTGCTACTTCTACGATATACAAAGTGTTAGAGCCGGCACGAGCGTACATCCGAAGAGCCCCACAATTCCCCCGGTTGCAAGGTCTCGGGATTTTCCGGAAAGGTCTATTGCGCATTCAGAAAGGGAGAGAGGGGAGGGGTCCAAGAAGATGACAAATTAAAACACTCTTTGTCGAGGCTTGAGAAAGGATGGTCTTGCTCTTGTCTACCGCCTAACACAACACAAAGCACTACTATTTAAGGTGTCCTTCAATTAGCCGAGCCAATCCCACAGACTCGAGGACTGCCAAAAGAATTTCCAAGGGTCTTCGAGTAAGGACTTGGCGGACCTACATACATTCACACTAAATCTAAACTTCAAACCCAAGTACCACAAGCCTCGACTTGTTCCTTTGGCCCATGAGTCAATGGAGTAGTACACCATCACGCAACTCGTGCAACAAGGAATTTTGCCTTGGTGCGGAAATCTGCATGGGCTACGCCAGTTGTACCTGTGGGGAAGTCAAACGGCGTGATATGGCTATGTGAATGTTATAAACGCATCATTAATCCAGTCTTGAAACAGAAGTCGTACCCACTGCCAACAGCACAGCAAATGTTGACTCAACTAGTAGCATAGTCCTTTATTACGCTTTTGGTCACAAAACTTCTCTGCAACGCTATAGAAGGGCTTGGTATGCGACTACGTGTGACACTGGGGTTGACAAGGAGCCTGAAAGATGCAAATCTAGCCAGCACCACTGGGAACTGGGCTATTGTAGTTCCGAACCCACTCTGAATGAGCCACCTTTAGATGACGGTGATGCATCAATGCACTGAGAGCATTTCTGACAAGTCTAAGTGTCTTCGGCTCTGTACGCTGAGTCAACTGATCAAACTTTAAAACCTTGATTGCAGGTGCTATTTGTAAACAGCGTGATAGCCGCGTCCCACTAGAGCGACAAACAGCAACAAACGACAGCGACACACGACAACGAACGACAGACTACACCGACAGACAGCCTGTTTGTCGGAGTCCGCCGTCCCACCTGGGCGGACACGACGCAGAACACGGGGGCAAGGAAACTTGTTTCCTAGTGGGACTGGAGTTGTCAACAAAACACTTCAAAATACACAGACAAACAAAGTCTGGTGACGCGGTTTTCGTGTTTTGCTCTTTGGGCATAAAACGCGCCGACAAACACGGTGAAAGGCGCGACGATTACTTTATTTCTTGATTAAATCTTCAGCTTCTCATCGTTTGCTGTTGGCGACTTTCCGTAAACAGTGCTGACAGTCGACACCAAACTTTTTCCAAACTAGAAATACCTGAATCGTTCCTTTTGTGGGCCGTTCGAGGCATTCTAGGTGAGCGCCACGGAGTTTCACGCTGATTTTGAGGATGTTTATAACTTTATATTCGAATGATCGAGGGAAAGCGCTCCTTTGTGGACAATACGGCATCCCGATTATCACAGAACGTGATGACAAGTCTCTTGTCTGCCGGAGTGGCTTGCCGCGGAACGTCGTGTCCTACTTCGTGGTAAGCGGTCTTACTTTGGTCGGTCCTCGCACATGGGTGTATCCATCCTGATGCAAGGGCGTAGACTTCGGCGTCTTGAAGCACCACCTTGCACACCAAGTTTTCACGAGCAAAACCAGCCAGAGCAAATTCGCTTTTGCAACACGACCGCCCGGCACCAGCCAGCAAGCCTCGCCCGTGACTACTACATGCAACCGAGGGACCGGAACTGCGGGGCCGGGAACGAGGAGTGGCAGTGGCCACCAAGGGCTTCTCGTTCCGGGAGGAAGGGTAGAAGGGTGGGAAGGGAGAAAACAAAAGGCATAAACGGGCGAGGAGGATAGGTTTGTCTCCGAGAGATGTTCCTCAGTGGGACTGCTTGCTGCACTTCAAGTCCAACGACAGACAAGAACTCGTCCGTCGTCAATCGTTTGTCGGCGATTGTCGGCGACACAGAACTTTGTGGTGTCGTCGGACAAAAACCGGTGTTTGTCGCTCTAGTGGGACGAGGCTATGAATGTTATATTCGGCGGCAACACTTATAAGAACACCGTGCAGAGTCCAAGTAACGTCGCTCTCACGGTCCCCCTCGCTCGGATCAAGTATTGTCAGCGCCAGGAAGCCACGAACATAGATCAGACTCTCTCAACAAATGTCGCAGCATCCTGTTCATTGCACCGTCCTTTTAACAAAAATTCATCAATGAAACGCATTTGATCGCAGTATGCGTTCAATTAACGACGGGGAAGTTTCTGGACCCCCGAGGATGGACGACTCGGCTCATCACGGATGAATTATAAAGCTTTCTCCTGGTAAAAGCTGAAGTTAGTAGTTGGAATGCCTCGAATCCTACTTCGAGGCTAAGAACATCACAAGCTCCGCAAAGTAGCAAGCCGTCTTCCTGGCGTTCTGCATGAATAAACCTATGACACCGTACAAGCCCGGCTTGCACCGAAAAAGCTTTCAGATCGAGGTTGAGTTTGAGATCATCAAGCGCCTCAATGAACACCACGACCCCAAGCCAGCGAAAGTGCAGAGTTGTTTCAAATTCCATCAACGGAACAAATCAAACTACGACGGGCTCCGTTCTCGAGTACGTGGCCGCACTTCCTTCGCGATTATCAACTTTTCAAGGATTAGCATCATCAAAGGTCGCGGCGAGCTGTCGACACAAAAGACGGTTTGCCACGGTGCTGACGGCGAGTGTAGCAGTGGAGGGGGACAGGTTTTGTTCACTTCCGCATATCACACATCAGTTCCGTTAGCCACCACGGCAACTGCAGATTGGCAGATATTTTCTTTCCTTTGCGACTACGCACCGGAATAGCGGTTTTTCGAGGCAAAGTGACACGTTTTTGGTCACTTGAGCTTGGGTAAAAAATATAAAAAATACAAACTGCCAATTCTTTCAACACTAAAATCGTTGCACCACCCCTTTGACGTGCATCACGCAGTAGTGATACATGACTGCGTGCCACTATGATGTTCATCCACATTGAAGCAAGGAGGGACGGCGATTGAACCTCGAATTCTTGGATTCTGCAGTCCAAGCTTCCTGCTTCATGTGCTCCGAGCTGTGGTGCACTAACACGCTCGGCCACCGATCCCCTCAGCAGTGCCATCGAAGGGTTATGCGCCTCGATCCAGCCCCACGAGCTGACCGCTCGACCAATGCCAGCGACCTTAGTGTAGCTGCATCAGTGTTGGCAACCGTTCTTCGTAAAGCAGTCCTTGTTAAGGAGATGAACAGCTTCACTCTGGTTAGTCTAAAACGTTGAAACGTGCCACCTGTGAGAAGAGTGTGGGTTTCCACGGTAAGGTTTTCCTAGTGTGCCACTGTGAAAAGCCCTCTTTGTGTCGCGACTTGGCTCAGGTTGCCTTTCCGGTTGAACCTTTTTGGTGTATGTTACTTGTACCCTAAGATTTCTTAGCTGACGCGGGAGTCTGCTAGCCTCCCATGCATTATGCACTTATTATAAAGTCGCATTCACTTAAGACCTGACTGCTTCTTCCAACACATTTCAAATCAGAGACTTGGGTTGCCAAAGGCATGGTAGCGCTTTTTTGGACGAGGACAAAAGAAAGAAAGACGAGACAGACACGAGCGCTGACTGCAACTATTTAATCAACATGGAAATGAGGCATATATACATGCTTCGATCCTATCGATCAACCAACCCCAGGCCTAGCCGCCACTTGCATGAACTGCACCTCCTTATCGAAAAGGTCGATAGATGCAACGCTGACACACCCCAGCCCTGCCCTTTTTATTTCGTCTGCTTCGATAATCTCCCTAACAGTTCTATTTTTATGTTTAGCGAGTACGGAGCATGAGTCAAACAAAGGTTTGCACTCGCAGTCATGGCAATGCATTGAAAGGTGGCCATTCCGATAGTTTTTGATGTTTAGACTATCTTCTCGGAGCCTATCGTTCAGGCATCTCCCAGTCTGACCTACATATTTCTTACCGCATGTTAAGGAAATCTGATATACCACACCCTCAACACAAACGACAAACGGATTTGTCGTTTGTCGTTTGTGTTGAGGGTGTGGTATATCAGATTCCCTTAACATGCGGTAAGAAATATGTAGGTCAGACTGGGAGATGCTTGAACGATAGGCTCCGAGAAGATAGTCTAAACATCAAAAACTATCGGAATGGCCACCTTTCAATGCATTGCCATGACTGCGAGTGCAAACCTTTGTTTGACTCATGCTCCGTACTCGCTAAACATAAAAATAGAACTGTTAGGGAAATTATCGAAGCAGACGAAATAAAAAGGGCAGGGCTGGGGTGTGTCAGCGTTGCATCTATCGACCTTTTCGATAAGGAGGTGCAGTTCATGCAAGTGGCGGCTAGGCCTGGGGTTGGTTGATCGATAGGATCGAAGCATGTATATATGCCTCATTTCCATGTTGATTAAATAGTTGCAGTCAGCGCTCGTGTCTGTCTTGTCTTTCTTTCTTTTGTCCTCATCCAAAAAAGCGCTACCATGCCTTTGGCAACCCAAGACCAATACCAACTAGCGCAACATACAGCTTTGACAAATCAGAGACATGTGAAAGAGGGTTGTCCACTTACGCATACTAAGGTTAAATGAGTTTTATTAATGAGTTTCGCTTGAAAGGACGGTGAAGCGAACTGGAATCTGCGACGTTCGTTGAGAAAGTCTGATCTATTTCCAAAGGTCATCCATCCACCAGGAGCGTGACAATAATCCACGACGGGTCCCCTTCACCGACGCTGCTCATTGCAGAGGTCTCCATGCGTCTCGCCTTTACCGTCAACCGACGGGTACGACTTGACGAGCATTCCTTTGACTTTTCGTTGAACTCTTTGCTTGAAACACGCTCTTCCAAGTGTCCCTTGTGGAAAAATTTGCATGCATCTTTAGCAAGCTTGCATTTATCAGGTGAACGCATACCTGCGCAAAGGATACAGGATTTCTTTGATGATCTCGCCCCCTTACTTGTGGTTGCAGTGGAACTGGGCACATTACCTTGTTTCCGCATCTGGAATTGCTGGCTGGCGGCCGACTCTGTTTTCAATGCGAGAGTGTTGGCGCAGTCTAAAGTGATGTTCCGTTCCACTAGCAAACGTTGAAGGTGGGAATCCTTGATGCCACAAATTAATCGGTCCCTCATCATCACTTCGAGCGGTAGCACAGCGGAGAATTCTCTCGCTGGGGCTTGCGGGACCTGTCGAGTCTTTTGTGGTGAACTGGCATTTGACACAAGCATGGCTGTGGTGGCCGTTGCCAGAGAGGGTGTGGTCGTTGTGGCCGTCACTGTACCGAAGTTGCAGTCGGCAGTGATTTTTTGCAGTGCGACCACATCCTCGGAGACGGAGCCCATCGTAGTTTGATTCGTACCGTTGATGGAATTTGAACCGACTGAGCACTTTCGCTGGCTTGGGGTCGTGGTGCTCATTGAGGCGCTTGATGATCTCAAGCTCGACCTCCGAAGCTTTTTGTGCGCGGGCACGGCTCGTACGGTGTCGTAGGATTATTCATGCAGAACGCCAGGAAGACGGCTTGCATCTTTGCGGAGCTTGTGATGTTCTTAGCCTTGAAGTAGGATTCGAGGCATTCCAACTACAAACTTCAGTTTTCACCAGGAGAAAGCTTTATAATTCATCCGTGATGAGCGGAGCCGTCCATCCTCAGGGGTCCAGAAACTTCCTCGTCGTTAATTGAACGCAAACTGGGGTTAAATGCGTTTCATTGATGAATTTTGGTTAAAAGGACGGTACTATCAGAGAATTGATGCATCACTGTGATCTAAAGGTGGCTCATTCAGAGTGGGTTCGGAACTACAATAGCACGTCCTGGATGCCCAGTTCCCAGTGGTGCTGGCTAGATTGACAGCTTTCATGCTCCTTGTCAGTTCCAGTGCCACACGTAGTCGCACACCAAGCCCTCCTATAGCGTTACGGAGACGTTTTGTGACCAGAAGCGTAATAAAGGACTATGCTACAAGTTAACATTTGCTGTGCTGTTGGCAGTGGGTACGACTTCTGTTTCAAGACTGGATTAATGATGCGTTTATGACATGCACATAGCCATATCACGCCGTGTGACTTCCCCACGGGTACAACCGGAGTAGTCCATGTAGATTTCCGCACCGGGGGCGAAATTCCTTGTTGCACGAGTTGCGTGATGGTGTACTACACCTTTGGCTCATGGGCCAAAGGAACAAGTCGACGCTTGTGGTACTTGGGTTTAAGTTTAGATTTAGTGTGAAAGTATGTGGGTCCGCCAAGTCCTTACTCGAAGACCCTTGGAAATTCTTTTGGCAGTCCTTGAGTCTGTGGGAGTGGCTCGGCTAATTGAAGGACACCTTAAATAGTAGTGCTTTGTGTTGTGTTAGGCGGTAGACAAGAGCAAGACCGTCCTTTCTCAAGCCTCGACAAAGAGTGTTTCAATTTGTCATCTTCTTGGACCCCCCTCTCTCTCTCTCTCTCTCCCCTTCTGAATGCGCAATAGACCTTTCCGCAAAAGACCTTGCAAAGGGGGGAATTGTGGGGCTCTTCGGATGTATGCTCGTGCCGGCTCGAATGCTTTGTATATCGTAGTAGTAGCACGATTCTCTCTTTCTTATCATTAGGAGCTCAGAACATGCTAAAAATTGAGTGAGTGGTAAAAAAAGTGGTCATCCCACCCTCTGTTTTGCTCTCCCTCTGCCACGTCTTCGCTTCTTGGACAATTCCTCGTACCATACATCTGGACGTCGCAGTGCATAAAGTAGACGCTGGGGGCATCACATATTTCCAGAAAGGTCTGTTGCCCACGCATCACGTAGCTTATCGAATACTTCAAACCGGTTTCCTTCAAGCAGGCTTGCTCCACGTCTTTTCACGGTCAGCAATGGTGGCTCACGCTCCTTTCCCTTGAACCGCGTGGAAAAATTGACACTTCCCAGAACCACCAACTTACATTGTGGATACGTTCGGAGAGCAGTTTAGGTTTAAGTCTCTGCTGCCGTTCCAAGCCGACACTATCTCTTTAGAACAATTGTTGACCAAGCCTCACCATCTATGCAGATAAAAATTTCATTTACTTGAACTTCGACGATTTCTACCTTGGTTCAAAGATCCCAGATGATGATTGGATTCCACTACCGGAGCGTGGTGCTTGGATTTGGCCAACTACTGACGGCACGCATGTATGATGAGTCCCTTTCCACCACAGAAATGGCGTGTTTAAAATTATAGCTACTTGCATTGTGCGCAACATTTTCTAGCTGTACTCAAAGATGTCTTCCCTGCGCCAGGGCTGTGGCTTGGCATTGATGAACCGTTTCATACCTTGTGTAGGTGGTGTTTGTCCATGTGGCGAACCTCTGCCGTCTCTGGAGCCCGGAAATGTGGGGTTTTCCGTTTGTCGCACACTCCGCAGCAATCGCAAGTTGTTGAGCTCAACAACTTGCGATTGCTGCGGAGTGTGCGACAAACGGAAAACCCCACATTTCCCTAGCGAAAGCGAGATCTGGTGTGGCGAGAAGGTGTCGCTAAATCGCTTCTTCACACACCCAACAAACTAACCGGTCACAAAACTTGTACGAAAACTATGTCTACTCGCAGTGCTGAGCGACACGACGCAGCACAGCAATGTAGTTGGGCACAGACTCGCCAGAAGCACTTGTCGAGTGTGAACCGGTGACCTGTTGCCAACGTCCTTAGCCCCAAGTCTCCTCAAAAGCGGAGTCAAAAAAAAAAAAGACGTTGAAAGAGGGGCGTACACAGAGGGTTGACATGCGCGGCAGAAGACTCCACGCTTCATGTCGTCCACGAACTCATCAGCCAACAAGTAGAATTAAGTCCAGCTGCTCTCTAACCTGTTTTCATTCTTCTGATGCTAATGCTGGGTGCCTCCCCTGTTGTTTATGCTCATATCCACATGTTATGTACAAAAGCAGAGGTTACATCCATTCGAACTGTCTGGATTAATGAAAGGAAAAACACAGCTGCTCATCCGAACAGATACAATCAAACGTCTGCTCCGTGTCCAGGATTTTTGGGTGGAATTTTGAATCCGACACGAGTTCTTAAAACTGATTATTTTGCAGCCGTGTCAGTTTCGGGCTCAATTTCACATTTTGTCACATGCACACACAATTTCACAGGCACACAAGTGTGATGTAAAATTCCGACATGGTACAACTTAAGTAAGAACAGAAGAGGTTTATTCATTGTTTACAATTGGTGTTTACAGCGAAAGGTGTCACACTTTAAGGCTGTTCCACTCACCTGCAAACTGCTTACGAAGGGAATGACTTCAAACCGATTTTAGCCTCTTGTGACTGACTGGTCAGCCACAGGTCATAAGCTGTTGCAAGTGTGTGAAGCTGCTTTTACATGAAAAAGCTGTAGTAGCTTTCAAAGTTACAGCTTTCATGTGCCTTATACGTTTGAGGCGACATGCCCGTTTGCTTTACCTTAGGTCTCGAGAGAAACTATTATTACCATTTGTGAACTTCTTTTTGTACACGTAAACTGTTGCTTTTCAGTGTGAACTTGCCATTTTGCAAGGGACTGAGGAAATAGCATTCTTTGAAACCAGCACTGCATTGCAACAATATATTTAATGTGGTGAAATAAAAACTTTTCGAGTTCAAAGTATGCACTCTTGTTTTTTCTCTTCATAGTTCCACTGGGCATGCCTATCGTCATACGAGTGTTTTTGACGGTACTAAGCTAATTTCTTTACCACTTCCCCAATTTGCGGTTCGAGCGTAGAGCAGCTTTTTTTATTTTGGGTCGGGAGAGCCGCGGCACCGCTAGAAGGCAAGCACGAAGATCTGCGTCGCCGCGAGTAACGGTGATGCGATGACAACGTACAGGCGAAATAAAAATGCTGACAATACTTCAAATTCAGCTTGTGGGTCGGCGTAAGCGTTCGTGACGACAGAGCATATTTTCGTATCGAAAAAGGCGTTCATGCATGACATGGTTCACATCCGCCGCGTCGGCGACGAACCTGCGCGGCAAGAATAGCGGCGACATCGAGACCCGACGTTGGAAACCGAAGGCTCGACTTCGGAAACCAGCGGTAGGCGTTGGTAGTAACCTTGCTTCGCTCTTATCAAGCGACGAGTTGAGAACGCTAAGAGAAGTACTTGCGCCTTTTACGCACTCCTGTGCAGAAGCACGATGCGAGACGTCGCATACTGCGGGCGTCGCGTAGTTGCGTCACCAAGTGTTGAGTCCCTCGCGTCACCGCGTTCACAGCGTCTCAGCCGCGACTGCGTCGATCACGTAGGCTTCCCGTCTCAAGCGTTTCTGGCTTCAGCCGCGACTGCACCGATGATCGACCGCGTACGATTCGTGCTTCAGGCGGCGGCGGGCGCCATGTTTACCTTGCCACAGCGGCGCGAGTGACGTCATGTCACGTGACAATTCGCAAACCAATAAAACAACTGGTTTCGGTTTGGAGCGGAAGTGACGTCAGGTCACGTGACATGACAAATTGCCTTGGCGGAAGTGACGTCATGTCACGTGACAAGGGGGCGTGGCCAGGTGCTGTACGGGATATGGTTTGCTTATACGCGGGCGAGGCGACGGGCGTCTTCGGCTCGACAAATGATATCAGAGGCGAAGGGGTCCAAAGATGCGTGAATATATGGCAAAACAGTGTCGAGAGTTGTGAGAGGGTCGTGAGCATAGAGGAGATAGTAAGGAGAAAATCCTGTATTTGTTTGACGTGCGGTATTGTAGGCGTAGGTGACGTAAGGAAGGATTTCATCCCAGTTAGTGTGGTTGTCGGCAATGTACATGGACATCATGTTAGCTAGTGTGTGATTCAGCCGCTCGGTGAGGCCGTTAGCCTGCGGATGATAAGCGCTTGTCACATGATGAATTGTACTGACGAGCCTCAGGACCTCGTTCAGGAGTTTTGCAATGAAGGGGGGTGCCACGGTCCCTGGTAATGGACTGTGGAGCTCCATGACGTAGTAGTATGGAGGTGAGGAAAAGGTTCGCAACTTCTTTTGCGGTAGCCTCAGGAACAGATTTGGTTTCTGCGCAGCGGGTCATGTAATCAATAGCTACGATGATCCACCGGTTGTTATTGGTGGAGACGGGAAATGGGCCCAAGAAATCAATTCCAACTTTCTGAAAGGGATGATGTGGTGGGGAGATGGAGTGCAGTGTACCAGATGGTTTTGTCGTCGGACTCTTCCTGGTTTGGCATTGGTGACAAGAACGGACATATTTGTCGATGGCGCGGTACATTCCAGTCCAAAAGTAGTCGGTTCGGATGCGAAAGTACGTTTTGGAGAAACCTAGATGTCCGGCCGTTGGGTCGTCATGATTTGCACCAATAACATCTCTTTGCAGCTCTCGTGGAATGACGAGAAGCCAAGGACGTCCTTCCGGGTCGTAATTTCCTCTGAATAGGGTGCCGTTGTGAAGGGCGAACAAACGCGCGGAGCGTGCTGTGCTCTTTGAGACATGTGGGGTTACCCCAAAAAGGTAATCAATTATCGGTTTTAGGTAAGGATCAGACGCCTGGGCTGCAGAAATGTCAACCGTTGTCAAAGGCGCTGTCGTGAGCTAGTTTGTTGTGTCTTGATGAGGAGCGACGAGCGGTAGAGGGCATCGAGACAGGCCATCGGCATCAAGGTGTTTTTTTCCAGACTTGTAGAGGACGGTGAACCTGTATTCTTGCAGTTTGAGGGACCATCGCCCAAGACGTCCTGAGGGGTCTTTCAGACTGGTGAGCCAGCAGAGTGCGTGGTGGACGGTCACTATATGGAAGTGAATGCCGTAGATATAGGGGCGAAATTTTGACACAGCCCATACAACAGCCAAGCATTCGCGTTTAGTTATAGTGTAATTCCGTTCACATTGGGTAAGAGTGCGACTCGCGTAAGCGATAACACGTTGATTGTTTGGAAAGTTCTGAGCCAAGACGGCACCGATGCCATATCCACTAGCGTCTGTACGTATCTCGGTTTCGGCTCCTTCAGTAAAGTGGCCAAGAATGGGACTGTTCGTCAAGGCCGATTTAAGGGACTCAAAAGATTGGTGTTGAAGTGGGCCCCATTGGAATGCGGTGTTATTGCGAAGGAGTTGATTGAGAGGTTCAGCGACGTGAGCGAAGCCAGGGATGAACTTTCGGAAGTATGTGCACAGTCCAAGGAAAGCACGGACGTCTTTTTGAACTTGCGGGACAGGAAATTCAGAAACGGCTCTGTGTTCGTCGGGGTCCGGGCTGATGCCATTGGCACTGACTACATGGCCAAGTACTTTCAGTTGTCGAGCAGCGAACGTACATTTTTTTTAGTTTAATTGTAACTGTGCGGAGCGAAAACAACCAAGAACTTGCTTCAGCCGGTTTAAATGTTGATCAAGTGTGGTTGAGAAAACGACGAAGTCGTCGAGGTAGCATAGACATATATCCCAGGTGAGGCCGCGGAGCAATGTATCCATCATCCTTCCGAAGGTTGCTGGAGCATTGCACAGACCAAACGGCATTACGTTGAATTGGTAGAGGCCGTCAGGTGTCACGAATGCCGTTTTAGGTCTGTCAGCATCAGCGACTGGTATTTGCCAGTAGCCGGTCCGGAGATCCATCGATGAAAAGAAGGATGACCCTTGGAGGGCGTCTAGGGTGTCGTCGATCCTCGGCAGTGGGTAGACATCTTTTCTGGTTACTTTATTCAGGCGGCGGTAGTCTACACAGAAGCGCCACGACCCATCCTTCTTTTTTACGAGGACGACGGGTGAAGACCAAGGGCTAAAGGAAGGCTGGATGACTTTCTTCTCCAACATTTCGGTGACGTGTTGCTGGATGACTTTGCGCTCTGTGGGTGAAATTCGGTATGGTCTGCTTTTCAGTGGGCGTGCCTCTCCAGTGTCAATGTGATGATGGACAACGGATGTTTGAGCAAGGGCTTGGCTGCTGAAGTCAAATAAATCAGAATAAGCTTTAAGCAGGGTGATTAATCGATGGTCCTCGGGAGGCAAATTAGCGTCCACCATCCTTGTAAAGTTGTCACTCATATCGCGTGCACAAGCGGGTAGACAAGTGGGGGGGGGGGACAAATGTTCCGAAAGAGTGGCGATGTGGTGTTCCTGATACATGGTCATATTGGCGACACGAGTGTTCCGGGGAAGTATTTGCGACTCCGTAGATGGGTTGGTGAGGCAAAGACAGACACTGCCTTCTACTAGGGACACGATGGAGTATGGAACGCCAATACTTTTCTTCGCAAATAGTGATTCAACAGGTTCTACTAGTCCAGAGGGGCCAATAAACGACGGGTCGGCTGTGAGCGCCACGGCAACGGCGGATAGTGGTGGCAAAAGAAGGTCGTCGTTTGTGCGGAGGGTCATGTTTGTCAAATGGGAGTGATCAGTAACGGGGTCAATGCCGCTCAGCTCTAGTTCGCCTCTAGCACAGTTTATAAAGGCGTCTGTGGACGTCAGGAAATCCCAGCCTAAAATAACGTCAGCGACGCAGTTAGAAACGACGAGGAATACGACAATATAGGATATGTCTGCAATGAGGATGGACACTGATGCACATCCGATAGGTTGCACCAATTCGCCGTTACCCATGCGCAATAGGTGTCCGTTGGCTGGAGTAATTACCTTACGTAAGCGGCGGCAGACATTGTCTGATATGCATGATTTGGCGGCTCCTGTGTCGACCAAAGCGACGAATGTTTGTCCTGCAATATGAACGTTAAGTGTCGTCGGTCCAATAAAAGGAGGATTTTCGGCAACTTGTGGCAGTGCAGCCTGACCTCCGGTGGCAACACAGGCTGCCCTCCTCAGTTTGACGACGGCGTCGACGCTGCGGCTGCGTGGTTGAAGGGTGACACAGATCGGCGACGTCTGGGGTACGGCGAGGGTGATCGGCCGCGTTGTTCGTGAGGTGTTTGTGAATCATTTGCCGAGCGGCGTGCGTCGGGGGAGCGGCTGTCGTCAAAATCTCTGGAATAGGGAGACAGATTGCCAGGCGCATGAAAATAGGCGTTATTATCAATTCGTCGACGGCAGTAACGGGCGATATGACCGGCTGTGTGACAATAGAAGCACACTGGGCGCTGGTCTTCTGTTCTCCAAATGTCGGTGCGTCGTTGTTGTCCATAAATTCGTCGTGGGGGAGGGGGGTGGTGTACGAAGGACGTCTGGAAGCGGGGTTGCGTGTCGTACAGCATTGGGCAGCAGGGTGTGGGTGCTGGTGGTGCTGGCACATATGTAGGGGTAGGCGGGGCGAGTGGTTGGAGAGCAGCTCGTACTTCGTCCTGTACTACCTTTTGTATAGTTTCGGTATCGTTCCGTTGGTTTGGGGATCCATCTGACGATCGTGGTGTGCCGAAGTACGCCAGCAGTTCCTGGCGGATGATTTGCCGAATTAATTGTGGGAGGTCGGACGCCGTTGTGGTCTGTTGAGATACTTCGGGCAGGCGTTCGAAGGGTTCCTTTGTTATTCGGGCGCTCTGCAACTCCTCGTACTTCTTGCACTCTGTAATGAGGTGCTGAACAGTTGGAGGGGATTTTGGAGCTACGATTGAGAATAGCTCGTGTGATAGCCCTTTGAACAAATGTCGGATTTTGTCTTCTTCAGTCATGTTAGTGTCGACGCGCCGACACAGGCGGAGGACGTCCTCAATGTAGGACGTGGAGGACTCGGTTGTAGTTTGGTACCTTCGGGCAAGTTTATCTTTCGCCTGTTGTTTGCGGCGTTCGGGTTAGCCAAATACTTCCGCGAAAGCCGATTGGAATCCGTCCCAGGAATTTATCTCTTCTTCGTGATTATCAAACCATTGGAGTGCGGTATCCTTCAAGAAGAAAACCACATTCGCGAGCTTGAGAGTATCGTCCCACCTGTTATGTAGGCTAGCCCGGTCGTAACTTCTTAGCCAGTCGTTGACATCAGCCTCTGGTGCTCCATTGAAAATTGGTGGATCTCGCTGGCGGTTCTTGATGGGCGGTGCAGCGGGTGGTCGTTGTCCGTTGGCATTGCCCGCCTCGTTCGGCATTGCGTTGTGCGTTGAACGTCCGCTGCGAAGCTCCAGGACCGATCGTGATAGGACAGGAACCGAGAGGTTGGGAATCGTCTGCACCTCCACCACTTGTGAGGGTGTTTATGAGAGACGTATTTGATGGTGCGATGTGGGAAGACCAGAGGCGATCAATGGCGGATCAGCCGAATCGCTCCCAGCTCGTGTGTCCAAGACATGCAGCGCGCGCCCCTATTTCCCAAAGATGTGTGTCGTCGTCTTCGTAACAATATATATATATAGGGGTTCCACGAAAGGTGGACAAATTCGATATTGCGAAAACTACGCGTTGCAACCAAAAAAAGGCTGTTGTCGTTTTGGTCCTAAGCAAGGGGCCCATTTAGGAAAATTATTAAAGTCCGGGATAATTAGATTGTTAATTATTTTTGCGTAATTAACCTTTTTAATATTGTGTTTAAGGGCATGGTTTTAATTAGAAAATTGCTCAGCATCATCGAAAAACACTACATCAACAAATTGCAGAACGATAGAAGGCACGCGAAGCAGTTTACGGCTTTCTGAAAAACCGCAGAAATTCGACCGGTTTTTAAGTTTCGGTTTGCTATCGGAGCGCATCTCGGCCCCGACGGCACCGCGCCCCGTGGAGCCCGAAGCTAATTTTCACGGACCAGCTGCGCTTTATTTTAGCCCAGTATGAATAGCTCACAAACTGCTCGGAATGGCAGCTCGCTTGCCGCTGTACACATAAGTTGATTACGGTACCCGATAGTAAATACTGTAAGCAACTTTTTTCTGTTTTTTTTTTGTTGTTATTAGTTGGACCAATCTGCAGGCCTAGGACGCTTGTTAAGAAAAATCACCCCAATCGTCCTTTTCTGCGACCAAACCTGCGCAAAAAGGACGGAAAAACAAAAATGACAAGCAGCAGTAAACAAAACAACGTGCCACCGTTGAAAAGGAAGGGAGACGTCGCGACGGGTTCGGACAACAGGTGGAAAAAGTTCTAAATTGACCACTGTCGCTGCGGACAACCGTAAAAACATGTTTTCGCGGTGGTTTGCGAGAAATAGTTCAGGAAAAGTACTCCTCAGGGGAACCTCTTCACCCATGTTGGGGATGCCGCACTCGTACGTACAGATGGCTTACGCCGGCGAGAGTGCGCATTGTGTAGGTGCGTGTGTGCGCGTGTTGGTGGTGAGAAGCGATGGTAGGATGGCAGCGCCGCTGGGAACGAAAAGGAACGCCGCGGCGCTAGTCCTCTGGAAGAGCATTCGCTGCACAGACCGAACCATACAAAAACATACACCCACACCAGGGATGGGCAGTATTTCAAATACAAGTATTTGAAATACGTATTTTAAATACTTTGTGTATTTTGCATTTGTAGTTAATTACAAATTGGGTAATGTATTTAACGTGTGTATTTAAATACTAAAACGAGAGGATTTCAAATACAATTGTAATTAAATAAAATTTTGTGGGCGAAAATACATCTCTCAAATTTATTGTCACTGTCCAGAGCAGGAAGAAAACTACGTTCTGCACCGAATGCAGTGTCTCTCAATCAAGCACAAGTGTTTAGTGACTTTGTGATTACGGTGCTAGTCCAGGGCAAGAATAGTGACGAAATCGACGTTCCCAGACAGACTGGCTAAATAAGTGCCTGTGACAACTTGTGATGCTTTCCAGCCTGATTTCCATCCATATTTTTGGCTGGAACATCCTAAATGCCCGGGTCGTCCAGATTTTCGTAACTGGTGCGAGTTGCAAAAATAAAAAAAAAATCTTTAGCTAGTGCTGCGCGCCTTGGTCGTCTCGGTTCTTTGTTGATCTATACCAACATGTAATCGACAAAAAAAGCTGCTTGAAGCTCTGTACTTTTTTCACCTATTACGTCCAAGCTGATTACATTTTTTTTGTGATTATATTTCTATTACGTTACTAGAGCCTCGCACACTAACTCCCGAGTGTGCGATGCAAAATTAAAACGGGATACCCAGAAACCCGTTGCAGGTGCCCTGAAGTCGCTGACGCAAATTTTGAGGAATGTATTTGGAAAAGTATTTGGAGGAGACCAAATACATTTGGTTGTATTTGTATCTTGTACTTAAATGCTCTTTTGGAAATGTAATTAGA
Organism: Ixodes scapularis; assembly: GCF_016920785.2. Taxonomy (NCBI): domain Eukaryota; kingdom Metazoa; phylum Arthropoda; class Arachnida; order Ixodida; family Ixodidae; genus Ixodes; species Ixodes scapularis. Next base: position 46,776,018 of record NW_024609857.1, on the reverse strand, counting down.
TTTGTAATTAAATACATTTTTGACGAAATATTTTGTATTTGTATTTCAATACATATTTGCACGTATTTTGCCCATCCCTGACCCACACACACGTGCTTCAGCATCTGTCTATCCCCCACTGTGTTTCCTTTCCCAACACCCGAACACGCTTCTGAAGAACAGGCCGCAAAAAAACAACAACAACAAAAAAAAAACAAGTGATGGCCGGCTTGGTCCTCTTTGTGCCCCCTTGTAGACTTGAATGCAAGGCCCATACCCTGCCCGGGCCCTTCATGAATGTAGCCGTGAAGCCCGAGCCGGCCCGTGGCCCGCGGTCTGGCCTGTACCAATGCAGAACTCTACCTGCGACGGTGCCGGCTTGCTCCTCGGTTATGACTGGGCAGACACCGCCCCCTCGCGGCGAGCGACCGAGGTAGCCCAATTACACTCGTACTGCTAGGGAGCGACTCGAATGGGACGGCCGGAGGCCTTCGCGCGCGCGCTTCGGGATCTCGGAGGCCATGAGGGGCGGGACGCGTTTGGCGATCGCATTGATAGATGGCGCTACCCATTGTTTCGGCTAGACTAACTGCATATGCTCCACTTGCTGCAAGCAGAGCCTATACAGTTACTCTAGTTCCGGCTTGATTTTAAAAAAAATTAATAAAATGAGGTATACATCGAAAGTGCCCGTGTTGACCGTAGTCTATTAAAGAAAATATTTTTTTTTTGTAATTTAACGTTGGTTTAAAAATAAATGCGGATAAATATAGCAAAACTAACAAAAATGAAAGACAACGCGGTTGCATGACGATGGCGCTCTTGCTGCCACATGATTTCGTTTGCGTGTTGTCTGCTTTTTTTGCTGGTCGGTTACACTTTCCAACATAATTCCCCCCCCCCCCCCCCCACCCCCTCGACGCCGCTCCCCACCCCCATATCTATCAATACCTGCGCCAAACTCGCTCTGTCACTCGGCTCGGTCGTTTGCGTCCCCGTCCGCCGTTTACCCTGGCAAGCTGTTTGGCCACATTCTTTACATAAAGGGAGCTACGCCTCGTGATTTTACAAGGTAAAACCCACCTGTAAAATACAGCTTTGACGAGAAGTTTAGGCATAGTAAGACACCTTTTATAAAGCGGTTTGTTAACACTTTGGCGTATCTATATGGTAATGCCTCCGCTGCGCACGCAGCGGGGGCAGGTACGAATCCCTCGGCGGCAGGCGATATTTTTTTTAAATATTTGGCAACATCGACAATGGTCGCCCTACTACGCCAAATACATCTAAAAACGACAATGCACATAAAAAACGGACGTCATTTTCAGTGATGGGAAAATTGCATTAACTGTTGCCGCAAAAAAAAAAAAAAAGAGAAAACTAACAACAAAAAAGATAAGGATACAGCTTATTTACCAAGTAACGCAGATGGCATATCGATCCCGCTGATGCGTAGACGGTTGTATGCGGAGCCTCCAATGACGCGAGAACAAAAATATTTATTAAAAATAAAACAATTGGAAAAGACCTAGTTTATAACTCAAGTCAAGGCCGGCGCCTATCATCCTCCACGTGTCATCTGGAAACAGAAAAATACAGATATGTTCATGTGTTTTGAAAGACTTTGTCAAGGACATTATGACGTTTTGCTTTACTGAAGTCAATAGGGTTAAAATTCCACCGATGTTGCAAGAAAATATACAGTTTATTATGCACCTGAAATAATACGTATATTTTTCAGCGATAGCTCTTCCCAACACTGGAAATGATGTGCGTTGTTTATGCTGCAGTTTATGATAGTGTAGCCGTTTTCCTTGTCGTTGTTGATGCTTTAGTTGGCGTAGAAGGGCGTTGGGTGGCCGTGGTTCATTTTGATTAATCTTTGAAAAAGATGGGCCGCCACCCGCGGAAATCGAACCAGGGTCCGTTGCGTGCAAAAGGGAGACGTTACCATATCATAGAGCTGCGCCACAGCTTTTCTTTTCTTTTTTTTTTATCGCCGCTGTTTGTTAGGTTAGTGTACAATAGATACACGTATGAAAGACATAATTACAGAGAAATTAACAATGTTAAAAAGGACCAGCCCACATTGAGAGAATGGTGAGGTTAAATTTTTTTCGAAAACAGAAGAGATTCCACACGCAGAATCCACTCAGTCACGCATTGCTGTGCCTCCCAGTTTGTTTTACGGCCTGCTCACACATGTAGCGGAGCGCTACAAGCATAGCGCTGACCTCGCGCGAAACACGTGTTGACTGGAGCATTCACCAGCTTTGTATTGCACTGTCAAAACTGTTGCTCATGGCAGAAGATAAGTAGCTGACGACACGTGAGCAGCGCTTCAGCAGCGCTTCGCTGCATGTGAGAACCGGCCTTTACTGAAATAGGGCAAAAGAGAAAAGGCGAAAGGGCTGCCGGCGCTTTGCTCCTTTCCTGAGTGTTTGGGAAAGAGTGAAATACCCGGATGAACGCCTTGGACGCCTGTGTTCCTTCAAGTTCGTCTTTTTTTTTTTTTACGGTTTTCTTTATTATTTTTGTTTACCTCCTTATGTAATTAAAGCTAGCGGAATCAATGTCGAAAATCCCCTCGTCATCGGGACATCAGTTTTTGGTAATAGGCTGCACGAATAAGAAACGAAAACGCAGATTATTATCAGATGATATCTCTATCGTGCACGGGAACCGACAAGGCAACCACGGCTGCAATGTCTTCAAACTCCACCGCTTTCCAAAAAGCTCTTTTCGCCAGTAAGTTGCATCCAAAACCAGAAAATACGTTTTCCTAACGCCGCCCTCTTGATTGTGATCGGAACATTTCATGAATAGAGCGCGAACCGAACTTTAACGCTGTACCGTCGATGAACATGACGTATACGCTCGCAACGTAAAAGCAAGTGTTCTCGGCAGAATCGCTGTTTTAGCTTGTAAGGTTTCGTAACCTAATTTATGTTAATGCTCATATCTTGAAGTCGTAACATTGACTCGAATTTATCATTTACAACATTTATTTGAAGCCTCATTTCTGCCGCCAGATGTGGCTGGAAATTGTCGAAAAGTTAGTTCTATTCGTGTTCCTTAATCGCGATCTTCTGCGCGATAGCAGAGAGCAGTGAACTTCCGATGACTGTCAGAACGGGACTGGGTTATTTTTATTTTTTAAATAAGTTCATAACGTATCTGGAAAGAAAACTTCAATTTGTTTTTCTGAAACATGCTCACGCATCGATTTCGAATCGTGGAATCGTAAATCGACTCGCTCCAGCAATGGGCCCATTTCGAATTTGCTACTTTCTGTGGTAGACACAGGACACGCTCGCCGACACGGCATCCTCAATTAAAACCTTTATAAACATCTGCAAGCCGGAGCTGCCTTCGATCGTTCCCTGCGAGGCTCTTTTTTCGCGCGTCCTTGTTCACATAAAGCACAAGGACGAATAAAGCATGAAATGCGAACAAAACATATTTTTCCGTCCTTCATGTTTTATTCTTTCTTGTATTTATCTTTATCACTAACGTGCTCAACTAAAAATAACGTATATTGTTCCCAATATATTTCGTTATTGTGAACGAAACTAAGCGCCAAAAATATTGACGGTGTACTGCATCTAAAACGGGGGAAAAAAAAAAAACCCGAAGGAAACTTCAATTGCTGTTAACTTTAACAATATTTTGAGTACGCTCCTCCGATTTCTATCAGTGCCGCGTTCACTGGCGCCTTTCTCGGCACCGTCGCACTGGCGAATGTCATACCGCGGGAAAAAAACAAAACAAAGAAGAACAACAAATAGTTGAAAAACATTATTCGTGGTAAAAAAGTACACAACACGCGCCCTAAGTCGGATACCTAGCACTTTGGAGCACTCAACTAGCACAGCCAAGTCGGGAGCGGCGCAGCGAAGAGTACTTTCGCCAACGTTTCTAACTACTGTGGGAACCATGTATTCCCCGCATCCCTATCTAGGCCTAGCTCAGGTAGGTCGTGGGACGTCGCCACGTGTGGGCGCGTCCCGGATGCGAGGGCAAAGCCGTTTTTCTTGGTGGGCGGCTTTCCCTCGTCCTTCTCGGGTGATTTGCCTAAGGCACACCCCTCGGGATCATGACTTGGACGCGTCCGCCCCTCCGGGGAGCCACCTACATCCGACCCACCCCGGGCGCGTCCATTCCCGCAGGCTATAGACCGACACGCGGGCTTGACGTCACGCAGCTGCGGCGGCGCTGCGATCGCGCCGGAGCCGGGGGGTGTGGGCAAAAGCGCGCACGTTTCGCATGGGCGTCGTAGCATTTCAGCATGCCGCGAAGCTGTGTTGCCGTTAATTGCGCCAAAATGTACAAGAAAAGCAGCAGAGTGAGTTTCCACAAGTTCCCGGCAGACTCTGAAAGGCATAGAAGGCGGATAATATCCGTGGATCGAAAAGTATGGTCGCCTCGCGCGAACGACCGTTTGTGCGGCAGACACTTTCTTGAAGGCAAGTGCGGCTTCCATTTCAATCTCCGTCCCGTGGCTTGCTTATGTGCAGGGAAACCGTTGTCTGATCGAGACCACTCGGATTTTGCTCCCATGGTGTTCGCGCACAAAGCACCGGCCAAGCGCACTTTGGAGGCTCGCTACGCCCGTGCTACCCAGCAGAAGGGGAACGGCGACAGAACGACAGTGTTGTAGGCGTTATCGAAAAAAAGTAACGAAATACGTTACTCGTTACTTGCAAATAAAAGGTACGCGTTACTGAGCTACGTTACCTAAAAATAAAAGGAACGTGTTACCGCTACCGATAAAAAGTAACGCACGTTACTTCTGATTCTGCGTTACTTTTTTTAAATTATGATTTAACACATTTTACGGTTTTGACGATACAGGTAATATATCAAGAAACATTATGTTCGTGCAGAAACTGAACATAATTACTTTATCTCTCTTTATTGTTTCACCTAAATACTTACGAGAAAAAACGCGCAGAAAATCATGGCTTGACGCCTAAAACACGTAAAAAATTGAAGTGTAATTTCTTTAAGACTTAGGAAGTAGTAACGAGTAACGTAACTACGTTACTTGAAACAGTAACACAAGTACTTTACCCGTTACTGTGTCGAAAACGTAACGAGTGAATTACTACGTTACTGAAAAAAGTAACGCGTTACCAAGAACGCCGTTACTTGTAACCTGTTACCGCCAAGACTGCAGAACGGACAAAGCGTTACTGCTTGTCATGCCTTGTGGTCATACGGGCAAGGAAAATATCATACCTTGACTTGAAGACGCTGTGAGTATTTAATCAATTAATGAATACACACACTTCCGCGGACCCACAGGCTGCTGATCCCGCCGGCAGTGCGGAAACCAACTCGAAGTAATCGTAGACCTAGAGAGACGTGTACGCCTGCACCGTGTCGGCCGTGAACTGGCTTGGCGAAAAAACTAAATAAACGACAACGTGAGCCATCGACGTCGGTGGCAGCAACTTTACGTCGGAAGTCCAGCAGGTCCTGTTTATACGGCGTACGGATCCTCGTAGTCAACGCCGTCCACGTACAGTTTGTTTCGATACCGCTGCCGTTCAAGCTCAGGTAGCGAGCTCAAATAGACGGGCATAGCATACGACATACGTTGTGAGGAAATACGACGCACAAATAAAGATACAAGCGTCCCTACAACGTCAACAACGAGCGCACGCCATAGAGCGCAATGGCGAAAACACGGAGAGCCGGGCTGCTTTTGCCCACATAGCTACCGCGCATGCGCGGCCTTCCGGCCGTGTTGGTAAACAGAGCCGCTCCGCGTGTCGGTCTATATAAGACGGCCCTAATCCAACGGGCGAGTCTCTCGCTGGGGGAGGCTCTGCTCGACAGAGCCTTCATATCCGTATCTGATCCTCCCCCTCCGTGATACTGTCAATAGCGGCAGCGCGGACTCCGACTGGCGATCCTGTCAAAAGAAACAGCGCCGTCATCTCCAACATTGTTGGCCTTCGGGCAAGCGTGTGACATTTGAGTCAATGAACACGTCTTTATCCGGACCCAAGGAACCTTCTGTGTTTCTAAGTGGTACCCCCACAAAAGGGGAATCTTACATCTGGCGCCCCAAAGTGCGGCCTGTCCGGCGACTGCAAACAAAGCAGCACTCTCGCAATGACAGCGAACCAGGCCAATTTCCGGCCAAGAACTTCGTGGACGGAGGGAGAGGCGAATGCCCAAAACCCGATGCCACTCAACGGCTTTGTGGCCACATCAGCCACGCACGGACACAATGAGCAAGTGTCCTTTCAGCCGAGCTTCCCTAATGGGTATGACTCACAATGCCCGGAATGCAACGGTGGCGCTCCTTCTTGGAGCGCGCCAGCCTTCATCGCTGAGCCAAGCTCACCCGCGACTTTCGAAGTCAACACGGGTCCGACGAGACGAGAGACAATGACGCAACAGCAGGCAAATGCAGTCTCTTACAGCTTCGATCTCTTAACCTCAGACTGGCCGTCAGCTTCTCCGCACGGAGATAACACTGACGCCGTCTACGAGCCGCAGCACAGCACAGCTGCTACAGGCGCAACAAACCACTTGGCGGGCCCATACAGAGGAAACAACCCGCCAGCCGCACATGCGGAGAGCGATTCTCACCACAGAGAAAACACGCTAGGCGGATATCACCCCCTGCTAGAAAACGCAGCTCGGGTGATCGAAAGCCTGACGGGCGCACTGCAAACAGCAGTTAGGCCCCCGCCGCCGACACGGCCACCGGTCAGAATCCCTATCCCGACATACCAAGGGTACGGAGACTGAGTGAGTGCGACAGACTTCCTCGAAAACCTGAAAAAGTACCAACAGGCCATGGGAATGTCGGACCACGAGATACTAGAACGCATCTTGCCAATCTCGTTGGTCGACCAAGCGGCGCGGTGGCTCCGTCTAACAGGAAGCCAGCTGTCGTCGATCGAGCAGTTCCGCAAGGCATGTCGCCAGGAATTCCTCCCTGCAGACTACGAACGCAGGATGATGCGAGAGCTCGAACAACGGACCCAACACCCAGACGAATCACTGTTGGAGTTCGTTAGGGCGACGCAAGAGCTCTTTGAGCTAGCAGAACCCTCAGCGCCCAATGCAGAGCGGGTAGAGCGAGTCATTAGACATCGCACCCGACTTTTGCGGTGTATCTCCGAGGCAGTCGCTTCGGAGGCTCGGCGGATTCAGGGAGACATTCTTGCCGCACGAGCGTATCGTCCCCCATCCCCAGCATCAGCGGCACTCGAGCCGCGCTGCGCGTGGAACGGTGACGCAGCGTCCCGAAACAGGAGACACGAAGCCGCCCACTACGCAGACCAGCGAAGTCGAAACACGTACGACATATCAGATCGTGCCCTCGACCCGTACTCCTATGAACGGCGGGCAGCAGAGACTGCGCCGCAGTTCAACAGGCGAGATCGGACCACAGAGTTACCGACGCCACGGGAGGAAACGCGGCCAAAGCGTCCAAACACACAGGACGAAAGGCGCGGCGCACATCAAAGCGCACGACAGCACTCAAGGAAAGTCCCGCAGCAACGCTGCTTTCGCTGTAATAGCGCCAACCACCTGGTTCGACAATGCCCAGAACGGCAGAACCCTGCTCCCCAACAGTCGGGAAACGAGCAAAGCCGCCGATAACCAACCCCGTGGCTCAAAACGGCACGGAGCAAGAGACTCTTTTGCCTACAGCCTACAGAATAGGCTTTCCGACCGGCACGCTAGCGCCATTCATAGCCCTGACGATTGTCGGTCGGACTTTCAAGGCACTGCTGGACACAGGAGCCAGCGCCTCACTTTTCGGCGACGAAGTGTTGACCCACCTCCAGCAAAACTCAGTGCGTATGAGGGAGGGCAACACAGCCTTTCGACTCGCGTGCGGTACCGCCCATTCAAGCGGTACTGTGCGGTTGGTTGCGAGATGGGAGAATCGAGTAAGACGGCAACGCTTCGTTCATCTTCCCAGTCTTTCCGTTCCGATCATCCTGGGTAGAGATTTTCTCGCCAAAACAGGGATCGTGATCGACCTGAGTAGCGGTGGCTACCGAGAGGGCACATTCGCACCTCTGAAACCCTTCTGCGAACCCCCAACGCCAGAAAAAACACTGGTTAATGGGGCAGACAGCAGCTGCCAAAACAAGGCAACAGAATCACAAATGCCGGGTATCAACCCCTCAACAGGTACCCCGACGCGGTTGCAAACAAGCGCCGTAGCGTCCGAGGTCACCCACCCCCTGCTGACTGAGTCATGCTGCGGGTCAGGGCAAGAAAAAGCCCGTTTGTCGACATTATTGCGACGCTATGACGCCATGTTCACAGAGCGTCCCGGCTGCACAAACGAAGTGCGACACCGGATCGACAAGGGCGATGCGCTTCCTCGGAGGCAAAACGCACGACCCGTCAGTCTGGCTAAACGAAAAGCCATCGACGTCGCCTTGGACGAAATGATCGAGACCGGAGTTGTCCGGCGGTCAAACAGTCCCTGGGGATTTCCCGTTGTGCTGGTCCCAAAAAAGGACGGCAGCTCACGGCTCTGCGTAGACTACCGCCGTCTAAATGACGTAACGCGGAAAGACGCATATCCCCTTCCGAGCATTGACTCGATCATTTCCAACCTCGGCAGCGCACGGTATTTCACAACCCTGGACGCTAGCCGAGGCTACCTTCAAGTTCAAATGGAGGCAGGTGACGAGGCAAAAACAGCCTTTGTGTGTCACCGCGGGCTTTTCGAATTCACAAGAAGGCCCTTAGGTCTGTGCGGAGCGCCAATGACGTTTCAACGCTTGATTGACCGAGTACTGGGAGAAGCCAAATGGAAACATGCAATGGCCTATCTCGACGACATTGTCGTGTACTCCAACACCCTCGAAGATCATCTACGAGATCTGAAGGATGTGTTCGACAGGCTAAAGGCTGCGGGTATCACTTTAAACCCAGAAAAGGCCCAAATAGCCGAAACCCGAATCAACTTGCTTGGGTTCACGCTCGATTGCGGGCGCATCACGCCAAACCCCGAGAAGCTAAAGGCTATCCGGGAGTTTCCTGCGCCGACGGACGTAAACTCACTCCGTCGCTATCTGGGAATGGTAAATTTTTACCGCCAATTCATCCCAAACTGCGCATCACTTCAAGCGCCACTGACATGGCTACTGAGAAAGACCGTGAGATGGAGTTGGGGTCCCGAGCAGGAGGCGGCATTTCGCTGCACCTCTAAAGCGCTCGAGGACACAGCTGAACTAAAGCTGCCCGACTTGAACAAGCCTTTCGTGATCCAAACGGACGCGAGCAAACTGGGCTTGGGAGCGGTCCTGCTCCAAGAGCACGAGGGAGTGCTTGGTCCGGTAGCTTTTGCTAGCCGCTGGCTGACACCCGCTGAGGTGAACTACAGCACACGTGAACAAGAGTGCTTGGCCATTGTATTTGCCCTAAAGCGCTTCGACATTTATGTCGACGGGACCACGTTCACGATCGAAACAGATCACCAGAGCCTAATATGGCTGTCCAGACTTCGCGAACCCTCAGGACGGTTAGCGAGATGGGCCTTGCTACTGCAAAAATACGACTATGTCGTGCGGTACAGGAAAGGCAGCACAAACGTGGTGGCGGACGCACTGTCGCGAGCCCCCGTAGACTGCGCAAACCTTTCCACGAGAACCCAGGCTGAGCCAATGGCAAACTCCAAGCCACGCGGAGCCGAAAATCAGTCCAAAATGGAGGCAACACCACAGACCTCCTCGGACGAAAGCGTGAACCACATAGACGCAGTGAGCGCAGCGGGGATCGTGTTCAGCAAAGAAGAGCTACTGAAAGCTCAGCAGAATGATCCGTTTTGTCGAAAGGTGATCGACGGACTCTCGAGTGAGTCGGACTCTGTGGAGTCGGGCGGCGCGTCCGCCGGGCGTACAACTGCTGGTATTGCAGTAAACGCCGAGTGTCGGGATGTATCTGGTACTGCTACTGACACGCTGGATCAATTTCTGCTGAACGCCGACGGGCTCCTGCTGAAGTATATCCCATCTGAGAAGGACACAGATAATATGTTCAAGGTGGTAGTGCCAAAAAGTCTGAGGTGCGCAGTGATGCGTTACTATCACGACTCGCACTTGGCCGGACACGCGAGCGGCTCCAAGACTTATACAAAGTTATGCCACATCGCAACCTGGCCGGGCATGAAAAGGGACGTATTCCGTTACGCCCGCACGTGCCACACTTGCCAAAGCTTCAAACCAAGAGGCGGCAAACCTCCGGGCCTAATGCAGCCGATCCACAGCCAAGAACCATGGTCTTTGGCGGCTTGCGACGTGGTCGGGCCTTTACCAAGGAGCCCCAAAGGACACCAGTATCTATTGGTTGTCACTGACCACTTCAGCAAATGGGTAGAACTTTTCCCACTACGAAAGCTGACGGCCCGAGCAATCACTGAAAAGCTCATGGAGGTGTTCACCCGATTCGGGTTCGCTGAAGCTCTTCTAACAGATAGAGCAAGCTACTTCGTCGGGAAGGTATTTGTGGACGCTTGCAAAGCGCTGGGCATCAAGCACAGAACAACCACACCCTACCACCCACAGGCGAACATCACGGAGCGATGTAACAGAAACATCAAACCCATGCTGGCAGCATTTGCCGAAAAGCACCGCGACTGGGACGCATACATTCCCGAGATTGGGTTCGCACTCCGTTCCACTGTCAATCGTTCGACAGGCTTCACCCCCGCCTTCCTCACATTTGGGAGAGAATTGCCGAATCCAATGGACCGCGTCCTGGGGGCAAACGCTGGGGTGAGCGACGCACAGTCGAAGCAGACTGAACATGCGCGCACGCTACAAACCCGGATGACGAAAGCTTTCTCGGAGGCCCGTCGCAATCTCGGGGTAGCACGAGCTAAACAAAAAGCTCAGTACGACCGCTCTCGCCGGGATCTCCGCTACAAAGTAGGCGATCCCGTGCTCAGACGAAACCATGTTCTGAGCGACGCCAGCAAAGGCTTTTCTGCTTCACTGGCTACCAAAGTGGTTGGGCCCGTACCGAGTGCACGAAGTATTTTCACCACTCGTGTACAAGCTGACTGAGAATGACTCAAAAAAAGTCAGCGGGCCTGTGCATGTCTGCGATATCAAACCCTACAACGAAAGGGAAGAAGAAGGGAACGAACAAACGCAGCCCCCGCAGCAATATGCACGCAAAACGCGAGACAACGCCGACGATGAACAACAGGCGTCTCGCTACAATCTGCGAACTCGGAAAAGCTAATATCCGAAGTTTTCGTAGAGGCAGCCCCAGTAAGTGGCGAAATGTCACCAGGGTTGCCAGGTTGGGCTATAAATAGCCGAATTGGGCTAGTTTTATTTGCAGTTGGCGGGAAAAAATGGTAGTTGGCTATTTGGCTAGTATTGGGCTATTTCTAACCTTTGCATTGGGCCATTTCTGACCTGTGCACTGAGCAATTTCAGACCTGTGCTGGAACCAAAATGCCTGAAAGCACTTGGGTTTATAGGATCGAATGTATTTTTAAAGTAAGTTACGTGAACATTTGGCGCTTCAGTCCCTTAACCATAATAAGTTTGCGACAGCAAACTAATTCGTCTTCTTTTTGCGCGCTTTGTGCAATTGTTTACCTCCGAATGCAAGCATGTGCTGTTATTCCTCCATCTCAACAAGTGACGGCGTGATTCCTTGCGGTCTTAACAGCACCTGTTCTGCGCATTCTTTAGGTTGTCTGAATTCTGCGTAGTTCTCCCGTGACATCATTCTGGTCACCAAGCGTCCAAATATAGTGGAAGGTATGTTGTCATGCGCTTGTACGAGCGTTCCAGGAAGTTCGCCGAACGTGCAAGGGACGCCATTTCTGGGGCATTTGATGGCTAAAAATGTATTATGTGTCTTTTCTTTTCAAAATAAACGTTTCAAATGGTGAGTTTTTTTTTTTGGCTATTTTTGGGCTATTTTTCTGGATCGACATTTGGCTATTTTTGGGCTATATCTTGTAGACGTTTGGCGGGTTGGAGTTCAAACACCTGGCAACCCTGAATGTCACATTAAGGGAAGTGCAAAGCACAATGCACCTGCTGCCTTCGCGAACACGCCAGACATCATTGTTTTACTGGCAAGCCGTGACCTAAATAGAAGGTCACCTCGGCGTTCGGTCCCGGATCAACTCGTAGGGGAATCCCCCGAACTACGGCATCCGAGAGAAAGGGTAGGCGTAACGGCCATTGGTCAGTTATTGCCACCTACGCTCACGTGTCCACACGTCACCGCAAAAGCGCGGTGCGAGCGTCGTCACAAGCGGTCGGAGACCAAGTGGTCATTCGACCGCAGTACGCCCCCGCATCCACGAAGAGGATCCCCTGCCAGCACGGGGCTTCGCGCTATTCGGGAGCTGCTGTTTACTGGTGACGGCAGTTCACCGCCGCCCATGGACCAGAGCTGCGCGTGAGTCGTCAGGCAGCCCCGCTACCCCAGCCGGCCACGGGCCGAACCAGCAAGCTGCCGTTGTCTTGCGCGTCGGGATCGACATCCGGTCAGGGACCGCCCGCTCTTCATCAACGGGACCCGCGCGGTGGTCAGACAGCCCGCCGACCAGGGACCAGCCGTTCCCCTTCGTCTCGTGACAAGTCCCAAGGGCCCTGCGATCCACTTCCACCGAAGACACTACCTTGGTGAGCGAGCGACTACGTCGTCGGGAACGTCACGAAGGAAGTCGAATTATTTGTTACCCCATGCATGTGGGAGCCGGCACCGCCGCGTTGTTTTTTTTTTTGTTTTGTTTTCGAGAGTCGGTAGGTTAAACCTACCTCAGCCTTAAGGAGGGGGGAGTGTGGGAACCATGTATTCCCCGCATCCCTATCTAGGCCTAGCTCAGGCAGGCCGTGGGACGTCGCCACGTGGGGGCGCGTCCCGGATGCGAGGGCAAAGCCGTATTCCCTGGTGGGCGGCTTTCCCTCGTCCTTCTCGGGTGATTTGCCTAAGGCACACCCCTCGGGATCATGACTTGGACGCGTCCGCCCCTCCGGGGAGCCACCTACATCCGACCCACCCCGGGCGCGTCCATTCCCGCAGGCTATATAAGACGGCCCTAATCCAACGGGCGAGTCTCTCGCTGGGGGAGGCTCTGCTCGACAGAGCCTTCATATCCGTATCTGATCCTCCCCCTCCGTGATACTGTCAATAGCGGCAGCGCGGACTCCAACTGGCGATCCTGTCAAAAGAAACAGCGCCGTCATCTCCAACATTGTTGGCCTTCGGGCAAGCGTGTGACATTTGAGTCAATGAACACGTCTTTATCTGGACCCAAGGAACCTTCTGTGTTTCTAAGTGGTACCCCCACAAAAGGGGAATCCCACACTACTCAGCATGGCGGCACAACCTGGCGCTCGATAGATTGCGCCACACTATTCAGAATGGCGCTCACCTCGATAAAACGGTCTATACACTTCATCGATGCAACCTAAACTATCGCGAAAATATTCCCGGGCCTCCCGCGCATTCATGTCACTCTTGCGCATGGTCATCCATGACCTCCAAATACTGTGCAGGCCCAGTAACATAACCGTATCCAAAGGCGCGCCGTCATCATTTTCGACGGTAAGATACCTGATTCCGTGCATGTCTAACGGCAGGTCGCTTTTCAGGGTGCGTTGGAGAACACCCCAAAAGAAGGTGCCGTCCCACCATTCCAGGAATACGTGCTTAATTGTTGCTGCCTTTTGATATAAAAAAACTGGTCACCCCATGAAACGAAGATTCACTTCTATTCCATCCACGTCTTTACGGTTAATGTTCCAGTGTGCAAGTTAAAGAAAAAGGTCTGAACACCAGGTGAAATTTGCATTATTTTAAGCGTTTTAATTCGCCTTGTCCTGGGCCTGCGCAGTATAATAATCTATACAAAGGAACGAGAAAACAACACCATAAAGATTCTCATAATTGTTTTCTTACGAGACATATCGCTTAAACAGTCGAAAGCGAAACGGGCTGTCAAAAATCGACATGACTCCAAACTTTTTCGAGGTGACCAGGAATGCCTCCTGGCACACTTGCCGAAGAAACTACAAACTGAGGCAGGGCGTTAGCCAGCCCCATTTGGCACACAGTGCGAAGAAAGGAGTCACTGACATCCTGAAGATAAATATAACGATTAACTATTTGGTGTAAAAATAAATGAGGCAATCCTAGACAACCATTACGAACGCGCCGGAAGAGGTCCATACGACTCGTTATTTCCCATGACGAGCCCCAACTAAACACGGCAAAAATACGGTGCAGTTTCTGGATATTCACTCTCGAACAATACAACAGTTGTAGCACGTAGCAGAATTTGCTTACAAAACAGTCCGAGGACACTAAAGAACATCTTATGAGTTGTGAATGCCAAAGCATGAATGTCGTACTTCTGCTTCCTTCCTTCGTCTGCGATCACGTTTCGCTACTGCCGACTGTGCTGAGGTTGCGGACACCGACAATATAAATGCCTCAGGCACCGCCATGATCCTCGGAGCCGAGAGGAGCAGAAGCGGCCGCAGCCCCCACCTCTCTCCGGCAACGCCTGACACGAGAGCGGCGGTCGAGCGCACGCTCTCCTGAAGCAGCCGCAGCCCCCCCCCCCCCCCCCTCCAGCAACACCTGACACGAGAGCGGCGGTCGAGCGCGCGCTCTGGTGAAGCAGCCGCAGCCCTCCCCCTCCGGCAACGCCTGACACGAGAGCGGCGGTCGAGCGCACGCTCTCCTGAAGCAGCCGCAGCCCTCCCCCTCCGGCAACACCTGACATGAGAGCGGCGGTCGAGCGCGCGCTCTGGTGAAGCAGCGGCAGCTTTCCCCCTCCGGCAACACCTGACACGAGAGCGGCGGTCGAGCGCGCGCTCTGGTGAAGCAGCCGCAGCCCTCCCCCTCCGGCAACGCCTGACACGAGAGCGGCGGTCGAGCGCACGCTCTCCTGAAGCAGCCGCAGCCCTCCCCCTCCGGCAACACCTCACACGAGAGCGGTGGTCAAGCGCGCGCTCTGGTGAAGCAGCCGCAGCCCTCCCCCTCCGGCAACGCCTGACACGAGAGCGGCGGTCGAGCGCACGCTCTCCTGAAGCAGCCGCAGCCCTCCCCCTCCGGCAACACCTGACACGAGAGCGGCGGTCGAGCGCGCGTTCTGGTGAAGCAGCCGCAGCTTTCCACCTCCGGCAACACCTGACACGAGAGCGGCGGTCGAGCGCGCTCTCTCCTGAAGCAGCCACAGCCCTCCCCATCAGGCAACACCTGACACGAGAGCGGCGGTTGAGCGCACGCTCTCGTGAAGCAGCCGCAGCCCTCCCCCTCCGGCAACACCTGACACGAGAGCGGCGGTCGAGCGCGCGTTCTGGTGAAGCAGCCGCAGCTTTCCACCTCCGGCAACACCTGACACGAGAGCGGCGGTCGAGCGCGCTCTCTCCTGAAGCAGCCACAGCCCTCCCCATCAGGCAACACCTGACACGAGAGCGGCGGTTGAGCGCACGCTCTCGTGAAGCAGCCGCAGCCCTCCCCCTCCGGCAACACCTGACACGAGAGCGACGGCCGAGCGCGCTCTCTCCTGAAGCAGCCACAGCCCTCCCCATCAGGCAACACCTGACACGAGAGCGGCGGTCGAGCGCGCACTCTCGTGAAGCAGCCGCAGCCCTCCACCTCCGGCAACACCTGACACGAGAACGACGGCCGAGCGCGCTCTCTCCTGAAGCAGCCGCAGCCCTCCCCCTCCGGCAACACCTGACACGAGAGCGGCGGTCGAGCGCGCTCTCTCCTGAAGCAGCCGCAGCCCTCCCCCTCAGGCAACACCTGACACGAGAACGGCGGTTGAGCGCACGCTCTGGTGAAGCAGCCGCAGCCCTCCCCCTCCGGTAACACCTGACACGAAAGCGGCGGTCGAGCGAGCACTCTCGTGAAGCAGCCACAGCCCTCCCCCTCCGGCAACACCTGACACGAGAGCGGCGGCCGAGCGCACGTTCTCCTGAAGCAGCCGCAGCCCTCCCCCTCCGGTAACACCTGACACGAAAGCGGCGGTCGAGCGCGCACTCTCGTGAAGCAGCCGCAGTCCTCCCCCTCCGGCAACACCTGACACGAGAGCGGCGGTTGAGCGCACGCTCTGGTGAAGCAGCCGCAGCCCTCCCCCTCCGGTAACACCTGACACGAAAGCGGCGGTCGAGCGCGCACTCTCGTGAAGCAGCCACAGCCCTCCCCCTCCGGCAACACCTGACACGAGAGCGGCGGCCGAGCGCACGTTCTCCTGAAGCAGCCACAGTCCTCCCCCTCCGGCAACACCTGACACGAGGGCGGCGGTCGAGCGCAAGTTCTCCTGAAGCAGCCGCAGTACTTCCCCTCCGGCAACACCTGACACGAGAGCGGCGGTCGAGCGCACGTTCTCGTGAAGCAGCCGCAGTCCTCCTCCTCCGGCAACACCTGACACGAGAGCGGCGGTCGAGCGCACGTTCTCGTGAAGCAACCGCAGTCCTCCCCCTCCGGTAACACCTGACACGAAAGCGGCGGTCGAGCGCGCACTCTCGTGAAGCAGCCACAGCCCTCCCCCTCCGGTAACACCTCACAAGAGAGCGGCGGTCGAGCGCGCACTCTCTTGAAGCAGCCGCAGCCCTCCGCCTCCGGCAACACCTGACACGAGAGCGGCGGCCGAGCACACGTTCTCCTGTAGCAGCCGCAGTCCTCCCCCTCCGGCAACACCTGACACGAGAGCGGCGGTTGAGCGCACGCTCTCGTGAAGCAGCCGCAGCCCTCCCCCTCCGGTAACACCTGACACGAGGGCGGCGGTCGAGCGCGCACTCTCGTGAAACAGCCGCAGCCCTCCGCCTCCGGTAACACCTGACACGAGAGCGGCAGCCGAGCGCACGTTCTCCTGAAGCAGCCGCAGCCCTCCCCCTCAGGCAACACCTGACACGAGAGCGGCGGTCGAGCGCGCACTCTCGTGAAGCAGCCGCAGTCCTCCCCCTCCCGCAACACCTGACACGAGAGCGGCGGTTGAGCGCACGCTCTGGTGAAGCAGCCGCAGCCCTCCCCCTCCGGTAACACCTGACACGAAAGCGGCGGTCGAGCGCGCACTCTCGTGAAGCAGCCACAGCCCTCCCCCTCCGGCAACACCTGACACGAGAGCGGCGGTCGAGCGCACGTTCTCGTGAAGCAGCCGCAGTCCTCCTCCTCCGGCAACACCTGACACGAGAGCGGCGGTCGAGCGCACGTTCTCGTGAAGCAACCGCAGTCCTCCCCCTCCGGTAACACCTGACACGAAAGCGGCGGTCGAGCGCGCACTCTCGTGAAGCAGCCACAGCCCTCCCCCTCCGGTAACACCTCACACGAGAGCGGCGGTCGAGCGCGCACTCTCTTGAAGCAGCCGCAGCCCTCCGCCTCCGGCAACACCTGACACGAGAGCGGCGGCCGAGCGCACGTTCTCCTGAAGCAGCCGCAGTCCTCCCCCTCCGGCAACACCTGACACGAGAGCGGCGGTTGAGCGCACGCTCTCGTGAAGCAGCCGCAGCCCTCCCCCTCCGGTAACACCTGACACGAGAGCGGCGGTCGAGCGCACGCTCTCGTGAAGCAGCCGCAGTCCTCCCCCTCCGGCAACACCTGACACGAGAGCGGCAGCCGAGCGCACGTTTTCCTGAAGCAGCCGCAGCCCTCCCCCTCAGGCAACACCTGACACGAGAGCGGCGGTCGAGCGCGCACTCTCGTGAAGCAGCCGCAGCCCTCCCCCTCCGGCAACACCTGACACGAGAGCGGCAGCCGAGCGCACGTTCTCCTGAAGCAGCCGCAGCCCTCCCCCTCCGGCAACACCTGACACGAGAGCGGCGGTCGAGCGCGCACTCTCGTGAAACAGCCGCAGCCCTCCGCCTCCGGCAACACCTGACACGAGAGCGGCAGCCGAGCGCACGTTCTCCTGAAGCAGCCGCAGCCCTCCCCCTCCAGTAACACCTGACACGAGAGCGGCGGTCGAGCGCGCACTCTCGTGAAGCAGCCGCAGCCCTCCACCTCCGGCAACACCTGACACGAGAGCGACGGCCGAGCGCGCTCTCTCCTGAAGCAGCCGCAGCCCTCCCCCTCCGGCAACACCTGACGCGAGAGCGGCGGTCGAGCGCGCTCTCTCCTGAAGCAGCCGCAGCCCTCCCCCTCAGGCAACACCTGACACGAGAGCGGCGGTTGAGCGCACGCTCTGGTGAAGCAGCCGCAGCCCCCCCCCCCCTCCGGTAACACCTGACACGAAAGCGGCGGTCGAGCGCGCACTCTCGTGAAGCAGCCACAGCCCTCCCCCTCCGGCAACACCTGACACGAGAGCGGCAGCCGAGCGCACGTTCTCCTGAAGCAGCCGCAGCCCTCCCCCTCCGGCAACACCTGACACGAGGGCGGCGGTCGAGCGCAAGTTCTCCTGAAGCAGCCGCAGTACTTCCCCTCCGGCAACACCTGACACGAGAGCGGCGGTCGAGCGCACGTTCTCGTGAAGCAGCCGCAGCCCTCCCCCTCCGGTAACACCTCACACGAGAGCGGCGGTCGAGCGCGCACTCTCTTGAAGCAGCTGCAGCCCTCCGCCTCCGGCAACACCTGACACGAGAGCGGCGGCCGAGCGCACGTTCTCCTGAAGCAGCCGCTGTCCTCCCCCTCCGGCAACACCTGACACGAGAGCGGCGGCTGAGCGCACACTCTCGTGAAGCAGCCGCAGCCCTCCCCCTCCGGTAACACCTGACACGAGAGCGGCGGTCGAGCGCGCACTCTCGTGAAACAGCCGCAGCCCTCCGCCTCCGGCAACACCTGACACGAGAGCGGCAGCCGAGCGCACGTTCTCCTGAAGCAGCCGCAGCCCTCCCCCTCAGGCAACACCTGACACGAGAGCGGCGGTCGAGCGCGCACTCTCGTGAAGCAGCCGCAGCCCTCCCCCTCCGGCAACACCTGACACGAGAGCGGCAGCCGAGCGCACGTTCTCCTGAAGCAGCCGCAGCCCTCCCCCTCCGGCAACACCTGACACGAGAGCGGCGGTCGAGCGCGCACTCTCGTGAAACAGCCGCAGCCCTCCGCCTCCGGCAACACCTGACACGAGAGCGGCAGCCGAGCGCACGTTCTCCTGAAGCAGCCGCAGCCCTCCCCCTCCGGTAACACCTGACACGAGAGCGGCGGTCGAGCGCACACTCTCGTGAAGCAGCCGCAGCCCTCCACCTCCGGCAACACCTGACACGAGAGCGACGGCCGAGCGCGCTCTCTCCTGAAGCAGCCGCAGCCCTCCCCCTCCGGCAACACCTGACACGAGAGCGGCGGTCGAGCGCGCTCTCTCCTGAAGCAGCCGCAGCCCTCCCCCCCAGGCAACACCTGACACGAGAGCGGCGGCTGAGCGCACGCTCTGGTGAAGCAGCCGCAGCCCCCCCTCCGGTAACACCTAACACGAAAGCGGCGGTCGAGCGCGCACTCTCGTGAAGCAGCCACAGACCTCCCCCTCCGGCAACACCTGACACGAGAGCGGCGGCCGAGCGCACGTTCTCCTGAAGCAGCCGCAGTACTTCCCCTCCGGTAACACCTCACACGAGAGCGGCGGTCGAGCGCGCACTCTCTTGAAGCAGCCGCAGCCCTCCGCCTCCGGCAACACCTGACACGAGAGCGGCGGCCGAGCGCACGTTCTCCTGAAGCAGCCGCAGCCCTCCCCCTCCGGCAACACCTGACACGAGAGCGGCGGTCGAGCGCGCTCTCTCCTGAAGCAGCCGCAGCCCTCCCCCTCAGGCAACACCTGACACGAGAGCGGCGGTTGAGCGCACGCTCTGGTGAAGCAGCCGCAGCCCCCCCCTCCGGTAACACCTGACACGAAAGCGGCGGTCGAGCGCGCACTCTCGTGAAGCAGGCACAGCCCTCCCCCTCCGGCAACACCTGACACGAGAGCGGCGGCCGAGCGCACGTTCTCCTGAAGCAGCCGCAGTACTTCCCCTCCGGTAACACCTCACACGAGAGCGGCGGTCGAGCGCGCTCTCTCCTGAAGCAGCCGCAGCCCTCCCCCTCAGGCAACACCTGACACGAGAGCGGCGGTTGAGCGCACGCTCTGGTGAAGCAGCCGCAGCCCCCCCCTCCGGTAACACCTGACACGAAAGCGGCGGTCGAGCGCACGTTCTCCTGAAGCAGCCACAGCCCTCCCCCTCCGGTAACACCTGACACGAAAGCGGCGGCCGAGCGCACGTTCTCCTGAAGCAGCCAAAGCCCTCCCCCTCAGGCAACACCTGACACGAGAGCGGCGGTTGAGCGCACGCTCTGGTGAAGCAGCCGCAGCCCTCCCCCTCAGGCAACACCTGACACGAGAGCGACGGCCGAGCGCGCTCTCTCCTGAAGCAGCCGCAGCCCCCCCCTCCGGTAACACCTGACACGAAAGCGGCGGTCGAGCGCGCACTCTCGTGAAGCAGGCACAGCCCTCCGCCTCCGGCAACACCTGACACGAGAGCGGCGGCCGAGCGCACGTTCTCCTGAAGCAGCCGCAGTCCTCCCCCTCCGGCAACACCTGACACGAGAGCGGCGGTCGAGCGCACGTTCTCCTGAAGCAGCCACAGCCCTCCCCCTCCGGCAACACCTGACACGAGGGCGGCGGTCGAGCGCAAGTTCTCCTGAAGCAGCCGCAGTACTTCCCCTCCGGTAACACCTCACACGAGAGCGGCGGACGAGCGCGCACTCTCTTGAAGCAGCCGCAGCCCTCCGCCTCCGGCAACACCTGACACGAGAGCGGCGGCCGAGCGCACGTTCTCCTGAAGCAGCCGCAGTCCTCCCCCTCCGGCAACACCTGACACGAGAGCGGCGGCCGAGCGCACGTTCTCCTGAAGCAGCCAAAGCCCTCCCCCTCCGGTAACACCTGACACGAGAGCGGCGGTCGAGCGCACGCTCTCGTGAAGCAGCCGCAGCCCTCCCCCTCCGGTAACACCTGACACGAGAGCGGCGGTCGAGCGCGCACTCTCGTGAAACAGCCGCAGCCCTCCGCCTCCGGCAACACCTGACACGAGAGCGGCGGCCGAGCGTACGTTCTCCTGAAGCAGCCGCAGCCCTCCCCCTCCGGCAACACCTGACACGAGAGCGGCGGTCGAGCGCACGTTCTCGTGAAGCAGCCGCAGCCCTCCCCCTCCGGTAACACCTCACATGAGAGCGGCAGCCGAGCGCACGTTCTCCTGAAGCAGCCGCAGCCCTCCCCCTCAGGCAACACCTGACACGAGAGCGGCGGTCGAGCGCGCACTCTCGTGAAGCAGCCGCAGCCCTCCCCCTCCGGCAACACCTGACACGAGAGCGGCGGCCGAGCATACGTTCTCCTGAAGCAGCCGCAGCCCTCCCCCTCCGGCAACACCTGACACGAGAGCGGCGGTCGAGCGCACGTTCTCGTGAAGCAGCCGCAGCCCTCCCCCTCCGGTAACACCTCACACGAGAGCGGCAGCCGAGCGCACGTTCTCCTGAAGCAGCCGCAGCCCTCCCCCTCCGGTAACACCTCACACGAGAGCGGCGGCCGAGCGCACGTTCTCCTGAAGCAGCCGCAGCCCTCCCCCTCCGGCAACACCTGACACGAGAGCGGCGGCCGAGCGCACGTTCTCCTGAAGCAGCCGCAGCCCTCCCCCTCCGGTAACACCTCACACGAGAGCGGCGGTCGAGCGCGCACTCTCTTGAAGCAGCCGCAGCCCTCCGCCTCCGGCAACACCTGACACGAGAGCGGCGGCCGAGCGCACGTTCTCCTGAAGCAGCCGCTGTCCTCCCCCTCCGGCAACACCTGACACGAGAGCGGCGGTTGAGCGCACGCTCTCGTGAAGCAGCCGCAGCCCTCCCCCTCCGGTAACACCTCACACGAGAGCGGCGGCCGAGCGCACGTTCTCCTGAAGCAGCCGTAGCCCTCCGCCTCCGGCAACACCTGACACGAGAGCGGCAGCCGAGCGCACGTTCTCCTGAAGCAGCCGCTGTCCTCCCCCTCCGGCAACACCTGACACGAGAGCGGCGGTTGAGCGCACGCTCTCCTGAAGCAGCCGCAGCCCTCCCCCGCCGGTAACACCTCACACGAGAGCGGCGGCCGAGCGCACGTTCTCCTGAAGCAGCCGCAGCCCTCCGCCTCCGGCAACACCTGACACGAGAGCGGCAGCCGAGCGCACGTTCTCCTGAAGCAGCCGCAGCCCTCCCCCTCCGGTAACACCTCACACGAGAGCGGCGGTCGAGCGCGCACTCTCTTGAAGCAGCCGCAGCCCTCCGCCTCCAGCAACACCTGACACGAGAGCGGCGGCCGAGCGCACGTTCTCCTGAAGCAGCCGCAGCCCTCCCCCTCCGGCAACACCTGACACGAGAGCGGCGGCCGAGCGCACGTTCTCCTGAAGCAGCCGCAGCCCTCCCCCTCCGGCAACACCTGACACGAGAGCGGCGGTCGAGCGCACGTTCTCGTGAAGCAGCCGCAGCCCTCCCCCTCCGGTAACACCTCACACGAGAGCGGCGGTCGAGCGCGCACTCTCTTGAAGCAGCCGCAGCCCTCCGCCTCCGGCAACACCTGACACGAGAGCGGCGGCCGAGCGCACGTTCTCCTGAAGCAGCCGCTGTCCTCCCCCTCCGGCAACACCTAACACGAAAGCGGCGGTTGAGCGCACGCTCTCGTGAAGCAGCCGCAGCCCTCCCCCTCCGGTAACACCTGACACGAGAGCGGCGGTCGAGCGCGCACTCTCGTGAAACAGCCGCAGCCCTCCGCCTCCGGCAACACCTGACACGAGAGCGGCAGCCGAGCGCACGTTCTCCTGAAGCAGCCGCAGCCCTCCCCCTCAGGCAACACCTGACACGAGAGCGGCGGTCGAGCGCGCACTCTCGTGAAGCAGCCGCAGCCCTCCCCCTCCGGCAACACCTGACACGAGAGCGGCGGCCGAGCGCACGTTCTCCTGAAGCAGCCGCAGCCTTCCCCCTCCGGCAACACCTGACACGAGAGCGGCGGTCGAGCGCGCAATCTCGTGAAGCAGCCGCAGCCCTCCGCCTCCGGCAACACCTGACACGAGAGCGCCAGCCGAGCGCACGTTCTCCTGAAGCAGCCGCAGCCCTCCCCCTCCGGCAACACCTGACACGAGAGCGGCGGTCGAGCGCACGTTCTCCTGAAGCAGCCGCAGCCCTCCCCCTCCGGCAACACCTGACACGAGAGCGGCGGTCGAGCGCACGCTCTCGTGAAGCAGCCGCAGCCCTCCCCCTCCGGCAACACCTGACACGAGAGCGGCGGCCGAGCGCACGTTCTCGTGAAGCAGCCGCAGCCCTCCCCCTCCGGCAACACCTGACACGAGAGCGGCGGTCGAGCGCGCACTCTCGTGAAGCAGGCGCAGCCCTCCGCCTCCGGCAACACCTGACACGAGGGCGGCAGCCGAGCACACGTTCTCCTGAAGCAGCCGCAGCCCTCCCCCTCCGGAAACACCTGACACGAGAGCGGCGGTCGAGCGCACGTTCTCCTGAAGCAGCCGCGGTCCTCCCCCTCCGGCAACACCTGACACGAGAGCGGCGGTCGAGCGCACGTTCTCCTGAAGCAGCCGCAGTCCTCCCCCTCCGGCAACACCTGACACGAGAGCGGCGGTCGAGCGCACGCTCTCGTGAAGCAGCCGCAGCCCTCCCCCTTCGGTAACACCTGACACGAGAGCGGCGGTCGAGCGCGCACTCTCGTGAAGCAGCCGCAGCCCTCCCCCTCCGGCAACACCTAACACGAGAGGGAGGGTCGAGCGCACGTTCTCCTGAAACAGCCGCAGCCCACACCCCTCCGGCAACACCTGACACGACAGCGGCGGTCGAGCGCGCACTCTCGTGAAGCAGCCGCAGCCCTCCCCCTCCGGCAACACCTGACACGAGAGCGGCGGTCGAGCGCGCACTCTCGTGAAGCAGCCGCAGCCCTCCCCCTCCGGCAACACCTGACACGAGAGCGGCGGTTGAGCGCACGCTCTCGTGAAGCAGCCGCAGCCCTCCCCCTCCGGTAACACCTGACACGAGAGCGGCGGTCGAGCGCGCACTCTCGTGAAGCAGCCGCAGCCCTCCCCCTCCGGCAACTCCTGACACGAGAGTGGCGGCCGAGCGCACGTTCTCCTGAAGCCACCGCAGCCCTCCCTTTCCGGCAACACATGACACGAGAGCGGCGGTCGAGCGCGCACTCTCGTGAAGCAGCCGCAGCCCTCCCCCTCCGGCAACACCTGACACGAGAGCGGCGGTTGAGCGCACGTTCTCCTGAAGCCACCACAGCCCTCCCCCTCCGGCAACACGTGACACGAAAGCGGCGGTCGAGCGCGCACTCTCGTGAAGCAGCCGCAGCCCTCCCCCTCCGGCAACTCCTGACACGAGAGTGGGGGCCGAGCGCACGTTCTCCTGAAGCCACCGCAGCCCTCCCCCCTCCGGCAACACATGACACGAGAGCGGCGATCGAGCGCGCACTCTCGTGAAGCAGCCGCAGCCCTCCCCCTCCGGCAACACCTGACACGAGAGCGGCGGTCGAGCGCGCACTCTAGTGAAGCAGCCGCAGCCCTCCCCCTCCGGCAACACCTGGCGCGAGAGCGGCGGTCGAGCGCACGTTCTCCCGAGGCAGCCGCAGTCCTCCCCCTCCGGCAACACCTGACACGAGAGCGGCGGTTGAGCGCACGCTCTCGTGAAGCAGCCGCAGCCCTCCCCCCTCCGGTAACACCTGACACGAGAGCGGCGGTTGAGCGCACGCTCTCGTGAAGCAGCCGCAGCCCTCCCCCTCCGGCAACACCTGACACGAGAGCGGCGGTTGAGCGCACGCTCTCGTGAAGCAGCCGCAGCCCTCCCCCTCCGGCAACACCTGACACGAGTGCGGCGGTTGAGCGCACGCTCTTGTGAAGCAGCCGCAGCCCTCCCCCTCCGGTAACACCTGACACGAGAGCGGCGGTTGAGCGCACGCTCTGGTGAAGCAGCCGCAGCCCCCCCCTCCGGTAACACCTGACACGAAAGCGGCGGTCGAGCGCGCACTCTCGTGAAGCAGCCACAGCCCTCCCCCTCCGGCAACACCTGACACGAGAGCGGCAGCCGAGCGCACGTTCTCCTGAAGCAGCCGCAGCCCTCCCCCTCCGGCAACACCTGACACGAGGGCGGCGGTCGAGCGCAAGTTCTCCTGAAGCAGCCGCAGTACTTCCCCTCCGGCAACACCTGACACGAGAGCGGCGGTCGAGCGCACGTTCTCGTGAAGCAGCCGCAGCCCTCCCCCTCCGGTAACACCTGACACAAGAGCGGCGGTCGAGCGCACGTTCTCCTGAAGCAGCCGCTGTCCTCCCCCTCCGGCAACACCTGACACGAGAGCGGCGGCTGAGCGCACGCTCTCGTGAAGCAGCCGCAGCCCTCCCGCTCCGGTAACACCTGACACGAGAGCGGCAGCCGAGCGCACGTTCTCCTGAAGCAGCCGCAGCCCTCCCCCTCCGGCAACACCTGACACGAGGGCGGCGGTCGAGCGCAAGTTCTCCTGAAGCAGCCGCAGTACTTCCCCTCCGGCAACACCTGACACGAGAGCGGCGGTCGAGCGCACGTTCTCGTGAAGCAGCCGCAGCCCTCCGCCTCCGGCAACACCTGACACGAGAGCGGCGGCCGAGCGCACGTTCTCCTGAAGCAGCCGCTGTCCTCCCCCTCCGGCAACACCTGACACGAAAGCGGCGGCTGAGCGCACGCTCTCGTGAAGCAGCCGCAGCCCTCCCCCTCCGGTAACACCTGACACGAGAGCGGCGGTCGAGCGCGCACTCTCGTGAAACAGCCGCAGCCCTCCGCCTCCGGCAACACCTGACACGAGAGCGGCAGCCGAGCGCACGTTCTCCTGAAGCAGCCGCAGCCCTCCCCCTCAGGCAACACCTGACACGAGAGCGGCGGTCGAGCGCGCACTCTCGTGAAGCAGCCGCAGCCCTCCCCCTCCGGCAACACCTGACACGAGAGCGGCAGCCGAGCGCACGTTCTCCTGAAGCAGCCGCAGCCCTCCCCCTCCGGCAACACCTGACACGAGAGCGGCGGTCGAGCGCGCACTCTCGTGAAACAGCCGCAGCCCTCCGCCTCCGGCAACACCTGACACGAGAGCGGCAGCCGAGCGCACGTTCTCCTGAAGCAGCCGCAGCCCTCCCCCTCCGGTAACACCTGACACGAGAGCGGCGGTCGAGCGCGCACTCTCGTGAAGCAGCCGCAGCCCTCCACCTCCGGCAACACCTGACACGAGAGCGACGGCCGAGCGCGCTCTCTCCTGAAGCAGCCGCAGCCCTCCCCCTCCGGCAACACCTGACACGAGAGCGGCGGTCGAGCGCGCTCTCTCCTGAAGCAGCCGCAGCCCTCCCCCCCAGGCAACACCTGACACGAGAGCGGCGGCTGAGCGCACGCTCTGGTGAAGCAGCCGCAGCCCCCCCCTCCGGTAACACCTAACACGAAAGCGGCGGTCGAGCGCGCACTCTCGTGAAGCAGCCACAGCCCTCCCCCTCCGGCAACACCTGACACGAGAGCGGCGGCCGAGCGCACGTTCTCCTGAAGCAGCCGCAGTACTTCCCCTCCGGTAACACCTCACACGAGAGCGGCGGTCGAGCGCGCACTCTCTTGAAGCAGCCGCAGCCCTCCGCCTCAGGCAACACCTGACACGAGAGCGACGGCCGAGCGCGCTCTCTCCTGAAGCAGCCGCAGCCCTCCCCCTCCGGCAACACCTGACACGAGAGCGGCGGTCGAGCGCGCTCTCTCCTGAAGCAGCCGCAGCCCTCCCCCTCAGGCAACACCTGACACGAGAGCGGCGGTTGAGCGCACGCTCTGGTGAAGCAGCCGCAGCCCCCCCCTCCGGTAACACCTGACACGAATGCGGCGGTCGAGCGCGCACTCTCGTGAAGCAGCCACAGCCCTCCCCCTCCGGCAACACCTGACACGAGAGCGGCGGCCGAGCGCACGTTCTCCTGAAGCAGCCGCAGTACTTCCCCTCCGGTAACACCTCACACGAGAGCGGCGGTCGAGCGCGCTCTCTCCTGAAGCAGCCGCAGCCCTCCCCCTCAGGCAACACCTGACACGAGAGCGGCGGTTGAGCGCACGCTCTGGTGAAGCAGCCGCATCCCCCCCCTCCGGTAACACCTGACACGAAAGCGGCGGTCGAGCGCACGTTCTCCTGAAGCAGCCACAGCCCTCCCCCTCCGGCAACACCTGACACGAGGGCGGCGGTCGAGCGCAAGTTCTCCTGAAGCAGCCGCAGTACTTCCCCTCCGGTAACACCTCACACGAGAGCGGCGGTCGAGCGCGCACTCTTTTGAAGCAGCCGCAGCCCTCCGCCTCCGGCAACACCTGACACGAGAGCGGCGGCCGAGCGCACGTTCTCCTGAAGCAGCCGCAGTCCTCCCCCTCCGGCAACACCTGACACGAGAGCGGCGGTCGAGCGCACGTTCTCCTGAAGCAGCCACAGCCCTCCCCCTCCGGCAACACCTGACACGAGGGCGGCGGTCGAGCGCAAGTTCTCCTGAAGCAGCCGCAGTACTTCCCCTCCGGTAACACCTCACACGAGAGCGGCGGACGAGCGCGCACTCTCTTGAAGCAGCCGCAGCCCTCCGCCTCCGGCAACACCTGACACGAGAGCGGCGGCCGAGCGCACGTTCTCCTGAAGCAGCCGCAGTCCTCCCCCTCCGGCAACACCTGACACGAGAGCGGCGGCCGAGCGCACGTTCTCCTGAAGCAGCCACAGCCCTCCCCCTCCGGTAACACCTGACACGAGAGCGGCGGTCGAGCGCACGCTCTCGTGAAGCAGCCGCAGCCCTCCCCCTCCGGTAACACCTGACACGAGAGCGGCGGTCGAGCGCGCACTCTCGTGAAACAGCCGCAGCCGTCCGCCTCCGGCAACACCTGACACGAGAGCGGCGGCCGAGCGTACGTTCTCCTGAAGCAGCCGCAGCCCTCCCCCTCCGGCAACACCTGACACGAGAGCGGCGGTCGAGCGCACGTTCTCGTGAAGCAGCCGCAGCCCTCCCCCTCCGGTAACACCTCACATGAGAGCGGCAGCCGAGCGCACGTTCTCCTGAAGCAGCCGCAGCCCTCCCCCTCAGGCAACACCTGACACGAGAGCGGCGGTCGAGCGCGCACTCTCGTGAAGCAGCCGCAGCCCTCCCCCTCCGGCAACACCTGACACGAGAGCGGCGGCCGAGCGTACGTTCTCCTGAAGCAGCCGCAGCCCTCCCCCTCCGGCAACACCTGACACGAGAGCGGCGGTCGAGCGCACGTTCTCGTGAAGCAGCCGCAGCCCTCCCCCTCCGGTAACACCTCACACGAGAGCGGCAGCCGAGCGCACGTTCTCCTGAAGCAGCCGCAGCCCTCCCCCTCCGGTAACACCTCACACGAGAGCGGCGGCCGAGCGCACGTTCTCCTGAAGCAGCCGCAGCCCTCCCCCTCCGGCAACACCTGACACGAGAGCGGCGGCCGAGCGCACGTTCTCCTGAAGCAGCCGCAGCCCTCCCCCTCCGGTAACACCTCACACGAGAGCGGCGGTCGAGCGCGCACTCTCTTGAAGCAGCCGCAGCCCTCCGCCTCCGGCAACACCTGACACGAGAGCGGCGGCCGAGCGCACGTTCTCCTGAAGCAGCCGCTGTCCTCCCCCTCCGGCAACACCTGACACGAGAGCGGCGGTTGAGCGCACGCTCTCGTGAAGCAGCCGCAGCCCTCCCCCTCCGGTAACACCTCACACGAGAGCGGCGGCCGAGCGCACGTTCTCCTGAAGCAGCCGCAGCCCTCCCCCTCCGGCAACACCTGACACGAGAGTGGCGGTTGAGCGCACGTTCTCCTGAAGCAGCCGCTGTCCTCCCCCTCCGGTAACACCTCACACGAGAGCGGCGGTTGAGCGCACGCTCTCGTGAAGCAGCCGCAGCCCTCCCCCTCCGGTAACACCTCACACGAGAGCGGCGGCCGAGCGCACGTTCTCCTGAAGCAGCCGCTGTCCTCCCCCTCCGGCAACACCTGACACGAGAGCGGCGGTTGAGCGCACGTTCTCCTGAAGCAGCCGCAGCCCTCCCCCTCCGGTAACACCTCACACGAGAGCGGCGGCCGAGCGCACGTTCTCCTGAAGCAGCCGCAGCCCTCCCCCTCCGGTAACACCTCACACGAGAGCGGCGGTCGAGCGCGCACTCTCCTGAAGCAGCCGTAGCCCTCCGCCTCCGGCAACACCTGACACGAGAGCGGCAGCCGAGCGCACGTTCTCCTGAAGCAGCCGCTGTCCTCCCCCTCCGGCAACACCTGACACGAGAGCGGCGGTTGAGCGCACGCTCTCCTGAAGCAGCCGCAGCCCTCCCCCGCCGGTAACACCTCACACGAGAGCGGCGGCCGAGCGCACGTTCTCCTGAAGCAGCCGCAGCCCTCCGCCTCCGGCAACACCTGACACGAGAGCGGCAGCCGAGCGCACGTTCTCCTGAAGCAGCCGCAGCCCTCCCCCTCCGGTAACACCTCACACGAGAGCGGCGGTCGAGCGCGCACTCTCTTGAAGCAGCCGCAGCCCTCCGCCTCCAGCAACACCTGACACGAGAGCGGCGGCCGAGCGCACGTTCTCCTGAAGCAGCCGCAGCCCTCCCCCTCCGGCAACACCTGACACGAGAGCGGCGGCCGAGCGCACGTTCTCCTGAAGCAGCCGCAGCCCTCCCCCTCCGGCAACACCTGACACGAGAGCGGCGGTCGAGCGCACGTTCTCGTGAAGCAGCCGCAGCCCTCCCCCTCCGGTAACACCTCACACGAGAGCGGCGGTCGAGCGCGCACTCTCTTGAAGCAGCCGCAGCCCTCCGCCTCCGGCAACACCTGACACGAGAGCGGCGGCCGAGCGCACGTTCTCCTGAAGCAGCCGCTGTCCTCCCCCTCCGGCAACACCTGACACGAAAGCGGCGGTTGAGCGCACGCTCTCGTGAAGCAGCCGCAGCCCTCCCCCTCCGGTAACACCTGACACGAGAGCGGCGGTCGAGCGCGCACTCTCGTGAAACAGCCGCAGCCCTCCGCCTCCGGCAACACCTGACACGAGAGCGGCAGCCGAGCGCACGTTTTCCTGAAGCAGCCGCAGCCCTCCCCCTCAGGCAACACCTGACACGAGAGCGGCGGTCGAGCGCGCACTCTCGTGAAGCAGCCGCAGCCCTCCCCCTCCGGCAACACCTGACACGAGAGCGGCGGCCGAGCGCACGTTCTCCTGAAGCAGCCGCAGCCTTCCCCCTCCGGCAACACCTGACACGAGAGCGGCGGTCGAGCGCGCAATCTCGTGAAGCAGCCGCAGCCCTCCGCCTCCGGCAACACCTGACACGAGAGCGCCAGCCGAGCGCACGTTCTCCTGAAGCAGCCCCAGCCCTCCCCCTCCGGCAACACCTGACACGAGAGCGGCGGTCGAGCGCACGTTCTCCTGAAGCAGCCGCAGCCCTCCCCCTCCGGCAACACCTGACACGAGAGCGGCGGTCGAGCGCACGCTCTCGTGAAGCAGCGGCAGCCCTCCCCCTCCGGCAACACCTGACACGAGAGCGGCGGCCGAGCGCACGTTCTCGTGAAGCAGCCGCAGCCCTCCCCCTCCGGCAACACCTGACACGAGAGCGGCGGTCGAGCGCGCACTCTCGTGAAGCAGGCGCAGCCCTCCGCCTCCGGCAACACCTGACACGAGGGCGGCAGCCGAGCACACGTTCTCCTGAAGCAGCCGCAGCCCTCCCCCTCCGGAAACACCTGACACGAGAGCGGCGGTCGAGCGCACGTTCTCCTGAAGCAGCCGCGGTCCTCCCCCTCCGGCAACACCTGACACGAGAGCGGCGGTCGAGCGCACGTTCTCCTGAAGCAGCCGCAGTCCTCCCCCTCCGGCAACACCTGACACGAGAGCGGCGGTCGAGCGCACGCTCTCGTGAAGCAGCCGCAGCCCTCCCCCTTCGGTAACACCTGACACGAGAGCGGCGGTCGAGCGCGCACTCTCGTGAAGCAGCCGCAGCCCTCCCCCTCCGGCAACACCTAACACGAGAGGGAGGGTCGAGCGCACGTTCTCCTGAAACAGCCGCAGCCCACACCCCTCCGGCAACACCTGACACGACAGCGGCGGTCGAGCGCGCACTCTCGTGAAGCAGCCGCAGCCCTCCCCCTCCGGCAACACCTGACACGAGAGCGGCGGTCGAGCGCGCACTCTCGTGAAGCAGCCGCAGCCCTCCCCCTCCGGCAACACCTGACACGAGAGCGGCGGTCGAGCGCGCTCTCTCCTGAAGCAGCCGCTGCCCTCCCCCTCCGGCAACACCTGACACAAGAGCGGCGGTTGAGCGCACGCTCTCGTGAAGCAGCCGCAGCCCTCCCCCTCCGGTAACACCTGACACGAGAGCGGCGGTCGAGCGCGCACTCTCGTGAAGCAGCCGCAGCCCTCCCCCTCCGGCAACTCCTGACACGAGAGTGGCGGCCGAGCGCACGTTCTCCTGAAGCCACCGCAGCCCTCCCTTTCCGGCAACACATGAAACGAGAGCGGCGGTCGAGCGCGCACTCTCGTGAAGCAGCCGCAGCCCTCCCCCTCCGGCAACACCTGACACGAGAGCGGCGGTTGAGCGCACGTTCTCCTGAAGCCACCACAGCCCTCCCCCTCCGGCAACACGTGACACGAAAGCGGCGGTCGAGCGCGCACTCTCGTGAAGCAGCCGCAGCCCTCCCCCTCCGGCAACTCCTGACACGAGAGTGGCGGCCGAGCGCACGTTCTCCTGAAGCCACCGCAGCCCTCCCCCTCCGGCAACACATGACACGAGAGCGGCGATCGAGCGCGCACTCTCGTGAAGCAACCGCAGCCCTCCCCCTCCGGCAACACCTGACACGAGAGCGGCGGTCGAGCGCGCACTCTCGTGAAGCAGCCGCAGCCCTCCCCCTCCGGCAACACCTGGCGCGAGAGCGGCGGTCGAGCGCACGTTCTCCTGAAGCCACCGCAGCCCTCCCCCTCCGGCAACACCTGACACGAGAGCGGCGGTTGAGCGCACGCTCTTGTGAAGCAGCCGCAGCCCTCCCCCTCCGGTAACACCTGACACGAGAGCGGCGGTTGAGCGCACGTTCTCCTGAAGCCACCGCAGCCCTCCCTTTCCGGCAACACATGACACGAGAGTGGCGGTCGAGCGCGCACTCTCGTGAAGCAGCCGCAGCCCTCCCCCTCCGGCAACACCTGACACGAGAGCGGCGGTTGAGCGCACGTTCTCCTGAAGCCACCACAGCCCTCCCCCTCCGGCAACACATGACACGAAAGCGGCGGTCGAGCGCGCACTCTCGTGAAGCAGCCGCAGCCCTCCCCCTCCGGCAACTCCTGACACGAGAGTGGCGGCCGAGCGCACGTTCTCCTGAAGCCACCGCAGCCCTCCCCCTCCGGCAACACATGACACGAGAGCTGCGATCGAGCGCGCACTCTCGACAGCGAGGCGACGCCTTAGAGCATCGCCTCGCTGTGCATACCTCGCTCATTTGTACACAAATGAACGATTAATACATATATCATCCCCGTCTCTTTTTTCGTGCGCCACCCACACGTAATTCTACGGAAGTTTATGCAGCATATATATAATAAACATATGCACTCACCAAATTTTTTCTCTCTTTTTTTTTTCTTTGGGGGGGGGGGGGGGCGGTATTGTTAGGTAGGGTGACGTCCGTCTGGTTTGAAATCTCACCATAATCCCTGTTGGATGTGTTAGGTGAGGGTTTCCGCAGTTCTGTGGTGTCCGTCAGTCGTATGCTGTCCTATGAGCAGAGACCGTTGGAGGCCGAGTCGAGCTACTTCTGCTTTCGTTGATCGACCGTGCTTGCCGCACTAGGCTGCGATTTAAGGAATCATCAGCCGACATTGTTTTTCAGCCATCTCGGCCTTTATAAAATATTGGCAGCATTTATTATCTCGATACGTGCTGCCGTCCTTGGATTGGTTTCATTTGAATTGGTTTGGCATGGCTTTGCTTAATTTGGTTTTGAGTGGATCGGGGGTTTGGGGTCGCCTCCGTGTGTCTCGTTGTCGCGCTCCCGATCACGTAGGGTGCGCCACTTTTTATGTTCTTGGCGCGCAGTTCATCGAACAAGTTTTTATAGACAGATCGTTTCACTGACAGTGCGATGTTTCATCGGCAGACCGTTTCTTCGACATTCGATGCTTGACAGAGTTCCCTACATTTCGTCGACACTTCTTTTTTTTTTTTTTTTTTTTTTACTCGGACGTCTAGACGACATTTCTCTTTCTCTCTCTTTCATCGACGCAGCTTCTTGGCGTCTCGCGTTCTTCGCATGTTCGCAGCGCACTACGGTGGTGTCCGCTACGGGCAGGGCGCAGGTGGCGCAAGCGCAAATGCTCCTCACTCTTTGTACGCAGTGCGCTGTGCGCTTACGTTGCTGGAGTGGTGCGTGCGGCGAGGCGTTCTTTTGAATATGTTTGGCTGTACGGGCGCGTGCTCGGCCTGTCTAGCGGATATTTGTTTACGTACGGAGCGTGCCCTATGAAGCTGAGGCTCGGCACTCGACAGCCAGACGGCCGGACGTAATTGTTGCTTTTTGTCGTGCTCTTGGCTGCGTGCACACTCGAAGCTCGCGAGATGCATAATCGTTCCAAACTTTTTCTAAAGGAGTGTTTCTCGACGCGGTGGTAGCCTTGTATACCGCTCTTTTTTTTTTTTTTTTTTTTTGTAGAATTATGTAAGGCTTATTTTGTGCCCAGCAATACACGCAAAATACCAAAACTGATGTTTTGCATTCTCGTCTTGCAAGTTTTCCGAAAAAGGTAGTGACGTAGAGGTTAACCTGTCGGTTTCGGTAGTCTTTAAGAGTCGATGAACAAGGTATTTACATTGTTGTAGTGTGTAGAGTCGTAGAGTCGGAGCTGGCGGAGATCTATCGCCTACGTCGTCTTGTTTGCCATTGGGCAGCTGTCCGATTCTACGTGCTGGAGCTCTCGCTGGAAGCGTAATCCTATTTATATAGTGCTCAACAGTGCTCATCCGTGTGTACTGTAGTGAACATTTCAGGCCGACATATCAATAGTTTCTTGTTATCAACCAGGAAAACGGAATATCTGTAAACACCTCCCGACAAAAAATGAAAACCAGAGCTCGCCGTTCGCTTTGACCAATAGACCGATCTCACACACTCTCACGGCTACCACAATGACAATTGTGGTAGCCGTGAAACGCGAACTTAATTGCGCCGCCGCTTCGCGGCGACGCGACAGACCTGTGTGACTCATGAGTCCTGAAAGGGACAGAACTACCAGCTAAATCGCGCGCGTCGCTGTTTCCCATGAGCTATGATCTGCCCAACGCTCTACATTTCCTCTCCAACTTTTTCCTCACATACGTTGATTGATTGGCACCCTTCTGCATATTTCCGGCCAACTATTTTTACCAAAACCCTCTCCCATCTTTCTTTCCCCCTTCCTGGAGGATAACAATCTGCATAGGCATTAAACCCCTTTTCCCGTTTTATACAACCCCCTCCCCCCTCACCAACCGTCTGGAGCGTGCGTGACGCAGCCATATATATAGTTGTACTTCTCAGGAGGCAGTGGTAGTGCACGAGACGGCTCGTGATCGACACTCGCAAGCCTACAGCGGCGTTGACCCTCGTGCGGAAAGGCTACTCTTCCCGCAATGCATTGCGCCGGAGGAGGCGTAGCGAAACTGGCGGTGGGTCGGTCTAGTACCTCAAGCCCGGTTCACACATCTGCGTTACGAGCGACAGAAACAATACGAACGACATCACACCGGGACGATTCTGTTCGTATAACAGAACGTGACAGAGATGGCAAAGAGCAGCTTTATCAAGCGATCATGTGTCACGGTGGTTCCGGTGTCATGTCGTTCGTGTCGTTTCTGTCGTTCCTCTAGATCGGAACGCAGATGTGTGAACCGGCTTTTACGAGCCTACTCTGATGTTACGCTTGAACGTCACGGAAAATAGGTCTTCCCGCCTTTTCGAGGCGTCGCCACGGGTACGAATACTAGCGGGGTCTATTTAAGTGATTTCTTCGGCACACAAGCGTCAGTACAGGTTATGAGTTATGACTAGGGATGCCGCGAACTTCTTTCGAACCGAAGGTTCGATGATCGATTCAAGCGGTTCGAAATATTTCAAACTTTTGAACTTAACATATCGAGAAATTTGACGGAAATCGAATTTTCGAACTTCTTAAACTAAGAAGTTCGACGCTTTTACAAATTTCGAACTTTACACGTTCAGAAGCGCAATGTTTTTCGAACCTTCGAACTTTTTACGCTAAAAAGTTCTATCGTTCTCGAACTTATTACGCTGTGAAATTGGATGCTTGTCAAACTTTCGAACTTGATAGACTAAAAAATCAATGATTTTCGAACTTTCGAATTTCTTCCACTAAAATGGTTGAAGCTTTTCGAACTTTTGAACTCCCTACGCTAAGAAATTCGATAATTTTCGAACTTTCGAACTTGACGGTGACAGCGCAGGGAAAACCAATCTCAAACCAGACACTCAGGAAGACAAGCATACGCGCTTGTCTTCCTGAGTGTATGGTGTGAGGTGGGTTTTTCCTGCGCTGTCACCGTCAAGTATATGGTTCACCAACTCGCCCAAGCATCCGTCCTATCAAAGAACTTTCGAATTTATCTATCTAAAGAATTAGAAAATTTTCGAACTTTCGATTTCTGAAAAGTCAAAAGTTCGAAGAACTTCGAACTTTTAGGGTAAAAGTTTCAAGTTCGTCGAACTTCGAAAGACGGGCGGGCGGTTTCATTTGGATTCAAGCCGTACGATGTACATTCGTAATTTCTCTTGTCAAATTTCGACATGCGGTGCCGCATTCCTTGCGAAAGACAATGCCGTTTATTTCAATCATCTGGCATGCTTGGTTTTAAAGAAATAAATTTCCGAAGGAGCAAGCAAGGACGACGGGTTTTTGACAATCGTCGTTCGTTCCATATTTGAAGCACGTTATAGCCGAAGCTCTGTATGGTAGAGATGTTAAACTTTTTAAGACTTATTTATGTATAGCCTAGGTAAGTGTCGTCTTTAGGTAAGAATATTGCTGTTCAAGATGAGTTTCGAAGAAATGTCCAAACATGTAGCTACGGGCGATTATGCCCTAAACTCGGTAATTGTTTTCGTCTCGCATTTAAATTAACACCACAGACAGTACATATTATTGCCATCTGCAGAATACAAAATGATGTATTTATTGTTTTTTCACGTTGAGGAATAAATTAACTCATGGGGGAGGTTTGTAATACTGTTCACGTTCAGCACGTCATAAAAAAAAAAAAAAAACATTTTTAGTTTTTTTTTTTTTTGTTGTTATTTTACGTTTTTGGAACGTGTTTCTTTTGGCCTGTACACATTTTGGTAGGAGAAACTTGTTTCGTAGTTCTGGGCCTCTGAATCTGCAAGAATACAACACTTCCGGCGGATTCTTGATAGTTTCTTTTTTCTCGCCAGCTTTTTATTCCCGCATTTATTGTTATGTTTCATTTCTTTTATTATTATTATTATTGGCATAGTTATATAGGTTGCAAAGACAGCTTTGAACTTCCGAACCACTGAGCATGTGACGAGTAGTGACGAGTTTCCAACAACGACCATCTACGCGATCTTTTATGCTGTGTAGGACGACAGTAGCTATACATATGCATAAATAATTTCAGGTTAAAGTAAGCTCGACCACACCGTCTTTCCCCGTATTGTTTTCTTTAACAATCCAAAATCCCCCCTCTTTTTTTTTTTTCTTTGTCCCCAGTTTTTACTTTTCTGACGTTATTGGTATGGTAGAACGTTCCTCGACCTCGTGTTGTGTCGGCTTCTGTGCGTTTTGCTCGGCGTTTCTTCCGTCCCGGAAAATAAGCATCTAGAGCAATTACAAACTGAAAAATTGCCAAGGTGCAGGCGAGCTGGTGTATGTTGATCGTGATGCAAAATCCTGAGACTGGATATGAAATGTGAAAGAAAAAGTGTAAGAAGACAGAAAAAAGGGGACAGGACAACGTGTCAAACTCGACGTTGTCCTGAGCTAGCTGAGTTTGAGACGTTCTCCTCTCGTTTTTCTTTCTTCGTGCAATTTTTCTTTCAAAGTTCATTCCATCATGGTTTTGCATCATGTACAAACTAATATTACTATATGCCAGCGTCACTCGGGCGGCGTTCGATCGGATTACTATCAGCGTGCAAGGGGGTAGGGAGGCAGTTTGCCAGATCGCTTCAAGCTTTTCTGAGCTTCAATCTTTTGCCTTCCCCTGGCCGTTTCATACTGGAAGAGTATCGACTGTATCGTTAAGCATTGCGTTCATGTGATCACTACTGCGTGATGCACGTTAATTACCCCCCCCCCCCCCCCCCCCGGGCTGGCGGTCACAATCACTGTTCTATGGTCACACGTCGCTCTGCACTGGCAAATATTCCAGTACATCCGGGACACTCGACGTCTCATTTAATTGCCTGACCAACCTCGCACAGTCTAAATATCACACCCGAACTTTTCTAAACCTGATTTCATGAAATCCACTGAGGCGTGAAAACAATATTTGAAACAAACTGTGGAGGAACATGAAAACCCGACTTCGAACTTTGCGCACTTGTACTTTAAAGAAATTCGAAACCATTTAAGTTATTTTCGAGTTTAGCCTTAAGAAAATTGAAACCTTCAAACTTTAGAACTTTGTGCAGAAATAAATTCGAAATCTTCAAATTTATCGAACTTTATGTCTATAAAAATTTGAAACGTTCGAATTTTTCGAAATTCAGATCCAAAGAAATTCGAAATCTTCAAATTTTCGAAATTCAGATTCAAATAAGTTTGAAATGTTCGCAGTTTTCTAACTTTAGAACCTAAGAAGTTTTAAATTTTCGAATCTCTCGAATTTCAAGTTAGGAAAGTTGGAAATCTTCGAATTTGCCGAATAACAAGTAAAGAAATATTCAAAACAATTGAATCCGAATTTTAAGCTTCGAACTTTTTGATTGCGAAACTCCACGGTGTTTGAAAGTTGCGAACTTTTCGAATTCGAACCTCGGTACTGTTGAAAATATCGAAATATTTCGATTTTGAACCTCAATTCGGTTCGAAAATATCGAAACCTTTCGAATTCGAACCTAGGGTGGTTCGCGGCATCCCTAGTTATGACTTTGTCAAGATTGCCTGAAGCCTATTCCAATTGTAAAATAAAATATCGAAGGTGCACGTGTCCTCATGGTCCTTTTAAGTGTGCGTGCTTGCACGACATGAAGTGTCACAGCTTTGAGACCACAACAGCTTACGCGGGCACAATCAAAATTGAACTGGTCGGTGTTCTTAAACACAATATTTAACATTATTTCGCGCATTTAGTTCCCGGAAATTAGCAGCACATTCGGGAAGTTGAAGTTGAGTGGCATACTTTTTTTCATAACTCGCAGAAATTATGACAAACGGTTTTTCTAGTCATTTGGTTGCACATTCACAAGAAATATAATTTATGTTACATAATTGTCAAACCTGCGTCGTTTCTGTAGCCATCGGTTCAAGACAGGTTTTCTGTCGCTCGGTTGACAAGTATTCATTCAACGCAGTAGCGTACTTCAAGTCTTCAACGACCCGGTGATCAATCTTGCCCTGTGCTACACCATTGTAAAATTTCATTATGGGCTTGAATCATCGCGATATGTTTCATAGGCCTTCAAGCGATAAGAAGTGTTTTTGAATTTAATCAATTTAATTGTAAAAAAGTTGATTCTCAAATATATTATTTTTGTTTTACAAGAAGTTCTTACCACCCTCTGAGTACCCATACATTCAAGCATAATAACGTAAAAACGCAGCATGAGTAAACAACGGGCAAGGGGAGCACAGCGTCATGCACGAAGCCCGAGAAGCCCGGGCAATTGGCGCCTCGCAGTCGCGCCCAGCCGGAGCGCCGGCAACCCGGCCGTGGCCGTGGGGCAGGCGCCGCGACGTTGCGGCGCCGCTCGCCGCCGTCCTCTACTTCTCAGTGTCTTGCCATGTCAGTGTAAGCACGGCACACGGCGAATTCTACGCATCCCGTGGAGCCAGTAAATTCATTGGAGTGAGACAGGTGGGCGACCCGGGTCGCACGGGGACTGCGGGCAGGCGCGTTTAGGAACCGCGTTTGAACGTGGCATTTCGGATCGGGGTGAGCCTTTTTGGAACCGTTTTTCGTAAAAGTAAGTCTCAGCTTCACGTCTCCATGACCTCACCGGGTCCTGTGACATTTCGCCTACTCGTAGAGTTTCCCCAAAAAATAAACGTCGTTATTGCTGCGTGAAAGACTGCCACAGTCGCGAAAATGACTCAAGCGTCAAACTTTACCGCTTTTCTTCAAGATTTTGGGAAGCGACACAGCGACAGTAGTGGATTACTGCAGTACGACGCATCAAGTAAGTGAATTTTACATTAATTGTTGAATTGAACGAAAATACATGTGCAGGTTTGGAAAGTGGTCTGGCAAACTCGTTTTGCAGACTACTCGGCAAAATAACATATTAAACAAGTTGTTTTACGAGTCTCTGAGACAATCACATAGAGAAATACGGTGGGAAAAATCGGGCCGATTGTTCGCTGTGTCATCGAGGATCAGGCGATCAGGTCTTCAGGCAAGATGCCCGTTGCCCCGTTCCGGTACTCGTAGTTCTAAGCGTGCATTTGCTTGCGACCGCGCGAGCCCTTCGGCACGCGCGGTCGCAACCAAAACCTTCCAAACCTGCAAGTTTTCAAATAGTGGATTTTCGTAGAAGAAATGTTTTGTTCGTTTCGGCTACAAAATTTAATCCTGAGTCTAGTAAAAAATGTGACGGCGTGAAAAAAATAGGACGCAAAAGGTTTTCCTTTGAAAAAGCTCATGCGAAGCGTAAATATCCTTCTCACGTGCGCTTTGTTGCCTGTCGCCTTTTTACACCAGGCTTGTGTACTGTTCTCTAGCATGCAGAGTTCGGTTCTAATTATCCACATTTTATTCTAGTGTCATGGGGGCGTCGGGAGAAGAAGAGGACGGCCGAGCGAGGCGCGAGCGGGGGCCAGCCGGCGAGGAAAGAGGAAGAGCGTGCTGCACCAGGCTGGGGCCGGGCAGGAACGATAGGGCCGTTCTGGCTGGTCCGGGCCATGTCGATCCCCGGAGCATTCCACGAGCGAGGTTCGGATCAGGACTGGCGGAAATGGCGAGCCCTTCGTCCTATAGGCCAGGACGGTCCAGGAGTGGTTCTGCAGCTAGACTCTGACTGTGATAGCCCGGAAGAGCTAGTCAATGCAGCGCTGGCGTGGGAAGGACGATCCGCAGGCCTGGACACGGACTCCGACTGCGAGCTATGAACGACGGGCAACAACTATGATCGGCGGGTCCGACTGCCGGCTCTCAAAGACGGGCAACCGGGAGGTGCAGTAAACCCATTTGCTGCCTTCTCGCTGCCTTCTCAGACCGATCGGGCGGCGATTATTATAGAGCGACCCCACAGGTGATGAAGACAACTCAAACTGGTGTTCAAATGACAACTCTAGAATATGCTCCAAACATAAAATAAACAGAGACATGGCGCGCACGTGCACACAGGAACTGCTGAAATCAGGGTCGCCGCCGCTCGCCACGGCCTGACGGGCAGACTGGCCGCCCCATTAACAAAGGCACCTCCGCTTGTGGAGCTGAATGCAGCACTCTCGGGGCTCCGCCTGGCCATTGCTGGCTGGATATCATGCGCTTGTGCTATCTTGCCCCGATGGACACGTAAAAGCACGATATCGCACAATGTAAAACATCTCACTCGAAGCTTTGATCTATCATGACACCGCCTTCGTTGCACTTTTTGAGTGTTAACTCATATGCGAAAAGTACGGTGAGGTGTGCGGAAAGATAAAATTGTTTGTTCGATTGGGTGGTGATGAGGATCATGCGAGTCACTTAATTTTGTCGCGGCCGTGCGAACGGTATAGTTGACGCAATCATAAAATTCTATGCGCACCGGCACCGACTTGGCAACAGGAGCCGAAATCCACACGAGCCTTTCTATGCCACAGAGAGAGGAGCGCTAACCGTTTGGAACGCTTCCCCAACTCCGACGTTACCGCACCGCCACGAAGCGCCGTCAGTCCGTTGGCGTCTCGCCGTCTGCCGAGAAGCGCAGAGCGAACGCCGAGGAGAGACGAAAGCAACCCTCCCCCCCCCCCCTCCCCCATACTCCCTCTGCCCTCCACAGCTGGTTGAGACATTGCAGAGGGCGCTGGCAAGGAGGAGCCTGCAAGAGCAAGCACCCCCCCCCCCCTTTCCTCCTCAACCCTCCACAAGACCCAGCGCACTTACATGGCGGAGGAGCAGGCGAGCGACACCCAAACCAACCCTGAGCCCCACACAGTAGTTGCGAAGCGGGAGTCTCCTCGCACACTAAGACGGCCCGGCAGCTCTCACGTCATCAGGCAGACTAATGCAACCACCGGACTCATATCTGCCCTAACCGCTCATTCACACTGGAAGCGGATATCCGTTCACAAAGCGGTTGCGAACGCGGTTGTATAAAGATCCAGTACAACTGCACGCGCACTCGATCCATCAAGTGCGCGTGCGATTCTACTGGATCTTTATACTACAACCGCGTTCGCAACCGCTTTGCGAACGCGGATCCGCTTCCAGTGTGAATGAGCGGTACGACTCACGTCTTGATCCAGGCTCATGCTCATGAGCCTTGAAACTCACAATCACACTCAAGAGATCGCAAAACTCCCGCTCATGAGTACTTCA
Source organism: Ixodes scapularis (assembly GCF_016920785.2). Classification (NCBI taxonomy): domain Eukaryota; kingdom Metazoa; phylum Arthropoda; class Arachnida; order Ixodida; family Ixodidae; genus Ixodes; species Ixodes scapularis. Next base: position 46,734,427 of record NW_024609857.1, on the reverse strand, counting down.
CTTAGAACTCAAGCTCACACTCACACTCATGAGTCCTCAGAACTCACGCTCATCAGTTTTCAGAACTCACACTCAAACTCATGAGTTCTCTGGACTCAAACTCACATTCAATGGTTTTCAGAACTCACGATCACACTCACGATCAAACTCACGCTCATGTGTTCGCAGGACTCGCACTCACACTCACACTCATGAGTTCTCAGTACTCACGATCACACTCACAATCAGACTCACGCTCATGAGCTCTCAGGACTCGCACTCACATTCACACTCATGAGTTCAAATAACTTACGATCACACTCACACTCACACTCATGAATTCACATAACTCACGGTCCCACTCACACTCACGCTCACAATTTTTCGAGACTCGCGGCCTCACTCACGATCACCTCAAATCTGACGGTGAGCGTGAGTGATCGTGAGTGATCGCACTCATGAGTGAGAATGCCGAGGTACGCACCTGACACGAGAGTGGCGGTCGAGCGCGCACTCTCGTGAAGCAGCCGCAGCCCTCCCCCTCCGGCAACACCTGACACGAGAGCGGCAGCCGAGCGCACGTTCTCCTGAAGCAGCCGCAGCCCTCCCCGTCCGGCAACACCTGACGCGCGAGCGGCGGTCGAGCGCACGTTCTCCTGAAGCAGCCGCAGTCCTCCCCCTCCGGTAACACCTGACACGAGAGCGGCGGTTGATCGCACGCTCTTGTGAAGCAGCCGCAGCCCTCCCCCTCCGGTGACACCTGACACGAGAGCGGCGGTCGAGCGCGCACTCTCGTGAAGCAGCCGCAGCCCTCCCCCTCCGGCAACACCTGACGCGAGACTGGCGGCCGAGCGCACGGTCTCCTGAAGTAGCTGCAGCCCTCCGCCTCCGGCAACACCTGACACGAGAGCGGCGGTCGAGCGCACGGTCTCCTGAAGCAGCCGCAGTCCTCCCTCCCCGGCAACACCTGACACGAGAGCGGCGGTCGAGCGCGCACTCTCGTGAAGCAGCCGCAGCCCTCCCCCTCCGGCAACACCTGACACGAGAGCGGCAGCCGAGCGCACGGTCTCCTGAAGTAGCTGCAGCCCTCCGCCTCCGGCAACACCTGACACGAGAGCGGCGGTCGAGCGCACGGTCTCCTGAAGCAGCCGCAGTCCTCCCTCCCCGGCAACACCTGACACGAGAGCGGCGGTCGAGCGCGCACTCTCGTGAAGCAGCCGCAGCCCTCCCCCTCCGGCAACACCTGACACGAGAGCGGCAGCCGAGCGCACGTTCTCCTGAAGCAGCCGCAGCCCTCCAACCTCTGGCAACACCTGACGCGAGAGCGGCGGTCGAGCGCGCACTCTCGTGAAGCAGCCGCAGCCCTCCCCCTCCGGCAACACCTGACACGAGAGCGGCAGCCGAGCGCACGTTCTCCTGAAGCAGCCGCAGTCCTCCCCCTCCGGCAACACCTGACGCGAGAGCGGCGGTCGAGCGTGCACTCTCGTGAAGCAGCCGCAGCCCTCCGCCTCCGGCAACACCTGACACGAGAGCGGCAGCCGAGCGGACGTTCTCCTGAAGCAGCCGCAGTCCTCCCCCTCCGGCAACACCTGACACGAGAGCGGCGGTCGAGCGCGCACTCTCGTGAAGCAGCCGCAGCCCTCCCCCTCCGGCAACACCTGACACGAGAGCGGCAGCCGAGCGCACGTTCTCCTGAAGCAGCCGCAGCCCTCCCCCTCCGGCAACACCTGACGCGAGAGCGGCGGTCGAGCGCGCACTCTCGTGAAGCAGCCGCAGCCCTCCCCCTCCGGCAACACCTGACACGAGAGCGCAGCCGAGCGCACGTTCTCCTGAAGCAGCCGCAGTCCTCCCCCTCCGGCAACTGCTGACACGAGAGCGGCGGTCGAGCCGCACTCTCGTGAAGCAGCCGCAGCCCTCCCCCTCCGGCAACACCTGACACGAGAGCGGCAGCCGAGCGCACGTTCTCCTGAAGTAGCTGCAGCCCTCCGCCTCCGGCAACACCTGACACGAGAGCGGCGGTCGAGCGCACGGTCTCCTGAAGCAGCCGCAGTCCTCCCTCCCCGGCAACACCTGACACGAGAGCGGCGGTCGAGCGCGCACTCTCGTGAAGCAGCCGCAGCCCTCCCCCTCCGGCAACACCTGACACGAGAGCGGCAGCCGAGCGCACGTTCTCCTGAAGCAGCCGCAGCCCTCCCCCTCCGGCAACACCTGACGCGAGAGCGGCGGTCGAGCGCGCACTCTCGTGAAGCAGCCGCAGCCCTCCCCCTCCGGCAACACCTGACACGAGAGCGCAGCCGAGCGCACGTTCTCCTGAAGCAGCCGCAGTCCTCCCCCTCCGGCAACACCTGACACGAGAGCGGCGGTCGAGCGTGCACTCTCGTGAAGCAGCCGCAGCCCTCCCCCTCCGGCAACACCTGACACGAGAGCGGCAGCCGAGCGCACGTTCTCCTGAAGCAGCCGCAGCCCTCCCCCTCCGGCAACACCTGACGCGAGAGCGGCGGTCGAGCGCGCACTCTCGTGAAGCAGCCGCAGCCCTCCCCCTCCGGCAACACCTGACACGAGAGCGGCACCCGAGCGCACGGTCTCCTGAAGCTGCCGCAGCCCTCCCCCTCCGGCAACACCTGACGCGAGAGCGGCGGTCGAGCGCGCACTCTCGTGAAGCAGCCGCAGCCCTCCCCCTCCGGCAACACCTGACACGAGAGCGCAGCCGAGCGCACGTTCTCCTGAAGCAGCCGCAGTCCTCCCCCTCCGGCAACTGCTGACACGAGAGCGGCGGTCGAGCCGCACTCTCGTGAAGCAGCCGCAGCCCTCCCCCTCCGGCAACACCTGACACGAGAGCGGCAGCCGAGCGCACGTTCTCCTGAAGCAACCGCAGCCCTCCCCCTCCGGCAACACCTGACACGAGAGCGGCAGCCGAGCGCACGTTCTCCTGAAGCAGCCGCAGTCCTCCCCCTCCGGCAACTGCTGACACGAGAGCGGCGGTCGAGCCGCACTCTCGTGAAGCAGCCGCAGCCCTCCCCCTCCGGCAACACCTGACACGAGAGCGGCAGCCGAGCGCACGTTCTCCTGAAGCAGCCGCAGTCCTCCCCCTCCGGCAACACCTGACACGAGAGCGGCGGTCGAGCGCGCACTCTCGTGAAGCAACCGCAGCCCTCCCCCTCCGGCAACACCTGACGCGAGAGCGGCGGTCGAGCGCATGTTCTCCTGAAGCAGCCGCAGTCCTCCCCCTCCGGCAACACCTGACACGAGAGCGGCGGTCGAGCGCGCACTCTCGTGAAGCAGCCGCAGCCCTCCCCCTCCGGCAACACCTGACACGAGAGCGGCGGTCGAGCGCGTACTCTCGTGAAGCAGCCGCAGTCCTCCCCCTCCGGCAACACCTGACACGAGAGCGGCGGTCGAGCGCGCACTCTCGTGAAGCAGCCGCAGCCCTCCCCCTCCGGCAACACCTGACAAGAGAGCGAGGGTCGAGCGCACGTTCTCCTGAAACAGCCGCAGCCCCCCCCCCTCCGGCAACACCTGACACGAGAGCGAGGGTCGAGCGCACGTTCTCCTGAAACAGCCGCAGCCCTCCCCCTCCGGCAACACCTGACATGAGAGCGGCAGCCGAGCGCACGTTCTCCTGAAGCAACCGCAGCCCTCCCCCTCCGGCAACACCTGACGCGAGAGCGGCAGCCGAGCGCACGTTCTCCTGAAGCAACCGCAGCCCTCCCCCTCCGGCAACACCTGACGCGAGAGCGGCGGTCGAGCGCACGTTCTCCTGAAGCAGCCGCAGTCCTCCCCCTCCGGCAACACCTGACACGAGAGCGGCGGTTGAGCGCGCACTCTCGTGAAGCAGCCGCAGCCCTCCCCCTCCGGCAACACCTGACACGAGAGCGGCGGTCGAGCGCGCACTCTCGTGAAGCAGCCGCAGTCCTCCCCCTCCGGCAACACCTGACACGAGAGCGGCGGTCGAGCGCGCACTCTCGTGAAGCAGCCGCAGCCCTCCCCCTCCGGCAACACCTGACACGAGAGCGAGGGTCGAGCGCACGTTCTCCTGAAACAGCCGCAGCCCCCCCCCCCTCCGGCAACACCTGACACGAGAGCGAGGGTCGAGCGCACGTTCTCCTGAAACAGCCGCAGCCCTCCCCCTCCGGCAACACCTGACATGAGAGCGGCAGCCGAGCGCACGTTCTCCTGAAGCAACCGCAGCCCTCCCCCTCCGGCAACACCTGACACGAGAGCGGCAGCCGAGCGCACGTTCTCCTGAAGCAACCGCAGCCCTCCCCCTCCGGCAACACCTGACGCGAGAGCGGCGGTCGAGCGCACGTTCTCCTGAAGCAGCCGCAGTCCTCCCCCTCCGGCAACACCTGACACGAGAGCGGCGGTCGAGCGCGCACTCTCGTGAAGCAACCGCAGCCCTCCCCCTCCGGCAACACGTGACGCGAGAGCGGCGGTCGAGCGCACGTTCTCCTGAAGCAGCCGCAGTCCTCCCCCTCCGGCAACACCTGACACGAGAGCGGCGGTCGAGCGCGCACTCTCGTGAAGCAGCCGCAGCCCTCCCCCTCCGGCAACACCTGACACGAGAGCGGCGGTCGAGCGCGCACTCTCGTGAAGCAGCCGCAGTCCTCCCCCTCCGGCAACACCTGACACGAGAGCGGCGGTCGGGCGCGCACTCTCGTGAAGCAGCCGCAGCCCTCCCCCTCCGGCAACACCTGACACGAGAGCGGCGGTCGAGCGCGCACTCTCGTGAAGCAGCCGCAGTCCTCCCCCTCCGGCAACACCTGACACGAGAGCGGCGGTCGAGCGCGCACTCTCGTGAAGCAGCCGCAGCCCTCCCCCTCCGGCAACACCTGACACGAGAGCGGCGGTCGAGCGCGCACTCTCGTGAAGCAGCCGCAGCCCTCCCCCCTCCGGTTACACCTGACACGAGAGCGGCGGTTGAGCGCACGCTCTCGTGAAGCAGCCGCAGCCCTCCCCCTCCGGCAACACCTGACACGAGAGCGGCGGTTGAGCGCACGCTCTCGTGAAGCAGCCGCAGCCCTCCCCCTCCGGCAACACCTGACACGAGAGCGGCGGTTGAGCGCACGCTCTCGTGAAGCAGCCGCAGCCCTCCCCCTCCGGCAACACCTGACACGAGAGCGGCGGTTGAGCGCACGCTCTTGTGAAGCAGCCGCAGCCCTCCCCCTCCGGTAACACCTGACACGAGAGCGGCGGTTGAGCGCACGCTCTCGTGAAGCAGCCGCAGCCCTCCCCCTCCGGCAACACCTGACACGAGAGCGGCGGTTGAGCGCACGCTCTTGTGAAGCAGCCGCAGCCCTCCCCCTCCGGTAACACCTGACACGAGAGCGGCGGTTGAGCGCACGTTCTCCTGAAGCCACCGCAGCCCTCCCTTTCCGGCAACACATGACACGAGAGTGGCGGTCGAGCGCGCACTCTCGTGAAGCAGCCGCAGCCCTCCCCCTCCGGCAACACCTGACACGAGAGCGGCGGTTGAGCGCACGTTCTCCTGAAGCCACCACAGCCCTCCCCCTCCGGCAACACATGGCACGAAAGCGGCGGTCGAGCGCGCACTCTCGTGAAGCAGCCGCAGCCCTCCCCCTCCGGCAACTCCTGACACGAGAGTGGCGGCCGAGCGCACGTTCTCCTGAAGCCACCGCAGCCCTCCCCCTCCGGCAACTCCTGACACGAGAGTGGCGGCCGAGCGCACGTTCTCCTGAAGCCACCGCAGCCCTCCCCCTCCGGCAACACATGACACGAGAGCTGCGATCGAGCGCGCACTCTCGACAGCGAGGCGACGCCTTAGAGCATCGCCTCGCTGTGCATACCTCGCTCATTTGTACACAAATGAACGATTAATACATATATCATCCCCGTCTCTTTTTTCGTGCGCCACCCACACGTAATTCTACGGAAGTTTATGCAGCGTATATATAATAAACATATGCACTCACCAAATTTTTTCTCTGTTTTTTTTTTCTTTGGGGGGGGGGGGGCGGTATTGTTAGGTAGGGTGACGTCCGTCTGGTTTGAAATCTCACCATAATCCCTGTTGGATGTGTTAGGTGAGGGTTTCCGCAGTTCTGTGGTGTCCGTCAGTCGTATGCTGTCCTATGAGCAGAGACCGTTGGAGGCCGAGTCGAGCTACTTCTGCTTTCGTTGATCGACCGTGCTTGCCGCACTAGGCTGCGATTTAAGGAATCATCAGCCGACATTGTTTTTCAGCCATCTCGGCCTTTATAAAATATTGGCAGCATTTATTATCTCGATACGTGCTGCCGTCCTTGGATTGGTTTCATTTGAATTGGTTTGGCATGGCTTTGCTTAATTTGGTTTTGAGTGGATCGGGGGTTTGGGGTCGCCTCCGTGTGTCTCGTTGTCGCGCTCCCGATCACGTAGGGTGCGCCACTTTTTATGTTCTTGGCGCGCAGTTCATCGAACAAGTTTTTATAGACAGATCGTTTCACTGACAGTGCGATGTTTCATCGGCAGACCGTTTCTTCGACATTCGATGCTTGACAGAGTTCCCTACATTTCGTCGACACTTCTTTTTTTTTTTTTTTTTTTTTTTTTTTTTTTTTTTTTACTCGGACGTCTAGACGACATTTCTCTTTCTCTCTCTTTCATCGACGCAGCTTCTTGGCGTCTCGCGTTCTTCGCATGTTCGCAGCGCACTACGGTGGTGTCCGCTACGGGCAGGGCGCAGGTGGCGCAAGCGCAAATGCTCCTCACTCTTTGTACGCAGTGCGCTGTGCGCTTACGTTGCTGGAGTGGTGCGTGCGGCGAGGCGTTCTTTTGAATATGTTTGGCTGTACGGGCGCGTGCTCGGCCTGTCTAGCGGATATTTGTTTACGTACGGAGCGTGCCCTATGAAGCTGAGGCTCGGCACTCGACAGCCAGACGGCCGGACGTAATTGTTGCTTTTTGTCGTGCTCTTGGCTGCGTGCACACTCGAAGCTCGCGAGATGCATAATCGTTCCAAACTTTTTCTAAAGGAGTGTTTCTCGACGCGGTGGTAGCCTTGTATACCGCTCTTTTTTTTTTTTTTTTTTTTGTAGAATTATGTAAGGCTTATTTTGTGCCCAGCAATACACGCAAAATACCAAAACTGATGTTTTGCATTCTCGTCTTGCAAGTTTTCCGAAAAAGGTAGTGACGTAGAGGTTAACCTGTCGGTTTCGGTAGTCTTTAAGAGTCGATGAACAAGGTATTTACATTGTTGTAGTGTGTAGAGTCGTAGAGTCGGAGCTGGCGGAGATCTATCGCCTACGTCGTCTTGTTTGCCATTGGGCAGCTGTCCGATTCTACGTGCTGGAGCTCTCGCTGGAAGCGTAATCCTATTTATATAGTGCTCAACAGTGCTCATCCGTGTGTACTGTAGTGAACATTTCAGGCCGACATATCAATAGTTTCTTGTTATCAACCAGGAAAACGGAATATCTGTAAACACCTCCCGACAAAAAATGAAAACCAGAGCTCGCCGTTCGCTTTGACCAATAGACCGATCTCACACACTCTCACGGCTACCACAATGACAATTGTGGTAGCCGTGAAACGCGAACTTAATTGCGCCGCCGCTTCGCGGCGACGCGACAGACCTGTGTGACTCATGAGTCCTGAAAGGGACAGAACTACCAGCTAAATCGCGCGCGTCGCTGTTTCCCATGAGCTATGATCTGCCCAACGCTCTACATTTCCTCTCCAACTTTTTCCTCACATACGTTGATTGATTGGCACCCTTCTGCATATTTCCGGCCAACTATTTTTACCAAAACCCTCTCCCATCTTTCTTTCCCCCTTCCTGGAGGATAACAATCTGCATAGGCATTAAACCCCTTTTCCCGTTTTATACAACCCCCTCCCCCCTCACCAACCGTCTGGAGCGTGCGTGACGCAGCCATATATATAGTTGTACTTCTCAGGAGGCAGTGGTAGTGCACGAGACGGCTCGTGATCGACACTCGCAAGCCTACAGCGGCGTTGACCCTCGTGCGGAAAGGCTACTCTTCCCGCAATGCATTGCGCCGGAGGAGGCGTAGCGAAACTGGCGGTGGGTCGGTCTAGTACCTCAAGCCCGGTTCACACATCTGCGTTACGAGCGACAGAAACAATACGAACGACATCACACCGGGACGATTCTGTTCGTATAACAGAACGTGACAGAGATGGCAAAGAGCAGCTTTATCAAGCGATCATGTGTCACGGTGGTTCCGGTGTCATGTCGTTCGTGTCGTTTCTGTCGTTCCTCTAGATCGGAACGCAGATGTGTGAACCGGCTTTTACGAGCCTACTCTGATGTTACGCTTGAACGTCACGGAAAATAGGTCTTCCCGCCTTTTCGAGGCGTCGCCACGGGTACGAATACTAGCGGGGTCTATTTAAGTGATTTCTTCGGCACACAAGCGTCAGTACAGGTTATGAGTTATGACTAGGGATGCCGCGAACTTCTTTCGAACCGAAGGTTCGATGATCGATTCAAGCGGTTCGAAATATTTCAAACTTTTGAACTTAACATATCGAGAAATTTGACGGAAATCGAATTTTCGAACTTCTTAAACTAAGAAGTTCGACGCTTTTACAAATTTCGAACTTTACACGTTCAGAAGCGCAATGTTTTTCGAACCTTCGAACTTTTTACGCTAAAAAGTTCTATCGTTCTCGAACTTATTACGCTGTGAAATTGGATGCTTGTCAAACTTTCGAACTTGATAGACTAAAAAATCAATGATTTTCGAACTTTCGAATTTCTTCCACTAAAATGGTTGAAGCTTTTCGAACTTTTGAACTCCCTACGCTAAGAAATTCGATAATTTTCGAACTTTCGAACTTGACGGTGACAGCGCAGGGAAAACCAATCTCAAACCAGACACTCAGGAAGACAAGCATACGCGCTTGTCTTCCTGAGTGTATGGTGTGAGGTGGGTTTTTCCTGCGCTGTCACCGTCAAGTATATGGTTCACCAACTCGCCCAAGCATCCGTCCTATCAAAGAACTTTCGAATTTATCTATCTAAAGAATTAGAAAATTTTCGAACTTTCGATTCCTGAAAAGTCAAAAGTTCGAAGAACTTCGAACTTTTAGGGTAAAAGTTTCAAGTTCGTCGAACTTCGAAAGACGGGCGGGCGGTTTCATTTGGATTCAAGCCGTACGATGTACATTCGTAATTTCTCTTGTCAAATTTCGACATGCGGTGCCGCATTCCTTGCGAAAGACAATGCCGTTTATTTCAATCATCTGGCATGCTTGGTTTTAAAGAAATAAATTTCCGAAGGAGCAAGCAAGGACGACGGGTTTTTGACAATCGTCGTTCGTTCCATATTTGAAGCACGTTATAGCCGAAGCTCTGTATGGTAGAGATGTTAAACTTTTTAAGACTTATTTATGTATAGCCTAGGTAAGTGTCGTCTTTAGGTAAGAATATTGCTGTTCAAGATGAGTTTCGAAGAAATGTCCAAACATGTAGCTACGGGCGATTATGCCCTAAACTCGGTAATTGTTTTCGTCTCGCATTTAAATTAACACCACAGACAGTACATATTATTGCCATCTGCAGAATACAAAATGATGTATTTATTGTTTTTTCACGTTGAGGAATAAATTAACTCATGGGGGAGGTTTGTAATACTGTTCACGTTCAGCACGTCATAAAAAAAAAAAAAAAAACATTTTTAGTTTTTTTTTTTTTGTTGTTATTTTACGTTTTTGGAACGTGTTTCTTTTGGCCTGTACACATTTTGGTAGGAGAAACTTGTTTCGTAGTTCTGGGCCTCTGAATCTGCAAGAATACAACACTTCCGGCGGATTCTTGATAGTTTCTTTTTTCTCGCCAGCTTTTTATTCCCGCATTTATTGTTATGTTTCATTTCTTTTATTATTATTATTATTGGCATAGTTATATAGGTTGCAAAGACAGCTTTGAACTTCCGAACCACTGAGCATGTGACGAGTAGTGACGAGTTTCTAACAACGACCATCTACGCGATCTTTTATGCTGTGTAGGACGACAGTAGCTATACATATGCATAAATAATTTCAGGTTAAAGTAAGCTCGACCACACCGTCTTTCCCCGTATTGTTTTCTTTAACAATCCAAAATCCCCCCTCTTTTTTTTTTTTTCTTTGTCCCCAGTTTTTACTTTTCTGACGTTATTGGTATGGTAGAACGTTCCTCGACCTCGTGTTGTGTCGGCTTCTGTGCGTTTTGCTCGGCGTTTCTTCCGTCCCGGAAAATAAGCATCTAGAGCAATTACAAACTGAAAAATTGCCAAGGTGCAGGCGAGCTGGTGTATGTTGATCGTGATGCAAAATCCTGAGACTGGATATGAAATGTGAAAGAAAAAGTGTAAGAAGACAGAAAAAAGGGGACAGGACAACGTGTCAAACTCGACGTTGTCCTGAGCTAGCTGAGTTTGAGACGTTCTCCTCTCGTTTTTCTTTCTTCGTGCAATTTTTCTTTCAAAGTTCATTCCATCATGGTTTTGCATCATGTACAAACTAATATTACTATATGCCAGCGTCACTCGGGCGGCGTTCGATCGGATTACTATCAGCGTGCAAGGGGGTAGGGAGGCAGTTTGCCAGATCGCTTCAAGCTTTTCTGAGCTTCAATCTTTTGCCTTCCCCTGGCCGTTTCATACTGGAAGAGTATCGACTGTATCGTTAAGCATTGCGTTCATGTGATCACTACTGCGTGATGCACGTTAATTACCCCCCCCCCCCCCCCCCCCGGGCTGGCGGTCACAATCACTGTTCTATGGTCACACGTCGCTCTGCACTGGCAAATATTCCAGTACATCCGGGACACTCGACGTCTCATTTAATTGCCTGACCAACCTCGCACAGTCTAAATATCACACCCGAACTTTTCTAAACCTGATTTCATGAAATCCACTGAGGCGTGAAAACAATATTTGAAACAAACTGTGGAGGAACATGAAAACCCGACTTCGAACTTTGCGCACTTGTACTTTAAAGAAATTCGAAACCATCTAAGTTATTTTCGAGTTTAGCCTTAAGAAAATTGAAACCTTCAAACTTTAGAACTTTGTGCAGAAATAAATTCGAAATCTTCAAATTTATCGAACTTTATGTCTATAAAAATTTGAAACGTTCGAATTTTTCGAAATTCAGATCCAAAGAAATTCGAAATCTTCAAATTTTCGAAATTCAGATTCAAATAAGTTTGAAATGTTCGCAGTTTTCTAACTTTAGATCCTAAGAAGTTTTAAATTTTCGAATCTCTCGAATTTCAAGTTAGGAAAGTTGGAAATCTTCGAATTTGCCGAATAACAAGTAAAGAAATATTCAAAACAATTGAATCCGAATTTTAAGCTTCGAACTTTTTGATTGCGAAACTCCACGGTGTTTGAAAGTTGCGAACTTTTCGAATTCGAACCTCGGTACTGTTGAAAATATCGAAATATTTCGATTTTGAACCTCAATTCGGTTCGAAAATATCGAAACCTTTCGAATTCGAACCTAGGGTGGTTCGCGGCATCCCTAGTTATGACTTTGTCAAGATTGCCTGAAGCCTATTCCAATTGTAAAATAAAATATCGAAGGTGCACGTGTCCTCATGGTCCTTTTAAGTGTGCGTGCTTGCACGACATGAAGTGTCACAGCTTTGCGACCACAACAGCTTACGCGGGCACAATCAAAATTGAACTGGTCGGTGTTCTTAAACACAATATTTAACATTATTTCGCGCATTTAGTTCCCGGAAATTAGCAGCACATTCGGGAAGTTGAAGTTGAGTGGCATACTTTTTTTCATAACTCGCAGAAATTATGACAAACGGTTTTTCTAGTCATTTGGTTGCACATTCACAAGAAATATAATTTATGTTACATAATTGTCAAACCTGCGTCGTTTCTGTAGCCATCGGTTCAAGACAGGTTTTCTGTCGCTCGGTTGACAAGTATTCATTCAACGCAGTAGCGTACTTCAAGTCTTCAACGACCCGGTGATCAATCTTGCCCTGTGCTACACCATTGTAAAATTTCATTATGGGCTTGAATCATCGCGATATGTTTCATAGGCCTTCAAGCGATAAGAAGTGTTTTTGAATTTAATCAATTTAATTGTAAAAAAGTTGATTCTCAAATATATTATTTTTGTTTTACAAGAAGTTCTTACCACCCTCTGAGTACCCATACATTCAACCATAATAACGTAAAAACGCAGCATGAGTAAACAACGGGCAAGGGGAGCACAGCGTCATGCACGAAGCCCGAGAAGCCCGGGCAATTGGCGCCTCGCAGTCGCGCCCAGCCGGAGCGCCGGCAACCCGGCCGTGGCCGTGGGGCAGGCGCCGCGACGTTGCGGCGCCGCTCGCCGCCGTCCTCTACTTCTCAGTGTCTTGCCATGTCAGTGTAAGCACGGCACACGGCGAATTCTACGCATCCCGTGGAGCCAGTAAATTCATTGGAGTGAGACAGGTGGGCGACCCGGGTCGCACGGGGACTGCGGGCAGGCGCGTTTAGGAACCGCGTTTGAACGTGGCATTTCGGATCGGGGTGAGCCTTTTTGGAACCGTTTTTCGTAAAAGTAAGTCTCAACTTCACGTCTCCATGACCTCACCGGGTCCTGTGACATTTCGCCTACTCGTAGAGTTTCCCCAAAAAATAAACGTCGTTATTGCTGCGTGAAAGACTGCCACAGTCGCGAAAATGACTCAAGCGTCAAACTTTACCGCTTTTCTTCAAGATTTTGGGAAGCGACACAGCGACAGTAGTGGATTACTGCAGTACGACGCATCAAGTAAGTGAATTTTACATTAATTGTTGAATTGAACGAAAATACATGTGCAGGTTTGGAAAGTGGTCTGGCAAACTCGTTTTGCAGACTACTCGGCAAAATAACATATTAAACAAGTTGTTTTACGAGTCTCTGAGACAATCACATAGAGAAATACGGTGGGAAAAATCGGGCCGATTGTTCGCTGTGTCATCGAGGATCAGGCGATCAGGTCTTCAGGCAAGATGCCCGTTGCCCCGTTCCGGTACTCGTAGTTCTAAGCGTGCATTTGCTTGCGACCGCGCGAGCCCTTCGGCACGCGCGGTCGCAACCAAAACCTTCCAAACCTGCAAGTTTTCAAATAGTGGATTTTCGTAGAAGAAATGTTTTGTTCGTTTCGGCTACAAAATTTAATCCTGAGTCTGGTAAAAAATGTGACGGCGTGAAAAAAATAGGACGCAAAAGGTTTTCCTTTGAAAAAGCTCATGCGAAGCGTAAATATCCTTCTCACGTGCGCTTTGTTGCCTGTCGCCTTTTTACACCAGGCTTGTGTACTGTTCTCTAGCATGCAGAGTTCGGTTCTAATTATCCACATTTTATTCTAGTGTCATGGGGGCGTCGGGAGAAGAAGAGGACGGCCGAGCGAGGCGCGAGCGGGGGCCAGCCGGCGAGGAAAGAGGAAGAGCGTGCTGCACCAGGCTGGGGCCGGGCAGGAACGATAGGGCCGTTCTGGCTGGTCCGGGCCATGTCGATCCCCGGAGCATTCCACGAGCGAGGTTCGGATCAGGACTGGCGGAAATGGCGAGCCCTTCGTCCTATAGGCCAGGACGGTCCAGGAGTGGTTCTGCAGCTAGACTCTGACTGTGATAGCCCGGAAGAGCTAGTCAATGCAGCGCTGGCGTGGGAAGGACGATCCGCAGGCCTGGACACGGACTCCGACTGCGAGCTATGAACGACGGGCAACAACTATGATCGGCGGGTCCGACTGCCGGCTCTCAAAGACGGGCAACCGGGAGGTGCAGTAAACCCATTTGCTGCCTTCTCGCTGCCTTCTCAGACCGATCGGGCGGCGATTATTATAGAGCGACCCCACAGGTGATGAAGACAACTCAAACTGGTGTTCAAATGACAACTCTAGAATATGCTCCAAACATAAAATAAACAGAGACATGGCGCGCACGTGCACACAGGAACTGCTGAAATCAGGGTCGCCGCCGCTCGCCACGGCCTGACGGGCAGACTGGCCGCCCCATTAACAAAGGCACCTCCGCTTGTGGAGCTGAATGCAGCACTCTCGGGGCTCCGCCTGGCCATTGCTGGCTGGATATCATGCGCTTGTGCTATCTTGCCCCGATGGACACGTAAAAGCACGATATCGCACAATGTAAAACATCTCACTCGAAGCTTTGATCTATCATGACACCGCCTTCGTTGCACTTTTTGAGTGTTAACTCATATGCGAAAAGTACGGTGAGGTGTGCGGAAAGATAAAATTGTTTGTTCGATTGGGTGGTGATGAGGATCATGCGAGTCACTTAATTTTGTCGCGGCCGTGCGAACGGTATAGTTGACGCAATCATAAAATTCTATGCGCACCGGCACCGACTTGGCAACAGGAGCCGAAATCCACACGAGCCTTTCTATGCCACAGAGAGAGGAGCGCTAACCGTTTGGAGCGCTTCCCCAACTCCGACGTTACCGCACCGCCACGAAGCGCCGTCAGTCCGTTGGCGTCTCGCCGTCTGCCGAGAAGCGCAGAGCGAACGCCGAGGAGAGACGAAAGCAACCCTCCCCCCCCCCCCTCCCCCATACTCCCTCTGCCCTCCACAGCTGGTTGAGACATTGCAGAGGGCGCTGGCAAGGAGGAGCCTGCAAGAGCAAGCACCCCCCCCCCCCCTTTCCTCCTCAACCCTCCACAAGACCCAGCGCACTTACATGGCGGAGGAGCAGGCGAGCGACACCCAAACCAACCCTGAGCCCCACACAGTAGTTGCGAAGCGGGAGTCTCCTCGCACACTAAGACGGCCCGGCAGCTCTCACGTCATCAGGCAGACTAATGCAACCACCGGACTCATATCTGCCCTAACCGCTCATTCACACTGGAAGCGGATATCCGTTCACAAAGCGGTTGCGAACGCGGTTGTATAAAGATCCAGTACAACTGCACGCGCACTCGATCCATCAAGTGCGCGTGCGATTCTACTGGATCTTTATACTACAACCGCGTTCGCAACCGCTTTGCGAACGCGGATCCGCTTCCAGTGTGAATGAGCGGTACGACTCACGTCTTGATCCAGGCTCATGCTCATGAGCCTTGAAACTCACAATCACACTCAAGAGATCGCAAAACTCCCGCTCATGAGTACTTCACTTAGAACTCAAGCTCACACTCACACTCATGAGTCCTCAGAACTCACGCTCATCAGTTTTCAGAACTCACACTCAAACTCATGAGTTCTCTGGACTCAAACTCACATTCAATGGTTTTCAGAACTCACGATCACACTCACGATCAAACTCACGCTCATGTGTTCGCAGGACTCGCACTCACACTCACACTCATGAGTTCTCAGTACTCACGATCACACTCACAATCAGACTCACGCTCATGAGCTCTCAGGACTCGCACTCACATTCACACTCATGAGTTCACATAACTTACGATCACACTCACACTCACACTCATGAATTCACATAACTCACGGTCCCACTCACACTCACGCTCACAATTTTTCGAGACTCGCGGCCTCACTCACGATCACCTCAAATCTGACGGTGAGCGTGAGTGATCGTGAGTGATCGCACTCATGAGTGAGAATGCCGAGGTACGCACCTGACACGAGAGTGGCGGTCGAGCGCGCACTCTCGTGAAGCAGCCGCAGCCCTCCCCCTCCGGCAACACCTGACACGAGAGCGGCAGCCGAGCGCACGTTCTCCTGAAGCAGCCGCAGCCCTCCCCGTCCGGCAACACCTGACGCGCGAGCGGCGGTCGAGCGCACGTTCTCCTGAAGCAGCCGCAGTCCTCCCCCTCCGGTAACACCTGACACGAGAGCGGCGGTTGATCGCACGCTCTTGTGAAGCAGCCGCAGCCCTCCCCCTCCGGTGACACCTGACACGAGAGCGGCGGTCGAGCGCGCACTCTCGTGAAGCAGCCGCAGCCCTCCCCCTCCGGCAACACCTGACGCGAGACTGGCGGCCGAGCGCACGGTCTCCTGAAGTAGCTGCAGCCCTCCGCCTCCGGCAACACCTGACACGAGAGCGGCGGTCGAGCGCACGGTCTCCTGAAGCAGCCGCAGTCCTCCCTCCCCGGCAACACCTGACACGAGAGCGGCGGTCGAGCGCGCACTCTCGTGAAGCAGCCGCAGCCCTCCCCCTCCGGCAACACCTGACACGAGAGCGGCAGCCGAGCGCACGGTCTCCTGAAGTAGCTGCAGCCCTCCGCCTCCGGCAACACCTGACACGAGAGCGGCGGTCGAGCGCACGGTCTCCTGAAGCAGCCGCAGTCCTCCCTCCCCGGCAACACCTGACACGAGAGCGGCGGTCGAGCGCGCACTCTCGTGAAGCAGCCGCAGCCCTCCCCCTCCGGCAACACCTGACACGAGAGCGGCAGCCGAGCGCACGTTCTCCTGAAGCAGCCGCAGCCCTCCAACCTCCGGCAACACCTGACGCGAGAGCGGCGGTCGAGCGCGCACTCTCGTGAAGCAGCCGCAGCCCTCCCCCTCCGGCAACACCTGACACGAGAGCGGCAGCCGAGCGCACGTTCTCCTGAAGCAGCCGCAGTCCTCCCCCTCCGGCAACACCTGACGCGAGAGCGGCGGTCGAGCGTGCACTCTCGTGAAGCAGCCGCAGCCCTCCGCCTCCGGCAACACCTGACACGAGAGCGGCAGCCGAGCGGACGTTCTCCTGAAGCAGCCGCAGTCCTCCCCCTCCGGCAACACCTGACACGAGAGCGGCGGTCGAGCGCGCACTCTCGTGAAGCAGCCGCAGCCCTCCCCCTCCGGCAACACCTGACACGAGAGCGGCAGCCGAGCGCACGTTCTCCTGAAGCAGCCGCAGCCCTCCCCCTCCGGCAACACCTGACGCGAGAGCGGCGGTCGAGCGCGCACTCTCGTGAAGCAGCCGCAGCCCTCCCCCTCCGGCAACACCTGACACGAGAGCGGCACCCGAGCGCACGGTCTCCTGAAGCTGCCGCAGCCCTCCCCCTCCGGCAACACCTGACGCGAGAGCGGCGGTCGAGCGCGCACTCTCGTGAAGCAGCCGCAGCCCTCCCCCTCCGGCAACACCTGACACGAGAGCGCAGCCGAGCGCACGTTCTCCTGAAGCAGCCGCAGTCCTCCCCCTCCGGCAACTGCTGACACGAGAGCGGCGGTCGAGCCGCACTCTCGTGAAGCAGCCGCAGCCCTCCCCCTCCGGCAACACCTGACACGAGAGCGGCAGCCGAGCGCACGTTCTCCTGAAGCAACCGCAGCCCTCCCCCTCCGGCAACACCTGACACGAGAGCGGCAGCCGAGCGCACGTTCTCCTGAAGCAGCCGCAGTCCTCCCCCTCCGGCAACTGCTGACACGAGAGCGGCGGTCGAGCCGCACTCTCGTGAAGCAGCCGCAGCCCTCCCCCTCCGGCAACACCTGACACGAGAGCGGCAGCCGAGCGCACGTTCTCCTGAAGCAGCCGCAGTCCTCCCCCTCCGGCAACACCTGACACGAGAGCGGCGGTCGAGCGCGCACTCTCGTGAAGCAACCGCAGCCCTCCCCCTCCGGCAACACCTGACGCGAGAGCGGCGGTCGAGCGCATGTTCTCCTGAAGCAGCCGCAGTCCTCCCCCTCCGGCAACACCTGACACGAGAGCGGCGGTCGAGCGCGCACTCTCGTGAAGCAGCCGCAGCCCTCCCCCTCCGGCAACACCTGACACGAGAGCGGCGGTCGAGCGCGTACTCTCGTGAAGCAGCCGCAGTCCTCCCCCTCCGGCAACACCTGACACGAGAGCGGCGGTCGAGCGCGCACTCTCGTGAAGCAGCCGCAGCCCTCCCCCTCCGGCAACACCTGACAAGAGAGCGAGGGTCGAGCGCACGTTCTCCTGAAACAGCCGCAGCCCCCCCCCCTCCGGCAACACCTGACACGAGAGCGAGGGTCGAGCGCACGTTCTCCTGAAACAGCCGCAGCCCTCCCCCTCCGGCAACACCTGACATGAGAGCGGCAGCCGAGCGCACGTTCTCCTGAAGCAACCGCAGCCCTCCCCCTCCGGCAACACCTGACGCGAGAGCGGCAGCCGAGCGCACGTTCTCCTGAAGCAACCGCAGCCCTCCCCCTCCGGCAACACCTGACACGAGAGCGGCAGCCGAGCGCACGTTCTCCTGAAGCAGCCGCAGTCCTCCCCCTCCGGCAACTGCTGACACGAGAGCGGCGGTCGAGCCGCACTCTCGTGAAGCAGCCGCAGCCCTCCCCCTCCGGCAACACCTGACATGAGAGCGGCAGCCGAGCGCACGTTCTCCTGAAGCAACCGCAGCCCTCCCCCTCCGGCAACACCTGACACGAGAGCGGCAGCCGAGCGCACGTTCTCCTGAAGCAACCGCAGCCCTCCCCCTCCGGCAACACCTGACACGAGAGCGGCAGCCGAGCGCACGTTCTCCTGAAGCAGCCGCAGTCCTCCCCCTCCGGCAACTGCTGACACGAGAGCGGCGGTCGAGCCGCACTCTCGTGAAGCAGCCGCAGCCCTCCCCCTCCGGCAACACCTGACACGAGAGCGGCAGCCGAGCGCACGTTCTCCTGAAGCAGCCGCAGTCCTCCCCCTCCGGCAACACCTGACACGAGAGCGGCGGTCGAGCGCGCACTCTCGTGAAGCAACCGCAGCCCTCCCCCTCCGGCAACACCTGACGCGAGAGCGGCGGTCGAGCGCATGTTCTCCTGAAGCAGCCGCAGTCCTCCCCCTCCGGCAACACCTGACACGAGAGCGGCGGTCGAGCGCGCACTCTCGTGAAGCAGCCGCAGCCCTCCCCCTCCGGCAACACCTGACACGAGAGCGGCGGTCGAGCGCGTACTCTCGTGAAGCAGCCGCAGTCCTCCCCCTCCGGCAACACCTGACACGAGAGCGGCGGTCGAGCGCGCACTCTCGTGAAGCAGCCGCAGCCCTCCCCCTCCGGCAACACCTGACAAGAGAGCGAGGGTCGAGCGCACGTTCTCCTGAAACAGCCGCAGCCCCCCCCCCTCCGGCAACACCTGACACGAGAGCGAGGGTCGAGCGCACGTTCTCCTGAAACAGCCGGAGCCCTCCCCCTCCGGCAACACCTGACATGAGAGCGGCAGCCGAGCGCACGTTCTCCTGAAGCAACCGCAGCCCTCCCCCTCCGGCAACACCTGACGCGAGAGCGGCAGCCGAGCGCACGTTCTCCTGAAGCAACCGCAGCCCTCCCCCTCCGGCAACACCTGACGCGAGAGCGGCGGTCGAGCGCACGTTCTCCTGAAGCAGCCGCAGTCCTCCCCCTCCGGCAACACCTGACACGAGAGCGGCGGTTGAGCGCGCACTCTCGTGAAGCAGCCGCAGCCCTCCCCCTCCGGCAACACCTGACACGAGAGCGGCGGTCGAGCGCGCACTCTCGTGAAGCAGCCGCAGTCCTCCCCCTCCGGCAACACCTGACACGAGAGCGGCGGTCGAGCGCGCACTCTCGTGAAGCAGCCGCAGCCCTCCCCCTCCGGCAACACCTGACACGAGAGCGAGGGTCGAGCGCACGTTCTCCTGAAACAGCCGCAGCCCCCCCCCCCTCCGGCAACACCTGACACGAGAGCGAGGGTCGAGCGCACGTTCTCCTGAAACAGCCGCAGCCCTCCCCCTCCGGCAACACCTGACATGAGAGCGGCAGCCGAGCGCACGTTCTCCTGAAGCAACCGCAGCCCTCCCCCTCCGGCAACACCTGACACGAGAGCGGCAGCCGAGCGCACGTTCTCCTGAAGCAACCGCAGCCCTCCCCCTCCGGCAACACCTGACGCGAGAGCGGCGGTCGAGCGCACGTTCTCCTGAAGCAGCCGCAGTCCTCCCCCTCCGGCAACACCTGACACGAGAGCGGCGGTCGAGCGCGCACTCTCGTGAAGCAACCGCAGCCCTCCCCCTCCGGCAACACGTGACGCGAGAGCGGCGGTCGAGCGCACGTTCTCCTGAAGCAGCCGCAGTCCTCCCCCTCCGGCAACACCTGACACGAGAGCGGCGGTCGAGCGCGCACTCTCGTGAAGCAGCCGCAGCCCTCCCCCTCCGGCAACACCTGACACGAGAGCGGCGGTCGAGCGCGCACTCTCGTGAAGCAGCCGCAGTCCTCCCCCTCCGGCAACACCTGACACGAGAGCGGCGGTCGGGCGCGCACTCTCGTGAAGCAGCCGCAGCCCTCCCCCTCCGGCAACACCTGACACGAGAGCGGCGGTCGAGCGCGCACTCTCGTGAAGCAGCCGCAGTCCTCCCCCTCCGGCAACACCTGACACGAGAGCGGCGGTCGAGCGCGCACTCTCGTGAAGCAGCCGCAGCCCTCCCCCTCCGGCAACACCTGACACGAGAGCGGCGGTCGAGCGCGCACTCTCGTGAAGCAGCCGCAGCCCTCCCCCCTCCGGTTACACCTGACACGAGAGCGGCGGTTGAGCGCACGCTCTCGTGAAGCAGCCGCAGCCCTCCCCCTCCGGCAACACCTGACACGAGAGCGGCGGTTGAGCGCACGCTCTCGTGAAGCAGCCGCAGCCCTCCCCCTCCGGCAACACCTGACACGAGAGCGGCGGTTGAGCGCACGCTCTCGTGAAGCAGCCGCAGCCCTCCCCCTCCGGCAACACCTGACACGAGAGCGGCGGTTGAGCGCACGCTCTTGTGAAGCAGCCGCAGCCCTCCCCCTCCGGTAACACCTGACACGAGAGCGGCGGTTGAGCGCACGCTCTCGTGAAGCAGCCGCAGCCCTCCCCCTCCGGCAACACCTGACACGAGAGCGGCGGTTGAGCGCACGCTCTTGTGAAGCAGCCGCAGCCCTCCCCCTCCGGTAACACCTGACACGAGAGCGGCGGTTGAGCGCACGTTCTCCTGAAGCCACCGCAGCCCTCCCTTTCCGGCAACACATGACACGAGAGTGGCGGTCGAGCGCGCACTCTCGTGAAGCAGCCGCAGCCCTCCCCCTCCGGCAACACCTGACACGAGAGCGGCGGTTGAGCGCACGTTCTCCTGAAGCCACCACAGCCCTCCCCCTCCGGCAACACATGGCACGAAAGCGGCGGTCGAGCGCGCACTCTCGTGAAGCAGCCGCAGCCCTCCCCCTCCGGCAACTCCTGACACGAGAGTGGCGGCCGAGCGCACGTTCTCCTGAAGCCACCGCAGCCCTCCCCCTCCGGCAACACATGACACGAGAGCTGCGATCGAGCGCGCACTCTCGACAGCGAGGCGACGCCTTAGAGCATCGCCTCGCTGTGCATACCTCGCTCATTTGTACACAAATGAACGATTAATACATATATCATCCCCGTCTCTTTTTTCGTGCGCCACCCACACGTAATTCTACGGAAGTTTATGCAGCGTATATATAATAAACATATGCACTCACCAAATTTTTTCTCTGTTTTTTTTTTCTTTGGGGGGGGGGGGGGCGGTATTGTTAGGTAGGGTGACGTCCGTCTGGTTTGAAATCTCACCATAATCCCTGTTGGATGTGTTAGGTGAGGGTTTCCGCAGTTCTGTGGTGTCCGTCAGTCGTATGCTGTCCTATGAGCAGAGACCGTTGGAGGCCGAGTCGAGCTACTTCTGCTTTCGTTGATCGACCGTGCTTGCCGCACTAGGCTGCGATTTAAGGAATCATCAGCCGACATTGTTTTTCAGCCATCTCGGCCTTTATAAAATATTGGCAGCATTTATTATCTCGATACGTGCTGCCGTCCTTGGATTGGTTTCATTTGAATTGGTTTGGCATGGCTTTGCTTAATTTGGTTTTGAGTGGATCGGGGGTTTGGGGTCGCCTCCGTGTGTCTCGTTGTCGCGCTCCCGATCACGTAGGGTGCGCCACTTTTTATGTTCTTGGCGCGCAGTTCATCGAACAAGTTTTTATAGACAGATCGTTTCACTGACAGTGCGATGTTTCATCGGCAGACCGTTTCTTCGACATTCGATGCTTGACAGAGTTCCCTACATTTCGTCGACACTTCTTTTTTTTTTTTTTTACTCGGACGTCTAGACGACATTTCTCTTTCTCTCTCTTTCATCGACGCAGCTTCTTGGCGTCTCGCGTTCTTCGCATGTTCGCAGCGCACTACGGTGGTGTCCGCTACGGGCAGGGCGCAGGTGGCGCAAGCGCAAATGCTCCTCACTCTTTGTACGCAGTGCGCTGTGCGCTTACGTTGCTGGAGTGGTGCGTGCGGCGAGGCGTTCTTTTGAATATGTTTGGCTGTACGGGCGCGTGCTCGGCCTGTCTAGCGGATATTTGTTTACGTACGGAGCGTGCCCTATGAAGCTGAGGCTCGGCACTCGACAGCCAGACGGCCGGACGTAATTGTTGCTTTTTGTCGTGCTCTTGGCTGCGTGCACACTCGAAGCTCGCGAGATGCATAATCGTTCCAAACTTTTTCTAAAGGAGTGTTTCTCGACGCGGTGGTAGCCTTGTATACCGCTCTTTTTTTTTTTTTTTTTTTTTGTAGAATTATGTAAGGCTTATTTTGTGCCCAGCAATACACGCAAAATACCAAAACTGATGTTTTGCATTCTCGTCTTGCAAGTTTTCCGAAAAAGGTAGTGACGTAGAGGTTAACCTGTCGGTTTCGGTAGTCTTTAAGAGTCGATGAACAAGGTATTTACATTGTTGTAGTGTGTAGAGTCGTAGAGTCGGAGCTGGCGGAGATCTATCGCCTACGTCGTCTTGTTTGCCATTGGGCAGCTGTCCGATTCTACGTGCTGGAGCTCTCGCTGGAAGCGTAATCCTATTTATATAGTGCTCAACAGTGCTCATCCGTGTGTACTGTAGTGAACATTTCAGGCCGACATATCAATAGTTTCTTGTTATCAACCAGGAAAACGGAATATCTGTAAACACCTCCCGACAAAAAATGAAAACCAGAGCTCGCCGTTCGCTTTGACCAATAGACCGATCTCACACACTCTCACGGCTACCACAATGACAATTGTGGTAGCCGTGAAACGCGAACTTAATTGCGCCGCCGCTTCGCGGCGACGCGACAGACCTGTGTGACTCATGAGTCCTGAAAGGGACAGAACTACCAGCTAAATCGCGCGCGTCGCTGTTTCCCATGAGCTATGATCTGCCCAACGCTCTACATTTCCTCTCCAACTTTTTCCTCACATACGTTGATTGATTGGCACCCTTCTGCATATTTCCGGCCAACTATTTTTACCAAAACCCTCTCCCATCTTTCTTTCCCCCTTCCTGGAGGATAACAATCTGCATAGGCATTAAACCCCTTTTCCCGTTTTATACAACCCCCTCCCCCCTCACCAACCGTCTGGAGCGTGCGTGACGCAGCCATATATATAGTTGTACTTCTCAGGAGGCAGTGGTAGTGCACGAGACGGCTCGTGATCGACACTCGCAAGCCTACAGCGGCGTTGACCCTCGTGCGGAAAGGCTACTCTTCCCGCAATGCATTGCGCCGGAGGAGGCGTAGCGAAACTGGCGGTGGGTCGGTCTAGTACCTCAAGCCCGGTTCACACATCTGCGTTACGAGCGACAGAAACAATACGAACGACATCACACCGGGACGATTCTGTTCGTATAACAGAACGTGACAGAGATGGCAAAGAGCAGCTTTATCAAGCGATCATGTGTCACGGTGGTTCCGGTGTCATGTCGTTCGTGTCGTTTCTGTCGTTCCTCTAGATCGGAACGCAGATGTGTGAACCGGCTTTTACGAGCCTACTCTGATGTTACGCTTGAACGTCACGGAAAATAGGTCTTCCCGCCTTTTCGAGGCGTCGCCACGGGTACGAATACTAGCGGGGTCTATTTAAGTGATTTCTTCGGCACACAAGCGTCAGTACAGGTTATGAGTTATGACTAGGGATGCCGCGAACTTCTTTCGAACCGAAGGTTCGATGATCGATTCAAGCGGTTCGAAATATTTCAAACTTTTGAACTTAACATATCGAGAAATTTGACGGAAATCGAATTTTCGAACTTCTTAAACTAAGAAGTTCGACGCTTTTACAAATTTCGAACTTTACACGTTCAGAAGCGCAATGTTTTTCGAACCTTCGAACTTTTTACGCTAAAAAGTTCTATCGTTCTCGAACTTATTACGCTGTGAAATTGGATGCTTGTCAAACTTTCGAACTTGATAGACTAAAAAATCAATGATTTTCGAACTTTCGAATTTCTTCCACTAAAATGGTTGAAGCTTTTCGAACTTTTGAACTCCCTACGCTAAGAAATTCGATAATTTTCGAACTTTCGAACTTGACGGTGACAGCGCAGGGAAAACCAATCTCAAACCAGACACTCAGGAAGACAAGCATACGCGCTTGTCTTCCTGAGTGTATGGTGTGAGGTGGGTTTTTCCTGCGCTGTCACCGTCAAGTATATGGTTCACCAACTCGCCCAAGCATCCGTCCTATCAAAGAACTTTCGAATTTATCTATCTAAAGAATTAGAAAATTTTCGAACTTTCGATTCCTGAAAAGTCAAAAGTTCGAAGAACTTCGAACTTTTAGGGTAAAAGTTTCAAGTTCGTCGAACTTCGAAAGACGGGCGGGCGGTTTCATTTGGATTCAAGCCGTACGATGTACATTCGTAATTTCTCTTGTCAAATTTCGACATGCGGTGCCGCATTCCTTGCGAAAGACAATGCCGTTTATTTCAATCATCTGGCATGCTTGGTTTTAAAGAAATAAATTTCCGAAGGAGCAAGCAAGGACGACGGGTTTTTGACAATCGTCGTTCGTTCCATATTTGAAGCACGTTATAGCCGAAGCTCTGTATGGTAGAGATGTTAAACTTTTTAAGACTTATTTATGTATAGCCTAGGTAAGTGTCGTCTTTAGGTAAGAATATTGCTGTTCAAGATGAGTTTCGAAGAAATGTCCAAACATGTAGCTACGGGCGATTATGCCCTAAACTCGGTAATTGTTTTCGTCTCGCATTTAAATTAACACCACAGACAGTACATATTATTGCCATCTGCAGAATACAAAATGATGTATTTATTGTTTTTTCACGTTGAGGAATAAATTAACTCATGGGGGAGGTTTGTAATACTGTTCACGTTCAGCACGTCATAAAAAAAAAAAAAAAAACATTTTTAGTTTTTTTTTTTTGTTGTTATTTTACGTTTTTGGAACGTGTTTCTTTTGGCCTGTACACATTTTGGTAGGAGAAACTTGTTTCGTAGTTCTGGGCCTCTGAATCTGCAAGAATACAACACTTCCGGCGGATTCTTGATAGTTTCTTTTTTCTCGCCAGCTTTTTATTCCCGCATTTATTGTTATGTTTCATTTCTTTTATTATTATTATTATTGGCATAGTTATATAGGTTGCAAAGACAGCTTTGAACTTCCGAACCACTGAGCATGTGACGAGTAGTGACGAGTTTCTAACAACGACCATCTACGCGATCTTTTATGCTGTGTAGGACGACAGTAGCTATACATATGCATAAATAATTTCAGGTTAAAGTAAGCTCGACCACACCGTCTTTCCCCGTATTGTTTTCTTTAACAATCCAAAATCCCCCCTCTTTTTTTTTTTTTCTTTGTCCCCAGTTTTTACTTTTCTGACGTTATTGGTATGGTAGAACGTTCCTCGACCTCGTGTTGTGTCGGCTTCTGTGCGTTTTGCTCGGCGTTTCTTCCGTCCCGGAAAATAAGCATCTAGAGCAATTACAAACTGAAAAATTGCCAAGGTGCAGGCGAGCTGGTGTATGTTGATCGTGATGCAAAATCCTGAGACTGGATATGAAATGTGAAAGAAAAAGTGTAAGAAGACAGAAAAAAGGGGACAGGACAACGTGTCAAACTCGACGTTGTCCTGAGCTAGCTGAGTTTGAGACGTTCTCCTCTCGTTTTTCTTTCTTCGTGCAATTTTTCTTTCAAAGTTCATTCCATCATGGTTTTGCATCATGTACAAACTAATATTACTATATGCCAGCGTCACTCGGGCGGCGTTCGATCGGATTACTATCAGCGTGCAAGGGGGTAGGGAGGCAGTTTGCCAGATCGCTTCAAGCTTTTCTGAGCTTCAATCTTTTGCCTTCCCCTGGCCGTTTCATACTGGAAGAGTATCGACTGTATCGTTAAGCATTGCGTTCATGTGATCACTACTGCGTGATGCACGTTAATTACCCCCCCCCCCCCCCCCCGGGCTGGCGGTCACAATCACTGTTCTATGGTCACACGTCGCTCTGCACTGGCAAATATTCCAGTACATCCGGGACACTCGACGTCTCATTTAATTGCCTGACCAACCTCGCACAGTCTAAATATCACACCCGAACTTTTCTAAACCTGATTTCATGAAATCCACTGAGGCGTGAAAACAATATTTGAAACAAACTGTGGAGGAACATGAAAACCCGACTTCGAACTTTGCGCACTTGTACTTTAAAGAAATTCGAAACCATCTAAGTTATTTTCGAGTTTAGCCTTAAGAAAATTGAAACCTTCAAACTTTAGAACTTTGTGCAGAAATAAATTCGAAATCTTCAAATTTATCGAACTTTATGTCTATAAAAATTTGAAACGTTCGAATTTTTCGAAATTCAGATCCAAAGAAATTCGAAATCTTCAAATTTTCGAAATTCAGATTCAAATAAGTTTGAAATGTTCGCAGTTTTCTAACTTTAGATCCTAAGAAGTTTTAAATTTTCGAATCTCTCGAATTTCAAGTTAGGAAAGTTGGAAATCTTCGAATTTGCCGAATAACAAGTAAAGAAATATTCAAAACAATTGAATCCGAATTTTAAGCTTCGAACTTTTTGATTGCGAAACTCCACGGTGTTTGAAAGTTGCGAACTTTTCGAATTCGAACCTCGGTACTGTTGAAAATATCGAAATATTTCGATTTTGAACCTCAATTCGGTTCGAAAATATCGAAACCTTTCGAATTCGAACCTAGGGTGGTTCGCGGCATCCCTAGTTATGACTTTGTCAAGATTGCCTGAAGCCTATTCCAATTGTAAAATAAAATATCGAAGGTGCACGTGTCCTCATGGTCCTTTTAAGTGTGAGTGCTTGCACGACATGAAGTGTCACAGCTTTGCGACCACAACAGCTTACGCGGGCACAATCAAAATTGAACTGGTCGGTGTTCTTAAACACAATATTTAACATTATTTCGCGCATTTAGTTCCCGGAAATTAGCAGCACATTCGGGAAGTTGAAGTTGAGTGGCATACTTTTTTTCATAACTCGCAGAAATTATGACAAACGGTTTTTCTAGTCATTTGGTTGCACATTCACAAGAAATATAATTTATGTTACATAATTGTCAAACCTGCGTCGTTTCTGTAGCCATCGGTTCAAGACAGGTTTTCTGTCGCTCGGTTGACAAGTATTCATTCAACGCAGTAGCGTACTTCAAGTCTTCAACGACCCGGTGATCAATCTTGCCCTGTGCTACACCATTGTAAAATTTCATTATGGGCTTGAATCATCGCGATATGTTTCATAGGCCTTCAAGCGATAAGAAGTGTTTTTGAATTTAATCAATTTAATTGTAAAAAAGTTGATTCTCAAATATATTATTTTTGTTTTACAAGAAGTTCTTACCACCCTCTGAGTACCCATACATTCAACCATAATAACGTAAAAACGCAGCATGAGTAAACAACGGGCAAGGGGAGCACAGCGTCATGCACGAAGCCCGAGAAGCCCGGGCAATTGGCGCCTCGCAGTCGCGCCCAGCCGGAGCGCCGGCAACCCGGCCGTGGCCGTGGGGCAGGCGCCGCGACGTTGCGGCGCCGCTCGCCGCCGTCCTCTACTTCTCAGTGTCTTGCCATGTCAGTGTAAGCACGGCACACGGCGAATTCTACGCATCCCGTGGAGCCAGTAAATTCATTGGAGTGAGACAGGTGGGCGACCCGGGTCGCACGGGGACTGCGGGCAGGCGCGTTTAGGAACCGCGTTTGAACGTGGCATTTCGGATCGGGGTGAGCCTTTTTGGAACCGTTTTTCGTAAAAGTAAGTCTCAACTTCACGTCTCCATGACCTCACCGGGTCCTGTGACATTTCGCCTACTCGTAGAGTTTCCCCAAAAAATAAACGTCGTTATTGCTGCGTGAAAGACTGCCACAGTCGCGAAAATGACTCAAGCGTCAAACTTTACCGCTTTTCTTCAAGATTTTGGGAAGCGACACAGCGACAGTAGTGGATTACTGCAGTACGACGCATCAAGTAAGTGAATTTTACATTAATTGTTGAATTGAACGAAAATACATGTGCAGGTTTGGAAAGTGGTCTGGCAAACTCGTTTTGCAGACTACTCGGCAAAATAACATATTAAACAAGTTGTTTTACGAGTCTCTGAGACAATCACATAGAGAAATACGGTGGGAAAAATCGGGCCGATTGTTCGCTGTGTCATCGAGGATCAGGCGATCAGGTCTTCAGGCAAGATGCCCGTTGCCCCGTTCCGGTACTCGTAGTTCTAAGCGTGCATTTGCTTGCGACCGCGCGAGCCCTTCGGCACGCGCGGTCGCAACCAAAACCTTCCAAACCTGCAAGTTTTCAAATAGTGGATTTTCGTAGAAGAAATGTTTTGTTCGTTTCGGCTACAAAATTTAATCCTGAGTCTGGTAAAAAATGTGACGGCGTGAAAAAAATAGGACGCAAAAGGTTTTCCTTTGAAAAAGCTCATGCGAAGCGTAAATATCCTTCTCACGTGCGCTTTGTTGCCTGTCGCCTTTTTACACCAGGCTTGTGTACTGTTCTCTAGCATGCAGAGTTCGGTTCTAATTATCCACATTTTATTCTAGTGTCATGGGGGCGTCGGGAGAAGAAGAGGACGGCCGAGCGAGGCGCGAGCGGGGGCCAGCCGGCGAGGAAAGAGGAAGAGCGTGCTGCACCAGGCTGGGGCCGGGCAGGAACGATAGGGCCGTTCTGGCTGGTCCGGGCCATGTCGATCCCCGGAGCATTCCACGAGCGAGGTTCGGATCAGGACTGGCGGAAATGGCGAGCCCTTCGTCCTATAGGCCAGGACGGTCCAGGAGTGGTTCTGCAGCTAGACTCTGACTGTGATAGCCCGGAAGAGCTAGTCAATGCAGCGCTGGCGTGGGAAGGACGATCCGCAGGCCTGGACACGGACTCCGACTGCGAGCTATGAACGACGGGCAACAACTATGATCGGCGGGTCCGACTGCCGGCTCTCAAAGACGGGCAACCGGGAGGTGCAGTAAACCCATTTGCTGCCTTCTCGCTGCCTTCTCAGACCGATCGGGCGGCGATTATTATAGAGCGACCCCACAGGTGATGAAGACAACTCAAACTGGTGTTCAAATGACAACTCTAGAATATGCTCCAAACATAAAATAAACAGAGACATGGCGCGCACGTGCACACAGGAACTGCTGAAATCAGGGTCGCCGCCGCTCGCCACGGCCTGACGGGCAGACTGGCCGCCCCATTAACAAAGGCACCTCCGCTTGTGGAGCTGAATGCAGCACTCTCGGGGCTCCGCCTGGCCATTGCTGGCTGGATATCATGCGCTTGTGCTATCTTGCCCCGATGGACACGTAAAAGCACGATATCGCACAATGTAAAACATCTCACTCGAAGCTTTGATCTATCATGACACCGCCTTCGTTGCACTTTTTGAGTGTTAACTCATATGCGAAAAGTACGGTGAGGTGTGCGGAAAGATAAAATTGTTTGTTCGATTGGGTGGTGATGAGGATCATGCGAGTCACTTAATTTTGTCGCGGCCGTGCGAACGGTATAGTTGACGCAATCATAAAATTCTATGCGCACCGGCACCGACTTGGCAACAGGAGCCGAAATCCACACGAGCCTTTCTATGCCACAGAGAGAGGAGCGCTAACCGTTTGGAGCGCTTCCCCAACTCCGACGTTACCGCACCGCCACGAAGCGCCGTCAGTCCGTTGGCGTCTCGCCGTCTGCCGAGAAGCGCAGAGCGAACGCCGAGGAGAGACGAAAGCAACCCTCCCCCCCCCCCCCTCCCCCATACTCCCTCTGCCCTCCACAGCTGGTTGAGACATTGCAGAGGGCGCTGGCAAGGAGGAGCCTGCAAGAGCAAGCACCCCCCCCCCCCTTTCCTCCTCAACCCTCCACAAGACCCAGCGCACTTACATGGCGGAGGAGCAGGCGAGCGACACCCAAACCAACCCTGAGCCCCACACAGTAGTTGCGAAGCGGGAGTCTCCTCGCACACTAAGACGGCCCGGCAGCTCTCACGTCATCAGGCAGACTAATGCAACCACCGGACTCATATCTGCCCTAACCGCTCATTCACACTGGAAGCGGATATCCGTTCACAAAGCGGTTGCGAACGCGGTTGTATAAAGATCCAGTACAACTGCACGCGCACTCGATCCATCAAGTGCGCGTGCGATTCTACTGGATCTTTATACTACAACCGCGTTCGCAACCGCTTTGCGAACGCGGATCCGCTTCCAGTGTGAATGAGCGGTACGACTCACGTCTTGATCCAGGCTCATGCTCATGAGCCTTGAAACTCACAATCACACTCAAGAGATCGCAAAACTCCCGCTCATGAGTACTTCACTTAGAACTCAAGCTCACACTCACACTCATGAGTCCTCAGAACTCACGCTCATCAGTTTTCAGAACTCACACTCAAACTCATGAGTTCTCTGGACTCAAACTCACATTCAATGGTTTTCAGAACTCACGATCACACTCACGATCAAACTCACGCTCATGTGTTCGCAGGACTCGCACTCACACTCACACTCATGAGTTCTCAGTACTCACGATCACACTCACAATCAGACTCACGCTCATGAGCTCTCAGGACTCGCACTCACATTCACACTCATGAGTTCACATAACTTACGATCACACTCACACTCACACTCATGAATTCACATAACTCACGGTCCCACTCACACTCACGCTCACAATTTTTCGAGACTCGCGGCCTCACTCACGATCACCTCAAATCTGACGGTGAGCGTGAGTGATCGTGAGTGATCGCACTCATGAGTGAGAATGCCGAGGTACGCACCTGACACGAGAGTGGCGGTCGAGCGCGCACTCTCGTGAAGCAGCCGCAGCCCTCCCCCTCCGGCAACACCTGACACGAGAGCGGCAGCCGAGCGCACGTTCTCCTGAAGCAGCCGCAGCCCTCCCCGTCCGGCAACACCTGACGCGCGAGCGGCGGTCGAGCGCACGTTCTCCTGAAGCAGCCGCAGTCCTCCCCCTCCGGTAACACCTGACACGAGAGCGGCGGTTGATCGCACGCTCTTGTGAAGCAGCCGCAGCCCTCCCCCTCCGGTGACACCTGACACGAGAGCGGCGGTCGAGCGCGCACTCTCGTGAAGCAGCCGCAGCCCTCCCCCTCCGGCAACACCTGACGCGAGACTGGCGGCCGAGCGCACGGTCTCCTGAAGTAGCTGCAGCCCTCCGCCTCCGGCAACACCTGACACGAGAGCGGCGGTCGAGCGCACGGTCTCCTGAAGCAGCCGCAGTCCTCCCTCCCCGGCAACACCTGACACGAGAGCGGCGGTCGAGCGCGCACTCTCGTGAAGCAGCCGCAGCCCTCCCCCTCCGGCAACACCTGACACGAGAGCGGCAGCCGAGCGCACGGTCTCCTGAAGTAGCTGCAGCCCTCCGCCTCCGGCAACACCTGACACGAGAGCGGCGGTCGAGCGCACGGTCTCCTGAAGCAGCCGCAGTCCTCCCTCCCCGGCAACACCTGACACGAGAGCGGCGGTCGAGCGCGCACTCTCGTGAAGCAGCCGCAGCCCTCCCCCTCCGGCAACACCTGACACGAGAGCGGCAGCCGAGCGCACGTTCTCCTGAAGCAGCCGCAGCCCTCCAACCTCCGGCAACACCTGACGCGAGAGCGGCGGTCGAGCGCGCACTCTCGTGAAGCAGCCGCAGCCCTCCCCCTCCGGCAACACCTGACACGAGAGCGGCAGCCGAGCGCACGTTCTCCTGAAGCAGCCGCAGTCCTCCCCCTCCGGCAACACCTGACGCGAGAGCGGCGGTCGAGCGTGCACTCTCGTGAAGCAGCCGCAGCCCTCCGCCTCCGGCAACACCTGACACGAGAGCGGCAGCCGAGCGGACGTTCTCCTGAAGCAGCCGCAGTCCTCCCCCTCCGGCAACACCTGACACGAGAGCGGCGGTCGAGCGCGCACTCTCGTGAAGCAGCCGCAGCCCTCCCCCTCCGGCAACACCTGACACGAGAGCGGCAGCCGAGCGCACGTTCTCCTGAAGCAGCCGCAGCCCTCCCCCTCCGGCAACACCTGACGCGAGAGCGGCGGTCGAGCGCGCACTCTCGTGAAGCAGCCGCAGCCCTCCCCCTCCGGCAACACCTGACACGAGAGCGGCACCCGAGCGCACGGTCTCCTGAAGCTGCCGCAGCCCTCCCCCTCCGGCAACACCTGACGCGAGAGCGGCGGTCGAGCGCGCACTCTCGTGAAGCAGCCGCAGCCCTCCCCCTCCGGCAACACCTGACACGAGAGCGCAGCCGAGCGCACGTTCTCCTGAAGCAGCCGCAGTCCTCCCCCTCCGGCAACTGCTGACACGAGAGCGGCGGTCGAGCCGCACTCTCGTGAAGCAGCCGCAGCCCTCCCCCTCCGGCAACACCTGACACGAGAGCGGCAGCCGAGCGCACGTTCTCCTGAAGCAACCGCAGCCCTCCCCCTCCGGCAACACCTGACACGAGAGCGGCAGCCGAGCGCACGTTCTCCTGAAGCAGCCGCAGTCCTCCCCCTCCGGC
The DNA here is from genome assembly GCF_016920785.2 of Ixodes scapularis. NCBI lineage: Eukaryota > Metazoa > Arthropoda > Arachnida > Ixodida > Ixodidae > Ixodes > Ixodes scapularis. The sequence goes on along the minus strand of NW_024609857.1, from coordinate 46,701,870 downwards.
AACTGCTGACACGAGAGCGGCGGTCGAGCCGCACTCTCGTGAAGCAGCCGCAGCCCTCCCCCTCCGGCAACACCTGACACGAGAGCGGCAGCCGAGCGCACGTTCACCTGAAGCAGCCGCAGTCCTCCCCCTCCGGCAACACCTGACACGAGAGCGGCGGTCGAGCGCGCACTCTCGTGAAGCAACCGCAGCCCTCCCCCTCCGGCAACACCTGACGCGAGAGCGGCGGTCGAGCGCATGTTCTCCTGAAGCAGCCGCAGTCCTCCCCCTCCGGCAACACCTGACACGAGAGCGGCGGTCGAGCGCGCACTCTCGTGAAGCAGCCGCAGCCCTCCCCCTCCGGCAACACCTGACACGAGAGCGGCGGTCGAGCGCGTACTCTCGTGAAGCAGCCGCAGTCCTCCCCCTCCGGCAACACCTGACACGAGAGCGGCGGTCGAGCGCGCACTCTCGTGAAGCAGCCGCAGCCCTCCCCCTCCGGCAACACCTGACAAGAGAGCGAGGGTCGAGCGCACGTTCTCCTGAAACAGCCGCAGCCCCCCCCCCCTCCGGCAACACCTGACACGAGAGCGAGGGTCGAGCGCACGTTCTCCTGAAACAGCCGCAGCCCTCCCCCTCCGGCAACACCTGACATGAGAGCGGCAGCCGAGCGCACGTTCTCCTGAAGCAACCGCAGCCCTCCCCCTCCGGCAACACCTGACGCGAGAGCGGCAGCCGAGCGCACGTTCTCCTGAAGCAACCGCAGCCCTCCCCCTCCGGCAACACCTGACGCGAGAGCGGCGGTCGAGCGCACGTTCTCCTGAAGCAGCCGCAGTCCTCCCCCTCCGGCAACACCTGACACGAGAGCGGCGGTTGAGCGCGCACTCTCGTGAAGCAGCCGCAGCCCTCCCCCTCCGGCAACACCTGACACGAGAGCGGCGGTCGAGCGCGCACTCTCGTGAAGCAGCCGCAGTCCTCCCCCTCCGGCAACACCTGACACGAGAGCGGCGGTCGAGCGCGCACTCTCGTGAAGCAGCCGCAGCCCTCCCCCTCCGGCAACACCTGACACGAGAGCGAGGGTCGAGCGCACGTTCTCCTGAAACAGCCGCAGCCCCCCCCCCCTCCGGCAACACCTGACACGAGAGCGAGGGTCGAGCGCACGTTCTCCTGAAACAGCCGCAGCCCTCCCCCTCCGGCAACACCTGACATGAGAGCGGCAGCCGAGCGCACGTTCTCCTGAAGCAACCGCAGCCCTCCCCCTCCGGCAACACCTGACACGAGAGCGGCAGCCGAGCGCACGTTCTCCTGAAGCAACCGCAGCCCTCCCCCTCCGGCAACACCTGACGCGAGAGCGGCGGTCGAGCGCACGTTCTCCTGAAGCAGCCGCAGTCCTCCCCCTCCGGCAACACCTGACACGAGAGCGGCGGTCGAGCGCGCACTCTCGTGAAGCAACCGCAGCCCTCCCCCTCCGGCAACACGTGACGCGAGAGCGGCGGTCGAGCGCACGTTCTCCTGAAGCAGCCGCAGTCCTCCCCCTCCGGCAACACCTGACACGAGAGCGGCGGTCGAGCGCGCACTCTCGTGAAGCAGCCGCAGCCCTCCCCCTCCGGCAACACCTGACACGAGAGCGGCGGTCGAGCGCGCACTCTCGTGAAGCAGCCGCAGTCCTCCCCCTCCGGCAACACCTGACACGAGAGCGGCGGTCGGGCGCGCACTCTCGTGAAGCAGCCGCAGCCCTCCCCCTCCGGCAACACCTGACACGAGAGCGGCGGTCGAGCGCGCACTCTCGTGAAGCAGCCGCAGTCCTCCCCCTCCGGCAACACCTGACACGAGAGCGGCGGTCGAGCGCGCACTCTCGTGAAGCAGCCGCAGCCCTCCCCCTCCGGCAACACCTGACACGAGAGCGGCGGTCGAGCGCGCACTCTCGTGAAGCAGCCGCAGTCCTCCCCCTCCGGCAACACCTGACACGAGAGCGGCGGTCGAGCGCGCACTCTCGTGAAGCAGCCGCAGCCCTCCCCCTCCGGCAACACCTGACACGAGAGCGAGGGTCGAGCGCACGTTCTCCTGAAACAGCCGCAGCCCCCCCCCCCCCTCCGGCAACACCTGACACGAGAGCGAGGGTCGAGCGCACGTTCTCCTGAAACAGCCGCAGCCCTCCCCCTCCGGCAACACCTGACATGAGAGCGGCGTGCCGAGCGCGCACTCTCGTGAAGCAGCCGCAGTCCTCCCCCTCCGGCAACACCTGACACGAGAGCGGCGGTCGAGCGCGCACTCTCGTGAAGCAGGCGCAGCCCTCCCCCTCCGGCAACACCTGACACGAGAGCGGCGGTCGAGCGCGCACTCTCCTGAAGCAGCCGCAGTCCTCCCCCTCCGGCAACACCTGACACGAGAGGGGCGGTCGAGCGCGCACTCTCGTGAAGCAGCCGCAGCCCTCCCCCTCCGGCAACACCTGACACGAGAGCGGCGGTCGAGCGCGCACTCTCGTGAAGCAGCCGCAGTCCTCCCCCTCCGGCAACACCTGACACGAGAGCGGCGGTCGAGCGCGCACTCTCGTGAAGCAGCCGCAGCCCTCCCCCTCCGGCAACGCCTGACACGAGAGCGGCGGTCGAGCGCGCACTCTCGTGAAGCAGCCGCAGTCCTCCCCCTCCGGCAACACCTGACACGAGAGCGGCGGTCGAGCGCGCACTCTCGTGAAGCAGCCGCAGCCCTCCCCCTCCGGCAACACCTGACACGAGAGCGGCGGTCGAGCGCGCACTCTCGTGAAGCAGCCGCAGTCCTCCCCCTCCGGCAACACCTGACACGAGAGCGGCGGTCGAGCGCGCACTCTCGTGAAGCAGGCGCAGCCCTCCCCCTCCGGCAACACCTGACACGAGAGCGGCGGTCGAGCGCGCACTCTCCTGAAGCAGCCGCAGTCCTCCCCCTCCGGCAACACCTGACACGAGAGCGGCGGTCGAGCGCGCACTCTCGTGAAGCAGCCGCAGCCCTCCCCCTCCGGCAACACCTGACACGAGAGCGGCGGTCGAGCGCGCACTCTCGTGAAGCAGCCGCAGTCCTCCCCCTCCGGCAACACCTGACACGAGAGCGGCGGTCGAGCGCGCACTCTCGTGAAGCAGCCGCAGCCCTCCCCCTCCGGCAACACCTGACACGAGAGCGAGGGTCGAGCGCACGTTCTCCTGAAACAGCCGCCGCCCCCCCCCCCCCCCCTCCGGCAACACCTGACACGAGAGCGAGGGTCGAGCGCACGTTCTCCTGAAACAGCCGCAGCCCTCCCCCTCCGGCAACACCTGACATGAGAGCGGCGTGCCGAGCGCGCGCTCTCGTGAAGCGGCTGCAATATCTAAGAGCCGTTTTGTTCCGCCAATGAGAGAATGGGAATTTCTTTTGCTTTTCTTTGCGGGTACAGACGCCGCGGGCTTCGCTACATGATAGTTAATGCTTTCGGATTAAAAATGTGTCGCGGGCGAGAATTGAAAACTTCTAGCCTCCCCACTTTTCCGTTTTCTTGCGAAGAAGTACAGCCTGCTGACGCCATTAGGGCTCGCTGTCCCGGTAATTTTATAGATGAACCCCTAAATATGGTACAGGATTGCTTAACCACATTATCTTCTGAAACACCAGTGACCGTGCCCAAAGCCCAGCCCCTTATCCCAGTTTACACCGTTTGCGTCAAAAACACAAAACCCTATAGACCTTGGTCCGGAAGTGCTCTTTTTAGCCTCGACCGCAAGGAGCAAAAGCGAACAATAATCTCGAACTCAGGCGCTCATGGGGAGGGGGGGGGGGGGGGGGCTGCGTTTTCCTGCGTCGGCTGCTTCCCGCCGCGGGCTTGTTCGCTGGTGTGCCAACTGCCGTTTCGCCGGCACCGGTCCTGTTTACCACGGTATGTGAGTATAGTGCCCGTAGTGTGAGAGCCGTTTGTCCATACGCCACTTTGCCGCTGTTGGTTTCCATCTTGCCAAGCCAGAAAACATCTCGCGACAATTTGACCGCGCCGCGAGTGACGAAGAAAAAGGAAACATTGCGACGGTTTGTACGATTGTTTTGTTGGCTCCGGTGTTGCGTGTCTTCAACGTCCTCGTGAGAAGATTCCCCTGCCCTTCGAAGTTATTGCAAGCTCCACGAGTGGCACGAAAGATGTGGAATCATCGTCTCAACTACAAATAAGCAGGCCTTCACGAGCAACGACGGTGCCGAGCGGGCGCGCGGTACCGTTGTGTCGCCAGATGCTCTACAACGCCGAGGTGTTTTCATTTATCATTTGGAATGCCTTCAAGAGTGGGAAATTAATCTATTTCGCGGATTGTTAACGCCGAGGCGAGTGCCCTCCGTTGCAGTGCCGTTGTCGCGCAAAGTGCAGAGAAAACCGGGTGGCGATGGCGGCGGTGCTCTTTGATCGCTTTGATCTTGCGCCGTCGGGTTCATGGAGTCCGGAGTAATCGGTAGTTCGTCTGCTGGATCGGTGTTTTGGACTGCCGCAAAACGTTTTCTCACGGGCATTTTCCTTGTGAAGCTTAGTAGCTCATTACACCTCGTCGTCGACTGCGCTCATTTGACTACACTGTTAGCAAAAATAACACGCCCAGACGTGTAAACCGTTGTCCCATAGCGGACACGTCGAAACGTGTTCGTTTTACACCAGGCCATCTGTGTTTTTCGTCTACACATGAGGTGCTGTGTAAACTTAACACGCTACACCGTGTCTGCCTTCCGCAAAAACGTTTCGAGCGTGTTCCTAATGAAACATGGCGGCCAGCGGCCGAGAACAGGCGAGAGACGAGCCCAGCGAGCCGCGCGCCTTTCAGCCGAATTGAAAACACACAGGGCGCGTGAGTTCTCGTTCGATATCTTTTATACACAGTAAAAATGTCTCCAAGCGGCGGACGTAGCACGTAGCTACTTGCAGAGGTACGTACGTGGGTTGTCGGCGGTCGGCCAGGTCGGCGGTGTCGGTAGCCTCAACGAGCCGCTAGACAAAAAATAAAACAAATGCCGAACTCATATGGATAAATAACTTGAGCAAACTATTTAGAATCGGGCGGTAACTTGCGCCACCTATCGAGATTTCTAGTAGCCTGTATTTTAAAAAAAACGAGTCTGTTAACACTACGAACGACCGCGACTACACAGCAACCCTACATACAACGCAGGCAACACCAGTACCACGTACTACACAGCACCGACATGTACACAAACACAACAACCGACACGACCGACACTACGCCCGACACTTCCTACTCGATTTCCATTTTTCCCCGCGGCGCATATAAGCTTGGCATGTGCGGGTGAGCTCTTCGGTCGCTGACCATTATAGATTTATAGAAGAATACACAAAACACGGCGCAATGGACAGCCGTGTGTTAGAACTGTTTGCATTTAAAAAGTACGGAGGCAAAATCTATAATGTTAGTCCGTTGCAATAAATAACGATATGTTAACAATAAATCTTAAACCGGTCATGAAAAAGTTCAAATTTTTGTTATTTTCTTGCTTAACCAGTGCTATGAGTAGTCCGACTAGCTTGAATCAGATAGGAAAACAAATTATTGGGATTTTGTCATTACGTATACAATAGTGAATGAAAATGATCCTTGCGCAAAGCATTTTTTATACATTGTTGTGAAGGACATCCGGACATCCGCCCAACACTTCACTTCCGCTAGTTGCAGTACGGGAGCAGACGCCTTCACTTTTGGGGCGTTTTGATGCAGTTTGTTGTTGTCGTATGTCGTGTCGGTGTCAAGTGGAACGGTAAGGCTTGAGAGTTTGTCACCGGTGTTATTCGTGAACACTGGTGTGGGGCGCTGATGCGTCTATTTTTTATACTGTCACCACCCCGAAATTTGAAGATACACGGGCCCGTATAGCAGTGCATTATGCTGAATCGCGAGCTCCTTCTCTGTTGACGTCGCTTTCCTGGTACCACTCGTGGATACTGCAAGTGTTTAAACAGTGTGCACCGTCTCGCCTACATCCCCGGTGACGTACTCGACCTGTTGAAACTGATTGCTTCCGTCATTTTAGAGTACGCAAGGCAGTTATCTCGTTGGTCTGGTTTCGGTTATAAAAGCAAGGCAAAACGCTCGTAGTTCCCGCCTTCAGTACACGTTGGACATCTTCCACACTTTGACACCGGGTAACTGAATGAACGAGGATTTACATTCACTTCCGAGGTTACTCTCGCCGCTTCCTCACCGTTGAGCAGCAGGATGAGCTGGCGACAAGCCGCGGATGAAAGGCTTGAGCATCAACAGCCCAAGCGCACTCGGTGCCGATGCCGGCGACGCGGGTTTCTGTCAACCAGGAGGCCAGCACAAACCGTGACCGTTCCAGCTCTTCGTCATGACACGGTGTTGCAGAGAGCAGGGTAAAATACAGCTACACGGATCACCGAAGCAAACGCACTGCTATCTTATATCTTGGCTTGTGATTTCGCCTTTGTAGTAGATCATCTTATTCGTTTTGCTGGAGAGACGCAAACGACGGGCATAACAAAATCGCTTGCATATTCCGCATATCTCACAAAAGCATTTACCCCGTCACCTTGCGAAAAGCGCGAAACACGGAGTCCGCACCGTCCTAAGCTTCCCGTTTTTTACCTGCTTTAGAGCAGTTTGTACCTGCTAGTAGATATGCCTACTGAAACTGAAACAGGGCAGAGCCAGAGAGAAAGAGACGAAGTTGGGAAAGCTTGCTCGCTCTCCAATTTCTCAACTCTCAAGTGATTGTACTATAATAAATGCACCAACGCCTCTTCCAAAATAAAGAAAGAGCACTACGTTCACAACGTAAAAAATGGTCTCAGTGCATGCATCTGTGGGCAGGTAGGAAACCTTGCCCTAATTTATTCACGCCGCATGATTGACGCAACAAACTCGTTGCAGGACCGAATCATCTACTCGAGCGGTGTGCGTCGCTGTGCAAACGCAGTCCAACACGAAGCATAAAAAACGACAGATTTAAGACAACAATCCAGAGTCCATTATTCAATTAAAACGACGTAATTTTGTTGAAAACGCCCGCTGCTTCTTACTCACGGTATGTGTCGGGATACTTACACAGTTTGAAACGGAACGAAGGAAGATTTACTTTTAAAAACGCTCGCTGCGTCCTCCCAGACCAGCTGGACCGGATCAGCTGACGACGACGGGACTATACCCGTTGAATCTCCACCCGCAACAAACAATTTGCGCTCCGTGTTAAAAGCGTGGTTCAAACAGACCCGGAATACAAAGCACCGCACCACACACGACGAACGTTTCAGCTCTTTTTCGCATCGCCGGGTTGCACCAAACAGAACGAGATCGCCGAAGTCAACGCCGCGCTGTCGTGAACCTTGGCTTGTGGTTGCGAACTCGTGGACCCTGTGGCTCCCTTCGCTTTCAAAACACACACGACGATTACGAATGGTACTTTCCGTCTTCCGGGAACATCACAGGGGCACTTCTCCGGTCACGTCTTCACTATGTGCTCGCAAACTCCGAAGCTCTATGCGAAGCTTCTCGCGTCCCGTCAAACCAAAACAGTAGTGGCGCCATGCGCACTTGCCAGATTTTCTCCGGTCAAACAAAAACAACGAAAGCCAACCGGCTCTTGCTTCCAGCGTACATCGGCGTTGCGCTTGCGCCGTGGCCAGAACGCTTGCAGTTGAAGGTTGAAGCAAAAACGAAACCAACTGCAATGTCACGTGTTCACATCGAGGACACGCTTTTTTATCTATTTTAACTGTTTGTAACGAATAATTAGACCCATGACTTTATTTGTGGTGTGTAAGAAACTGTTATCAAGACCCCTAAACTAAATACAAACATGGGCGACATGAGGGAAGCCGCATTGCCATCGACCAGAAAATGGCGGGGCGGCGAGCACGGTGAGGGCGGGTTTCGCCGACGTCCTGCGACATGGCGCAATTGCTTTTGGTGCATATCTGTCTCCGAGACATGTTTTTTTTCCAAGGCATTTGTCTCGACGGTCCTTTCTAAGTGTGTCCCCAAGCATTCCGGCGCTTCGATAGCCGGCAATGCCGCGGTCGTCGCCGGGGGGCGATGCGTGTTATCGAGGTCGGCTACACGGTTATGCGTCTATGACCGAACCAAAACACGTTTTTTACAACCTCGCATGATTTCTGAACGAATTATCCGTTACTCATCCTGTAAATTTATGGTAATTTGTGTAAATAGCGTGTTTTTCACCCCAAATATTCGCCAAATAAACGGGACTTGCTAACAGTGTACGACGCACGAGCCTGCGTGATGTGAATTTCACTGCCTAAGATCTTTAATGTGCTGTAACGAGGGCTAATAAAATATCACCGCGAACTTCTGAACAAACGAGTCGAAGTTTCGTCTGTTATCATAACTGATCGCCTGTCACAATATTAATCAGTAGCGTTCCTAGACTCCGCCCCCACAGGCACCTTGCTTCGTTGCCCGATAGTAAGTGTCTCCTGGTACCTCTTAGAATTCCAGCTCCCACTTCAAGTAAGTACCATCCTTTAGAACTGGCAATTAATAGTTCCGAACCCAGACGCTCGCAGCGTGTGTGGGTGGGGGGGGGGGGGGGGAGGAGAGGGGGAGGGGAGAAACGGGGGGACGCGTGTTAACATACTCGAAGCCTTCGTTTACGCCGCTTCGCGGCGGCCGACAAGGCGGCACATTACAAAAGAAAGCTAATCCGAGCTGTCTATCTAACTAGACCCATTCGCTGATATGAACGCCGCCATTCGATAGTCATTCGATGAAACGTCGAGGTCTCGTTTTTATTCGCTAAAACGTCGTTCGATCAAGTGAACGCCTCCCACTTATTTCGGCTCGGCAGAGCCGCGCTGCCGCAGAAAGGCAAGTAGATCGCAAAAATCGATCTCAAACGTGCCACGAATGTAATGTCGTATACAAGAAGCGAACAATCAAGCATTTGAAAGCTACAACAAAGCGGTAGTGAAATATTTACTACGCAATGAACCCGGTCTGAAACGCGGATGTCAAGGGTCAGCAGACACCGAGAACATCTAAGACAAGAAAGGTTTTCCCTTGTTTTCTTGATCGAGATGGGTTCTCGAATGTTCACGACATATCTGTTGAAGAACGGGCCGCGGAGGCTTCTGGTGAAGACTTCTTTCACGATGTGACGGTGCATTCGGACAGCCTGCAGCATCCAGCTCCCCAAAGCAACGCCGCCAACGCAACCCCCCCCCCCCCCCCCCCCTCCTTCCTGCCTGCCAGTTCTTTCCGCGTGGTGGCGCGAGCGTAGATAAACATGGCGGCGCCCTGGAATTGGCGCGGACACTGATCTATGCTTGCTCGAGTTGTACAAAACGTATAAATATCGTTTAACATATGCGAGAATGCGTACTTCCTATGGAATTCGATTAAATCCGCAAATACTGTTGTTTCTAATAATACTCGGATAAACCAAAACTTTATAGATGCAAAAAAGGAGGTGTAAAAGGTGACGTCCTCGGCGGACGGAACGTTACACTTCGTTGCGCTTTCCGACTGACTGATTTACTATAAGACTGGTCGTACGACCACTATGCGCCATTCTCACGGCCTTACGTATAACTAAATCGACATTGAAATGATCTAAAACGGATAAAAGAACGTCATGTGGTACACAGTCGAAAGCATTTTTGAGGTCAATCAGTAGTACCTCTTTGCATAACATCGCAGCATTAATTCAAGCAAACTCCGCGCTGTCTTGGTATTTGTTAATATAGTTCTTCCTTTAATTCCAGACGTATAGTTGGGCCCGACGAGTTCTGTAATTACCGATTGTAATCGTCTGGCTAATATTATGATGAGCACCACTACACCAAGTGTGACTGGGTGTAGTTTTGATTGCCTCCTCTGTCTTATGAATTAGAACGGTATGCGACGACGAGAAAGATGGAGAAGGGACGTTGAGCTCAAAAGCCTCCCTGAAAATGGGTGTTAAAGCGAGAGAAATTTGACGTTTGAATGCCTTATATAAACTGCACTTAGGCCGTCAGGAATCGGGGACTTCTCCGGTTTTAGAGTGTCGGTCGCTATTTTCACATCCTCAACGGCAATGGGAACTTCCAACACCTCCCTAGTATCGTCGTCTTGGCGGGACATAGAAGACAGAAATTCGTCTTTAAACCGTTTAATTTAAATTGGGGAATAAGCAAACATTGCGCTGTAGTAAAAAAAAAATAAAAAATAAACTCGTTTAACATCAGCGTTTTCACTTGTAACCACCCCTCCATATTCTGTGTCCACTATTTCATTGCGGCGCGTGTTCCTATCTTCAAGACCAAAAGCGCGCATAGTGGGCGTCTCCCCGCCTCTCAGCCTTTCAGCCCTCCCTCACACGAGCGCTCGGCGAAACGCTGTCAATCTATTATAGTTCGAGTTCGGCCTTCAAAGAACAGACGTCATTTTTGAATGCACCCGGCATTCTGCACTCCTTTTTATCCGGTATCTGTAAGTTATTTCGCAGTACAATTTCACTTTTACCCTCTTTATTTTAAAATATACTCGCTATTTCTAGCGCCTTCATTGTTCAATCTTAAAACGTTCCCAGTTTACTCTGTTTTCAAATTTATCCTAATTGGCTACTTTTTCTATAGAGTCAGGGCCTGTGGATTTGAGAAGGGCGACTTTTAAAAGTTTGAGTTAAGTTTCCATAATTCCCAGCAAAACACTTTTCGAAGTTAATTTTTACTTCTCATGTAAGAGGAGACCAGGCAGTGGTCGCTGAGACAGGGCGCACAGAGCAGTCGTAACATAAATGCAACAGTTCTAGTGAAACACGGGCTCTGTCTAAGCGAACTCTTACCCCTTGAAAATGTGTGAACTGCAAAAATGTTCCAAGAGCCCGGATTTATGATCACAAAGCATATACCTCCGACTTATATAACAATGTCAACAATTTATGAGTAGACGTTTCGTCTCCCACGCGGGAGACATCATGAGTGCAGCCTAGGAACAACCGGACTAGCTACCAGCAACCAAACGCTTGCTTTGTCCTTCTCTTTATCCGTAGTGCTGGTTCCGACGACTTCTTCCTCGTCCATGGCATACGGGAGACATCATCATTACGGCTCTCGTTTCAACTTCTTTTTAGTCCGTTGTAGGTGTGATGGTAAATGATGACTCTAATATCCGTGCCACACGGGCAACTCGAATGTCATTTACAACGAATGACATTTGAGCGGACGGCCAATCAGCGCGCGACACTCCGGGCGTAGCGCATTCCACGCGCGACAGATTGTGAGCTGATTCGTCGATCACGCAAATGTCATTCGTTAAAAATGGCATTGGAGTTGCCCGTGTGGCACGGGTATAAGTCATTTCAGGATGTCAGCGTATACTTCAGGGAGGGGGCCGCGGTTAGAACTAGAGGCGGATGGGTCGCTACAAATATACAATGATTCGAGATACCTTCTGGGGCCCCACCGTTGTTCACGTGTCAGGGTCACAGCGTTCGCGAGGTCAAAAGTGTGACTAGTCGTCCAACAATGGTCCACCCATTCAGTTGTTCCTAGAGTTGTTCTTAGGCTGCACTGATGATGCTCCCGCATGGAAGACCAAACGTGTACTCAAAAATTGTTGCCGGAAAAATAAGCCGGAAACATTTGCTGCGAAATGTGTGAACTGCGCCTCTCGCCCATTTTGAAGACATGCCCAAACGTCATCCAGACCATATTAAATAATTATAATATTCAAACTAACTGTGCTCGTATCATTACACGGAGTCAAACTTACTTTATAAAATAAAGAGCAGAAGCAATTAAATTCACAAAAAAAGATAAGGAGCCGCTCGCACTCGCAATAATTCTTAATACAAAAAGCTTTCAAGCTTTCCACTCTGATAAAGTAGGAAGACCAGCAAAGCTGTACGCTTGTGCCAAGCTTGCCCCGTGCGTTTCTTCTTCGTCCTCGTCTGTTTTGCGCGCTGTTTCCTACGAGGAATTCCCACCAACTCGTCCAACTATCCATTCTTCTATGATAGCTGTAAAGGTGGCCGCCATCTATAAGCGACGGCGGCCGCCGTCAATCATAGATGGTGGCAGCTGTCCAGTGTTTTGTTTAGTTTTGTGTCGACTTTTGTTTGGTATCGGACACAAAACTGGCGAAACTAGCCCTTAACAGCTCCGCTGTAAAATATAGCGCGCACCTTTCATTTTCTTTAGATGGAGCGTAAACACATACAACCAATCCTTCCGAAAACAAAAAATAATTCACAGACAATAAATCGACCCACTGAATCTGTAGTCACAGCTTGAACGGTTTCTCCTAATCACTGTCGAATAAGAAGCAAACACCCCGCCGGCGACCTCACCGCATTGCTCACACAGAGTTTAGTCTGTGTGAGCCGTAAGTCCAATATAGTCTTCCAGCTCTGCATTCGACTTTTGGACTGCCACGTGGCGGTACAGTTTGTTCTGCCTCCACCTCCCTGAGAGCCCTCAAACATTCAAGGTCGCGCATCACAGTGGCGTTTCTAGCCAGAGGCAAGTGGATGCAGAATATATGGCGCTTACCTTGGCCATACCTCGGCAAACCTCACTCACCCTCATCTTCACAAGTGAGGTGAGGGTGAGTGAGTTTATGAACCAGAAAAATTCATTAGTGTGAGGGTGAGTGAGGGCCGTGAGGGCTGTGAGGGCTGTGATGACCGTGAGTGCGTGAGGGGCGTGAGGGTAGTGAGTGGCGTGACGGGTATGAGGGCCGTGAGGGCGGTGAGTGCGTGAGAGCCATGAGTGGGTGAGGGGCGTGAGGGGGGTAAGTGCGTGAGGCCCCCTTCACACGGAGCAACTTTCTCAGTAATTTCGGTGTTGCTGGTGGGTTGTTCCCTAGCTTTCCCTAGATCGACACGAATGGCTGAGATCGTGTCCGGCTCGAAACAAGCGAGCAACTCGGAGCAATTTTGAAGACGTTTGAACCGGCTGCATCCAATCAGGGACGCGATATTTTCACGTAATACCTCGTGCTGGTTATGATGACAACATAAGACTTGGTTCTGGTTTGAAATTGATTGTTTTTGTAAATAAACTGTTTCAGAAAGATACATTAGTATTCTCAACGAGATTTAATTGCATAAAAACATGTTTATAGCGCGTCATTGCGTGGTTAAATAGTGCAAGAAAGATAAAATTTCATGATGATGATGGCAAATTGCAGTAATTGGTTGCTGCTTGAGAACGCGGGCGGCCCGTGTTGCTGGTGTTGTGACGTAAAGTTTCTGGGCAAAATTGCCCCTTCTGAAGCGGGCCTGAGTGGCCTGAGGGCCATCAGTGCGTGAGGGGCGTGAGGGGTATGAGTGCGTGAGGGCCGTGAGGGCGGTGGGTGCGTGAGGGGCGTGAGGGCCATGAGTGCGTGAGGGGCGTGAGGGCCTTGAGTGCGTGAGGGGTGTGAGGGGCTGAGGGTGATTGAAGGGCTGAGGGTGAGTGTGACTGTGGGGGTGAGGGTGAGTGAGGGGCTGACAGTGAGTGTAGCTGTGAGGGTGAGTGAGGGGCTTAGGTGAGTGTGACTGTGAGGGTGAGTGAGGGCGACCTATAAAATGCCGACATCTGCCCTTGGGACCTGTGCGTCACACAGAGTGTTTCAGTCCAGCAGGCGGTAACGTAGCCTGCTTGTCGCCGCGTGTAAGCGACAACGACCACGGTTTGCTAGGGGCCCGTATCCCCCAGCCGCTGCCGGTTTTCCATTGCTTTTCAAGCTGACTGAGCAGCCGTTCCTGAGAAGCCGCGATGCTTCGTCATGACGGCGCTTTACTGCGCCCCGTCGACGTCCATCTCGGAAGTGCTGCTGCGACCACTGCTTGCAGAAACCGTATCTGTTCCCCTGTTGACGATCTAGGTTGCGGGCGCCGGTTGAGCAGCCGTAGTTGGGGTCGCTGTTTTAAGTACTCCCCTGGGCTTGACCCCCCCCCCCCCCCCTTTCCCTCTGCGGGGACAGTAACGACTCTTTCGCCTCTGCCACTCGGTCCTGTGAGGCTGAAGACGCCGTAGTTCGTTCCGCCGCCTCCTCCTGATCTACGAGGAGCTCACTGCCGCCTCCTCCGTCGGCGTTGCGCCCCACTGCACGAGCGAATGAACGTTTACAATCCGCCTGGTCATGCCCAAAAGCGTGGCACTGGCTGCACCGCGGAACCACCCAGTCCTTGCGTATGTGCCCCGTGGTGCGGCACCTGAGGCCGATCGGGGGATTGACCGGGAACCACCTCCAGGACCGTGCTGCCTCCTGGGCGCACCTGAACGGAGATGCGGTCCAGCGTGATGCTCTCAGGCAGCACCAGACGGACGAGATCGGTCGTCGACTCGGCGTTCTCGAACTCGAGGACCTTCCATTTTTCGCTCGACACCTCCTTCACGTCGCTGCACTCCGCGAGAGCACGTCGTATGGTGTCGCTGGTCACGTCGAATGAAAACCAGTGAAGCTTCATACGAAGCTCACGACCCATGGGGTCAACTACGAGGCACACCGTGTCCTTAACGACAACATGCCCGGCTTCATGAAGCTTCCCCTTTGCCTCATCCGAACGCAGGTAAAAGAGACACAGGTGAGACAAGTGGTATGCCCCAGTGGTTCCTACCTCCCATATAACGCCGGCGTCATTCAACGGCTGGCGAAAGTCCCCTATCTTGTGGGAGGGTCCAGATACGTGCCATTGCAGTACAACTGCTCGCTTCATCGCGTCACCGGAGGGCAGCGAAGGAGGACAACACGATTGTCCTCGGGAAAAAAAGTCGAGTCACCGCGGCCCGCGAGGGACGTTATCACAGCTCCGTAGGAGTCAGCATTTTTGCGTCCGTACTCGACAACTGCCGGAAACAGAATCCAGCGACTCCACAGCGGTAACAACCCGCTTTATACTTATGCTAATTGTAGTACCCGATGCCCCCTGCACGCGCTCTCTGAAAAAACTACAACAAAGAAACAGCCGGCCACAAAATGCCGTCGTAGCATTGTAAATGCGAGGAGCTCGACCCGGGAGACGCCTTTTCACGTGCTCCGGAACAAAACAAAAAAAAAGGAACAAAAGCGTTCAGAGTCGTATAGTGCGTCGGGGGTGGAAATACATGTCTTTCTTCGTCACCTCGATGAGCCGTCTGTAGTCTACGCAGAATCGAAGCGTCCCGTCCTTCTTTTTGACCAGTACGACTGAAAAGGCTCACGGGCTGCTAGAAGGCTAAATGATATCATCGTTGAGCATTTCTTGTACTTTTTCGTGAATGGCCTCTGTTTCCTTTAGGGAAACCCGGTACGGCGGCCGATGCACAGGGAGCGCATCGTTGTTGGTAACGATTAGATGTTTCGAAATTGTTGTTTGGCGCACTTTCGACGTTGTCGCAAAGCAGTCGCTGAATTCGGCGAGTAGGTTTCTGAGCTGTCGTCGCTCCGTAGCACTGAGCTTGGATTTAACGTTGAGCTGCGGCGGCGGTGTACTCTACGGCTGACATGGTGAGGGCTCGTCGGAGATCGCGGCGATTTCGGCGTCGTCCCGTAGTTCCTCGACGCAGAGCATATATTGGTAGAGTCTGCCCACTGGGTGCGGCGTCGAAGGCACTGGAGGGAAGGAATTTGAAGAAACGGGAGGAGAGTGCCGAAGGCCCGGGGAGCGAGAGAGGAAGGAGGGAGCAAAGGGGCGACGACAGTCATTTTGACGCAACACACACTCGGCGCAGAGCACTGTTGAGGCTACGCGTCGTCTGCTACGGGCTTATCTCTTTCTCGCCTGAATAAAAATTTGCGTTCAAACGTGGAGAAACTTCATTCGCTAGCATTTTAAGCCACTGAGGATTCACACTATTATTTTCTTGCTTGAGCCTGTCAAATAAAAGGAAAGAACCAAAATTTGGCTGTCGATCCCATGCATTCCACCGGGCGAATGAATTAAAATGGAAACCCCCCCCCCCCCCCCCCCCCCCCCAGCCAGCTGGGAGCAACCGGGAGCTCACGCGCATGAGCTCACGCCTCTCGCTCTGCGCCGCGGGCTGATTGGCTCATTGGAAGGGAGGCGTTACGGCGGCGAGATCATAGACTGACCAAACTCTCCAGTTATACGGCTCTGCCTCCAAGTAAAGTCCCTGTATCTGGAAAAAGTGGCGCATTTTCTTCCCTCCTCCAAAAAGCCCTCCTCACCCCCCTGCAACTTCCGGTTTGCGACGGAGGCGCCCTCTGGAATTTCCCGAGCGTCTCGGAGTCTCGGTCAGCTGGAGTGGGCGAGTTGCCGATCGTGTGGACTTTTTTCGTCATATAAATGTGGCAATGACCTCATTTAGATCCCGCATTCGTCTCCGACCATCCTGATGCCGCTCTGGATCTGTACGACCAACCGTGGATCCCGAAAGTGCTTTGGATAATCGTCCCTACCCAGTTGCATTAGGTCAGTGTCTCGGGAGTGTTCGGCTTCACAGCTGGAGTGGGCGAGTTGCCGACCGTGTGGACTTCTCTCGTCATATAAGTGTGGCAATGACCTCATTTAGAGCCCGCATTCGCATCCGACCGTCTTGGAGCCGCTCGAGATCTGTTCGTCCAACCGTAGATCCCGAAAGTGCTTTTAGGTAATCGTCCCTACCGAGTTGCATTAGGTCAATGCCTCGTGAGTGTTCGGCTCCACAGGAATTGCAAGTCGCTTTTAATCATGATAACCGCCCAATTGCAATTTTCTTCTCCACAATTTCAAATGATGGACTACATTTTAATACCTGTCCTTGGCGAGCTTTCGGAGGGTTTGGCCTACGGGCGCTAAAGACAACTTGGCGGCCTAGAAAGCGATATGCTATTTTCCTTCTAATCGGAAAAACGTTTCATTCATTCATTTATTTCTTTTGTGTGCTCATGAACAAGCTTGACGCCTTGGTAATGATGCACAACAAAATGTTCACAGGTTAGTTACAAAAGTCTTAAAAGCTACGAAATTTGGGTTAAAAACATCAATATCTGCTCCCTTGTGGGTATTGTAGAAGTGTTGAATACGGGTCATTGGGCTGGTTTGGATGATGTGATTAACGTGGAAAGTCGGAGAAACTCGCAAAACTTGTCTCGGAACGTGAATATTAATAGCAGATGTGAGATCTGGGGGCAATCAATTAATCCATGAATGCATTTGTACAGGAAAACAAGATCTCGCTCTCGTCGTCTGGAACTCAAAGTGGGGCATTTGCATCGTTCCAACAGTCTCGCATAAGAATAATAAACAGTACGACCAATGTAACGATCGTAAACAATTAAAAACAAAATGCTTTTGAACATTTTCGATCATCTCTTGGCTCGTAGAACTAATACAATTCCACACTACAGGGGAAAACTCCAACTTGGTCCGGATTAACGAGAAATATAACAGTAGAATACAGGTTGATGCGGAGAACTCACGCGTGATTCTAGAAATTACTCCCAGCTTATGCAAAGAGTCATTTATAGGGTTGTTAACATTTACAGTAAAGTATAACGAAGAATCTATGTATACACCAAGATCACCAGTGCGCTCGACTCTTCGCAGGGGATCATTGCCAATCTGTCAACAAAAGTTTATTTTTTGTATCTTTCTACACAAAGACATAAGAGTTTTAGAAGGATTGAGCATTAGCATGTTCTGGCGACACCAATTGCACACACGCCTAACATCATCCATAAGTTTTTCACAGTCTTCCAAGGATGTGATCTGCCTAAACAACTTGACATCATCTGCATATTGCAAGATGACCGAATTGTGAAAAATTGAGCTCAAATCATTAATAAAAACATTGAAAAAGATCAACCAAAGTATGGAGCCTTGTGGCACACCCGAAGAAGAAACATAAAGCCGGGAGTGATGTCGAAGAACACGGACAAACTTGTGTCTATTAGACGAATAATCTAGAAACAGGGAACAAAGGGAGGTATTCACGCCGTAGGATTCTAGTTTGTGTACAAGGAGCGAATGATCTACCAGATCAAAAGCGTTAGAAAGGTCAAAATATGCAACGTCTACCTGTCCACGTTGACACCACAGTAGGCGAAACAAAATTAAAAAAAATAACACCAGATTTGTCTCAACAGACCTTCCACGCATAAAGCCGTGTTGTAAAGGGCTTATTTTACGCTTAAAAATGTTTGAAACGCGCTCAAATAAAACAATTTCATAGATCTTAGCAAAGGGAGATAGCAACGACACAGGTCTGTATTTTTTACATCATCCGTTCTGCCATTCTTATGTACTGGTACAGTAATAGAATTCTTCCACAGGGAAGGAAGCGTAAGGCTGTGCAAGGACAAGTTAAAAATGTGCGTAAAGACGGGCGCAAAAATAGAAAAGCATCCTTTAACTATAAAGCTTGGAATGCCGTCAAATGCAACTGATAACTTTGGCTTCAGTTTCCTGATAGCAAATTTAATATCAGTAATTTCAAAGGATAAAATTGACAGGTGATCACTGGCATTATCACTGACGCCATGCAGAGGAAGTCCAGTTTGGCCGCACGAATAAACCGAAAAAAACAACTCGCGAATGAATTTGATACATATTTGGGCTGAGACAGCATATTACCAAACGAGTCAGCTATGTTTATTGATGACGAAGTTGTAGTTGTGTGCGATCCTTTACATATCGCCAGAAAAGCATTGGGTAACGATTTAAGCTACGTTCTACTGATTCACGGTGTAATATTTTATCGCGCTTCAGCAATGCCTTAGCTAGCGCACGCGACTCAGAACATTTTAGATACCAGAAAGTGGAATTTGCGACCTTTTATTTCCTATGACAATGCATTTTTTTAGAACTCATCTAAGCTCCTTGCACTCTAAGAAAAAAAGGAGGAGAAAGGTAGCAACAGCGACTGTTCCTCCTTGTTGCGGACAAGTTGCCCAGAGAAGGGAGGAACGGCAGTTCAGATGAAAGGAGGAGGGCGAGTTGCTCCTTGTTCAGTTGGCGCAGGGGTAAAACATCGCGCTACTGACCAAGGGGTCAAAGGTACGATCCCCAAAGGAGCGGTTTTTTTTTTTTTTTTTTTTTTTTTACAGTTTTTTTGTTGTTACCAGAACACACATAAACAAACCCAGACCGATGAAAGGAAAATTAAAGTCCTTACTATTCACCAAGACGTTTTCTCCTTCTCCAGGCAGACCGGAGAAAGCTTTCGCCCTCCCGACTCATCTTCTTTCGGTTTCGTTTCTCGAGCACATCGCGCACGTTGTTTAATAAATTAATTTTGAGTTCATTGAGCTTCAGCGGCAGCGAAGGCCGCCTGTAATTCCGTCTTCTAGTCCAAACGTGCAGAACATTTCGGTTGCATTGATGTTTTTACCACTAATTTTATCAAACGAGCTAACGAAGCCGCTAGAAACAGCGAAGTTCCGGAGCAGTGCCAGCAGCGCTACATATACTGGGTAAGACGGCCGTCTCCGATTTGCCGGACACACGCGGAACTACAGCAGCGAAACCACGAGGATCTTTGTCGACGTTTTTGACGTTATGAAAATCGCGGGAACTGCGTCCAAGGCAGGCAGGTTTTCCTGCCGGCTGCCTGGGTGCCTTCCGTGCTGAGTTCGGTTCTGTTGTCCTGTGCCGAGTGCCAACCGGCGTTCAACGTGATTCTGTATTTCTGCGTGCCAGCAACATCGTCAACGTGGTTCTGTATTTCTGCGTGTCAGCGACATCGTGATGGCAGTGCTGTGGGTTGTGAACAGAAGACTGGAATTATCGCCGATGTGACCGTGTGTTCGCGTATCAGTGGTGTAACAACAAGATGAGATGACGTAAACTGCCGGGCATTGATGCCGCTGGTCGGGCCGTGATCGGAGGGGGCGGGGTGTCGCAGGAAGACCATTCCGCTTTACATTAAAGAGTTTAAAACCACTTGAGGGATTAGGTGCAGTCGATCGACGTGTGGATAGTCATGTTGGAACGCTGGTCTGAACGGTAAGCTCCTATCGTACAGTGGTCAATGTGACTGTCGGTCCCCGAGAGCGATTGCGCTCTGTGGAAAAGACTGAACAGTACGAAATTATGACGGAAAGTACAGTACGTATATTTACAATGGAAGTTTAGCATAAAAAAACAGGTAAAATCGAAAAAAACAACAAAAAACGCTATCTTTTATTTTAATGTTTAAATATATTACGGTTCCTGTAGAAACTGCTCTCCAAGTGGAGCGCTGGGATGAGCGCTAGAAGTTTTCGAGCTCGCAACGGCGTAGCTCCGTACACTTAACAGTTGCCGCTAGTCGCGGCTTTGACTGCATTCAAGTTGTTTGAAAAGCGATTGCTCTGCCCGTGAAGCATCACTTCCAGCTGAATGAATATCCGCTCTACAAAGATTAATTCAAGACGGCAATTACAGCCGTGTGGGAACAGCACAAATAGAAAAACAACTACTACAGTAAAAATGCTGGCTACGAAGAGCCGTGCGGGAAAGCAAACTCATGGCTTGGAACCACATTGGAGCGGCTCGATTTATTGGCTTTCAAATAATTACGGCATGATCGAGCGTTTTCTTTTTAATAAGAGATTCATCCCCTGCGCCATTAAAAATAGTCTCAGATGTATGACATCGCTGGAAAAAAATGAACGTGCTCGGAATATTTTTTATTGCTTAGGGAGTCACCGAAAAATTCCGTACGTTCAAAACGACCAGTATAAAAGACGGAAACGCAGAGCTCGGGAGTAGTGGTGCGGAAGTGGCCGAGTGGGCCAACGCGTCTCAGCTCGGAGCGTGGAGCGAAAGCTTGCGCTGGGAACCTCCTGGGTTCGAGTCCCCGCCGCCCCGCCCGTTTCGATCTGGATAAGTTTCGTACCGGCACGCGTTTGTGTGATCACTACTGCGTGATGCACGTTAAAAATCCCAGGTTAGCGGTTGTACCGCACTGGCCAAATTTCTCATCTACAGCTAAGAGACCGATTACCCGTTGAGGCGCATCTCCATCAGGGCTGTATAAACATAAAGAGCAAGCCAATTGTTTTTCGGGAGTAGTGATCGGGTTAGTGTGTGGTGTTGTATTGATGTTTGTATGTACGATGCATGTGTATGCGCTCAATATATGTTCATCTGATGCTTGTAGTGTGCGTAAGGTAACATGTGTTAGAGGTTCCCGAAGAAAAGGAAATGCAATTGTGGCGTAGGAAAATAACAATGTTTTTTTTTAAAACATGAATTGGGCGGTACCTAGCGCCACCTAGCCTAGCTACTTGCGATTACTCTGGTTGACCCTGCCATCTGGTGGCAAGCGATTTAACATCCTTTTACGCAACGCGGCTACGCCATAATTTCGTGTTACCGTGCTGAGGTAAGCCAAGAGGTTGCTTCGGATTTGCTTTTTTTTTTTGATAGCGGCTTTTGGTTTTGCGGGCGAATGGATTTCACTCCTCCGTGATATGCGGTTTACGCAACGGTTAACAAGGGTAGCTCGAGGAATAGCAAAGGTAAGACATAAAGTGCGCGAACTGGGTGCCGGTTGTCTCCGTTGAACATCGCAGTGCTGACGATGAGAACACTGAGTGACTGCATGCTTTCGAAACGTAAGTTTCTTTACCTGCAGGGGTAAAGAAACTTCGGAAATAAATACAGTTCGCAGAAAGCTCGTGTTACGTTTTTATTTACTGCTCCTCTCGCTTCGTACAATAGACTTAGTGTTCTCGTTAAGCCTTATCGAGCTCGATTTGCTCGATTCGTGGCCGCCATAATGAGATGCAGTCGACGGAGGAACTTTTGCTCCCCTGGTTAAGAGACGAAAGTTTTGCCCTTTCTGAAGGAACATATGTGTCAAGAGGAACATATGTGTCAAGACTATACTGACCCTCTTTTCTAAGAGTGTGGAGTACCAGTGCGGATAATAACTTGTGTAATGACGCTTTTTTGGCACGAAACTTTAAAGTGCATATACTATATAGTTTGTAAACACTTCAACGGCACGATTCACATCGGTCATACTAGATATGAAAGCCCAACCTGCATTATCTTAATGTTGATAAAGGCCAAAGTAATCGCCTCCTGAGAAAGAAAGCGACTCACGGTTTTTGTGCTTTACTTTCCCCACAAAAATCATAAAGGAAACAAAAAAAGGAACGTGCCAAACATCCGGTAAAACAAGCGGATTCGAAACAGACATCAGGCTGTCTATAGGAAAGTTGGCCAATGCCAGATCTAGCACATGTCCTGCTGAGTTATGAAGACCGTTCATTTGGGTAAATCCGAGAATGTTAACAAATGAAAGACGGGATTTCACCTTAAATGATGCACTATGAGCAGACAGTGCAAGATGTACCGAATTCCAGGTTATTTCAGGAATATTGAAATCAAGTATGAGTATTCGATGTTGATCCATATCCAATTTATCCCCTAGCATATCTAATTGGTCAGAAAACTTAGATCTGTCGACATTAGGAGGAAAATAAAAAGTGCCTATAAGAAAGCTATTGTTATCACGTAGAGGTATTGCAATCCCAACGGACTCGCACTCGAATTCGAGATCGAACTGGCGAATAGCCCGTAAATGTTTCTTTACTGCAATCAGTACACCACCACCGAATTTAACGGAACGTTATTCATAATCTTGATCCCGACGAAAAACTGTATATTCGGGATGGAAATAGTCCAGGGATGCAAATGAGCTATTTAACCAAGTTTCACTTAAAGAAATGATATTGTAATCACCTAGAACAACGTTATTAAAAAAAAAAAAAAATAGGAGACTTCGTACGCAGGCCGCGGACGTTTTGATAAAACACTGAAAAATTCATTTTACAAGCTAGTTGGGCGTAGCTGTGTCACGAACATCATTGCGCCCTGCAACATCGAAAAATGGCCTAAAAATGGAGCCCATTGGCCAAACGTCTGCATTGTTCACTTTGTCGAAGTCATTCACGTTCACAGCAATGCAAAATGGCGAGTAGCTTTCGCGTCTAGATTTTAACTTGGAGCATGTAAAAGATTTTCCGTCCAAAACTGAAGTTAGCATCTCCCCAACATCACTACACGCAGTGTCAGGATAGAGACGCGAAACAAAAAGCGCCTTGAGCCTTGGTGCTTTAGGGGCTGACGATAGCTTACTGCTTGCGCAGGAGCCTGGGGATGGCTTGACTCTTTTTTCCGTTAGATGAGCGTGTAGCCATCGGCATCTGTAGACGCCTTCGACACGGTCACCGCGGGCGGCAGTACGGAGGACCCTGCAGCCACAGCAGATGTAGATGTGTTGCGCTGATGGGAGGAAGTAAAACTGCTCTCGGACGCCTCCAGAGTGGTTGATGCAACGAACCGGCCGGGTGAATCTTTCCCAAGAACCTCCGCGAAGCTTGCGGACGCAGGACCGAGTTGCGCAGACGGTGTTGTAGTCGGCCGTGGCTCAACGTTTTCGGCAGTAAAACGACGTAACATTTCCGTGTTCTTTGACAGATGCAGAAGCGGAGACGCGTCTTCCGCCTTGACCGAGACAACTTTTTTGACGAGAGAATCAACCTTGTCATGTAGTGCCACACACAAGTCTTTCAGACAGCCACACGCGCTGCAGTTTCCCACAACGGTGCTCACCAATGCCACGTCACAATCATCAGGAGGGCGTTGTTCCATGATAGCACTAACTTCATCGGAGGCATTTCGCTTCGTGCAGAATTTACACTTGTAAGTGCTGATACTACTCTGCGTGAAGTAATCATAGTCCTCTCCCACAACGACGATGCACTTACAGTAAAAGCGGGTACCGCAATGCCCCGAACATTGCAGGAATTCCATCCGACCGATGAACGCTTCGGAGAACACCGAGCACACGTCCTTCGAGTAGGGCATGTTGCCAGCAAGGGAGCGCGTGAGCATGCGACTGCCCTCATTCAGTGCGCAGTGCTGAATGAGGGATGTGGTTGACGCTAAGCTAGCATTCTTAAGCTCACTGTAGAACTATGGTAATCATAAAACCCACTACGTATTTCTGTGCGTGTATTTTGTGCATGCTGCAAAATTTGCGACACCGTGGGCCTTTCGCTACGGGGAGCTACGCGGTGCCGCTACTCTTCCGAGCGTAATAAATACTATTTTCGTTATTTATTTGATGAACCCCTTTTTAGAAATAAGAACTCCGTTTTCGTTTAGTTTTGTTACTCTAATTTTATCAGCGTGTCTCTATCTTTTCTGTTATTCGTTCATACTAAAAAAAAAAAAAAGCCACGTTTAATTAAGATTTGCGTAGCTTTTAGACTCCTGGGCCAGCGTCCTAGGGCTAGATACCTGGTGCAGACTTGGAAACAAGCGCTCGGTTTTAGCACCTAATCGATTCAAGCGATTGCAGGTTATTTCAGCAAAAGGGAATAAGGCAAAAATATTTCATATCTCACCCAGAGAACAATGCAAACCAAGCGAATGCGAGATTAAAATCTCCATGAAAATACACACGCGCAGATGACGTTAAAAGAACAAAATCAAAGTCACAATTTTATTTATTTCACAAAACTGCCAGCCAAGTAGAAGACCATGGCAGAAGTATTCACTACAAGTAGAACACATGCTGAGTACATAACAAGACAGATCACAGAATGAAAAAAGGAGATAAATGATATGGAAACACACATACACCGTCAAAATGCTTTCTTATAACACTTCACAAATGTGCAGGTAGCTTTACTGACAGGTGCAGTCACTTTTACATATCCTAAAATACTTACAAAGACCTTACACCTTCGAATGTTGTTACTGGTGCGGTGCACCTGAAGACAATAAATTGTACAAACCACATGGGGTCAAACATCCAGCTGCTTGATGAGACGGGTCTGCAGGTATCCGACTGCAGATGCATGCTCAAGATAAGGAGTGTGTTATATGCTGCAAGTTTGACTCACCTTGTATGCTAAAGAATCCATCAGCTTGTGGATTATGTCCAACTCGAAATTGAAGGCCTGGAGATGCCAATGAAATGTGCGTTCTACAGGCAAAAGCTACCCCAATTCCCTAGTACCACATTAAAACCATGGGAAACTCAAGAAAGATGATTCCTAAAAACTTTATCGAGGATGCCTTTACTTCATGCAGTCCTCTTCATAGTGAACCTTTTATTTATTTACTTTTTTATTTATTTACAAAGAAAAGAAAAATAAACCTGCAGCGCCGAAAAACTTCGGCATTATAGCAGGTACAGCCCATGAATTAATACGCTCAATAAAAAAAAAACAGAACACTTGAATACACAACCTGGGCTGCCAATAAAGAAAATACATAAACATTGAACATAAACAACATTAAAAATCAAGACCATTTCCTGAGATAAATGGTCCCACGTGGTCACGAATAAAAAAAGACTTTGGTAACAGGTTCCACTGAGCGATTGTGCGTGGAAAAAATGAAAACTTCTTATAACCTCTTCTACAAGAAATTTACCTTATTTTTCTGGTATGATCCACACGATTTGAAATGTAGTTAGGTAATTTTATGTAGTTGCTTTTATCAATACCAGTCATATCATTAAAAATTGCAAGCAAGAACCTCAATCGAAAATCTTTGCGCCTTGACAATAAAGTTTCCCAACGAGACACTTAAGTTGCTTTGCAACGAAAAAGCGCTTAAGTCCAAATTTTAAATTATTCTCTTCACGTTGCAACTGATACTCCTGTCGTTGTGCCAATATCGGTCTTACCTGAATTGAATATACTGGATGATATCAAGGAGCGGCCAGGCTCTTTATATCAACCGCAAAATTCGGTTTCTTAACCTATCGCGTTCCGATTTTGTATAGCGTTGCCCAGAGGTGTGCATTTTTTTGTATAAAATTCGCAAGCTCGCTCTTTGCGAATTTTATAGAAAAAATGTACCACCTGCGGCCACGCTGTACAAAACTGGAGCACGGTAGGTTAAGAAACCGAATTTGGCGGTCGATTTAAAGAGCCTGGCCGCTCCTTGAATCACCCAATAGTTGCTTTTCTAGCTCTTTGTTATTCATCAGTACACCAGAAAGACTGGCATTCTGATAATACGGCCTGATGCCAAGTGTAGACAGTGTGCCTGAAAAAGAAAAAAAAATATTTAGTCTCATCGAGTGGCTAACAGTGAGACAATAAGATCGGATGTAAGTAACAGTGTGTAACTGTCTGCACTCTGCCAGGAAATATGCAGCAGTCGAAAATGAAAACTCATCAGCTGTTGCTGCGGCAATCTGTCCAGGAGGAGCAAGGGCCTGTAGTTTGCTGCTCAGACCTTGTTCAGGGAGCCATGGGACGGTACACACTCCTAGAATGAATAAATGAACAGAGACGACAGTCGTTGTAGGTGTGCCTCGGTCGACCTGGAAACAGTATCATTGTGCTACACTCACCAGCAGCGGGGGGGGGGGGGGGGGGGGGGGGTTGCCGAACAGGCTGCTCTAGGGAAGCTGGGAAAGTTAGGCTCTGTGCAGCACCGCTTGGAACTTCCTGGCAGGGTTGGGCAGAAATACTCAAAAATGTATTTGGAAATACAAATACTGGGACACATTGAAATAGTAGCTAAAATACTGATACTAAGATACATCTGTAGAAATGTATCGCGATACGTATCGGAGATACATTTTAAAAAGAGGCAAAAAGTATTTGGAAATACAAATACAGGAATACATTTTACGGAGGGCAGAAATACAAATACAGAAATACTGATACTGCAATACATTTTCCAAATTTTTTGAGACGCCGGTTGAGATGAAGCTTGAAGTTTGAAGTGGATGTTTTCGATCCCGAAATTACTTTCCTGTAGGCTTGGCACTTTGCCTTAAAGGTAGTGTTTTCGGACGACAAGGAGTCCTCAATGAGCCCAAAAAAAACGTTCCAACAATTGCTGACCGCGGTCCCTTCCATGACATCCTCTCTGTCTGACAAGGGAATCCTGTCAACATTGATCACGTTATGTCACGGTGGAATGAACTAGAATTCTTTATCTGTAGGTGTGGGCCTTGTACATGAAACTTTACCACGCTGGTGTATGAAAGGACAATGCGTACTTTTGTTGTAGGCTACCTAGCTGAAGATCGTGCATGCAGTGTCATTTGGAATTTTTGAGAATAGTGGACCACCTGAAGCATCTTGGAATACATGTCTTATCTTCTGTTTTACAGTTGAAAAAACGATGCGGTAGCATCCCTGTTCTGAAGGTCCTTACTACCGACCCTCCGCCACCGACGCACGGATTGCAGTCCTCAAGTTTTGCCTAGCATTATCCAAACAGAGACCTCGTGGATTGCGAGCTGATATTGCCGGCACAGGTGCGAGCTGTCCGAGAAACAGCGGTCTCGAGACTATAGTCGCGGGAGTATGTAATCTGGGATGGCACAGCGAGGCCACTTCTGGCCTCCTTCTGGGTTTCGGATCACCAGAGCAGCGGGTCACGTTCACGTCGGCTGATGACGTACCCTTGAGCCGTGCAATGTTACGGGCGCAGCCGCAGATGCATTCGAATATGTGTTGAACTTCACAGCGTGAGTCTTTCTACTATTTCTAGTCAACCACCGCCAGGCTCGTGCTGCAACGGATTGTGACTCAGCTTTGCCGGCTGGGTGTCCTCTGTACGCTAAGGCGAGAGAGACGGTTAGCAGCGGGCATTGGATGCCAGCAAACTATGACTCAGGAAATCCCTACCTAAGGACCTGCGGCAGAAGATGCTCTGACTCCACTCCTGGCACGCTACCTGGTTCGAGTCCCCGACTACGCAACACTTCTCAGAAGAGAGAAGAGGACGTATAGAAAAATTAAAGCAGAATCAAAAGGAACCTTGGTCAGCATAGTAACAATACCCCAGAATCCCCTTGACTCTGGTGCTCTTAGAAGTAAAAAAAAAAAAAAAGCGTTCAAACTTGTTCCTTTTTTTTTTCTTTCTTTTTTTTTTTGGGGGGGGGGGAGAGTATTTCGCAAGAAATGTAACGAAATACATTTTATCCTGATTGTATCGCGATACAAAGGAACATTCAAAATGTATTTCGATACAGGAATAGAGATACTGGTGAAAAAAATGTATCGCGATACAGAAATGCAGATACGAAATGTATTTCTGAAATACTATCGCGATACATTTGTATCGCGATACTGCCCAACCCTGCTTCCTGGGGAGCCTCAAGAGGACGCACTCGCCTAGAATGGACAAAGACGGCACTAGTGATACG